>NC_042616.1:266390291-267048600 GCF_901001135.1 Rhinatrema bivittatum
TGGCGTCCTCAGTCCATGTCACACCAATGGCCCGCCTGGCCATGAGGCTCATGCATTGGACTCTGAGGTCACAATGGATTCAAGCTGTTCAACCTCTGTCGACCATTGTCCACATCACAGACGCACTCAGTCTGTCTCTCTCCTGGTGGAAAGATCACGACAGTCTCCTCCAGGGACTTGCCCTTTCAAGTGCCAGATCCTCAACTCATTCTCACCACCACCGCTTCCAACCTCAGGTGGGGAGCCCATGTGGACAATCTACAGACACTAGGGTCTTGGTCTCCAGGGGAAGCCAAACATGAAATAAACTTCCTAGAACTTCGAGCAATGCGATATGCTCTCAGGGCTTTTCAGGAACGCCTGTCAAATCACGTCATCCTGATTCAGACGGACAACCAGGTGGCCATGTGGTACATCAACAAGCAGGGAGGCACAGGTTCCTTCCTTCTGTGTCAAGAAGCTGCGCAGATTTGGTCGGAAGTGCTCTCCCACTCAATGTACCTCAGGGCCACCTCCTTCACGGGAGTGGACAATGTTTTGGCAGACAAACTGAGTTGCGTCTTCCAGCCACACGAGTGGTCTCTTAACCCCTTGGTAGCGACCTCAATGTTTCGCCAATGGGGATACCCCCAGACGGACCTCTTTGCGTCTCCTCAGAACCACAAAGTGGACAATTACTGCTCCCTCATTCGGAGCGAGCGCTCTCAGCCCAGAGATGCATTCTCCCTCTCTTGGGCAACCAGTCTGCTCTATGCATTCCCTCCACTTCCTCTTCTTTCGAAGACTCTTGTGAAACTACGTCAGGACAAGGGAACGATGATCCTGATAGCACCTCACTGGCCACGCCAAGTGTGGTTTCCCATACTCCAGGATCTCTCCAGCCGCAGGCACATTCTCTTGGAAATGGACCCACATCTGATCACTCAAACCAACAGATGCCTAAGCCATCCCAATCTTCAGGCCTTGTCCCTGACGGCATGGATGTTGAAAGGTTAATCCTTCAACCGCTTAACCTTTCAGATTCGGTTTCTAGTGTCCTGATTGCTTCCCGAAATCCTTCCACAAGAAAATCTATTTCCTATAAATGGAAAAGGTATGCATCATGGTGCACTTCGCAGTCCCTTGATCCCTTTTCCTGTCCAATCCCGAGGTTTTTGGACTATCTCTGGCATTTGTCAGTCAGGTCTAAAAACCTCGTCCATCAGAATGCATGTTAGTGCGGTAGCCGCCTTCCATAAAGGTGTCGAGGATGTTTCTATCTCAGTACAACCCCTCGTAACACGATTTTTAAAGGGCTTGCTCCATATCAAGCCACCTTTTTGTCCTCCGGCCCCTTCTTGGGACCTTAATCTGGTTCTTGGTCAGCTCATGAAACCACCATTCGAGCCTCTTCACTCCTGTGACCTAAAATATCTCACATGGAAAGTGATTTTCCTTTTCGCTATCACTTCAGTTCGCAGGGTTAGTGAGTTACAGGCCCTAGTTACCTATCCGCCTTACACGAAACTCCTGCAGGACCGGGCGGTACTCTGCACTCACCCTAAGTTTTTACCCAAGGTAGTTTCAGAGTTTCACATTAATCAATCCTTCATACTACCTATCTTCTTTCCCAGGCCCCACTCCAATCCAGGGGAACAGGCTTTGCATACCCTTGCCTGTAAATGGGCTCTAGCTTTCTATCTAGACCGTACACTTGCCCACAGGAAGAGCACTCAGTTATTCGTCTCTTTCCATCCCAACAAATTAGGGCAACCTGTGGGTAAGCAGACTCTCTCCTCCTGGTTGGCAGACTGCATATCTTTTTGCTACCAGCAAGCGGGCATTCTTTTTCAAGACCATGTTAAAGCACACTCTGTGAGGGCCATGGCAACTTCAGTAGCACACCTAAGATCCGTGCCACTTCCTGACATTTGCAGGGCTGCCACTTGGAGCTCTCTCCATACCTTCGCAGCCCACTATTGCTTGGACAAAGCCGGAAGACAAGATTCCATCTTCGGCCAGTCTGTCCTGCGTAACCTATTTCCATAGTTGACGTACCAACACCCTTCCGCCTGCCCAGTGGGGTTCTGGATGCCCTCTACCAAATTCCACCCCAGTTTTTGTGCCTGTTGCACGCCGTTGGGTACATTTGGTGCATGTGCGGACATCCTCAGCTCGGTACTCACCCATATGTGAGGACTACCATCCTGCTTGTCCTGTGAGAAAGCAAATGTTGCTTACCTGTAACAGGAGTTCTCACAGGACAGCAGGATGTTAGTCCTCACAAAATCCACCCGCCGCCCCGTGGTGTTGGGTTCGTAACGTTTTGTTTTATTTTTTTGGCACTGCCTGTAGGTATCAAATAAGACTGAAGGGGGACCCCTGCTGGCTGCAGGGTTAGTGCCATGCTGGGCATGTCCAGTAGGGGCCAGTCAAAGTTCTGGAAACTTTGACAGAAGTTTTCCGTGATTGGGCTCCATCCTGATGATGTCACCCATATGTGAGGACTAACCTCCTGCTGTCCTGTGAGAACACCTGTTACAGGTAAGCAACATTTGCTATTTAATTGTGATTGGAGGTAGGCTATGCAGGCTGCAACATTGACTTTATATGTAGTTCTGCACAGAATAAGAGTAAAATGGGAGAGGCAGCTAAATGGGGAGCAGTAGTAGAGGAAGGTGTGGAAGGAGGGAGAAATGACACTATGGAGAGTGGCTATTGTGACTGAAAAGGGGAAGATCCCTGAAAGAGTTCAGGGTGATTGAGAAGCAGAAGCTATCGCTGAGGCAAAGGAAAGTGACTGAAAAGGGGTAGGACAAGTGAATCAAAATTGAAGGGAAACAGCAAAATGAGATGGGGGAAAGTAAAGTAAAATTTGATGTCTAAAGTGCAAAACAGAAAGATAAAATGGAAAAAGGACAGAAATGTAGAAAAGCTTAGTTTTATCTTTATTTCCTTTTCTTTGGCAACTGGTAAAGAAAGAAACTCTGAAAGCAATATAGTATGTTTCCAGAATGTGTTAAAAGCTCTGTGCAGATCGTGGGTGAGGGCTCATTTGGGATATTCTCATTTTTGGAAGCTGCATCTCCTATGAATCGCGACAGTGCAGGTAATCCAGAAAAGGGCTGTTGGAACGATTCAGGCTCTGAAATCATGCACCCAAAAACTTGTGCAGAAATTATGGGAGTTTTAGCTTGAAAGCACTCAGTTTAAGATTCTAATAAAAGTTGCACAATGCATTTTCACAAGTTTGGATGCAAACTTTTCTTTTCAGTACAACTATTTTCTTTCTATAATTCTCAAATTATCAAAACATAAGCTGTTTCAAACTTGTGCAAACGAACTGTCCCGTGTTGGCTCAATGTACAAATTTTTGCACAGTTTTTTTTCTTCAAACTTAAATCTAATTCAGTGATCCTCAATGCTCATATAAACCGGTCATGACTTTCAACCTATTAGATTGTATAGTCATTAAAATATAATGAGGCTTTTTAAAACATTGTGTCTATAAAATTAGTCTCAATTTTGATGGGTTGCAAAAAATCAATTTTACATACACAGTAAATAACTATGATGGCAAATCATCTGCCAGTCTAGTCTTCCCATTATCCTTTCCTGTTGTATTATCACAGTCTACTTGATCTTTGACTTTACATTTATTTCCTCTCAACTAAGGACCATCTGTGTGTATCCCAAGCTTTCTTGAATTCTATTACTGTATTTGCTACTTCCAACTCTGGGTTGAATATTTCCTTGTTACTTGGAGTCTGTTTCCTTATTACTGAAAAGTTCTTGTTTGTGCATTATATATCTTTGATTTATCCCAGGACAAGCAGGATGCTAGTCCTCACATATGGGTGACATCAGTAATGGAGCCCCATATACGGAAAACTTCTTTAAAAGTTTCTATGAAACTTTTGAGTGGCACCGAAGTGCCTACTGAGCATGCTCAGCATGCCATGATATTCCCTGCCACAGGGGTCTCTGTTCAGTCTTCTTTTTTCCGCGAAGCCGTTAGCATCGCGGGTTAATAGGAGTCTTGAAGTGATTTTCACCTTGTACAAAATTTGACAAAAATTACTTAGCCGCAGGGGTTTTTCAATTTTATTACCAGCGGTAACTTTTTTCGGTTATCGATTCCTGGCTGGGAGCGATAATTTCGGGGGTTTTTGCCGTCGACGGCCGTCCGGCGCCATGGCCTCCGGCTTCAAAAAGTGCCCAAATTGCACAAGAACGATGTCGATTACCGACCCGCATTTTGAATGTGTTCTTTGCTTAGGCAAGGACCACGACATTCAAAAGTGCAAATCTTGTGCTGAAATGACCAGTAAAGGTCGTCGTCTGAGGGCTGAGAAAATGGAGCAACTTTTTTCCATTCAGCTGCTTCCACGGGCATAGACTTCAGCGCAGTCCTCTCCAACGGCTTCCGTTCGTCAGCTTATACTAAAGAAAAAACAACCGGAGGCGGGAGATGCCTCAGCCTCATCCCAGTCGATATCTTCAAAAGCATCGACTTCGGGCAGCGATAAGCAGAAGGAGAAGCATCGCCATCGGAGACGACAGGATACGATGGCCGGAGAGACTTCCACAGGTACGGCCTCTCCGGCAAAGAAAGCCCGGACGGAGACAGAGGCTCCAAGGCCTACTGAAGGGCGTTCCCCACCGATATCGGTGCCGGGTTCCGAACCTCCTCAGGGCTCTGAGGGGGTATCGGCATCGCCTCCACCGCCTCCCTCCACAGCTGCTCTGTTTTCACCAGCTGCGCGAGTGGAACTTGACTCCCTGATACGTCAAGCGGTGCAACAAGCGCTACGTGAGGCGATTCCACTATCGATGCCGGTGCCACCACCATCGAGGCCGGTGCCATCACTATCGGTGCCCATCCCGTCGATTCAGAGGTCACCGACGATGCCAGCGGAACCGGAGACTATTCCTACCCCGGTAAAGTCACCGATGCCGCACACGCCTCCACCGATTCCTTCCTCGGTGCCAGCGACACCAGCGCCGGTTCCTCCTAAGGATGTCACCGTGCTACATCCAGTTCTTAACAAACTGGACTCGCTCTTGGATATCCTTACAAAGCAATTGCCTCAGGACCCAGTACCAGTACCGTCTGGAGTACCAAGGCATTTACCATTGGACCCCGTCCCAGGCCCATCAGGAGTACCAAGGCCTACTAGGCCTCGCTCACCGATTCCATTACATCCTAAGAACCCAGTTGCTTACATTCCACATCAGGATACTGGGGACACCACCTCTGATATTTCTTCGGATGAAGAGATATTTTCAAATCCTTCTCCACCAGAAGACCATAGAAAATCTCCACCGGAAGACCTCTCATTTACTAACTTCGTTAGGGAAATGGCGGAGACCATACCTTTCGCTATCCAGACAGAGGTGGATGAGAGACAAAAGACTTTGGAGGTCCTACAATTCGTGGACCCTCCCGGTACATGAGGTATTCCAAGATTTACAGCACAGAATATGGGAACACCCAAGTTCTGTACCATCCGTGAACAAGAGGGCTGACGCTACTTATCTGGTACAACCTGCTCCAGGATTCCAGAGGTCTCAATTGCCTCATCAATCAGTGGTGGTTGAATCTGCCCAAAAGAAGGCAAAAAGACAGAAGTCTCATGCTTCCCTACCGCCTGGAAAAGAAAGTAGATTCCTGGACAACTTAGGTAGAAAGATATTTCAGGGTTCCATGCTGGTTTCAAGGATTGCTTCCTACTAGCTCTATATGAACCAATACCAAAGGAACCTGTGGAAACAGGTTCAGGAACTCTCGCTTTCCCTTCCAGAGCAGTTTCAGGATTCACTTCAAGATATTGTACACAAAGGCCTTGACTCGGGCAAGCATGAAGTTCGAGCAACTTACGATTGCTATGAAACAGCAGCACGCTTGTCAGCATCCGGCATAGCTGCTAGAAGGTGGGCATGGCTGAAGGCCTCTGATCTTCGTCCAGAGGTTCAGGAGCATTTATCGGACCTACCTTGTCTAGGGGATAACCTCTTTGGGGAGAAGATTAAGGAAGCTGTGGCAACCTTACGGGACCACACCGAGACCTTAAAACAGTTATCCTCTCAAACTCAGGATACTCACACTTCTTCCAAGAAGTATCCCAGATGGGACACTCGCCGACCGTACTACCGTCCACGTCGGTACTATCCCCCAGCAGGTAGGCAAAGGGCTAACCGCCCAACACAACGCCAACAGCCCAGGCAGAGGCCAGCAAGACCTCAGCCACCTCCACAAACAACTACTACTTCTGGTTTCTGAACAGCCCCAGAGAGCAGCAGCCACGTCAACCCATTTCCAGACGTTCCAGTAGGAGGCCGCATACAGTATTTCCACAACAATTGGACCTCCATCACTACCGACCAGTGGGTGTTATCCATCACGACTCACGGTTACAGGCTGGATTTCTTAACAATCCCGATAGAAAATCCGCCACTTCACTCTTCCTCAATAAATCCACATTCCATAATTCTTCAAACAGAATTATCCACCCTTCTGAGAGCCAGGGCCATAGAACCAGTCCCTGGGCCTCAAAAAGGCAGAGGATTCTACTCCAGATATTTCCTCATTCCAAAGAAAACAGGAGGCCTTCGTCCCATTCTAGACCTCAGACAACTCAACAAATTTCTCAAGAAAGAAAAGTTCAGAATGGTATCCCTTGGCACCATTCTACCTCTTCTTCAAAGGGGAGATTGGCTCTGCTCTCTGGATCTTCAAGATGCATACGCTCACATTCCCATCTATCCTCCTCATCGCCAGTACCTGCGATTTCGAGTACTGGATCAACATTTCCAATACAGAGTGCTGCCGTTCGGCCTTGCATCAGCACCACGAGTATTCACAAAGTGCATGGCTGCAGCAGTGGCACACCTCCACAAGCAAAGGGTGCACGTGTTCCCTTATCTGGACGATTGGCTCATCAAAAGTCAATCAAAAGAAGGAGCTCTCACTTCCCTCAAGCTCACCATCCAAGTGCTGCACTCTTTGGGGTTTCTCATCAACTACCAGAAATCCCATCTGTCACCAACTCATCTCATACAGTTCATAGGTGCGGAACTGAACACTACATTAGCAATGGCTTTTCTCCCAAAAGACCGTGCTCAAACACTTGTCCGCTTGACTCAAAATCTTCGCAACCAAATCCAAGTTACAGCTCACCAGTGCCTCATTCTTCTAGGGCACATGGCTTCCACGGTTCACGTAACTCCCATGGCCAGATTGACCATGCGACTACTGCAATGGACACTCAAAGATCAGTGGATACAAGCCACTCAGCCAATGTCCACGCCCATTCACATAACACCAGAACTCAGATCTGCACTTCTCTGGTGGACATCAATGAACAACCTGCTCAAAGGCCTACCCTTCCAGCAGCCAGTTCCACAGGTGACTTTGACTACAGATGCATCCACCTTAGGGTGGGGGGCACACATTGGTCATCTAAAGACACAGGGCAAGTGGACAAAACTCGAAACTTCTTTTCAAATAAACTTCCTGGAGCTTCGAGCTATACGTTATGCGCTGCATGCGTTCAAGGACTGCCTATCACACAAAACTGTTCTGATCCAAACGGACAACACATTAGCCATGTGGTACATCAACAAACAAGGGGGGACGGGTTCCTACCTCCTTTGTCAAGAAGCAGCACAGATTTGGGACTGGGCCCTACTACACTCAATTCTTCTACGGGCCACCTACCTAGCAGGCATCCACAACACAGTAGCGGATCGCCTCAGTCGTCACTTCCAATCACACGAATGGTCCTTGGATCCAACAATAGCATCCAAGATCTTCCAACGCTGGGGTCAACCAACGATAGATCTTTTTGCATCCCAGCTCAACTACAAAGTGAACAATTACTGCTCTCTCCTCCGACAGCGGAGCAGCCTACCAAAGGACGCATTTGCTCGCCATTGGAATGCAGGCCTGTTATACGCGTATCCACCAATACCACTGATAACAAAAACTCTAGTGAAGTTACAACAGGACAAAGGGACCATGATACTCATAGCCCCATATTGGCCTCGACAAGTATGGTTCCCCACACTGCTAGATCTATCAGTCAGGGATCCAATTCGTCTAGGAGTAGCTCCCAATCTCATATCTCAGGAACAGGGTCAGTTGCGCCATACCAACCTTCAATCCCTGTCCCTGACAGCATGGATGTTGAAAGCTTGATATTGCAACCTTTCAACCTTCCAACCGCTATATCTCAAGTGCTGATAGCTTCCTGTAAACCTTCCACTAGAAAGAATTATTCCTACAAATGGAAACTGTTTACACTGTGGTGCACTCAGAAGGATTTAGATCCTTTCACTTGCCCCACTACCTCACTACTAGATTACCTTTACCATCTCTCAGAGTCTGGTCTTAAGACATCATCTGTAAGGGTACATTTAAGTGCAATCTCAGCTTATCATAATAAGTTGGGAGATGCATCTATCTCCACGCAGCCTCTCGTCAGTAAATTCATGAGAGGCTTAACTCACATTAAACCTCCAGTTCATTCCCCAAGCATACAATGGGATCTGAACGTAGTATTAACTAGGCTTATGCGCTCTCCATTTGAACCCATAAGTACTTGCGACCTTAAATACCTTACTTGGAAAACGGTATTTCTCATAGCCATCACTTCGGCCAGAAGGGTCAGTGAATTACAAGCACTAGTCACATACGAACCTTTTACAAAGTTCTTACATGACAGAGTAGTACTCCGTACACACCCAAAATTCCTTCCTAAGATTGTCACGGAATTTCACTTGAATCAATCAATAGTTTTACCAACATTCTTTCCTAGGCCTCATTCCCACCAAGGTGAAAGAGCCCTACATACTTTGGACTGTAAGCGTGCGCTCTCCTTCTATTTGAACCGCACTACAGCCCAAAGAAAATCCAATCAGCTGTTTGTATCCTATGATCCAAACAAACCAGGTAAAGCAGTGGGTAAGCATACTCTGTCACTCTGGCTCGCAGATTGCATACAATTTTGTTATGAAAAAGCAGGCCTTACTCTTCAAGGGCGAGTAAACGCACACTCAGTCAGAGCAATGTCATCCTCAGTAGCTCACATTCGCTCTGTATCTCTTCTGGACATTTGCAAAGCAGCAACATGGAGTTCTCTTCACACCTTTGCAGCTCACTACTGTTTAGATAAAGAAGGAAGACAAGATTCGGCCTATGGACAATCCGTCTTAAAGAACTTGTTTCCAGTATAATCCCAACTCCTTCTACATCCAGCCTGCTGGGATCTTCGGCTGATTCATTTCATAAACAAGACCTTACTGTCGCTTCAGCACAAAATGATTCAGCCTCTAGCTTGCTACTCACCCATATGTGAGGACTAGCATCCTGCTTGTCCTGGGATAAAGCAAAATTGCTTACCTTGTAATAGGTGTTATCCCAGGACAGCAGGATGTAGTCCTCACGAAACCCACCCGCCACCCCGCGGAGTTGGGTCCGTGACGTTTTATTATTTTATTTTTGGCTAACGCTTATTGCTACAAAACAAGACTGAACAGAGACCCCTGTGGCAGGGAATATCATGGCATGCTGAGCATGCTCAGTAGGCACTTCGGTGCCACTCAAAAGTTTCATAGAAACTTTTAAAGAAGTTTTCCGTACATAGGGCTCCATTACTGATGTCACCCATATGTGAGGACTACATCCTGCTGTCCTGGGATAACACCTATTACAAGGTAAGCAATTTTGCTATATTTGAATTTCTTTATTTTATGTCCCTCTTCTTTAAAGAAATACATATTTAGGTCCTTGAATCTCATTTCCCAAAACTTAAGTGTAGTGTGTTAACCATTTTGGTAGCCTTTCTCTGAACTGCCTCTTTTATTGGCAATATGACCTCCAGAACTGGACACTAATGCATATGAAGTTTCATCAGTGATTTCTTATAGGTATATTAGCCCTCTCATTTCTCCATTGATAATCTTTCTTTATGCACCCTATTATTCCCATTATTATCCCAAGACAGCAGGATGTAGTCCTCACATATGGGTGGCGTCACTGATGGAGCCCTATAGCGGCAAACTTTCTGTCAAAGTTTCTAGAAAACTTTTGACTGGCTGTGTATGCCTACTGAGCATGCTATAATTCCTCGAGCCACAGGGGTTTCCCTTCAGTCATCTTTTTTTCCGCTCTGCTTTTAGCCTCGTGGTTAGAGAGCCCTTTGTGGTAATTACCACAATTTATTTTCCTTAGCGGAAAAAGTATTAAAAGTTATCCCTCGACAAGGGGGTCTCCCTTTCTTATATTATCGGTAAAAGAATTTTTTCGATCGGGACCGTTTTTGACTAAAGGTTTAGTCAGAAGGCCGCCGACGGCTGTCCGGCCTTTACAATGGCCACCGATTTTAAAAAGTGCCCTAAGAGTGCGATTACAATGTCCATTATGGACCCACACTCTGAGTGTGCACTTTGTTTAGGTGAAAAACACAACTTCTTAACATGTCCTCAGTGCGCTGTGCTGACATCGAAGGTCAGACGGGCTCATCTGGAAAAGATGGAGCATCTTTTTCATCTCCAATTGCTACCATCGGCTTCGTCCACGCAGTCACGCGGCAAAAAAGTTAGTAAAAGCAAAACGCCGTCCAGATGGAAAAGGTGATCGAATATCACAGACTTCTTCTCAGTCGTCTGTCAAATCCACCTTGATACTCGAAAAGAAGGTCGTCGAACAGGGTGAGAGATATCTGCATCGACATAGTCGACCTTCGATTCCCGATCAGACTTCTATGCTCAATACACAACCACTTTCCATCGAGCCGATGTCGAAGAAACCTTGGATGGAGGACTCAGGGCTTTCGAAGCCCAGCACTCCCAGACCATCCCCACCGATATCTGTGCCGGGTACCACGATTCCACAGGGTTCTGTGGAACCGCTGGTTGGGCCTTCACTGCCACCCCCTATAGCTGCTCTTACCTCACCAGCTATTAGGGCGGAACTGGACGGTTTCATCCGCAGGCAGTCCGGGAAGCTTTACGGGAGATGCCATCGATGCCAACGCCAATACAGGCACCAATGCAGATTCCACCGGTTCCGACTCCATTGCTGGCACCGTTGGTTTCACAGATTCCTATGCCAGTTCCTGCATCGACACAGATGACAACACCGCCGTCGATGCCGGATCTTTCTTTACTAGCACTGATGCTAGTTAAGCTCGATGCCCTTATCGATGTCTTGCCGGTGCATCCGCCATCATCTAGTGCAGAGTCTCCATCTCTGATGCCCAATCCACTCCCGGGGCCATCGGGGATTTCGCAGCCGGGACCATCTTTTTCGCCCCTCATTTCAATCAATCCATCGATGCCTTCGGTGCCACCATTCCACCCTCGCGTGACACCTCCACGACATTCTTCTCCAGATGTCTGGGATGATGGAGACACGGATACGTCCTCCGAGGACATATTGTCTAATCCATCCCCTCCACAGGAGACAAAGAAATCGCCACCGGAGGACCATTCCTTCTCAAATTTCATTAAGGAAATGGCAAATACCATTCCATTTCCACTGGTAACAGAAACAGACACCAGGCAAAAAATCTTAGAGGTTCTTCAATTTATGGATTCTCCTAAGGACATTATTGCAATACCAGTTCATGAAGTGCTCATGGAATTGCAACTCAGATTGCTGGAACATCCTCGCACAATTTCACCAGTAAACAAACGTACTGATGCTACTTAGCTTGTGCAGCAAATTCTAGGTTTCCAAAAACCTCAGTTACCACACCAATCTGTAGTGGCTGAATCCGCTCAGAAAAAATCCAAAAGGATTAAGCCACACTCATCTACTTCTCTAGGGAAGGATCAGAGATTCTTGGACATGATTGGACGTAAAATGTTTCAAGGATCCATGTTAGTTTCCAGAATTGCGTCATGCCAGTTATATATGACGCAATATCAGCGTAATTTGTGGAAACAGGTCCAAGAATTTTCATCTTCACTTCCTCAACAATATCAATAATCCTTACAGAGCCTCATGTACAAAGGATTAGAAGCAGGAAAGCACGAAGTCCGTGCGGCCTACGATGCTTTTGAAACCTCATCTAGAATGGCTGCAACGTGCATTAGTGCTCACAGATGGGCCTGGCTCAAGGCTTCAGACCTTAGGGCAGAGATACAAGAAAAGATGGCTGACCTCCCTTGTAAAGGAGATAATCTTTTTGGAGAAAAAGTGCAGGATGCTGTACTGCAGTTAAAGGAGCATTCTGAAACTTTGAAGCAATTATCATCTGCTCCATCAGAAACACAACCTTCTACCAGACGAACTGTTAGAAAAGATACTAGATGGCCATATTATCATCCAAGACGATATTATCCTCCAGCAACTCATGGCAGGACATCAAGACCACCTCAGAGGACCCAGACTAGGCAACCTAGAGCTCAGCCTCCTTCTCAAACAGGGCCTGCATCGGTATTTTGAGATACTGCCGGAGAACAGCAGTCATTCCTCAAATCCATTTCCAAAACTTCCTGTAGGGGGCAGGATTTCATATTTTCATTCCCAATGGTTGAGCATCACCACAGACCAGTGGGTACTCTCTCAAGTCTAGAGGACGTGAATGAAGAGTGGGTGGCTTGCCGGACTGACTGCTATTGCCTGGAGATAATACTCTTATTCAATAAACATACACATGGTTAATGTGACTCCAACATTGCTATAAGCTTTAACAGCAAGAGGAAATGTGGAAAGAATTTGCATTCACAAAAAAGCAGGGAGTAGCTTGCTTGTTATGGTGGTTACTACCCCAAACCAAATAAGCCTGATACTTCACTTTCAATACATATCCAGCATAGCGCTCTGCTTCAACGGCACGGGGAATGAAGAAAAGTGGATCTATATACAAACAACCAACAAGGACTGAATTACATAGTCTGGGTAAGCGGATAGGCATGGGAGTAGCTTGCTTATTGCAGCGGTTACTACCCCTGACTAAGCTAGATATTCACTTAGATGCAGTTCCAACACTGCTCTCTGCGGTAATGGTGGGGGTGGAAGGGAAATAGAACCAAAAGGTTACTAAGAGCCAAGACTAACAGAAGTATGAGAAAAAAAAAAAGTACAAAGCTTGCTGGGCAGACTGGATGGGCCGTTTGGTCTTCTTCTGCCGTCATTTCTGTTTCTGTTACAATTAACATAGAATCTCATGGTTACCATCTCGATTTTCTCTAAATTCCAAACGTCAATCCACCAAGATCACATTGGATACATTATCATTACTCCACACTTCTACACACAGAATTGTCCACCCTCCTGAGAGCCGGGGCTATAGAACCTGTACCCCGACCTCAGCAGGGCAGAGGATTCTATTCCCGTTATTTCCTCATTCGAAAGAAAACCAGAGGCCTTTGTCCCATCTTAGACCTTTGAAAACTCAACAAGTTTCTATGGAAAGAAAAGTTCAGGACAGTTTCCTTGGGTACAATGCTTCCTCTTCTTCAAACAGGAGATTGGCTCTGTTCTCTGGATCTTCAATGCATATGCTCACATCCCAATATTCCCTCCTCATCGCAAGTACCTACGCTTTTTGGTGGGACATCAACATTTCCAGTATCGAGTTCTACCATTCGGCCTTGCCTCAGAACCACGGGTAATCACAAAATGCCTAGCTGTGGTAGCGGCATACTTGGGCAAACAAACCATCCATGTATTTCCCTATCTCGATGACTGGCTCATCAAAAGTTGATCAAGAGACGGAACACTCAACTCGCTGACATGCACAATCACACTACTTCCCTCATTGGGTTTTCTCATAAATTACAAAAAAATCCCATCTTCTACCATCTCGCATTCTTCAATTCATAGGCGCAGACTTGAACACAACAATGTCCAAGACCGCGCACACATTCTATTGACTTTAGCAAAAACTCTGCGTGCACAGAACCAGAGCAACAGCCCATCAGTTCCTCATTCTACTCAGTCACATGGCCTCCATGGTACATGTAACTCTCATGGCCAGATTAGCCATGAGAGTAACTCAATGGACATTGAGATCACAATGGCTCCAAGCCATTCGACCACTGTTGCATCAAATCCAGATAACCCACCAGTTAAGTTTATCCCTTCTCTGGTGGACAAACGAAGACAACTTACTAGCAGGAAATTCTTTCCAGCAACCAGTTTCACAAGTGACTTATTTATTTATTTATTTTTAATTTTTATATACAGGAATTCCTGTATACAATACAAATCAATCCGGTTTACAATAAACAATGTTACCCTGGTTGGGGCGGTCCAACCTGGGCTTATTACAAGGAACATTGAAAAGTAACCATAATATTTAACATTTAACATTTGTCATAATTTGTGTTTTGCAACAGTACATGAGTTCAACTTTTTACAAAGAGCTTTAGTAGCGACAACCTAGCTACCATACAGTATACAAGTAACTTTAACTTTAACTACTTTAACTACAGATGCATCTACAGACTTTAATCTACATTTATGTAGATTAAAGTCTGTGTATGTAGTTAAAGTCTGTATTTATGTAGTTAAAGTCTGTGGATGCATCTACAGATGCATCTACAGACTTTAACTACAGATGCATCCACCTTAGGTTGGGGAGCTCACAAAGGCAATCTCTAGACTCAAGGCACTTGTACAAAACTCGAGGCAACACTCCAAATCAATTTCGAGCTATACGTTATGCGCTTTATGTGTTCAAAGACTGCCTTTCACACAAGACTGTTCTAATACAAACCGACAACACAGTTGCCATGTGGTACCTGAACAAACAGGGAGGTACTGTCTCATATCTCTTTTGCCAAGAAGCCACACAAATTTGGGGCTGGGCCCTAACACATTCCATGTTTCTCCGGGCCACTTATCCAGCAGGCATTTACAACGTAGTGGCAGACCGCCTCAGTCGTCAGTTCCAACCTCACGAGTGGTCCCTGGATCCCTTCGTAGCAACCATGATATTTCAACGTTGGGGTCAACCAACAGTGGATCTCTTTTCATCAGAACTGAATCACAAAGTGGACAATTTCTGCTCCCTGCACAAACAGAGAAACCAGTTAGCCAAGGACGCCTTTGATCGTCACTGGAATTCAGGCCTTTTATACGTGTATCCCCCGATAACGCTAATAACCAAGACTCTAGTGAAGCTCCAACAGGACAAGGGGTCCATGATACTCATAGCCCCGTATTGGCCTCGACAGGTATGGTTTCCCATACTTCTCGATCAAGGAACCCATTTGCCTGGGCACAGCACCCACTCTCATAACTCAGGATCAGGGCCGATTGCGCCATCCCAACCTTCAGTCCCTATCGCTGACAGCCTGGATGTTGAAAGCTTAATCTTACAACCATTCAATCTTTCAACCAAGGTTTCTTAAGTGCTTGTAGCTTCACGTAGACCCTCCACTCGGAAGAACTATTATTCTAAGTGGAAAAGATTCAACATGTGGTGTACACAAAAAAGTATTAACCCTTTTTCTTGCCCCACATTCTCTTTACTAGACTATCTGTCACCTTTCAGACTCTGTTCTCGATCTCGTCAGTGCGAGTGCATTTAAGTGCAATCTCAACTTACCATAATACAATAGGGGATGCACCAGTATCAGTGCAACTTCTTGTTAGTAGGTTTGAGAGGTTTAATTCATCTTAAACCTCCTATACAACCACCAGTCATAGAATGGGACCTAAATGTGGTTTTGATAAGCCTCATGCATTTTCCTTTTGAATCCATGGCATCCTGTGATATTACATTTCTTACATGGAAATCTATATTCCTAATAGCTATTACATCTGCTAGATGGGTTAGTGAGTTACAAGCACTTGTCACATACTCACCCTATACAAAATTCTTACATGATTGAGTGGTACACCGTACACATCCAAAATTCCTTCCCAAAGTAGTTACGGGATTCCACTTGAATCAATCCATAGTCTTGCCCACATTCTTCCCAAAACCTCACACTCACCAAGGTGAGAGGTCTTTGCACACCTTGGACTGTAAACGTGCACTTGCATACTACCTGGATCGCACTGCAGTCCACAGAAAATCCTCTCAACTCTGTTTCTTATGATATAAACAAACCGGGTAAGCCAGTGGGAAAACAAACACTCTCCAATTGGCTTTCACATTGTATAGAGTTCTGCTATGAAAAAGCAGGCCTTCCTCTCCAAGGGCGAGTAAAGGCACATTCAGTACGAGCAATGTCAACTTCAGTAGCACACTCATTCAGTGCCAATAGCTGACATATATAAAGCTGCAACATGGAGTTCTCTTCACACCTTTGCAGCCCATTACTGTTTGGACAAAGAGGGACGACAAGATTCGACCTTCGGACAATCTGTCTTGAAGAATTTGTTTCCAACATAATCCCAACTCCTTCTACATCCAACCTGCTGTGATTTCAGGCTGCCTCAATTTTCCCAACAGTACACCAGTTGTTGAGCCTGTTGCACAAGTTGTATGCTGTTGGTGCTCTACAAATATGACTCAGCCTGTAGCTTGCTAATCACCCATATGTGAGGACTAGCATCCTGCTTGTCCTGGGATAAAGCAAAATTGCTTACTTTGTAATAGGTGTTATCCCAGGACAGCAGGATGTAGTCCTCATGAAACCCACCCGCCACCCCGTGGAGTTGGGTCCGTTAAGTTTTTTTATTTTATATATTTTAGCTAAAGCTTATTGCTATAAATGAGACTGAAGGGAGACCCCTGTGGCTCGAGGAGTTATATAATGCTGGCATGCTCAGTAGGCTCACACAGCCAGTCAAAAGTTTTCTAGAAACTTTGACAGAAAGTTTTCCGCTATAAGGCTCAGTCGGTGACGTCACCCATATGTGATGACTACATCCTGCTATCTTGGGATAACACCTATTACAAGGTAAGCAATTTTTGCTTTCTTGCAGATGTGTTGTCCTACTGTTTTGTAACTTTGAGATTCAGATATGATCACGTCTTTGGTGCACATAAGTGTCCCATCCCTTATAACGTGCTGCTCTTTTGCAATATTGCATCCCAAATGCATGAGACTTTGATTGCATTAAAGCTTAGTTGCCATTCTTGACCATTTCTTGAACTTCCTTGGAGAACTCATTTTTGTACTCCATGTAGTGTTCCTACTCTGTTGCAGATCTTAGTATCCATTGGTGAAAAATAATTCTAAAACATGGGGATCAGATACAATTTTTAGGAACCCGGGTAAAACATTTTTTTGTTAATTTTTGTTCGCTATTTTCTTTTTCTTTGTAGCCTCACTTCTGTGTAAACAGGGAGCAGATCTGGGCTGAAGCAGCAATGACTTTTCCCAGGCCCACTATAGCGGCTCACTGGGCCTAGGCCTGCCTAAGCCAACACTAATTTTCTTTTTTGGCAGGTCACCCAGGAATTTTCTACCTTGATACAAAGAAAAATATTTTCTTGACCATATATGATTATAGGTTCCAGTCTTGTAATTTTCCATTTCTCAAGCTCCTCCTTTAAAGCATCAGGGATTCATTAGGTAAAGTAAACCTGAGTTCTGCAAACTGGATCATAATTACAAGCCTAAATGCTAGTTATTTACTCACCTGTTACTTTAACACTTTACAGATCACAATTTATGGTATGTTGAAATATTAGGGTAGTAATTTGTAATGCTATGCCTTTTTATGAAATTTTCCATCTTTTCTAATGCTATATTTAAACTTTGTTTCATGCATATAATACAATTTTTTTTATTGTTCTTCAAAGTCACAACCTTGGAGAGGCTATCCATTAAAAAAAAAATAAAAAAATCTGGGGTCACGTGATGTGGTGTAGCTGAACAGACGTGTGTGTGTGTTCGGCTATGGGCACAATCCCACCCAATCTATTACCATTGATACCCTGAAGATAAGAAATCTCTTCTCCTTCTAGCAGTGGAAGCAGTACATGTCTATAGATAAGTACATGTTAAAATCGCAACTAACTATGCGCTTGCAAAGGGGTAAAAAAGAGAGAAAAGAGCAAGGAAGGCCAGGACAAAATGGCGCCGGCATCAGGCAGTACTACACCATCGCCTTCTCACGGTGATTCTATGGGCTCTCCGCTGAAAGACAATCCAAGTGACATTATAACCCAAGTTACGGAAGCTGTGGTACGAGCACTCGACTCTCGACTCTCGGTTCACTAATTTAGCGGCGCAATTTCAAGAACTAAAGAACACCATTGTGGACATTCCTCCGAGAATGGAGCGTGCAGAGGCGCGGATCGCGGCCCTAGAAGAAAAAAACCTCTTCTCTAGTTCGGAAGGTTAATGCTCTCGATCATCCATGGCAAGGGCGGACAAACTGGATGACCTTGAAAATAAAGAGAGGCGAAATAACTTTCGTATTTCAGGTCTTCCGGAATCTCTTGAAGAGCAAAATCTCAGCCTCTTCTTGGAAAAATGGCTCCTGGAGGTTTTGAATCTCTCCAATCTGGACTGGAAATTAAGTGTTGAAAGGGCTCACCGTTTAGGGAGATGTCAAAATGGCGACAAACGCCCTCGTTTAGTCATTGCTCATATAATAAATTGGTCACAAAAACAAAAGTTTTGCAAGCTGCTCGCACAAACAAGGACTTAGCTTACCAATCTACCCTGGTTCGCCTCTTTCAGGATTTTTCGGTGCAGCTTTCACAGAAGAGGAAAGCGTTCAGTCCACTCTGCACGGACCTGTATCATCGCAATATAAAATTTCAGTAGCAGTACCCGGCAACTCTGCGTATTTGGCATGCCGGAACAGTACACCAATTTACAAATACTGCTGAGGCGAAATCCTTTATTGAAGGATTACTGGGTGAGTGAATTTTTTTTCTTTATTGGATTTAGCAAAGGTGGCAATAGACACTTTTGAGATGATATACAGAAAGACTGGGAGTCTCATGTTTTGAACTCATTCACACAGGACATGTACGCTGGAAGTTTTTTTTTTAATATATATATATATTTTTTTTCTTCTGAATGGAGACAGAAGATTCCAGGTTTACTGGTTGTGCCTTCTCAAAGATTACGACTGTTCCAAGTGGGTTTCACATTGATTCTTTGCCCCCTGTTGGAGGGGCATAAAGTTTTTTTTCTATTGAATTTGATGACGTTATGCTATACAATATGCTTGTGTACTCCGAACGTCAGCACGCTATGCTAATAAGTATATGAGACCTGCCGGGCTTGTTAAATGTTGGCAGACGAATCTTTTGGAAGTGGATTCGCAAGGACGGTATATCTTCAAACGTCCATGGGTAAAGTACTTTGCTCTCAGCGTCCTTTGTAACCACAAGAGTACAGCCTTCCACTCAACTGCCTTGGAATGCTGGAAGAGCAACTTGGATCTTAATCTCTCTGTGCAGGGATTAAACTTTCTGCCGTTCTTTTAAAGGACAGTTTGGGGTTGGATGGTGCCCTGGCACATTTTTGCGTGACTCTTGATCAACCGTGAGATTTCAGGGAGGTTATGTGCTTTCGGGGAAAGAGGGGGGTGGGTGTGGGTTGGAGGGGGATTACTCTGCTAGCTCTCCTACTGCTTATTTGCAGGAACATTGTATTTTTTATTATACATGTATTTATGTGGTCCTGGAGGGGGAGGTGGGAGAATATGTCGTCGTTGGGGCTGGAGGGTCTAGGCTGGGGGATCCTCAGGCCGGACAGTCGGAACCTATTGCTCATTTTCCTAATCCTCATGACCCATGACCCCTTCTAAGGTGCGAATTATTAGTTTGTGAATGGGTTAGTTAATCCCATCAAGCGGGCAAAAGTGCTTCAACATCTACGAAGAACTAAAACTGATATAGCGTGCTTACAAGAGACCCATCTCACTGCTGTTGAAAGCAAAAAATTATGCTGTGATTGGGTAGGGCAAGTGTATTACTCACAAGCTAAAGGCAAAAAAGCTGGAGTGGCGATATTAATCAATAAGGCTTTAAATTTTCAATTAATACTTGATATAGCTGACCCTGACGGCCGCTACTTCATTCTTGTGGGAAGACTAAATGGAAAAGAATTTACGCTCTGTAATGTTTATGGCCCCAATACACCATCTACTAAATTCTTTCATATGCTAAGCTGCCAGCTATTGAAGTATAAGCAGGTATGGCTTCTGATAACTGGTGACTTTAATACAATTATGGATCCCCAGTTGGATAAATCTTCTTCCTGTCAAAAAAAATTCTCCCCCTACCTGTTTGGCAAAATTTTGCAAAAGCCTCCATGTTATGGATTACTGGCTCAATTTGCACCCTGAGGAAAAAGACTATACTCATGTTTCTAAAGCACACAAAACACTGTCTCGCATAGACTACATTCTTGGGGACCAAACACTTTTCCCATTGATTCGGGAGGCGAACATTGGGCATACTAGCATCTCTGACCATGCAGCAATCTGGGTGGATATACAATTAGGAGGGAAGGCTTCCCACTCCAAATGGTGGTGATTCCCCGCATATATGAAAAATAATCCTGATTTTCAAAAGATTTTGCAAGAAAAATGGTCCCTTTTCACTGCAAACAATGCAGAACATCTGGATAATCCCTTTCTTTTCTGGGACATGAGTAAAGCGGTAATGAGAGGGGAGATAAGATATTATCTCAGAGCCAGAAACAAGACTTTGACCTCAAAATTTGCAATTGGAAAATGATTTAGCTCAGATTAAAAAAAATGAATGATTCAGGATCCCTCAGACAAAAATCTAGCCTGTTTTCACACTACACTTGGTGAACTGCAAGTCTATTTACATCAAAGAGCGATCAAAAGTTTCCAGGCTGCGGAATATAATTTTTTTAAACATGGGAACAAAAGGGGAAAACCTTTAGCAAGCTTGGTTAGGGCCCATTGTCACAGAACCTATATTGAAAAACTAAAAACTGCCCAAGGTAGCTGGGCTACACAAGAAGAGGAAATTGGGGAGATTGAGATCTTTCTATGCAGATTTATATACAGAGGATAGAGTTGGGGGATCATTAGAAGAACAACAATTTTTTAAACATCTGATTCTACCTCAACTTATGCATCAACAGCTAGAAATGTTAAATAAACCAATCACTGTGCCGGAGTTAGTCACACTGATTAAGAAGAGCAAAACAGGAGTACTGTTGGGAAAGCTCCAGGGCCCGACGGGCTTTCCTATAGCTATTTCAAAATCCTATAGAATCAAATTGCTGGACCCCTGTGCAATTTTTTTCAACAGGGTCTATCAAACTGTGCGTTCCCACCAGAATTTAATAAAGCATATATCTGTTTTTACCAAAACCTGGTAAGGATCTAGCACAAGCAGCTTCCTACAGACCTATATCTTTATTAAACTGTGACCTTAAGCTACTGGCCAATGTATTAGCCACCCGCATAAGTTTAGTTCTCCCTACTCTTAACTCAACCCACCAAGTGGGGTTTGTAAAGGGCAAATCGGCCAGTTCACACACAGTAAATCTAACAACAATGGCAATTGCAATTCCCACCAACTAGTCACTTGCAGTAAGTTTTGACTTGGAAAAGGCCTTTGATAGGGTAGCTTGGCCTTACCTATTTTCAGTTTTGGGTAGATATAAGTTTACAGGAAATGTGCTACAATATCTATCCCTCCTTTATATACAACCCACCTCTCATCTACTGGTCAATGGATCCATTACACAACCCTTTTCTCCTCAACAAGGGGTCAGGCAGGGGTGTCCTTTATCACCACTCCTATATGTTCTTTCTTTGGACCCGCTTTTGAGAGTTATAGTGGAAAATAGAACCATTAAAGGGCTAGAAATTGCTCACACCTCTTTCAAAATGGTGGCATTTGCTGATGACCTGCTTATTTTTCTTACAGATCTGCTTCTCTCTTTGCCTTTAGTATTAGCCCATCAGACTCTGTTTGGATCCTTCTCTGGGTTGAAGATAAATAGGGAAAAATCTGAGGTGATGTCAATTTATGGTCAGTTAAGACGAAGGTGGGGAATGAGCTTCCCCCTTCGGTGGTTGGACAACCATCTCAAATACTTGGAGGTCAGGGTCCCTCCCGACATTAATAAGATTTACCAATGTAATATCCGGCCCATGTTGACTCTCCAGGACTGTGTATACAAATGGTTCCATTTATCTCTTTCACTATCTGGAAGGATACAGTTATTCAAAATGAATGAACTTCCGCGTTGGCTATATCTATTTCAAATGTTACCCGTGTGGTTGAGTAAACGAAAATCTTCAGGAACTTTGCAGACTTTTTCGAAAGTTTATATGGCAAGGACGGAAAGTTAGAATCGCACTTCGTTATTTACAATGCACCCTTACAAGCGGGGGGTTTAGCTTGCCCTGATTTTAAAAAAATATAATCTAATTTGCATGGTGAGGCATTTCAAGGATTGGTTTGCTGGGACTTCATATCACTCTTCTATGACACACCTGTGAGCATGGTTTGAGAGTATAAACCTTACGGCTTTAATCCAATTGCCACCGCAGTTGATCCCAGTGAAAACTAGACACTTCTTAATTCTAGAACCTGTAAGACGGGCATGGGATTGCTTAAGAACATACAGGGGCATATCACGTAAGGTCTCAGTGCTGATCCCACAATTTCACCCGGGAACATACAATACCCTATTTAGAAATTGGACCAATAAAGGCCTTAAATTTGTGGGGCAGTTAATTAATAAGGCCACTAGTCAGCTGTATAGTTTCCAAGACATACAAGACAAATATGGGCTGCAGCACTCCGATTTTCACGCCTACCTACAAGTTAGGCATTATTTAGTATTGCAAAGGTTACATGAATTTCCACTAGCCTCATACAGCTTTTTGGAAGCCATCCTCCTTGGGCCTTCACAGGGCAAGCGAAATGTTCCCATGTTATGAAGGCCTTGACGAAGCAACTTCCTGCTTCGTCAAGGTTATCTTAAGGAAATGGGAGAAATATCCTACTTTAGACTTAACTGATCTTGACATTAAGGAATATCTAAAAAGAGTACCGAAAACCTCAGTAAATTCAGTTCTACGTGAACTACAACTTAAATTCATTTGACAATATTATTATTCTAAACAGAAAGCCTTTCACCTCAAAATTTGTCATACTTCCTTATGTTCAAAATGCGAGATCTCAGAAGGGGATTACTTAAATTGCTTTTGGTCATGTCCCAAAGTTCATGCTTTCTGGATGGCCATAAGGGCCTTCAGCTCTAGACTTTTTGGATGTGGTATTCCAGACCTCCCACAAATTTGGTTATTTGGGAAGATAAATTTCACACACAGATGGGTCTCAAAACAGCACAAAACTTTTTTTGATCTGGCAAATTTAATGACGAAGCAGACTGTACTGTCAGTCTAGCTTTCGACGGAAGCGCCAGCATTGGTTACATAAGATGCTAAAACTGGCTGCCTTTGATTTAATTTTGACCAATAAAGACACATCTAAATGGCTAAGACTCACGGAACTATGGGATCCTTTCCTAGCATTACAAACGGCAGAGATCAGGAACAAATTCACTGCTCTATACCCCGAGAAACAACCCAACCAGGGCAGTACCCGAGCATCGGCACATAACTATATTCTACCCGTGTTAACTAAGCTACTGTTTCAGTTCTACAGGTTCTCTTTTTTGAATTTAAAAATTTAAATGTACATATTGAAAGCTAGCAGGAGAGGGGGAGAGAGTGTGTGGGGGGAAGGGAATAAAGGGACTAACGATAAACCATAAATGACAAGACTGACTTAAAGTTAAAGGTTCAAGAATTTGTCACCGATAACATACTTTGCATCACAGTCTACCTTTCATTTCGTTGGTATCTTACGACTTCTGTAGTTCTGGCTGTGTTACAATCTATTTGTATATGCCTACCTGTACCTGCATTGTATGTAAATTCCTTCTTCACTGGTTTGGTTTTAGTTAATGGTATCCTTATGTTATGCTTGTTTGGTCTGTTATGCCTGACAATTTCTTCTCTTTTGTAATTATTCTGTATGAACGTACACTTAATTTGGAATCTTAAATAAAAAAGATATAAAACAAAAAAATATCTGACATGTAAATCTGTTTAATTTGTGTACCTTGTAGTTGGCAACCTGTTATTGACTACATTGACAGCAAATTTGAAGACTATCTGAATGCAGAATCCCGAGTGAACAGACGTCAGATGCCAGACAACAGAGTGCATTGTTGTTTATATTTCATTGCACCATCAGGACATGGGTCAGTATTCAGTAATATTCACTTACTAGTCCTTTTATTTTTCTTTTTTTTTTACAGTTTAATTTACATCTGAATAGTGTGGTTTTTTTTTTGGTTTTTTTTTTAAAGCAGATGCTGTGACCTACATGGACAGGTCCCATAACTATTGCATGCAAAAATCTGGAGGACTCTTCCAGAGCTTTCTAGTATGTGAGGAAATTTCTGCATACTACTTGGTCTGCTGCTCTTCAATTGTAATTTTTTTTTTCTAAGAACCAGTGCTACTTCCATCTTCGTTTGCAAGGGTTTTTTCTCAGCTATTGTTTGCTCTTTTTTACCAGTGATCTTCATTTGTTGTTTTACTCTATATTAGTCATCTTAGATTGGCCATTTCAGTGTTTTCTAGCTTTTTTTTTCCTCTTTGCTTTCCAACTCAACAGTCACAGTTTTGACTCTGCAGATGTGCACTCAAAAGTAGTAGGTAGTTAAGGTTTCTTTTAACTAAGCACCTATCTTTTTTTTTTTTAATTTTTCATATTTTTAATGTCAACATTTTCCAGTCATATCTGGAAAGAGTAAGCCCAACCGAAATGTGGCCTTGAAGCCAAGGAAAAATCCCAGAGGACTATTGTGTGGCCAGGCCTTGTTGAAGCAGTCCTTGGCCACTTCAGCTTCTCAGGCAAGTGCTGCCACTATCTCCTTATATCAGATATGGGAAAAACCTGTTAGATTTACAGCAACTGGACTCTAAATCTAAATGGTCTCACTGTTCAACCTTTCCTGTTCTAGCTTCGAGCCTGAACTGTAGCTCCAATCATAGGTACAGCCCTGGCAGGCTGCTGCTGTCAAATTGTGTCCAAGTATATAGACTGCTGTTAAGCTTCTGGAGCTTGAAAATAGTCCTGATCTGTAGCATTTTTTACAGATTGCACCAGTGCCTGCACTTTCCATGTTAGAACCACTGCTGGAGCGTCTCAATGTGCTCATCACTGCAATTTATTTATTTATAACTTTTTTTATACCGAATTTCAAGTAACAGGGTTACTTATCATTCCGGTTTACATTACAACAAGTAGCAAATATTGACAAATATGTCTTACAATGAACAAGGATGTGAATAACTTGGAGAACATAACTAGGAAAAAAGAACCATGTGTGCATTTACAACGAATTGGATTAAAGGGATTTCAAGCTAAATAGGAGGGAAATTAACTAATGGAGGGGGAAGGGGGAGGGGAGTTACTGTGGCTGAGTAACGTAGACTTAGGTCATGGCTAGCGAAAGTCTGTGACAGTCTGTGGGAGTTATGGATGACTCATGAAATTATGGGAATGCTTGGCCAAATAGCCATGTCAACTGAGCAGGCGCTGGTTCCCAGGGGATCATCTATGCCCGGCAGGGCACCGATGCGTCCCCCGCCTGATCCGGTGCTTCACTGGTTCCTCTGAGGAGGAAGCTCGTTTGAGGCCGGCAGGGACACTGCGGCCTTCAGCCCCCACATCCAGCTTTACCCAGGCCAACACTGGTGCCTAGGCTGCTGGATGTCAGTGAGGAGGAGGTCCCTTGCAGATGTCAGTGAGGAGGAGGTCCTATAATGACCCTGGGGGGATGACACAATGGAATCCTCCTCCAAGGACTCGGAGGGTCTCCCCTCGGAACAGTCTTCTCCAGAGAAGAGAAGGTCTCTGCCTGAGAACCTGTCCTTCACAGGTTTTGTGAGGACAGTGGTGGAATCCATCCCATTTCTGTTGATGTCTGAGGATGCCAGGCACAAGATACTGGAAATCCTCAAGTTTATGGAGGATCCTAAGGCGATTGTGGCAGTCCTGGTACATGAGATCTTTAAGGAGTTGCTGTTGAGGATTTGGGAACACCCTCTCACAGTTTCTCCTGCCAACAGGAAGGCTGATGGGGTTTACCTAGTCTGACAGGCTACCGGATTCAAAAGGTGCCAGCTGGCACACTGATCTATAGTGATCAAATCCGCTCTCCAGAAAACCAAGCGCTCTCGGACCATGTCTGTGCACACGGGGAGAGAACATAAGAACATGCCATACTGGGTCAGACCAAGGGTCCATCAAACCCGGCATTCTGTTTCCAACAGTGACCAATCCAGGCCACAAGAACCTGGCAAGTACCCAAAAACTAAATCTATTCCATGTTACCATTGCTAATGGCAGTGGCTATTCTCTAGGTGAACTTAATAGCAGGTAATGGACTTCTCCTCCAAGAACTTATCCAATCCTTTTTTAAACACAGCTATACTAATTGCACTAACCATATCCTCTGGCAACAAATTCCAGAGTTTAATTGTGCGTTGATTAAAAAAGAACTTTCTCCGATTAGTTTTAAATGTGCCCCATGCTAACTTCATGGAATGCCCCCTAGTCTTTCTATTATCCGAAAGAGTAAATAACCGATTCACATCTACCCGTTCTAGACTTCTCATGATTTTAAACACCACTATCATATCCCCCCCTCAGTAGTTTTTTCTCCAAGCTGAAAAGTCCTAACCTCTTTAGTCTTTCCTCATAGGGGAGTTGTTCCATTCTCCTTATCATTTTGGTAGCCCTTCTCTGTACCTTCTCCATTGCAATTATATCTTTTTTGAGATGCGGCGACCAGAATTGTACACAGTATTCAAGGTGTGTTCTCACCATGGAGCGATACAGAGGCATTATGACATTTTCCGTTTTATTCACCATTCCCTTTCTAATAATTCCCAACATTGTTTGCTTTTTTGACTGCCGCAGCACACTGAACCGACGATTTCAATGTGTTATCCACTATGATACCTAGATCTCTTTCTTGGGTTGTAGCACCTAATATGGAACCCAACATTGTGTAATTATAGCATGGGGTTTTTTTCCCTATATGCATCACCTTGCACTTATCCACATTAAATTTCATCTGCCATTTGGATGCCCAATTTTCCAGTCTCACAAGGTCTTCCTGCAATTTATCACAATCTGCTTGTGATTTAACTACTCTGAACAATTTTGTGTCATCTGCAAATTTGATTATCTCACTCGTCGTATTTCTTTCCAGATCATTTATAAATATATTGAAAAGTAAGGGTCCCAATACAAATCCCTGAGGCACTCCACTGTCCACTCCCTTCCATTGAGAAAATTGTCCATTTAATCCTACTCTGTTTCCTGTCTTTTAGCCAGTTTGCAATCCATGAAAGGACATCGCCACCTATCCCATGACATTTTACTTTTCCTAGAAGCCTCTCATGAGGAACTCTGTCAAACACCTTCTGAAAATCCAAGTATACTATATCTACCAGTTCACCTTTATCCACATGTTTATTATCTTCTTCAAAAAAGTGAAGCAGATTTGTGAGGCAAGACTTGCCCTGGGTAAAGCCATGCTGACTTTGTTCCATTAAACCATGTCTTTCTATATGTTCTGTGATTTTGATGTTTAGAACACTTTCCACTATTTTTCCTGGCGCTGAAGTCAGGCTTAACCGGTCTGTAGTTTCCCGGATCACCCCTGGAGCCCTTTTTAAATATTGGTTACATTTGCTATCCTCCAGTCTTCAGGTACAATGGATGATTTTAATGATAAGTTACAAATTTTTACTAATAGGTCTGAAATTTCATTTTTTAGTTCTTTCAGAACTCTGGGGTGTATACCATCCGGTCCTGGTGATGTATTACTCTTCAGTTTGTCAATCAGGCCTACCACATCTTCTAGGTTCACCGTGATTTGATTCAGTCCATCTGAATCATTACCCATGAAAACCTTCTCCATTACGGGTACCTTCCCAACATCCTCTTCAGTAAACACCAAAGCAAAGAAATCATTTAATCTTTCCGTGATGGCCTTATCTTCTCTAAGTGCCCCTTTAACCCCTCGATCATCTAACGATCCAACTGACTCCCTCACAGGCTTTCTGCTTCTGATATATTTAAAAAAGGTTTTACTGTGAGTTTTTGCCTCTACAGCCAACTTCTTTTCAAATTCTCTCTTAGCCTGTCTTATCAATGTCTTACATTTAACTTGTGAACACTTATGCATTATCCTATTTTCTTCTCTTGGATCCTTCTTCCAATTTTTGAATGAAGATATTTTGGCTAAAATAGCTTCTTTCACCTCCCCTTTTAACCATGCCGGTAATCATTTTGCCTTCTTTCCATCTTTCTTAATGTGTGGAATACATCTGGATTGCGCTTCTAGGATAGTATTTTTTAGCAATGACCACGCCTCTTGCACACTTTTTACCTTTGTAGTTGCTCCTTTCAGTTTTTTTCTTACAATTTTTCTCATTTTATCAAAGTTTCCCTTTTGAAAGTTTAGCACGAGAGCTGTGGATTTGCTTACTATCCCCTTTTCAGTCATTAATTCAAATTTGATCATATTATGATCACTATTGCCAAGCAGCCCCACCACAGTTACCTCTTTCATCAAATCCTGTGCTTCACTGAGAATTAGATCTAAAATTGCTCCCTCTCTTGTCAGTTCCTGAACCAATTGCTCCATAAAAATATCATTTATTCCATCCAGGAACTTTATATCTCTAGTATAGATCCCCATGATAGTTGTCTGCTTTGCTTGGGGGTGGACTATGATGTCTTGGGGTGTTCTGGAAAATGACCTCTAGAAGGGATGTCTTTCCTGCCAGGACCTCTTTGGGAGAGTTTTCCAATCCGTTGACATTGGCAGATCCAGAAGGTGCATTGATGGCTGGTGGTGCACTGACGGGAGTGCATTGCTCCTCAGCTTCGAGCACCCATAAAGTCCAAGAAGATAGGCAGTCATCCTGCTTCTCCTACCTCAAGAAAGCGAAGGGTTCCATTTAGTTCTGGCTTCAAAGAATTTTGATGACATCAAGTGAAGGCCAAGAAGCATTGATCTCTATTGGTAAGCGATGCCAGGAGTGGGAAATGTATGGCTGCTGCCATAAATCCTTCAAAGTGTTCAGATTGAAAACATCTCATCCTCTCAGGAATTGCAAGAGATCTTCAAGAAACCAGGCAGATGTGACCTTTTATCCCGATACCCATGCTTTGTTGACATTGATAGTTTTTGTAGAGGAGATGGACAGAAGAATCCAAGAGACAGACCAAATATTTGCATTTTTTTCACTGATGCCTGCTAACCAGATATGTTGGGTAGTTCCGCCCACTCCCTGCTGCATCGGGGGAGGTCCACAGGGCCATTTAAAGCACCCTTCAGCTGAATCTAATCATCTTGCCCAGCTATCTGTTGCACAGTGCACTTTACTATCAGCACATCTGAGCCTGCATTTTGCTGCTGATCCTAGGAGCTCTGCCCCCTTACTCACCCAGGCTATTTAAAATGGGCATGCAGAAACTTTGCTTGGCATTTTGCTGCTGTTAGGATATGGGAGATCAGATGGATATATTCCTCTTAGTGGGAGGGATCGTCAGTTATTTTTTACATCTGATTTGAAGATCAGGCCTTGGGAAAGAGATATTGTCTACCCTTAACTGCTGCTGTTTAAGAATTGTTTCAAGGAGGATGTTGAGCCTTGAATCTTTTATTTTCTCATATCTTATTTTAGTCCAATACAAGGAATAAAATTAAAAGTAAAATGATACACAAGACAAAAGGAAAAACTTACAAAGAAAACATTCCATCTCATGGATCACTATCTTTCTCCATCAGGGGGGGAATCTAGAAGAAATATCTATTATAAGGAAATAAATCAGGTGCCAAAAACTATTAAAATATCATACCAGTGTATATTCCCACCCACTCCCAATATAATCACCCAGCTTTTTAGCAAGAATAGTTTCTAAATGAACTGGATCAACATAGATAAACTTATATTTTCATAAGAACTTTAAGAAAAATAAGGCACATGTTTTAAATATAGAAAAAGCTTTCTTCTCATTTGAGTCTCTTTGGCAACATTGGGGAATATCTGAATCTTCTGTTAACAAAGCAGTTCATTCTTATACTTAAAATACTGCCTAAGTATCACCTCCTTGCCTGTTTCAGATGAGAACTAACAAGTAGGGTTCCTCTAACTTCAGTTATATCATGTGAATCTTGAAAAAATAGTGAAAAATTAAGCTCTCAATAGGAGCAAGCATGTCCATAGAACCCTTATCCACATTTGAGCTTTTATAATTTGATAATCTTTATGTTCTTTTAAATTTAAATCTTTATTTACATTTGTTTTTTTTTTGTTTTTTGTTGTTTTTTTTTTTAGTTATGTAAACCGTTTTGATTAAACACTGTTTGTAAAGACGGTATACAAACACTTTTAAATAAATAAAAAATTAAGAAGTATCCTGTTACTGTCTGTGGTAGCTAATAACATTTACAAAAAAAATCTTTCAGAGAGGAAATTTGCTAAGTTCCCCAAAATATTTAAGTAATTCTTTAGACAATAGCCACTTAGTTTTAGGAAAATTTAAAAAAAATGTAATTTTCTAGCCCTCATATTTTCCAGGGACTCATTTTACAATGCAACATTAATTTATCCTCAATGTCAACAAGTGTAGATTGCAGTGTAGCTACTGAAGGAGACATGACCACAAACTGGTTCTCAAGCCCTACAAGTCAGTTCTCAAATCATACATCTTAGTGGCAATATCAGCAGAAAAGAAACGAAGCTGGGATACAGTGCCAGCTAGAAAGATTTTCATATGCTTAATCACCATCCATATGTCTGTTGCATCAGAAGATTTAGGCACAAGCCCACCTATAAATGATCCACCAAGGCCTGGATGTGGATTGATTGACTGTGGTAACATAACATTTGCAGGTTCAGAAGTGACCACTAGCAAGTACATTCATTGTAATATACAGATCTTGACTCATCATGTTCAGAGGAGAGCCATTTAATTCCATATGTGGACCTCAGACTGCTTTTAAAACTGGTACCCGACTTCTAGGACTCAAAAAAGCTTCATTGGCCTCCTCACTTGAATTACTGGTAATGCTGCTGTTTAACCACACCAAGTAGTTATTTGTAAACATAAGGTTAATTGGTAACACTAATAAGAGAGCCTTAGATGGGAACTTTACTGTCCAGCAGTCTGCTAATTATATTGGAAAATTATCATTAGCTGATAACTATGTTGTAGCAGGCCTCAATGGGATCTGTGATAAATGTGTTCATCTTAGCACTTGATGCAACCCAGTTGATGTCATCTACCCCAATATGGGGAGAGATCCAAACTGTTGGGAGTAATGGGGAGGAAGAGGTTATGGATAAGATTAAAAATTCATATTGTTCTCTTGATCCCTGTCTGTTCTCTTTGCTATATTTTCTCAGCAATGAGTATTTGAAGTCTTTAACTTCTTTGGTAAACCAATCTCTATTTGAAGGAACAGTATCCACTGCTTTCAAAAGCTTTGGTTTGGCCTGTATTTAGGAGGGGCAGTTTACCTGTTTGTCCATCAAGCTACAAATCAATTTCAAATCTTTCAACTTTGGGGAAGTTGTTAGAGAAAGTAGTTTATCTGCAGCTTGACCCCTTTTTGACTTCTAATAGTATTTTGCATGTTTTCAATTTGGATTTTGAAGTAAAGTACTAAGGCATTACTTCTCTCATTTTATTTTAAGAGAATTTGATAGATGGCTGTTATAACAGTGTTCCTGGATCTTACTGCAGCCTTTCATACTGTTCCTCATACAGTTTTATTAAGTCAAAGAAGGCTGAGATTCAAGGGACCATTTCCTAGCGTGTAGCAGATGGACTCAAAACAAATGGGTATAGTGTGCTCGTGCTAGCAGTTGGAGACTGATGTGACGTCAGCACGGGTATATATACCCCCACAGGAAGTGCCGCAAATCAGTAATTTCCGTCTCCAAAGCAGTTTGGAGCTACCTCACGCTCGCTGAGCGTGTTTCCAAATTCTAACGACTAAATTTCTAGAAGAAACCTATTGAAGTCAAGCCCCGCGCTCCTGCAGTGATACCTGGCGGTCACTCACCCAGTGGAGTTTCCTGAGCAGGACTTCCGTGGTCCCTCTGAGGTAAGAGCCTCGGTCCGGTGGCCGGCTCGCGGCAGGGACCTAGCCCCTGAGTGAGAAGGGCTCTGGCGCGGCTTGGCCCCCGAGCGAGACTAGCTCGGGCGCGGCCTGGAGGCAGCCTCAGTCCCGGCGTGGACTTGGCCCCCGAGTGAGAAGGGCTCTGGCGCGGCTTGGCCCCCGAGCAAGACGAGTTCGGGAGCGGCCTAGAGGCAGCGGGCACACTTCCTTATGCGCGGCGGTTGAAGGTACTCTCCCCCCCGCAGTCGGAGACCGCCCGGGTCACAGCCGGGAAGCGCCGAAGACAAGGTAAGGCGTATATCTTTACTTGGTCTCCGAGGAAGTGTGGATTCGCTGGGCCTGCCTACGAGGCAGTACGCCAAGGAGGTCGCCGTTTGCCTGCCTACTCATCTTCGCCGATGTGCAATAGGCGCGTGTTAGCGCACGCGATAGGCACGTGTTAGCGCACGCGGTAGGCGCGTGTTGTTAGCGCACGCGGTAGGCGCGTATAGGCGCGTGTTGTTAGCGCCCGCGGATAGGCGCGTGTTGTTAGCGCCCGCGGATAGGCGCGTGTTGTTAGCGCCCGCGGATAGGCGCGTGTTGTTAGCGCCCGCGGATAGGCGCGTGTTGTTAGCGCCCGCGGATAGGCGCGTGTTGTTAGCGCCCGCGGATAGGCGCGTGTTTATAAGCCGCCCTTGGATAGGCGCATGCTGTTACGCGCACTTGTTGAACACCCATCATTGGGCGATACCGAATTTCAGGCGAATGGAGAATAAGAGAGCCCATGTGGCCGCAGAGCCGGCACCTCCAGAATCTGGCATGAAAGCTCTAAGCCTCTGCTCAGCATGCAACCTCAGTCACACAGAGCGAGGACGCAGACTCACTATGTGCCCAATGTGAGGAGGCCATGGGAGTCCCAGGACAGGACTGGTCCCAGCCCAGCGGTTCCTCAGGGAGCACACCGGACTTAGCGGGCCGCGGCGAACAACCAGGGAACCTGAGAGACCTGGTGCCCCTACGGCCAGATCCGGCTTCGCTTTCCTGGGTGGAATTATTCAAAGGGATTCACGCCTTTGTCCAGATGCAGTCTGCTCCTCGAATGGGTCTTTCCGTTCCGGCTGATCCGGTCCCTGGACCCTCGAGACCTAGGCGCAGCCACTCACCACCCGACAGCCCCGCTTATGGGGATTCGGATTGCTCCCCGGACAGTGAGGAGCCCCCCCGAGGAGGGTGAACTTCCCTCTGAGATAAAGCCATATCGGACCATGAGGCGCTTCTTTCAGAAAGAAGATCTTTCAGGCCTGGTCTCACAATGCCTATCGGAGCTGGCCATTCCGGGCCAGGATATCCCAGGGGACCCTAAAATGAACCCCCTGTTAGAGGGCCTGCGCCAACCGGCTCACCATTTTCCCCCTCCTACAGGCAGCACAGCAGCTAATCGATCTGGAATGGAAGGCACCGGAGGCCTCATTTAAAGGGAGTCGGGCCTTGGCAGGCATGTACCCTCTGGATCCGGCGTCTAAGGAGCTGTTGGCGTGCCCCAGGGTAGACGCCATAGTTAACGCAATAGTGAAACACACCACCATTCCGGTTGAGGGGGGAGCGGCCCTCAAGGATTCGCATGACCGACGCATTGACACCATTCTGAAACAAGCTTTTGAGGTAGCAGCCATGTCCCTACGAATCGCGACCTGCTGCACCGTGGTGACGTGCTCCTGTTTGTCACAGGCGAGAAATAACACCCAGGGAGCAGATATGGAATCAGCTCTCGCATTTCTCACTGATGCAGCCTCCGACCTCGTCCGTACGGCAGCCAAGGGAGTCTCCTCTTCAGTGGCAGCCAGGAGGCAGCTTTGGCTACGTCTTTGGGTGGCCGACTCGTCCTCCAAGACACGACTCACAAGAATGCCCTTTAAGGGTTCCCTACTGTTCGGCAGTGATCTCGAGAACTGGGCTACTAGATGGGGTGCCTCTCCATTACCCCGCCTACCAGAAGACAGGGCGAGGAGGAGCCAGCGTTCTTTTTCTAGACCATCTAGAGCTAGAAATTCGCAGCGCTTCAACCCTTACAGGACTCGCTATCGAGCACCTCGTTCCCAGGCCAGGAACCAGTCCTTTCGGACTAAGCATAACAAGAAGAGAACCGGCTCGGGTTCCGGCCCCGGCCGCAACCCACAATGACAATCAGCCGACCCATCCGGGGTTAGCAGCCATAGGGGGCAGGCTAACCCTCTTCTACCACATTTTGGTCGAGATCACTTCGGACCAGTGGGTCCTCGCCATCATCCGGGAAGGATATTACCTGGATTTCTTTCGGCTTCTGCCGAACAAGTTTGTGGAATCTCCTTGTTCACCGCTCAAGGCAGCGGCACTAGAAGTGACCTTACAGAGGCTCCTGGCCCTAAAAGCCATAATCCCAGTACCTGCAGAAGAGGTAAATTCTGGGCATTATTCCATTTATTTCATAGTACCCAAGAAGGAGGGCACTTTCAGGCTCGTCCTGGACCTCAGGTCAGTTAACAGACACCTACGGGTCCCCAGCTTTCGCATGGAAACTCTACGGTCGGTCAAGAATTCAGTACAGCCAGGGGAGTTTCTCACCTCCCTAGATCTGTCGGAAGCCTACCTGCATATCCCAATCTATCGGGATCACCAGCGCTATCTACGCTTCAAAGTCCTGAATCAGCACTTCCAGTTCCGAGCTTTACCCTTCGGGTTGGCCATCGCGCCGCGGATCTTTACCAAGGTAATAGTAGTAGTGGCGGCGGCACTCAGGAAGGAAGGAATTCTTGTCCATCCCTACCTGGACGATTGGCTGATCAGGGCAAAGTCACTGGAGGAGAGCCACCGGGCAACCAACAGAGTTATAGCTCTTCTGGAAAGCCTCGGATGGGTAGTCAACATAAGCAAGAGCTCCCTACAGCCATCCCAGTCGCTGGAATATCTAGGGGTCTAATTCGATACCCGAGAAGACAAGGTCAGCCTGACCTCCAAGAGGAAATTAAAACTCCGGCATCGTTTGCAGGCTTTGCTGAGCGCCACCCCGGCCCACAGCTTGGGATTACCTACAAGTCCTCGGCCTAATGGCCTCCACTCTGGAAGTGGTACCATGGGTGCGGGCTCATATGAGACCGTTGCAACGCGCCCTTCTATCTCGGTGGAGCCCACGATTACAGAACTACACCGTGCATCTACCTCTACCGGCCAGAGTACGGCATCAGTTACGGTGGTGGCTGCAGCCCGGCCACATGAGCCGGGGGTCAAAAATATCCTCTCCAACCTGGACCCTGCTCACTACAGATGCCAGCCTGAGTGGCTGGGGAGCACACTGCGAAGAACTAACCGCCCAAGGGCGGTGGAACATCAACCGACTAGAGGCACGGGCAGTCAGGTTGGCATGCCTGCGGTTTGCCCACAGACTTAGCAACAGAGCAGTCAGAGTGATGTCGGACAATGCCACCACGGTGGCATACATCAACTGACAGGGCGGAACCAGAAGCTGACAGGTATCCTTAGAAATAGCCCCCCTGATGGCGTGGGCGGAAGCAAATCTCAGGGACATATCCGCCGTCCACATTGCCGGGAAGGACAATGCCACGGCAGACTTCCTCAGCAGAGAAAGCCTAAACCCAGGGGAATGGCAGCTGTCGTCCACGGCCTTCCAGATGATCACGGATCAGTGGGGGACGCCGGGCATGGACCTACTAGTGGACAGGTCCTACGCTCAAGTACCCAGATATTTCAGTCGCAGCAGAGATCCTCTATCCCAGGGGATCGACGCCCTGGTACAGCCATGGCCTCCGGAGATCCTGCTATATGCCTTTCCCCCATGACCCCTGCTGGGTGCCATTATATACAAGATTCAGCGGCACAGAGGCCTAGTTCTTCTGGTGGCCCCGGACTGGCCAAGGAGACCCTGGTATGCAGACATGAGAAGGCTACTGGCAGGGGATCCTCTACCCCTGCCTCCTCACAGGGACCTGCTGCGGCAAGGTCCCATCCTCCACAAGGATCCAGCTCAATTCTCTCTTACGGTCTGGCCATTGAGAGGGCTAGACTGAAGAAAAGGGGATACTCGGGGCCGGTAATAGATACACTCCTCCGTGCACGCAAGTTCTCCACATCACTAACTTATATAAGGATCTGGAGAGTATTTGAAGCCTGGTGCGAAACTGGCAGCACCAATCCACATGCCGCTAAAATCCCCATCATTTTGGATTTCCTGCAAGATGGGCTCCAGAAGGGTCTGTCCCTCAATTCAATCAAGGTTCAGGTAGCTGCGCTATCCTGCTACGGCCCCAGGAGTGACGGCAACAGCATTGCCACACACCCAGACGTTTCACGTTTCCTGAAAGGAGTCAAACACATTCGCCCGCCGCTGAAGTGGCCAGTGCCCCTGTGGAACCTCAACCTAGTTTTGGAATTCCTAGCAGGAGCTGCCTTCAGACCCCTCCGAGGCCTGTCCCTCCGTTTGTTAACCTTGAAGATGGTGTTCTTGCTGGCCGTGTGTTCAGCACGCCGCGTCTCAGAGCTACAAGCACTGTCCTGCCATGATCCGTTTCTCAGGATCACCCCAGAGGCTATCCATCTTCGCACGGTTCCTTCCTTCTTACCCAAGGTAGTCTCGCACTTCCACCTCAACCAAACCATATCCTTGCCAACCACGGAAGGTTTGAAGAAGTCGGAAGAAGGTCGAATACTGTGCCATCTCCACATCGGCAGGCTATTGTCCAGATACTTGGAAATGTCGGAAGCAGTACGAAAGACGGACCACCTGTTCGTCCTTCACAGCGGGAAGAGGCAAGGAGAAGCGGCTTCACGGGCGACAATTGCTCGCTGGATCAAAGAAGTAATCAAGGTGGCCTACGTAGAAGCAGGAAAACCACCACCTCTACGGGTCAAGGCTCACTCTACCAAGAGCGCAAGCGGCCTCCTGGGCAGAAAATAGGATGCTGTCGCCTGCAAAGATATGCAGGGCAGCAACGTGGTCCTCCCTCCATACCTTCTCCAGATTTTACCATCTGGACTTCCAGGCCAGGGAGGACACAGCATTTGCAAGGGCCATCCTAAACGGATCTCGGGCAGCCTCCCACCCAGTCCGGGAATAGTTTTTGTACATCCCATTTGTAATGAGTCCATCTGCTACACGCTAGGAAATGGAGAGATTACTTACCTGTTAATCTCGTTTTCCTTAGTGTAGGCAGATGGACTCAGCATCCCGCCCAGCTGCCGATATACATGGGAATTCACCGTTTCAAGGTAAGCCAAGTTTTCTGACATTGGGCATCCACCCTGCCGGGTGTCGACGCCTTCCGGTTGAGAACACTGGCGGTCTCCAGCTACTGTCAATCAGTCAGGTTAATCATGTTCAGTCAATTGATCGGTCAGTCACACATATATCCATAAAGCTTTTGCAAGGAAGATTACTGACCGCCTTCACTTCCTGCAGGGGTATATGTACCACGTGCTGACGTCAGATCCGTCTCCAACTGCTAGCACGAGCACACTGTACCCATTTGTAATGAGTCCATCTGCCTACACTAAGGAAAACGAGATTAACAGGTAAGTAATCTCTCCATTTTCAATGTTCATTATGAGTTTTGTGGAGGATAGGCACTGTTTGATTTCTGCAAGATAGCTGGTTATTCTCTTATAAGTTTCTTAAATTGTATTCTGAATTGGGATCAAAATGTGAATGTCAGTGTAAAGGAAATGGGTTAGGCCTAGGCAATCCAGTGTGTGGCAGATTGGTAGCAGATAGAGGTTGAAAAATGTTGCAGACAGGGCCAATCCTTGTGGGACTCCTGTACTTAGCTTTACCTTGTTTGATAGGTTATTGTTGAAGATTACTTGGAAACTTCTGTTCGATAAATAAGAGGTGAACCATTTTAGTGTGGTTCCCGTTGCTCCTATTTCAGATAGTCTAGTGCAGTGCTTTCCAAACTGTGTGTCGGGACACGTTAGTGTGTCGCCTGCAGTGTGCAGGTGTGTCGCGCAAGCCCTGTCAACTCTGATGCGAGTTTGGGCTTTTTTTTTTACTAGAGATTCACCTTTTTTTTTTTCAGTTTATGGGTTGCTTATTATTGGGTGATTTTTGCTGTTAATTGCGTTTTTTTGGGGGGCTTGGTGGGTGGAACGAGCCCAGCCATCCTTGCATTGGCTGCTGCTGCCGATGAGGCCTGGCCATGAGGAGTACTGACTGCAAGCAGCAGTGTCTGGTGATCATGGAAGGGAGTGAAGCACTTAACTGGCAACAATCAAAAAGACGAGGTACATGAGTGTGGGGGCCAGACATGTGCTGGGGAGAGAGAGATGAGTGAGTGGGGGGGCAAACATGTGCTTGAGGGGGAGAGATATGAGTGTGTGGGGGCCAGACATGTGCTGGGGGGAGGAGAGAGATGAGGGTGTGGGGGACAGACAATTTGTTTTATTATTGTTTCTCATAAATTATAACAATAACATGAATCTTGGAATATATATTTTTAATATAAATTTAAGGTTTTCATGAGATAGGTTGTGTCGTGAAACATTTTATTTATGTATATATTTAAGGAAACATACATAAATTGTCGAAATATGTTTCGTTCGTTTAACCTTTAACCTCTGGTTTACTAGTAGACTGAATTACTATGTCGTGAAATTATGTTTGTCTAAAAAGTGTGTCACCAACATGAAAAGTTTGGAAAGCTCTGGTCTAGTGAGTAAGGTAGAGTGGTTAACTGTGTCAAATGCAGCAGATAGATCCAGGAGGATTAATATGTAGCTTTTTCTTTAATTGAATCCTCTAAGTATGGTGTCATTTAATGACAATAGTGATTCGGTGCTTAAATTTTTTCTAAATCCAAATTGCAAGGGGTGAAATATGTTCATTTCTATGTGGTCAGATAGCTGTGAGTGAATGATTTTTTCGATGATTTTTGCTGAGAAGGGTAGGTTTGATATGGGTCTATAGTTTTCAATATTCTCTGGGTCTAGGTTGTTGTTTTTTAGTAAAGGTTTGATTGCTGATTTTAGACAATCAGGGTATATCCCTTCTGTGAGTGATAGGTTAACTATTTTGGTTATTTTATTTATTGAGTTTTCAATCAATTTGATGGTTTGTGTGGGGATGTTGTCATTGGGATGGCTTGCTGGATTCATTTTTTTAAAATAATTTTTTCGATTTCCAGTGTGGATGCGTAGTCGAAGTTATGCCAAGCTGCAGTTCTTTTCACGGAAGATGATGGGGTTTGAGTGTTAGTGATGGAGTTGTTGCTAGAGTGAAATATTCTGCAAAGTTGTTGCTTTTGTTTGCGCTTAAAGGTGAAGGTGTTCTCATTTCGTTTGGGGATTTGGTGAGGTTTTGTATGATGGTAAACAGCATTCTGGGATTCTGTTGGTATTTATTTTCGTAGTGCTAATTGGGCTAGGAAAGAATTGAGAAGAGTGTCTGTTTTATTCTTGCGCCAGAGTCTCTGTTTTTCTGAGTTCCCTTTTGGCTGCTCTTATATTTTCATTATACCATTGATTGCGGTGTTTAGGATTTTTAATGGATTTTAAAATGGTTGGGTTTATTTTGTCAGCTATGGCTTTGGTGATGTTAAACCAAGAGGTGGTGGCTGTTTCTGTGTTTAATTCAATGTTCTTGAGTTCTTCTTGGAGATTTTGTTGTAGTGTTTCGCTGTCAAAGGGAGGGCAGAATGAGATGGTTTTTATTTTGTCATCTCTTCTGGTTGGTGTATTGTTGTAGGACAGGGTAGTATGTATGAGAGAGTGGTCTGACCAGGGAATTTCTGTTTGTTTGGTGTGAATTCCATGTGTCCGTGTTGATAAAGACAAGATCTAGTGTGTGTCCTGCTTTGTGAGTTGGTCTGTTGACTATTTGTTTTAGACCCATTGTTGCTAGTGCATCTGAGATTGTTTTGCAGGTGGAGGAGTGGGGTCGAGTGTCCATGTGTAAATTGAAATTTCCCAGGATGATTGGTTTATTGAGTGACAAATTGGTGATTGATTTCTATGACTGGGGAGCAATTTTGTTCTAGGGTTCCTGGTGGACAGTATACTAGCAAGATTTGTAGCTTTGAGTCCAAAAGTGCAATTTCAAGAGGAGAGGATATCTTGGTTGGGATGAGTTTCATTTGCATGTTTTTTTTGATAATTAGCATGATTGATTCTGAATTTTTGTAAAGCGGAGACTGTTTCTCTAGGCAGAGCAGTTTTCTTGGTGATTTACATATTTGTTCTTTACGGATGTTGTACAATATTATTCATTTTGTGTTTGATTCATACTTTTCATTTAAACCACAAATTCAATAGGTCTTGAGGTCGGAGTATTTTAAATTGTGGTTTACACCAATTAAAATACATTTTGGACTGGTGTGATTTTCAGACTGTTCAAACATTTGTCTTGACCTCTGTTGATTATTGTAATTGTTTTATTGCAGCATTCCTGTTTCACACCTTAAGGCCTTACATGACCTTCAGAATTCTGCTGCCCAGTTGGTTTTGGGGGCAAAGGCTAGATAACATATAATTCCTTTATTACAGCAGTTGCATTGGCTCCCATTAGAGCAGCAAATCAAATTTAAAATTCTGGTTCTAATCTTTAAATCTTTGAAAATGAAAGAGCCATCATAACTTCCTGAGGTATTAAGCATTTACAGTCCCTCCCATGCTCTACATTCTGCTAGGAAGTGACTTTTAGCCATCCCTTCTATGAAAATTGCCCATCTGTGTGAGGTCAGATGCTGTGCTTTTTCTATAATAGGACCCATATTATGGAATTTCTTGCTAGATTCCTTGTATTGAAAATGCGGATCTACTTTCTTTTCACAAACAGTTGAAAAGCTGTTTGTGAAAATCATCAATTTCCTGGCGTGTAGCCAGATGGACTCAGAACGAATGGGTATAGTATTCGCGTGCTAGCAGTTGGAGACTGATCTGACGTCAGCACGGGTGTATATATACCCCCACAGGAAGCGTAGCAACTTAGTAATTTCCGTCTCCAAAGCAGTTTGGAGAGCCTGCACGCTTGCTGAGCGTGTTTTCCAAATCTACTTCTGAACTTGATCACTGAGAAAGCTGAGAGAAGTATGCAGATGTACTGAAACTTCTGCAGTACCAGTACAGTCCCTTACCCATTGCTGTACAATGTCTGGTGATGCCAGCTCAGCTCTTATTCAGTATTCTCATCGTTGACAATGAAGTAGGTGAAGAGGGCCCCCACTCTGGATTTCTCAGGGGAACTACAGTTCAATTCTTAGCGCCAGTTATATACCTAGTCCTTACGGAAACAAAAAAAACAGGCTAGAAGGAAAAAAAATGTCAAAATTGCATAACTGAGTTACAAAAATATTCACTGCCACAGAGAAGTTATGAACTTAACCAAATCTAATAGTGAGCCACTGAGAGTAACTTTATAAAGAAAAATTGGCAGCAAATTACAGAGTAACTTGCAACCAAAAAAAAAAAATCCACAAAAAATGTTCTTGCTAAGGAGCATGCAAAAGGATACAGTCTTTATGTGCACTTCTTTGAAGCACTTACCAGCAAACCCAGTAGACCTGTCATTTGTTTCCTGTTAGAGAATGTCTACAAGTGTGTGTTGACTTCAGCTCTGTAGTTTCTAGTTGGTGTTGCAGTCAGACTGTAAAAGGGCTGAAGAGGAAACTCCAGAAGTCTCTGCACAAGTGAAGGAGCTTAAGATTGTTCAACATAAACTGTCAAAACAGCCATATTTTTCTCAAAACAGGCATTAATTGGTTTTGAAATCTGATAAGCAATCATTGCTTTTAACTAGCAGTTACGGCATTTTGGCCTGAGGCCTTCAGCCATTTTTGGGCCAGACATTTACCTCTGTAACATAAACTATACTTTCATGGTTTTTTCACATCACCTAATTTTGCCTACCAAATTCTTAAATATGTATGATAAATTGCTGTGTAAATATTACTTTGTTTTTTAGGTTGGAAATGTTTAGGAACAAATTTTGCCATCCTGATTTTTAAAACATGCAAGCTAAATATCTTGGAGTTGAAAGCCAAACCAAATTTAAAAACAAAATTAGGTTTCTACTTATAAACTTGGTAAATTTGGTACCAACTTTAACACACCCAAATCCGCATTAAATCTTGCAATGTGCTTGTTTGATAATGAAATCTTGTGTTTACGTATTAATTTAGTTTTGATTTTTGATATTACTCCTATTTTTCAGACTGAAGCCACTGGATATTGAATTCATGAAACGTTTACATGAGAAAGTTAATATCATTCCACTTATTGCCAAAGCAGACACCCTCACACCAGAGGAATGCCAACAGTTTAAAAGACAGGTAAACTGAGGCCTATGGTTTTCTGACACTGACCTTAATTTAACATTGTGCCATTTTTCTATTGTCTAATAATACATTGGAATTCCTAAAGGAGCTTAGAAACTGCAAATCAGGCTGGCAACTTACTAGAAACTGAAAATTGTTCAGCTTGGTCTGTCTGTTCTGCTGTATTTTCTTCAGTCCCCTGCTGAAGTAACTGTTCTCAGCAAATTAGTAGTAGTAGCTATGTTTTCCAATGATGTGATTGTATAGTGATACGGGTGGTGAATTACTTACTGCTACTATAATCCTAGTGTTCAAAGCCAAGAATAAATGTGCATTTGCACTTTCAAACATAAAATATTGAACAGATATCATAGTGGATGTGTTTAAAATAGTACAAAGCAGCATCCACAGGAAATAAAATAACTGGTTCCCAATTCATGAAAAGTGGCTGCTTTCTCCTTTCCTCATCCAAGAACAAAAAAAAGCAAATATAGTGGTGATTTGCTTCTTTGAAAGTAAAGGAAATTTAAAAAAGTATCCAAAACAAAATTGAAGATCGTAGTTATATGAAGCTGGAAAAATGATCCCATTTGTTTTAATGTACTTGGGATCCTTCGTTAGCTTGTTTTAGCTTCCTTTTCAATGGTACATGCTTATCCAGAATCAAGAATGATCTCTTAAAGGAGAGCCTTATTCTGTATAAAAAAAGTTCTGTGCAAAAAGCTATACATTTTGCAGGAAGGTTAATGAACTAAGTCGATCTTAGGAAGTGCAGGGCACAGGGCAAATCAGCTGGAGTGCTGTCCATGCCCACTCCCACCCCCTTAGGAAGGGGGCCCTTTGCCATACCTCCTGGCTTAATAGAAGTGATATGGGGGAAGTTCATTCAATTCTCTGCTTTACCTCTGCCTCAGGAAAGCCCTGCTTCCTAACCTCATATCTCATCCTTTGTCTCACTCACACTCACTCACTCTCACTCATGCTTCATCCCAGAGTTCCCACTATCCCCTCCTCAGTCTCTGATTTATTTATTGTCAGATGGCTGCTCCTTCACCACCTCTCTAACTGTTCCTGTTGCCATGCGGCTCCTTTCCCTCCTGTGCTGGTCAGTTCAGTAATTTCACTGCTGTGGGAGGAAGAGAAGCGAGGAGCAGGATGGAATTGCCAGACCCAATCCCCTGCTTTCTGGGCCACAAGCACGTCTGATGACATCACAACAGAGCATGGCTCCCTGGTGGTGCAGGGCCCTTCAAAGCCTGGGGCCCAAGGCAATTGTCCTGGTTCCCCCCACCACCACCACCACCACTGCAGGACAGCTGTGAAAGTGACTAAGTTGTGCATCTTTTCTTTGGGGTGTCTTAGAGGAGGCATAGGAGTATTAATGCATACCTACCAAGTTAGCCTGTGAGGAAAGAATGGGCAGAAAAATTTGATATCTCTAACAGTTTCAGTCAAAGTATTTTAAGTTCACATTTCTATTTTAGATAATGAAAGAAATCCAAGAACATAAAATTAAGATATATGAATTTCCAGAAACTGATGATGAAGAAGAAAATAAATTTGTTAAAAAGATCAAGGTAAGTTTTTAATGTATGTGTTTGCTTTTTTTCTAGCAAGATGCTATTATTTGATATCTTTAGTTCTCACAGGACAAGCAGGATGGTAGTCCTCACATATGGGTGACATCACAGGATGGAGCCCAATCACGGAACACTTTCGTCAAAGTTTCTAGAACTTTGACTGGCACCTACTGGGCATACCCAGCATGGCACTAAACCTGCAGCCAGCAGCAGTAGCCACGCGGGTTAAGGAGCTCCATAGAGATTCCTGACAGGAATTTTCCTCACGGAATTACTGCAAACTTTCATACCCCACAGGGGTCCCCCTCTCGAATTTTTGCTTCTGCGGTACTCCGGTAAGTTTTTGACCTGGTTCCAGTCGATTCCCGACGAGTTTGGCCCTCGCGGCCTACTGGCCGTCGACCACACCACGGCTCAATTTTTCAAAGGCCATGGCATCGGGGTTCCATCGGTGCCCTGACTGCGCTCGCACCATGTCCATAACAGACCCCTATAAAGTCTGTGTAATGTGCCTCAGGTGTGAGCATGATGTCCTAACTTGCACCAAATGTGCCTTAATGACACCAAAAGGTTGCAAAGCCAGAATGGAGAAAATGGAACTTTTCTTCCGTTCTCAAACTCCGACGCAGTCTATTGCTTCGTCATCCGAACCGGCGCCGTCCACTTCGTGCCAGCATCGGGCACTGACCGATGACCATCCGGTGTCGACAACCTCCCGGCCATCGACTACCTCTACTCCCCCTCAAGACCGAGGGGATTGTAGAGAGAAGCATCGACATCGACACTGGAAGCCTCGGACCATCAATGAAGGAAAGACTTTGACCTCGCCATCGTCCGAGCTGCCATCGAAGAAACCCTGTCCAGAAAAGACCGACCCTTTCTGAGACCAGTTCACCGAGGCAACCCTCACCCGGACGGGTGTTGGGAGCTGCGACTCCACCTTTAACGGTAGTCCCTCTGGCTATGCCTCTGCCTTCTTCCCTTCCGGAGCCGGGGCTGATTGCTCCAGGTCTCCGTGAAGAGCTGGACCAGATGGTTCAGGAGGCCATCGATAAGGCGATGCACAGGTTCCTCCACCGAAACCAGTGCCGATTGTGGAACCGACCACCGATCCCATTCCGGCAACATTGGCACCGCTGCTCTCGAAGATGGAAGCACTTCTAGCCACTCTTCCGCCGATGGATCCGGGATCACCGATGGCTCCGGTGCCTTCTCCACCTGCTCTGTCATCCGAAGGAGAAACACCATTCCGTCTTCCTCCATCGGGAGTCCTGCCGATGCCTCAACCATCGATGCCGATGCGGCCATCGGCTCCACCGATCCATCCATCGATGCCCTCGATGCCTGCATCAGTGCCTCCAGTACTTCCCTTGATGCCTTCAGAGCCTAGACCGGGACCTTCAGGAATACCTTTGTCCCGTCCCTCTCAGGTTCCTAGAGGGACAGGTGCTGATCCCTATGTCACCTGGACTGATGATTCCTCCCCAGACACAGATGATATACCATCACCACCCTCTCCTACTGAAAGCAGGAAGCGTTCTCCTCCGGAGGACTTGTCCTTCATAAATTTTGTGAAGGAAATGTCTGAGTTGGTTCCCTTCCAATTACAGATTGAGCAAGATGATAGACACCAGATGATGGAGCTGTTACAATTCCTGGATGCTCCCAAGGAAATCACTTCCATCCCTATCCATCAGTTTCTTTTGGATCTTCTCAAAAAGAATTGGGAACACCCTGGTTCGGTAGCTCCAGTTAACCGAAAAGCAGACACCACTTACTTGGTCCAGTCAGCTCCAGGGTTCCAAAATCCTCAACTGGATCACCAATCCATGGTAGTAGAATCTGCCCAAAAGAGGGCACGACGCTCAAAACCCCACTCTTCCTTCCCTCCAGGCAAGGAGCAGAAATTCCTGGATGCCATTGGCCGACGTGTCTTCCAGGGTCCATGCTCATCTCTCGGATCGCCTCTTACCAGCTTTATATGACCTAGTATAATAGGGTCTTATTCAAGCAGATACAGGACTTTGCAGAGTCCCTGCCTCAGCAATTCCAGGAACAGCTACAAACCCTGGTTCACAAAGGTTTTGAAGCGGGGAAACATGAAATAAGGTCCTCTTATGACATCTTCGACACCACTTCCAGGGTTTCGGCCGCTGCTATTTCTGCAAGAAGATGGGCCTGGCTTAAGTCTTCGGACTTGCACCCTGAAGTACAAGACAGATTGTCTCCGATGCAAGGCAGATCGGACAATCTGTTTGGTGAACAGATCCAGCAGACGGTGGCGGAGCTCAAGGAACATCATGAGACCCTTCACCAACTCTCTGATGCCTTCTAAATATTCGACTAAACAACCATTTAGGAAGGACACCAAAAAGTCATTCTTCCATCCAAATAAGTCCTTTCCACCACTATCTAGAGGTCGTTCTACGAGGCCTTTCCAAAAGGCCAAGTCTCGTCAACCTTGTAAACAAAAGCCGCAAGCAGCTCCTCAACCAGGCCCTGCTTCCGGTTTTTGACTCCTGCATAGAGAGCAGCAGCCAGCTTCCACTGCCACAGGTGCCGGTAGGAGGTCGATTGTACCAAATCAACAACATATGGCACACAATCACCTCGGACCAGTGGGTCCTTGCCATAATCTCTCAAGGTTATCACCTGAACTTTCTCTCCATCCCACCAGACTCCCCACCTCTGCTGACGTGGGGAACATTAGACCATTCACTACTCCTGGATCAGGAAGTCTCCCTACTCCTTCAATCCAGAGCAATCGAACCAGTGCCCTACTCCCAACAGGGCCTTGGATTCTATTCCCGGTACTTTCTAATCCCCAAAAAATCAGGCGGCATTCGTCCAATACTGGACCTGCATGCCCTCAAGTATCTCCAACGAGAAAAGTTCAAGATGGTAACCTTGGGTTCCCTCCTTCCTCTTCTGCAAAGAGGAGACTGGCTCTGCTCTCTAGACTTCCAGGATGCGTACGCATACATTGCGATAACTCCATCTCATCGCAGATTTCTGGTTGGCCCCAAGCACTATCAGTACCGAGTGCTCATGTTTGGCCTAGCATCTGCTCCATGAGTTTTCACCAAGTGTCTCTTAGTAGTAGCAGCCTTCCTCAGGACTCACGGTGTCCACGTCTACCCCTACCTCGACGATTGGTTGATCAGGGCTCCCACTCAGCAAGCTGCTTGTCGTCCCTTCATCTTACCTTACACCCTCTGATTTTGCTAGGGTTTTTCGTCAACTACATGAAATCCTGCTTAGTCCCATATCAAACGTTGTCCTTCATAGGGGCAGACTTGGACACCTTTCAAGCAAAGGCTTTTCTGCCTCGACAGCGAGCTCTCTCATTTCCCTCGCACACAGCTACAGTCTCAACACCATTCGACTGCACGAAACTTCCTCATCCTGCTGGGACACATGGCATCCTTGGGACAGGTTACCCCAATGGCCCGCTTGGCCATGAGAGACATGCAGTAGACTCTAAGGTCACAATGGACTCAAGCTGTTCAACCACTATCGACCATTGTCCACATTACCGACTCAATTCGTCAGTCTCTAGCTTAGCGGAAAAATCAGATCAATATTCTCCGAGGCCTACCCTTCCAGGCTCCAGATCCTCAAATAACTCTTACCACCGATGCGGCTGGGGAGCACATGTCACCAATTTGCAAACCTAAGGAGCTTGGTCTCCAGAGGAAGCCAAACACCAAATCAATTTCCTGGAGCTACGAGCAATCAGATATACAAACAAGCACTAAACCATGTATATAAATTAAGAAAACATTTACAAATTATCATGAGGACTGCTCCTTGCCTCCCTCGCATTCTCCAATGTATATTATCTTTCGTCCCCCTTCTTATTTCCTACTCCAAGTTTACACATCCTTGTTATAATGTAACTTTATACTCCTTCAAATCGTCTCTACTGTTTGGTTGGTTATAGTTTCTACTTGTTTGATGTAAACAGAGCTGATTTGATTTGTATCAAGAAATTCGGTATATAAAAGCCTTTAATAAATAAATAAATAAATATGCTCTTAGGGTGTTTTGGGATCGCCTGTCCAACCAGGTCATCCTGATCCAGACAATCAGGTGGCCATGTGGTACATCAACAAGCAGGGAGGGATGGGCTCCTACCTACTGTCAGGAAGCAGCACAGATATAGGCAGAGGCCCTTTCCCATTCGATGTACCTCAGGGCTACCTACTTGCCGGGAGTGGACAATGTGTTGGCAGACAAGCTGAGTTGCACCTTTCAGCTGCACGATTGGTCTCTCAACCCCATGGTAGCGGACTCTGTATTCCAACGTTGGGGTTATACTCACATAGACCTCTTTGCATCACCTCAAATCTGCAAAGTAGAGAACTTTAGTTCTCTCACTCGCAGCCACCACTCACAGCCAAGAGATGCATTCTACCTCTCATGGGCAACCGGTCTCCTATATGCATTCCCTCCACTTCCACTTCTCTCGAAGACTCTTGTGAAGTTACGTCAGGATAAGGGAACCATGATCCTGATAGCACCTCACTGGCCACGCCAAGTGTGGTTTCCGATCCTTCAGGACCTCTCCATTCGCAGGCACATTCCCTTGGGAAAGGACCTGCTTCTGATCACTCAGAACGACGGGTGCCTACACCACCCCAATCTTCAGGCCTTGTCCCTGACGGCCTGGATGTTGAAAGGTTAATTCTTCAGCCACTCAACCTTTCGGAGCCAGTTTCCTGTGTCTTGATTGCTTCACATAAGCCTTCCACGAGAAAATCTTATCTTTACAAATGGAACAGGTTTAAGTCATGGTGTTCCTTTCTGTCACTTGATCCTTTTACCTGTTCCACCGCGAAGTTTCTGGACTATCTCTGGCACTTATCAGAGTCAGGTCTAAAACCTTCCTCCATCAGGATGCATGTCAGTGAGGTAGCCGCCTTCCATAAAGGTGTTGGGGATGTACCCATTTCAGTATAACCCCTTGTAACACGCTTTTTGAAGGGCTGGCTTCACCTCAAACCTCACTGCGCCCTCCGGCCCCTTCTTGGGACCTCAACCTGGTTTTGGGTCAGCTCATGTAACCTCCATTCGAGCCTCTCCAATCCTGTGATGTTCGATATCTCACATGGAAAGTGATTTTTCTTCTGGCAATCACATCCGCTCACAGAGTTAGTGAGTTACAGGCCCTAGTTACCTATCAGCCTTACACTAAACTTCTGCATGACCGGGTAGTACTCCGCACTCACCCTACGTTTTTACCTAAGGTAGTATCTGAGTTTCATATCAATCAATCCATTATACTACCCACCTTCTTTCCCAGGCCCCATTCTAATCCGGGAGAACAGGCTCTGCATACCCTTGATTATAAACGTGCTCTAGTGTTCTATCTAGACCATACAGCTGCCCACAGGAAAAGTACTCAATTGTTTGTTTCTTTCCATTCCATCAAAATGGGTCAATCTGTAGGGGTAAGCAGACTCTCTCCTCCTGGTTAGCGGACTGCATATCCTTTTGCTATCAGCAAGCAAACATTCCACTTCAAGACCGTGTTAAAGCACACTCTGTGAGGGCCATGGCGACTTCGGTAGCGCGCCTATGCTCGGTGCCGCTTCCTGAAATTTGCAGGGCTGCTACCTGGAGTTCTCGCCATACCTTTACAGCCCATTATTGCTTAAACAAGGAAGGAAGACAAGATTCCATCTTCGGCCAGTCTGTCTTGCGCAACCTTTTTGCAACTTGACGTACCAACACCCTTCCACCTGCCCGTTAGGGTTCAGGATGCCCTCTACCAAATTCCACCCCAGTCCTTGTGCCTATTGCACATCTTGAGTACATTTGGTGCATTTCTCAGACATCCTCAGCTCGGTACTCACCCATTTCTACAAGCACCGGAGGTCCGAGAGTAAAAGATCACACCGGGACCCTTCCTCTGGACCCCAGGTAATTTAAGGCATTTTGGGGGGGTTCGGGAGGGTGGGGGATTTATTTTAAAGGGTCGGGGTGGGTTTTAGTGTGCCCGTTTTCCCGCCCTCCCCCTTCTCCTCCCCCTTCCCCCAATTTACGATTTTTTGACGATAAATCAGGGGAATTGTTGTTGTATCGCGGCTCTAACTATTTTTGACGATTTAAAATATATCGGACGATATTTTAAATCGTCAAAAAACGATTCACATCCCTACTGAGCATGCCACTAACCCTGCATCCAGCAGGGGTCCCCCTTCAGTCTCTTTTTCCACGCAGCAGTAGCCTTGTGGTTTCAAGAGCTCTGAGAATTCCTCACAACTTTTTCCTCATAGGAAACTTACTTTAAAATTTTCAAAATTTTTCCACATCCCGGGGTCCCCCATCAACCACTGACTTCCGTCGATGCTGGTAAGTTTACCTCGTCCTTTGCGCTTGGTTCCCTGTGGTGCTTTCATCGGTGCCCGATGGCCACTGACCGCGCGCCATCCTTCTTTTTCAAACAAAATGGTGACCGGGTTCTGAAAATGCCCAGAGTGCCCGAGCACCATGTCCATTACGGATCCTCACGACGTATGTGTCTTGTACTTGGGGCCCGCTCATGACGTCCAGTGTTGCACTAGCTGTGCCCAGATGACGCCAAAAAGCCACAGAGCCCACTTGGAAAAGATGGAAACCTATTTAAGCGAGTGTCTCCGTCTACTCCAGCCAAGATTACTTCGAGTCAAAAGCCTTCATTTTCATCGACTCCGTCGCCATCGACATCTCAGCGCCATTGGGACACCAGTGTCCGTCCTTCACCGGCTTCTTCACGTTCAAAGGCATCGACATCTTCCTCCTCTGTGCTGGAGAAGGACCAGACCGAGCACTGGGAAAAACAGTCACTGCCATCGACGTGAGCTTTCTTCCGATGCCGGCACCGGCAAGCCATTAGCATCGACAGAGCCACCGGCCAAGAAGTCCCGGGGAGAAGGGGCGCCATCCCCCTCTGGACCCAGGACACAGAGGCGTTCCCCACTGGTACTGGTGCTGGGAGCAGAGACTCCACTGATACATGTGGATCCTCTGGCAACGCCTTCTGAGCCTCCAACCCCGATGGGTTGGCTGTGCTGCCAACACCAGCCTTGCGGGAGGAATTGGACCGGATGGTCCGAGAGGCAGTACTTCGGGGATTCCAATCGTCACTGGCACTGGCTCCCATGCAGACACCCGATCCGATGCCTACCGTGCTGGCTCCGCTCCTCGAGCGCCTGGATACCTTAATCGGTGCATTACCTTCGGTGCACATTCCTTCCATGCCATCAGCATCTCCAAGACCACTAACACAGATTCCTATTCCATTGTCCTCTGAGGATCAAAATTTACCGATGCCAGAGCAGATTCCAGGATCATCTGGTCTATTGCTACCTCGACATCCATCAAAAGCATTGATGCCATCACCGTCCTCTGTGCCTGTGTTGGTACCTCCCGCCTTCCCATCGGTGCCACCTCCAGATCCTGCTGGATTTGGACCTTTACCTCCATCTGAAGGCCCGCATGATACTGGAGATACACCATATGATCCCTGGGGTGATAATTCCTCTGACACTCAGAACTCGGATGAACTCCTGTCGGAGCTTTCACACCCAGAAGAATGCCGTCACTCCCCTCCTGAAGACCTCACATTTGCCAATTTCATTAAGAGATGTCTGAAACCATCCCTTTTAAGCTACAAACGGAGGAGGATGCCAAGCACAAGATGCTTGAGGTATTGCAATTTGTTAATGCCCTTGAAGTGATGGCAGTTCCAGCACATGAATTGCTCCTTGATTTGCTACAATGCACCTGGGAGCACCCTGGCACAGTTCCACCAGTGAACAGAAAAACTGATGCCACCTATCTGGTCCAGTCAGCTCCAGGGTTTTACAAAAACCAACTGCCCCATCAATCTGTAGTCGTTGAGTCTGTCCAGAAGAAAGCCAAGAGATCCCGGCCACATTTTTCTGCTCCTCCAGGTAAAGAACAGAAATCCTTGGACGACTTCGGACAAAGTTTGTTCCACGGTTCCATGCTGATGGCACGTATAGCAGCCTACCAGCTATACATGACTCGGTACTCAAGGAATCTTTGGAAGAAAGTCCAAGAATTCTCTGAGACCCTACCGGAAGAATATCAAGAAGGGCTAACTGCAATCCTTCAAAAAGGTCTCGATGCTGGAAAGCATGAAGTTAGGGTAGCATGCGACATCTTTGAAACGGCCTTGTGAAAATCAGCAGCAGGCATAAGCGCCAGACGCTGGGCATGGCTCAAGTCTTCTGACCTATGCCAAGATGTCCAAGAAAGGTTAGCAGACCTCCCATGTACAGGCAACAAATTGGCGACAAAATTCAGGAAACTGGTGGAGCTAAAAGATCACCATGACACCTTGCGTCAGCTGTCCACTCTCCCCTTGGACTTCCCATCTACCACCAAGAGATCTTTGACAAGATCCTAGAAGGCTAACCTATGAGCCGCATAGGTATTACCCGCCTCCATCCCGTATTCGACAGCCTAGACCTTCTCAAAGAGGTCAGCCTCGACCACACAGGGCCCCAAAATTTCAAACTAGCAACAATTCAAGAAATCATTAAAAACATACTTATTTCAACTAGCCTTTAATATTCCTGCATCAGAACACACTTAATCACCTTCGACGTTTATCTTCCTCCACCAACCCAACTCTACTTAAGTATACTTATGCGGTTTGCTGCTGAATACTAGATTAGACTTTATTTTTTAAATTTTAGTAATTTTTATTTTTTTTCATGTTTGTGTTGGTTTTAGTTTTTACAATATATTGTTTGAGATGTTATATTATGTATGTTTGTATGTAAACCGCTTTGATTAATTTTTATATTGTAAAAGCGGTATATAAACATTTTTAAATAAATAAAAGCCCAACCAGCCCCGCAGACTGGTCCAGCATTGGGGTTTTGACTCCTTTCTAGAGGGCAGAAATCAACCTCCGCCTACCACACCCATTCCTGTGGGAGGCCGCCTGTGTCATTTTGCCAGCATATGGCACACAATTATAACAGACCAGTGGGTCCTTTCTGTGGTCACCCACGGTTACCATCTGAACTTCCTCACACTGCCACCAGACACTTCACCAAATCTGGTGTGGACTCTGACCAATCACTCTCCACTTCTTGAGGCAGAGCTCTCGACCCTCCTGCAGTCCAGTGCCATGGAACCGGTACCTCGACTACAGTGGGGTCAAGGGTTCTACTCTCTGTATTTTCTAATTCCAAAAAAAGTCAGGTGGCATTCGTCCTATTTTGGACCTACGTGCCCTAAACAAACATCTCCACAAAGAAAAGTTCAGACTGGTAACCTTGGGCACCATGCTCCCTCTCCTGCAATGGGGAGATTGGATCTGCTCTCTAGATCTTCGGGAGGCTTATGCCCACATTGCCATATATCCTTCTTATCAAAAATACCTCAGATTGATAGTAGGCCACAGTCATTTTCAATACTGAGTGCTACCTTTCGGCCTAGCATCAGCACCCCGGGTATTAACCAAATGCCTGGCAGTAGTGGCAGCTCACTTGTGACAACGCAACATCCACGTCTATCCGTATCTAGATGATTGGCTTCTCAGAGGTCCATCCCAAGAGGTAGTACTTCACTCCCTCCATTTCACCATCAGCCTACTGCAATCCTTGGGATTTCTAATAAACTACCCCAAGTCACATATGACTCCATCACGCACCCTCTCGTTCATCGGAGCAGATCTAAACACTGTCCAAGCCAAAGCGTTTCTCCCCAAAAAATCGAGCACGCACATTATCAACCTTGGCCAAAGCAGTACACTCACTGAACCACTACAGCTCGTCTGCTAACCTTGCTAGGTCACATGGCATCTACGGTTCATGTTACCCCAATGGCTTGACTAGCCATGAGTGTAACACAATGGACTTTAAAGTCCCAGTGGTCCCAATCAAATCAACACACATCCCACATTGTCCATGTCACTAGCCAGCTTCATCTCTCACTAGCTTGGTGGATACAGGAGTCCAGTCTTCAGATAGGACTACCCTTCCAACCTCCGCAACCTCATATTACTCTGACAACAGATGCTTCCAACCTGGGTTGGGGAGCCCATGTCGTCAATCTCAAACCCAGGGAATCTGGACCACAGCGGAAGCAAAGCACCAGATAAATTCAATATACCCTCTTCGCTTTTGGGATTGCCTCTCCAACAAGGTAATCCTACTTCAAACAGACAACCAGGTAGCCTTGTGGTACCTCAAGTAAGGGGGCACAGGCTCTTACCTGTTATGCCAGGAGACGGCGCAGATCTGGGCCTGGGCTCTCCCACTCCATCCTGCTGAGAGCGACCTACCTGGCAGGCGTGGTCAAAGTTATGGCAGACAATCTCAGCCGGACCTTTCATCCCCACGAATGGTCCCTGGATCCCACTGTAGCGAACCGAATATTTCACCAGTGGGGCCACCCACACATAGACCTCTTTGCGTCAATTCACAACCAGAAAGTAGACAATTTCTACTCTGCACCGCAGCCACAACACACCACCATGAGATGCCTTCGCCCACTCGTGGGCAACGGGTCTTCTGTATTCCTACGCTCCACTTCCACTCAGCAAGACTCTCGTGAAATTATGGGAGGGCCGGGGCACAATTATCCTCATAGCCCCTCACTAGCCGTGTCAGGTTTGGTTTCCCATCCTTTCCAGTCCAGCAACCAATTCACCTGGGCACAGATCCAACTCTGATAAAGCAGAACAACGGATTGGTGCGTCGTCCGACCTTCACTCCCTGTCTTTGATAGCTTGTATGTTGAAAGGTTAATACTACAATCCCTTAATCTCTCTAACAGTGTATCCCAGGTCCTCATGGCTTCATGAAAGCCTTCTACTAGGAGATGTTATTGTTCCAAATGGAAAAGATTCTCCTTGTGGTGCACCACAAAAGAAATAGATCCACAACAAAGTTCCTGGACTATCTGTGGCACCTTTCCGAGTCTGGTCTGCAGACTTCCTCCCGAGTCCACGTCAGCGCCATAGCCGCTTACCATAAAGGTGTAGGAGATGCCCCGATCTTGACGCAAGCCCTGGTAGGGCACTTTGAGAGGCTTGCTCCAGCTAAAGCCTCCACTGCGTCCTCCGGTTCCAGCATGGGACCTCAGTGTTGTGCTAGCATGGCTCATGTGACCTCCCTTCGAGCCCCTACACTCCTGCGAGCTTCGACATCTCACTTGGAAAGTGATCTTTCTAGTTGCTATAATATCAGCTTGCAGAGTCAGTGAGCTACAGGCACTGATAACTTATCAAATTTCTTCACGATCGTGTGGTACTCCACACTCACCCTAAATTTCTGCCGAAGGTGGTTTCTGATTTCCACTTAAATCAGTCCATAATACTTCCTACCTTTTTCCCAAGGCCTCACTCACAACCAGATGAGCGGGCTCTGCATTCCTTGGACTGTAAACGTGTGCTTGAATTTTATTGGACCGCACTGCAGCCTATAGAAAGTCCACCCAACTATTTATCTCCTGCAATAAAACCAAATTGGGAGTTCTGGTTGGCAAGCAGACCCTGTCTACCTGGCTGGCGAACTGTATTTCCTTCTGCTACCGACAAACAGGCCTTCTGCTACAGGGACGCGTAAAAGCGCATTCAGTAAGAGTAATGGCAACGTCAGTGGCGCACCTCTGTTCTATATCTCGTGCTGACATCTGCAGAGCTGCCACATGGAGCTCCCTCCACACATTTGCAGCACATTATTGTGTCAACAGGGCTGGCCGGCAAGATACCATTTTTGGCCAGTCTGTCCTGCATAATTTTTCCAGTTTAATAACCCAACTTCCTTCCTGCGACCCACTGAGAAACTCAGGCTGCCCTCCTACCCAAAACCACCCCAGTTGTTGTGCCCATTGCACGTCATTGGGTGTTTTTAGTTCACTCTATTCGGGCATCCTGTAGCTCACTATTCACCCACATGTGAGGACTATCATCCTACTTGTCCTGGGAAAAAGCAGAGTTTCTTACCTGTAACAGGTGTTCTCCCAGGACAGCAGGATGTTAGTCCTCACAAAACCCGCCCGCCACCCCGCGGAGTTGGGTTCACTTATGTTTTATTTTATTTTTTGCTCATACTTTTCGCTACAAACAAGACTGAAGGGGGACTCCTGCTGGATGCAGGGTCAGTGCATTGCTGGGCATGCTCAGTGGTGCCAGTCAAAGTTCTAGAAATGTTGACAAGTGTTCCGTGATAGGGCTCCATCCTGATGATGTCACCCACATGTGAGGGCTAACATCCTGCTGTCCTGGGAGAACACCTGTTACAGGTAAGCAACTCTGCTTTTTGTATTATTCATGTCATCTCTACTAAAATCATAAGATTGCTTTTTTTAGTGAATACATCCTTGAGATGTTTGGTATCCTTTGCCATTGCAAGTATAGTTGCATTTAACAGACTAGACTGGTGTACAGTTCCTAAAGGTGAACTCTGTTTTATTGCAGTTTTAATAGATACACTAGTATAATGATGTTACTGAGAAATAGTGCATCACATACAGAAATAAGTTCTCAAGAAGAGAAACAGAACCACCTTCCAATAAATTCCATAACATGACTTCAAGTTACAAACAGAGGGTTGGGTAAGATGTTAAATGGCCGGTCTGAGCATAGTTAAACATAAAAATTAGAATCCAAATGAACAAACACCTTACAGGGCATGTAACTTAGAGTCCTTGGAGGAATACATTTATGCAAGAGTTTTATCAGTAAGGAATCTTAAAAAATAAGATTATTCCCCTGATGCATTATAATACTGGAAATTTTAAGAAAGATGCTCCCATGCCCAAAGCCTGTGTTCTAAATTCCAAAAAAGCCTCCTTAATGGTCTGCATTTACTTAGATCAGGAAAAAAATACTAACACACTCATTGATAAGGAGATGTTTTTAAAATAGATCTTCAATATCAGGTCTGGCCAATTCTCGAGCAAAGGGAACTATTAAGTTCCCTATAGTTATATCTTCTTGCGATGTACATTGTGCATGCAGTGGTCTTTCTTCATAAGAAATATTGTGGTTTCAGATTGTATATTCACTCTACAGTTAAAATTCACTCCTCACCACCTTATTAAAAAATGTGGTTTGACTTTATGCTTCTGGATATGAAGACTCTGTGCTGTCATTATAAAAAGGCCTTGTGAACTAACTATAAGTTGGGGGATAAGCTACAAGGAAAAATAGAACCCAAAAGTGATCTGATGAAACACGGTAAAACTAAAATTCTTGTAATATAACAAATATAAAGAGCATAATTAGAAGTAGTTAACAATACCTGTTCTATTTTGTAGGACCGTTTACCTCTTGCTGTGGTGGGTAGTAATACTATCATAGAAGTTAATGGCAAAAGGGTCAGAGGAAGACAGTATCCTTGGGGAGTAGCAGAAGGTAAGAATCAAAGATTATTAAAGCATGTTTCCCTCCTATAAGGGGTCTATGCTTTAAAAAGAAAAGGCAAGAGTCTAGAAATGTGTATCACATAGAATTTTTAGTTTTTGGCAATCTTACAAGCTGTCCTTTCACTGATGTGTTTACCAACCACCAAAAGCAGAGTAGTGAGAAAACTAAAGATGGTCCCTGACCATTACTCCAGTTCTTTCTCGTATGAAATGACAAAGTAATTTAATAGTGGTGGTCACCTGTTAACGTAAGTCAGTGTTTCCTAACCTTTTTTGTGTTGTGGCACACCCCAGCACAGGATTAATTTCATTGTGGCACTCCACCACCTTCACAGTTGTCCTCTTCTCTTCCCTGTCATCCCACCTCTGGCATCACCTTTCCTCTCTCTCCCCTTACAATCATCCTCCCTTTCCTTTTCCCCACACCTGGCACCATCACCTTGTCTTCTCTTCCTTCAACCCCCTATCATCACTTGATCCTTCCATCCCTCTTCCCCACCACCCTGGCATCACCTTTTCCTTTCCCCTTTCATCACTTTCGCTTCCCTTCTCTTTCCCCCACACACTGAAATCATCCATTTCCATCCCCCTCTACCCATATGACATCACCATCACCTGTCTTCTCTCTCCCTTTCACCACTTGGCATCATCACCACCTTCTCTTTGCTTTTTTCCTGACTTCACCTTGTTTCCTTCCCTCTCCCCAACCCCTAGCATTATCACCACTTTTTCTTTGTCCCTCACCCCCTGGCATCACCTTCTCTTCTGTTTCTCTCCACCATTTTGACATCATCACCTTATCTTCCCTCTCCCCATGGATTCATTACCACCTTCCATCTCCCACAACCTCTCTTCCTTCATCACCATCTTCTTCCTCTACCCCCTGGAATTATCCCCAATTTCGCTTCTTGTCCCTCTAACACTGTCATCTTAATCTTCCCTCCCTAGCATTATCACCTTCTTCCCATCCCTGTCCTTCTACCTCTCTGGTATATCATTACCTTCCTTGTCATAAGAACATAAGATATGCTATACTGGGTCAGACCAATGGTCCATCAAGTCCAGTATCCTGTTTCCAACAGTGGCCAATCCAAGTCACAAGTACCTGGAGTACCTAAACATTAAATAGATCCCACACTACTAATGCCAGCAACAAGCAGTGGCTATTCCCTATTGATTGATAATTTATGGACTTCTCCAGGAACTTATCCAAACCTTTTTAAACCCAGTTACACTAGCTTAACTACAACCTCTGGCAACAAATTCCAAAGCTTAATTATGTGTTGACTGAAAATGAATTTTCTCAATTTGTTTTAAATGTGCTACTTGCTAACTTCATGGCGTGCCCCCCCAGTCCTATTATCCAAAAGAGGAAATAAGAGATTCACATTTACCCATTAATTTTGTACAAAATTGGCATGACATTTTTCAAATTAACCTCGGACTCTTGTCCTTGGTCCAATGTCCTACTAAAAATTTATGAACCATCTCAACAATTGATCATCTAATCAAGGTTTACTTTTTGTGCCCTCAATTTGACAGGCCCAACTTACAAGAGACTCCGCTTTCTCAGTTGCTGCACCCATTTTTTGGAATTCCATGCCTATGGAACTCCGGATAGCTGATTGTGTCAAGAAATGTAGACTACTTTTAAAAAACTTTTTGTTAAAACAGGCATTCTATTTTAAGAACTGTAGCTTTTGACTTTTGTTATATCGTAGTTTGCGAGATTATTTTATGGCAACTCCCGTTTTTATGTTTCGGTTGTATAGTTTTTATGTCTTTTGTATATGTATTCATTATGTATCTATTATGAAAGTTTTAATTCTTGTACATCACTTAGGCCATATTTGTGTTAAGCGATTAATAAATTTGACAAATGAAATATGAACAATTCTAACCTCTTTAGCCATTCCTCATAGGGGAGCTGTTCCATGCCCCTTATTTTGGTCACCCTTACTTTCTCCAGTGCAACTATCTCTTTTGCGATGTGGCGACCAGAATTGCACAGAGTATTCAAGGTGCAGTCTAACCATTGAGCATTATGACATCCTCAGTTTTGCCATTCCCTTCCTAATAATTCCTAACACTGTTTGCTTTTTGACCGCCACAGCACACTGTGCCAACTATTTTAATGTAATATCAACTATAATTGCCAGATCTTTTTCCTGGATGTAACTCCTAAAATGGAACCCAACAGCGTTTAGCTACAGCATTGGTTATTTTTCCTTATATGCATCACCTTGTATTTGACCACATTAAATTTCATCTGTCATATAGATGCCCAATCTCCTAATCTCGTAAGGTCCCTCTGCAATTTATCACAATCCGCTTGTGATTTAACTACTCTGAATAATTTTGTCATTTGCAAATTTGATCCCTCACTTATTAGTACCTCTTTCCACATCATTTATAAATATATTAAAAAGCACCGGTCCAATTACAGATCCCTAAGGCACCCCACTATTTGCCTCTTTCCACTGTGAAAACAGACCATTTAATCCTATTTCCTGTCTTTTTTAACCAGTTTGCAATCCACAAAATCTCCTAGTTTTTGTTTTTTTAGAAGCCTCCCATGAGGGACTTTGTCAAATGCCTTCTGAGCATTGGACTATGAACCAGGAGACCAGGGTTCAAGTCCCGCTGTCGCTCCTTGTGACCTTGGGCAAGTCACTTTACCCTCAATTGCCTCGGGTACAAAAACTTAGATTGTAAGCCCTCTGGGGATAGAAAAATACCTACAGTACCTGAATGTAAACCGGTGTGATATCTCAATTGAGATCGAATGTCGGTATATAAAAAATAATAAATAAATAAGATAAATAAATAAGATAAACTAGTGGACCTCCCCTGCACAGGGGACAATTTGTTTGGTATGAAAGTTCAAGAAGCAGTCTCCCAATTAAAGGAACATAATGAGACCTTAAGGCAGCTATCCTCTCTGCCTCAGGATCCTACTACACATGCTGCTCGAAGAACTCAAAGAAGAGAAATGAGGAGGCCTTATGAAAAGAAGAGAAATGAGGAGGCTTTATGAAATGAGGAGACTCTTTAAATCGAAAGCTCTCCAAGTCTGCCTTATCTACACCCCCCCAGGTCTTCTAGAGAAAGACTCCCCCCCCTTATAGAACTCTTTGCCGACTCACTCAATACTGACCTACCCACCATTCTACTCGGAGATTTCAATCTTCATGTGGATTCCAATCCACAATCTCCAGCTTGTGAAGCCTTCAGCTTGTGAAGCCTTCATCTCCTCTATGGAAGCAATGGGCTTCACACAGATTATACACTCTCCCACCTTAGACCTCATCTTCACCAACTCCTCCATTACCACTATCAACTCCCCATCATGTATCGACATCCCATGGTCTGACCACCCTCTCACTACAACAGCCAACCCCTTCTCTCCCTTCCCAACCTCATTCCTTCAAATACTGCAAATCCTGCTCCGTAGACTCCCTCACAACTGCATGCTCAGACATCTCCAATCAACTCGACCTCTCATCTGCTGACAATGCGATCTCCTCCTGGCTTGACTCCACCCTAAACATAGCAAACACACTCTGCCCTCTTATCTGCAAAACCATCAAACCTACTCTTCCAAGCAAAAAACCATGGTTTACCCCCGAACTTAAGAACCTCAAAACCAAACTTAGGACATCAGAAAGGCGCTGGCGTAAGTACCCCACTCCTGCATACAAAACCACATACTATCAACTCATGCACGATTACCGAAAAGCCATTCTCCAAACCAAGCTCTATTATTATGCCCATAAGATCCACAATTTTCAATACAATGCCAAAGCTCTTTTCACTATGATCTCAAACCTCACCAGAACCACTCCGACACAACCAGCAACACCCACACCAAAAAATTGATGCAATGAGTTTGCACACTTTTTTCAAAACAGTCTCCTCACTATTTGCACAATTCTCTCCTAACACTAACGTGACACTCCCCACCCCCAACCTTACACCCTTTTTCTCTTCATTTGACCCATCCTCCTCCCTTCAGATCGAAAACATCTTAAACGAGACCCTCCTCTCACCCCTCTGAAACTATTCCCACCAAGCTGTTACTATCTATTCCTAAAACTATTGCTAAACCTCTTTCCAACATCCTCAACCGATCTCTGGAGCAAGGCACCGTCCCCAACACACTAAAACAAGCTGTGGTTAAACCCATCCTTAAAAAATCCAACCTCGATCCTTCCTATCCTTCCGCCCTTTCTAACTATCAACCCATCTCCAATCTCCCATTCTTATCCAAAATCCTAGAAAAACTTGTCAGTTCTCGCCTTTCTGACTATCTCGAACTACACAATATCCTCTCCACTACCCAATATGGTTTCCGAAAATATCTAAGTACCGAAACCTTACTTCTGTCTCTAACAGACGCCATACTCAAAGGTCTGGACACTGGTAATTTCTATCTGCTTGCCATGTTAGACATTTCTGCTGCTTTCGACACGGTCAATCACAGCATACTTATCAACATTCTCATCAGCATCGGAATCTCTGGAACTGTTCTTGCCTGGATAAAATCCTACTTACAAAACCGCAGCTTCACAGTTATTACTGATAACAATGAATCTGACCCTATCAGCATTGACCGAGGTGTCCCTCAAGGGTTCTCTCTCTCCTCCACTCTGTTTAACATTTACATGCTTCCTCTTACTAACCTCTTATCCAACCTTGGCATCAAGCACTTCATCTATGCAGACGACGTCCAACTTCTTTTCCCCTTTACTGACTCCCTCCCAAAATTGGGAATCTTGCCTTACTTCTATCAACGAACAAACATGCCTTACTTCTATCTTCTCACAAACATGCATCTCGCTCTCAACCCTCAAAAAACCGAACTCCTCATTATATCTAATAAACATCCTCCACCCACTACCCCCCCCCCTTCTCATTCAACTACTACCTTCCTCTCCCACATCCGTAACCTGGGAGTTCAAATTGACAACCAACTCTCCTTTAAACCCTTCATTAAATCCATCCTAAGCGAATGCTACTTCAAGCTTCAAACAATCAAGAAACTCAGACCTCTCCTATATTTTGCTGACTTCCGCACAGTACTCCAGTCTATTATCTTTTCCAAAGTAGACTACTGCAATGCTCTCCTTCTTGGCCTCCCTGCTACCCATTCCAAACTCTTACAACTCCTGCAGAATGCTGCAGCATGTATCCTCACAAACTCCAGAACAAGAGACCACATAACCCCAATACTCATGGAGCTTCATTGGCTACCGATGCAAACACGAATCCTATACAAAACCCTATCCCTAATTCATAAAAGCATCATAAAGGACTCCTCTCACTGGATCACCCCTCCTCTCTAACTGCGCACCTCCGCCAGATCAACTCGCTCCACCCTTCAAGGAACACTTCGTACTCCCTCAATCAAATCCACCAAGCATATCTCCACAATGAACCGAGCTTTCTCCTTGGCCGGCCCTTCCCTTTAGAACTCCATGCCCCCAGACCTACGCGCAGAAACATCTACACATAAATTAAAAAAAAATTGAAAACCTGGCTCTTCCTAAAAGCCTATCCCTCAGACTCTATTCCAACTCCTCGTGACTAATCCCATAGAATTGTGTAAGATAACCTCCGTATCTGAAAACAGATTGTTACCCCCTCACACCTTTTATTCCCCCCTGCTTTGTAAATATCCGTGTAAATATATGAAACTGTTTATTCTTTATACATAATTTACCTAATTCATATAGTTCCCGTTCCTATGTTTCCATGCATTATAAGGTTCCTATGTTTCTATGTATTATAATGTTTTTTGTTCTATGTACAGGCTCCTGCCTAAATCGTTTCAAGTTATTTGTAAACCGATACGATGTACAAACGGTTATCGGTATATAAAAATTCTAAATAAATAAATATTACCATCAAAAACGATTTTGTCCTCCCGTAACTAGGCCTAGACAATCAAGGACTCAGCACAGAACACAGCCTAATCAGCAGAGAGCACCCAGGCCCCCCAGCCTGCTACTCAAACAGGTCCTGCGGCGGGCTTTTGAAGATATCTTCAGAGAACTAAGCCATTCAAAAAATCCTCAATCAGAACTCCCTGTAGGAGGCAGATTATCCAAATTTTACAACAATTGGATAACAGTAACAATGGATCAATGGGTTTTGTCCATAATATCTCGAGGTTACAAACTCAATTTCCTCTCAATTCCCACAGAATTTCAACCCAGCTTCACCTCAACAAAAATCACATTCCTCAACTTCAAATAGAATTATCCACCCTTCTGAAAGCCAGGGCTGTGGAACCAGTGCCCTGGTCTCAGCAGGGCAGAGGATTCTACTCCCGATATTTCCTCATTCCAAAGAAAACAGGAGGCCTACGTCCCATCCTAGACCTCAGAAATCTCAACAAATTTCTAAAAAAGGAAACGTTCAGGATGGTCTCTCTAGGCACCATGCTTCCACTTCTCCAAAAAGAAGATTGGCTTTGTTCTCTGGATCTACAAGACGCTTACGCTCACATTCCAATATTCCCTCCTCATCGCAAATACTTGCGCTTCATAGTAGGCCACCAACATTTCCAATAGAGAGTACTGCCATTCGGACTCGCCTCTGCTCCCAGAGTATTCACCAAATGTCTGGCAGTGATAGCAGCACACTTGCACAAACAAGGTGTCCATGTCTTCCCATATCTAGACGACTGGCTCATCAGAAGTCAATCTCAACAAGGAGCAATTACTTCTCTCAACCAGACAATTGCTCTACTTCACTCCATGGGATTTCTCATCAGTTATCAAAAGTCCCATCTCGCACCATCTCATCTACTCCAATACATAGGAGCAGAACTGGACACCACCCTTGCAAAAGCCTTTCTACCCGAGGATCGAGCAGAAACACTATCCTTCCTAGCAAACTCAAGTTACTCAAAGACACAAGCAACAGCTCATCAGTTTCTAACCTTACTAGGACACATGCCCTCCACAGTTCATGTCACTCCTATGGCAAGGCTCGCCATGAGAGTAACTCAATGGACTCTACGATCACAATGGATCCAAGCCATTCAACCTCTGCATTCCCCAATTCGAATAACCCACCAGCTACGCTCATCTCTGCTTTAGTGGGCAAACAAGGACAATTTGCGCAAGGGTTTACCCTTCCAACAACCAGTCCCACAAATAACGAACTACAGATGCATCCACCTTGGGTTGGGGAGCTCACGTAAACAATCTCCAAACCCAAGGTACTTGGACAACACTCGAAGCAACATTTCAAATAAATTTCCTAGAGCTTCAAGCTATACGTTATGCGCTGCATGCGTTCAAGGACTGCCTTTCACACAAGACTGTTCTTATCCAGACGGACAATACAGTAGCCATGTGGTACATTAACAAACAGGGAGGTACAGGCTCGTATCTCCTTTGTCAAGAAGCTGCACAGATTTGGGACTGGGTCCTGAACCACTCAATGTTTCTCCGGGCCACTTATCTGGCAGGCATCACAATGTAGTGGCGGATCGGCTCAGCTGTCAGTTCCAACCACGCGAATGGTCCCTGGACCCCGCAATAGCGACCAGGATTTTTCAACGAAGGGGTCAACCAACCATAGATCTGTTTGCGTCCCATCGGAATCACAAAGTGGACAAGTTCTGTTTTCTACACAAATACAACAATCAGCCAGCAAAGGATGCCTTTGCTCGCCCTTGGAACTCAGGCCTACTATATGCGTATCCTCCAATGCAGCTTCACTAGAGTTTTGGTTATAAGCGGTAACAGGACAAGGGGGTCCATGATACTCATAGCCCCATATTGGCCTCGACAAGTATGGTTTCCCACACTTTTAGATTTCTCCATCAGGGATCCCATTTGCCTGGGAGTAGCTCCCACTCTCATAACTCAGGATCAGGGTCTGTTGCGCCATCCCAACCTCCAATCTCTATCCCTCACGGCATGGATGTTGAAAGCTTGATTTACAACCACTCAATCTCTCAACCCATATATCTCAAGTGCTTATAGCTTCACGTAAACCTTCCACACGAAAGAACTACGCTTCCAAATGGAAGAGATTCATCTTGTGGTGCAAGCAAAACAACATCGATCCTTTCACTTGCCCCATTACTTCTCTACTAGACTACTTATACTATCTTTCAGACTCTGGTCTCCAGACTTCATCTGTAAGGGTACATTTAAGTGCAAACTCTGCTTACCATAACAAGATTGGAGATGCACCAATCTCCACACAACCTCTCGTCAGGTTTATGAGAGGTTTAACTCAACTCAAACCACCAATTCGCCCTCCAGTCACAGAATGGGACCTGAATCTGGTATTAACAAGGCTCATGCGTTCTCCTTTCGAACCCATAGATTCCTGTGATCTTAAATTTCTCACATGGAAGACTATCTTCTTAATAGCCATTACATCAGCTAGAAGGGTTAGTGAGCTCCAAGCACTTGTAACGTATGCACCCCACACTAAGTTCCTACATGACAGGGTGGTTCTCCGTACACATCCAAAATTCCTTCCCAAGGTTGTCACGGAATTCCACTTGAACCAATCCATAGTTTTACCCACATTCTTTCCAAGACCTCACTCCCATTAAGGAGAAACAGCCTTACATACATTGGACTGTAAGCGTACGCTATCCTTTTTATTTAAACCGCACTACAGCACACAGGAAATCCACTCAACTCTTTGTTTCCTATGACCCAAACAAACCGGGTAAAGCAGTGGGTAAACATACTCTATCCAACTGGCTAGCAGATTGCATACTATTTTGCTATGAAAAAGCAGGCCTTCCTCTACAAGTGCGAGTAAAGGCACATTCAGTAAGAGCAATGTCAACCTCAGCACACTATCGTTCAGTGCCAATCCTTGCCATATGTAAAGCAGCAACATGGAGTTTTCTTCACACCTTTGCAGCTCATTACTGTTTGGACAAAGAAGGACGACAAGATTCAGCCTATGGACAAATCCGTGTTAAAGAACTTGTTTCCAGTTTAATCCCAACTCCAACAAACTTCCACCAAAACCAGCGGATGAGGTTCTTCCAACTACACTCTTCGATGACCCACTTCCAGGACCATCTGGTATCCATCAACCACCCAGGTCCTCCCCAAAATCTCCTTATAGAGATGATGACCCTTGGGATGATCAGCACACTGACACATCATCTGAGGACTTCATGTCAGACCCTTCACCTCCAGAGCAAAGGAAAAAGTCCCCACCAGAAGATTTGTCTTTTTCAACTTTTATACAGGATATGGCGGACACCATTCCTTTTAAGCTATCTGCAGAACAGGATATCAGGCAACACACTTTAGAAGTCCTGCAGTTTGTTGACCCGCCTAAACAAGTATTGGCTATTCCAATACATGAGGTACTCTTGGACCTCCAACAACAGATCTGGGAGCACCCATGTTCTGTCTCCGCAGTAAATAAAGGTGTAGACACCACATACTTGGTGCAGACAGCACCAGGATTTCAAAAGGCACAACTACCACATCAATCTGTGGTAGTGGAATCTGCCCAGAAAAAATCTAAACGTATCCGCCCACACTCCTCAACTCCTTCAGGAAAAGATCACCGCTTTCTAGATTCCCTTGGCAGAAAAGTATATCAGAGTGCAATCCTGAATTCCAGAATCTGTCTATCAACTGTATATGACACAGTATCAGAGAAACCTCTGGAAGCAGATGGAAGAATTTACCAATTCTTTACCTACAGTTTCAGGAAGCAGCACAGGCCATAGTCAAAGGCCTAGAAGCCGGGAAACATGAGGTGAGGACGGCCTATGACAATTTTGGCACGGCTTCCAGAACAGCAGCTGCTGGAATCACTGTTCGCAGATGGGCATGGCTGAAGGCCTCTGACCTCAGACCTGAGGTCCAGGAAAAGCTTGTGGACTTAACGTGTCTAGGAGACAACTTGTTTGGGGAAAAGGTCCAAGATGCCGTGCAACAGCTTAAGGACCATACAGAGACCTTACGTCAATTCTCAGTTGCCACAAGATACCTCTACACAACCTCCTCGTCGACTAACTCGGAGGGACACCAGACGTCCTTATTACAGGCCAAGGAGATACTATCCCCAAACCTCTAAGGGTAGATCCACTAGACCACAGCAACGATCCCAAGCCAGACAACCTAGAATAACTCGCCCTCCACCTCTTCCATAGACAGGCCCAGCGGCGGGCTTTTGAAATACAGGCCAGAGAACAAATCCATCCCCTAAATCCTCGACCAGACCTGCCAGTGGGAGGAAGAGTATCATACTTTCACACACATTGGCAAACAACAACTTCAGACCAATGGGTACTCTCTATAGTTCTCAAGGTTACAAACTCAATTTCCTATTAATTCCACCAGAATCTCCACAGAGTTTCTTCCCACAGCAAGAATCTCAACTAATTCATCTACAAGCAGAATTATCCACCCTTCTGAGAGCCAGGGCTGTACAGCTAGTGTCCCGGACTCAAAAGGGCAGAGGATTCTACTCCCGGTATTTCCTCATTCCAAAGAAAACAGGAGGCCTACGTCCCATCCTAGACCTCAGAAATCTCAACAAATTTCTGAAGAAAGAAAATTTCAGGATGGTTTCTCTAGGCACTATGCTTCCACTTCTTCAAATAGGAGACTGGCTTTGTTCTCTGGATCTTCAAGACGCTTACGCTCACATCCCTATATTTCCTCCTCATCGCAAATATCTGCGCTTTATGGTGGGCCATCAACATTACCAGTACAGAGTACTGCCATTCGGACTAGCCTCTGCTCCCAGAGTATTCACAAAATGTCTAGCAGTAATAGCAGGACACTTGCACAAGGAAAGTGTACATATCTTCCCATATCTAGACGACTGGCTCATCAGAAGTCAATCTCACCGGGGAGCCTGCCGAGCCGAGGACGAGGAGCAGGAGAGAGTGTGACACCGGAAGGAGCCGTGAGAGAACAGAGCTCCGCCCCCACCCTCCGACGTTTGCGGGAGCTGCTGTGGGTATAAAAACTTCTATCTACATTCTCTGCTTGGGAGCCTACCGAGCCGAGGACGAGGAGCAGGAGAGAGTGTGACACCGGAAGGAGCCGCGAGAGAACAGAGCTCCACCCCCACCCTCCGTTTGCGGGAGCCGCTGTGGGTATAAAATGTCATCACCGGCGCACCGAAGCTGCGCACCAAAGGGGCGCGCCCCTGGGCGCGTTTTGCTTCGATAGAGAAAACATCAAATGGGGAGGAAGAGGAAAATTAAGACCTCCACGCCGACAACGAAGGAAGTCTGAGGACCCATGGATGCCCACATCCACCGGAGGGTGAGTCAAAGTATGAGAGATTTGACAACTGAAATATCGTTTACATCAGGGGAGTCCGGAACCCCTCCTCCTCAAAACCAAACATCCTTTTCACCCTTGGTGGAAGGAGAGTCCAATGAAGATATATTGGACTCTTCTGGTTTAGCAATACAATCTGCTAAACCACCAAGGGAGGATAATCTGGTACAGACTATGGCTTTGGGAGCAGTTGGAGGTGTAATAACTGCAAAAGAGGGTATTCTTAACCCCTCCCCTATTTTAGATCTGAACATATCTGAGCCAGAAAATATATCCTTGACTGATATTTGGACAGGAGATTAGTCCAGTCCATGAATCAAGCCACATTATTTGCAACAGATACCAAGAAAGCCCTTGAGGAACATGAAAAGAGACTGCAAGCTATAGAAGCAACTAATGTGGTAACAACTACACAGGTTGCTTTTATTCAGGCGTCAGGTCCTGCATTTATTAAAGACTCAGTAATGATATATAAGCAGTTAGAAAATATGGAAAATGTGTTAAGGAAAAATAATCTTAGAATATTGAATTTTCCTATTTCCAGATTGTTGTCTGCTAAAGAATTATTTAAAAAATACTCAAAAGAAATTTTGGGTATTTCTGAAGAAATTATTATTTCTAACTTGTATTATGTATCTAATTTGAAAAAGAACATTGCAAAAAATGATGATGTCATGGATGTACTCCAACCGGAAAGCCCTAATTTGACATCTTTCTTAGAGGCTTCGGTGGATAATATCCAGGTAAGATCTACTTTAGTAGTTGTATTTGCATTAGAGAGCCATAAGAACTTAGTTTTTCAGAAATATTTCCTTAACAAAAATTATGTCTTCTGTGGACAAACAGTGCAAATTTTTCCTGATGTGTCTAGGGTAACCCAACACAAAAGGAAACAATTTCTGCTAATGAAACAGAGGGTTTTGGCCCTAGGGGCCACTTTTTTTTTCTAAAATATCCATGTAAATGCATGATTTCCTATCAAAGGAATAAGTTTATTTTCGTAGACCCAGGGCACTTAGAAACTTTCCTTCAAGATAAAAGTGGCTGAGTGGTATACAGCCCTTATATAGGAGTAAAAAAGTTTGGTAAAATGGAATAATTTCTCTCAAAGTTATGTTTGTTTTGTTTTTTTTCATAATTTCCTTTAAATATTATTTTAGTAGAAAGGCTCCCCAATGATTATGGGGTCTGTATTGTGTTAGTTACATAAAAATTTTTCCTTTATGATTGAAGCTTACTGAATTATCATTATGTTGTAATGCACTATTTTCCTTTTCTTATTACATGTAAATGTTTTTTGAGAAAATTAATAAATTATAAATAAAAAAAAAAAGAAGTCAATCTCACCAAGGAGCTCTCACTTCACTCAGTTGAACAATTACTCTACTTCACTCCATGGGCTTTCTCATCAATTATCAAAAGCACCATCTCACTCCATCTCACCTACTTCAATTCATAGGAGCGGAATTGAATGCTATCCTATCAAGGGCTTTTCTACCCGAGGATTGGGCACGAACACTCTCCCTCCTCACAAACTCCATTTCCTCATTGAAACAAGCGACAGCCCATCAGTTTCTAACCTTGCTAGGCTATATGGCCTCCACAGTTCATTACTCCTATGGCACGCCTTGCCATGAGAGTTACCCAATGGACTCTAAGATCACAATGGATCCAGGCCATTCAACCATTACATTATCGAATTCAAGTAACCCACCAACTACGTTCATCTCTCCTTTGGTGGACAGACATGGACAACTTACGCAAAGGCCATCCTTTTCAGCAACCAGTCCCACCGATAACTTTAACTACAGATGCATCCACCTTGGGTTGGGGAGCTCACATAGACAATCTTCAAACCCAAGGGACTTGGGCAAAACCCGAAGCAACATTTCAAATCAATTTCCTAGAGCTTCGAGCTATACGTTATGTGCTGCATGCGTTCAAGGACTGCCTTTCACACAAGACTGTTCTGATCTAAACGGACAACACAGTAGCCATGTGGTACATCAACAAACAGGGAGGTACGGGCTCTTATCTCCTTTGTCAAGAGGCCGCTCAGATTTGGGGCTGGGCCTTGAACCACTCAATGTTTCTCCAGGTCACTTATCTGGCAAGCATTCACAATGTAGTGGCAGATCGACTCAGCCGTCAGTTCCATCCACACGAATGGTCCCTGGATCCCTCAGTTGCGACAAGGATCTTTCAACGTTGGGGAGAACGACGATAGATCTCTTTGCGTCACATCTGAATCACAAAGTAGACAACTTCTGTTCCTTACACAAACAGAAAAACCAGCCAGCCAAGGACACGTTTGCTCGCCCTTGGAACTCAGGCCTACTATAAGCATATCTTCCGATACCACTCATAACCAAAACTATAGTGAAGCTACAACAGGACAAAGGGTCCATGATACTCATAGCCCCATATTGGCCTCAACAAGTATGGTTTCCCACACTTCTAGACCTCTCAATCAGGGATCCCATTTGCCTGGGAGTAGCTCCCACTCTCATAACTCAGGATCAGGGTCGGTTGCACCATCCCAACCTTCAATCCCTATCCCTGATGGCATGGATGTTGAAAGCTTGATTTAAACAACCCCTCAATCTTTCCACCAATGTATCTCAGGTGCTTATAGCTTCACATAAACCTTCAACACGAAAGAACTATTCCTCCATGTGGAAAAGATTTACTTTATGGAGCAGACAAAAAGACATTGATCCTTTTACCTGCCCCATTACTTCTCTACTAGACTACTTATATCATCTTTCAAACTCTGGTCTCCAGACTTCATCTGTAAGAGTACAATTAAGTGCAATCTCAGCTTACCATAACAAGATGTGAGATGCACCTATTTCAACGCAACCTCTCGTAAACAGGTTTATGAGAGGTTTAACTCAACTTAAACCACCAATTCGGCCACCAGTCACAGAATGGGACCTGAATTTGGTCTTAACAAGGCTCATGCATTCTCCCTTTGAACCCATAGATTCCTGTGATCTCAAATTTCTTACATGGAAGACTATCTTCCTCATAGCCATTACATCAGCTAGAAGGGTTAGTGAGTTACAAACACTTGTCACGTACGCACCCTATACAAAATTCCTACATGACAGAGTGGTTCTCTGAACACATCCAAAATTCCTTCCCAAGGTAGTTACGGAATTCCACTTGAACCAATCCATAGTTTTACCCACATTCTTTCCAAGGCCTCATTCCCAGCCTATATACATATACATCTAGGAGAACGGCAATAGAGAAAAGAACAAGGCCACTGGTGGATCCCATCTCGCCGTTGGCCAAGAAGATGAACAGGACCATGAGACCACCAGCAGACTCCCGTCTCACTGGCAGCTGAGAAGAGAAAGAGGACCCCATCCTACCGGGGGCAGAGAAGATGAAGAGGCCAGCAGACTCCATCTCGCCAGCAGCCGAGAAGAGGAATAGGCTCGGGAAGTCACCGGCAGACTCCATCACAACAGCAGCCAAAGAGAGAAGAGGTCCAGGAGGCTACCTGCAGCCAAGAAGAGGAGGGAAACCCGTTCTTCCACTTCTGTAAGTGTGCCAGACTTCAAAGTGCTAGCCCCGTGAGTTTTGAATAGCGAAGGGCAGGCACACGAGCAGTGGGTGAAGGGTTCCTTCCTCTTTTGACAGCCTCCCAGGCTTGTGCCTCTTGGCTGCAGGCAGGATTGGGTCTTCCAACAGCATTCCAGACCCAATGGAGAGCTTGCCTGTTTTGTTTTTATATATGTGAGTGAATGGGAACCTGCCTGGGTGGGGGTGTATTTATTTATCTATCAAATTTTCTATACCATCGTTGATACAAGTCATCACAATGATTTACAAATTGTAAAATACATAGGATAAAATAATGTTAATAAACGGTTGAAATTTAAACTAATAAGAATAAAACAGCGAATATTGTAAAAAGATAAAAGAAATGAAATAAGTAAAAAGATAAAAAATAAAATGTGAGAAAGTGGCAGCCTGCATGTGTGTATGTGAGATCCTGTATGTGTGTATGGAAGAAGGAAAGAAGACAGGAGGAGGAGGAGGTGAAGGAAGAAACAGAATAAGAAACTGAGAAAGGAATAAGGAAAAGACAGACAAGGGGAAAAAATGGACCAACTGATTATTAAAAAAAAAAAAATTCTTTTCAGCGATTGGAATATGGCAGTTTTGGGAATGTGCATTTCTTATATATTTGCATTTTGCTTTTTCTTCATTATTCCAAAGTTCACAGAATCTGGTTTCTCTGGTTTTCCATTTGTTTTTCCTGCATATTTCTCTTTCTAATTTGTAGTCCCTTATTCTGTATTAGGTAAGGGTCTGTCTGTAATGCACATGTTTTGACAGAGGTGTGCAGTATTTTGACTAGCATGTAGTTTCTCTGTAGGGATTTGTAGCAGTCTGGTTTTATGTTTGCCCAGTAGGTGGTGTATTAGTGTTCTAGGGCCTAGTGTGTCACACAAGGCTCTCACAGGCACGTGCTCGGGAGAGAGAACCTTTGTGTATGTGAGAGCATTTGCATGTACAGTATATGAGAGAGGAGGGAGTGTGTGAAAGAATGAATGTTAGTATGTGTGTGAGTGAGAGAGAGCTCCCACCTCCTCCAATCTATGATGATCTCAGGGTGAATGGAAATCCAAAGGTCCCAGATGTGGAGAGCAGGAGTTTTTGTAATCCTTATTAGTTTTGTTTCTATTGTTTTAAAACATTTTATTGGGGTTTTTTGGGAAATATTAGAACATTTTTTAATTATTGGTTATTTATCAGATGTTTTGAATTATTTTATTGATGTTTGGGGAAATTTAAAACAAATTTATGCACATTTTTTTAAATTATTGGATGTTTGTTGTGTTGACATTTATTTATTAGACCACAGCTATCCTATAGCACCAAATTTAGGGAAGGGAGTAGCGACCCAGCAAAGAAATAAATCAAAAAAAGCTAGAATCCCAACATATCACACTCAATACTGGTGTAAGTACACAACATCATATTCGTCAGCAGACCTCATATAAGGCATACGTATTTGATGCTAATTAGCATAGTAGCATAAGTATACCGGTGTTGTAATCATAGGTCATATATTGTCCATCAAAAGGAATTTTTTCAAGAATATTTTTTATGCAAGTAAAACTTTAAAGTGGCCCATTGGCCCATCAAAAATTGTATATCGTTGCAAAATAGCACTTAGCTTTGGTTATCGAGGACATAGCAGAGACAAGGACGTGAGGACATGCACAGCGTCAAGCCCGACACGGACCGTGTTTCGGCTGGAAAGCCTTCTTCAAGGGCCAATGATATCTGCAATTTAAACAATCCATAATGTAACATAGTAACAAATCAGCAAATATATATAAACTTTATGCAGCAGTGATACCAACGATAAAGATGAAAAGTCAGCATTTTCAGATGGTAGCGTTTTCTCCTCTGCCGAAAGGGACGCAATCGCGCCAGTTTTTAAAGTGTCTGTAACCAATAAAAAACCAGACTCCACCCAGGACGTAACGTCATGGTTGCTAGGCAATTCCTAACACACAAGAAACTCCACCCAAGACGTAGCGTGATAGTTGCTAGGTCATTCATAGCAGTGAATACCACTCAATAGACGCGTTGAGACCGTCTGGATGTGTACATTGAAGCTGAAATATCCAACGTTGTTCGCGAATATTAAGAAGTCTCTGAAGATCACCCCCTCTCTTGGTAGGGAATATACGATCAATAATCCGCCATTTTAGGTCTGTAAACTGATGTTGATGATCAAGACAGTGCTGGACAATGGGTGCATTAACCTTCCCAGTATTCAAGCAGCTGCGATGCTCAATTAATCGTGTTTTAATATTCCGCTTTGTTCTGCCCACGTAGATTTTAAAACATGGGCATATAATAATATATATAACATAGGAGGTAAGGCAGATACAATTTAATTTATCTCGGACACAACATAAGGCACTTACAGAACTAAAAAGATCTTCTTCCCTCGTTATTAAACAAGCAGACAAGGGCGGTGCCACTATTGTCATGGACAAAGAATTCTACACTACAATGGTTACTGAGCATGTTTCTGACGCTATTAATTACAGAGTGCTACCTCAAGATCCTGGTCCGTCTCTTCTTAAACACATTGAGGACTGCATTGAGGACGGGTTTGCTACAGGTTTTATTACAAAAAAAGAATCTGCTTTTCTTATCAAAAAGGACTACAGATCTCCGATTATATATATGCTGCCCAAGATACATAAGCATCCCACCATCCCTCCAGGTAGACCCATCGTTAACACAATAGGATCTTTGTTAGAACCTTTGTCCATTTTTGTTGACAGATTTCTACAACCTTTTATTCCACAGATGGCTTCCTATATAAAGAATACAAAATCTATGTTATCACGTTTGGAATCAATACATATACCATCTACATGTATTTTGGTGACTCTTGATATAAAGGCGTTATATACCAGTATTCCTCAGGATGCAGCTCTTTCTATTTTGGAACAATTTTTGGAGATCCGTCCCAAGCCACATCTGGTACCTACCGAATTTTTGGTTAGGTTAGCAAGATTTGCTCTTTGTGACAATTATTTTTTGGAAAATGATCAATTTTACAATCAGATACATGGAACAGCTATGGGGGCCACCATGGCTCCCAGTGTAGCCAACTTGTATATGGCTAATTTCGAAGAACAGCTGTTATCCTGCTCCTATTTTTTCATATATCTCTCACTGGACTCGCTATATCGACGATATATTTTTTCTTTGGTATAGCGATGTTCCACATTTGAATGAATTTTTACAGTGGCTAAACACTTTAGATTCTAACCTTGTTTTCTCAATGCAGTTTCATCATCTTCACATTTCTTTTTTGGATATTTTTATTACAATAGACAATGATCATTTTACCACTACTTTGTACAAAAAACCAATGGATAGAAATACACTTCTGCATTTTTCTAGTTTTCATGCATATAGTCTAAAGAAGAGCCTTCCAATCGGCCAATTTTTGCGCCTCCGGCGTCTTTGCTCTGAGAAAATTGAGTTTAATATTCAAGCCCAAGGGTTGGCATCTAGATTATTACATCGTGGATATCCCCCGGCTGTGATTAAAAAAGCATTAAAAAGAGCATCCAATGCTCATCGAGAATGGCTATTGTTGGAGCCTACAGAAGGACGGCTGGATCCTCCATTGGTGTGTACAATTCAATACTCTTCGAGATCTCATGACATTGCTAAGATCATACGTGAGCATTGGTACATTATTCAGATCCATCAGGTTTTTCAAGAATTTCCGCTTATTGCTTTTAGTAGAGGAAAGAACCTGCGAGATTTACTAACTCAAACCCGGACGCACATTGATGCTACTGTAACTACAGATGAACCAGTCGGTCACTGGGCCTGTGGGAAGTGCACTATGTGTGCACAATCTCTTGATGGTCCGAATTGGACTGACAATGCTGGCATAATACATGAAGCTCATTTCCATTCCACCTGCCTTACCTCCTATGTTATATATATTATTATATGCCCATGTTTTAAAATCTACGTGGGCAGAACAAAGCGGAATATTAAAACACGAATAATTGAGCATCGCAGCTGCTTGAATACTGGGAAGGTTAATGCACCCATTGTCCAGCACTGTCTTGATCATCAACATCAGTTTACAGACCTAAAATGGCGGATTATTGATCGTATATTCCCTACCAAGAGAGGGGGTGATCTTCAGAGACTTCTTAATATTCGCGAACAACGTTGGATATTTCAGCTTCAATGTACACACCCAGACGGTCTCAACGCGTCTATTGAGTGGTATTCACTGCTATGAATGACCTAGCAACTATCACGCTACGTCTTGGGTGGAGTTTCTTGTGTGTTAGGAATTGCCTAGCAACCATGACGTTACGTCCCGGTGGAGTCTGGTTTTTTATTGGTTACAGACACTTTAAAAAATGGCGCGATTGCGTCCCTTTCGGCAGAGGAGAAAACGCTACCATCTGAAAATGCTGACTTTTCATCTTTATCGTTGGTATCACTGCTGCATAAAGTTTATATATATTTACTGATTTGTTACTATGTTACATTATGTATTGTTTAAATTGCAGATATCATTGGCCCTTGAAGAACGCTTTCCAGCCGAAACACGGTCCGTGTCGGGCTTGACGCTGTGCATGTCCTCACGTCCTTGTCTCTGCTATGTCCTCGATAACCAAAGCTAAGTGCTATTTTGCAACGATATACAATTTTTGATGGGCCAATGGGCCACTTTAAAGTTTTACTTGCATAAAAAATATTCTTGAAAAAATTCCTTTTGATGGACAATATATGACCTATGATTACAACACCGGTATACTTATGCTACTATGCTAATTAGCATCAAATACGTATGCCTTATATGAGGTCTGCTGACGAATATGATGTTGTGTACTTACACCAGTATTGAGTGTGATATGTTGGGATTCTAGCTTTTTTTGACATTTATTTATTAACATGGTTTTAATATTATGAATGATTCTTTTGCTTGATGTTTTGCGAGGAAAAATAATTGGGCTTCTGATTTCCAGTACAATTGTTGGCAAGTTTTTGTTTCGAATTTGGTGAGGGTTTGTCTGTATTTTAAAGATCCATTTCTTGTATAACTTTGAATTCTTGGTGTGAAAATGGTACTTATTGGCTTTTACAGCATTATGGTCCTCTCTTCCTCATTTCTATTTTCAACAGAACTTTGCTCTTTATTAATTTCATTTGCATGCAGAAATCAGTTTTGAATGTTCTTGCAGAAAATAGTTTTTCATTAACATGTTTTATTGTAACTGCTGTTAGTAGATTAGGCAGTTATTTTATGGGATGGACTTAGCTAATTTTCTCTCTAAGAGTTGGGTTGCTATGAGCATAAAATTGATAGGCTTTTTGCATCAAAGGAAGTAGTGCCCACAAAGTAATGTAGGAGGGTGAACTGTTTTCTAGGGTACCTGGCAGCAGCAAAGTTTCTGGTGCACTATCAACTTCAGCAGTCATCTAGGCCCCTGACTGGAACCAGTATTTGTTAATATATTTATAAATGATCTGGAAAAGAAAGTGACTGAAGTGATCAAATTTGTAGATAAAATTATTCCAAGTTTTTAAATCTCAAGAGGACATTGTGAGACTGGAAAACTGGACATGCAAATAGCAGATGAAATTTAATATGGACAGTTGCAAAGTGATGCACATAGGGAAAAGTTGCCTACACTGTATTTACACGGTTAGGTTCTGTATTAGGCATTACCACTGAGGAAAGGTATCTGAGCTTTATCATGTACAATGCTTTGAAATCCTCGACTCAATATGTGGTGGCAGTCAAACCCCCCCCCCCCCCCCAAAAAAAAAAAACCCCAAACAATGTTAGGAATTATTAGGAAGGAAATGGAGAATGTCATAATACCTCTGTACTGCTCCATGGTGATACCGCACCTAGAGAGAATACTGAAAGCAATTCTGGTTGCTGTATCTCAAACAAGATAAGAGTTGAACTGGAAAAGGTACAATGAAGGGTGACCAAAATGATAAAAGGGATGGAAAGGCTAAAGAGATTAGTGCTGTTCAGCTTGGAGAAGAGACAACTAAGGAGAAATATGACAGAGGTCTGTTTTTTTGTCATAGATGATATTTTAAATTTTGATCCATGGTGATTTGATCTTATGTATGTACATTTGTTAACCCTCACGATCTAATGGAGTGTGCGTAAAGAAATAATGTTAAATAAATCATGAGTGGAATAGAACTGATGAATGTGAATCAGTTATTTGCTTTTTTAAAAATACGGAGATTAGGGGACACTCCATGGAATTAGCAAATGGCACATTTAAAACCAATCTGAGAAAATTCTTTATCACTCAATGTACAGTTAAGCTCTGAAATCCATTGCCAGTGGATGTGGCTAATGCTGTTGGCAAAGCTAGGTTTTGAAAAGGCTTGGATAAGTTCCTGGAGGAGAAATCCATAAACTGTTATTAACCAGGTAGACTTGAGAAAGCCACTCATCCCTGGGTGTTAACATGGAATCTGTCTACTGTTTGGGATCCTGCCAGGTACTTGTGACCTGGATTGGCCACTGTTGGAAACATGATACTGGGCTTGATGTACCCTCTGTCTGACCCAGTATGGCAATTCTTATGTTCTTATGTAACCATTAAGCTGTTTGTAACAACTACTAGTAGCATTCAATTTTCAGACCAAATTCAAAATGTAATCACCTCTCTTATACCTCATTGTGCATTTCAAAATGACTTATAATGAAAATGGTTTGTGGACTGCTTGCTGTATCTTATCCTACAAACATAACTTTTTGTTTTAATTTAGTGGAAAATGGTGATCACTGTGACTTCACAATTCTACGAAACATGTTAATAAGGTAAGCAGCAAAGGATATGCTATTTCAGAAAAAAATATAATGAAACACATAAGGGATTGTTACTACAGGTATGTAAAAGTGAAGAGGACAGGATATTTTTTAGCAAAAAATGACACAAGGGATTATGTGACTACAAATATGTAAATGTGAAGAGGACAAAGTCAAGAAGACTTATCTAAAGCATGAGTGGTTTACCAGTCTTTATATTATGTTCATTCTCTGAGGACAAGCAGGATAAAGTCAGCCACACAAGTGGGTTATGTCATTTATTTATTTTATTTAAAAAAAATTTCTATACCGTTAAGTTATTTTCCATTATAACGGTTTACAAAAAAGGCACGTATAGTTAGTACTTTACAAAAAAGGTGCCAGTAGTATTCGGTAACATAGAAATGTTAAACTAGTTGAATAATGATATATATTACCTATTGATACATGACTCATGGGTGAAGCACATGTGATTCATTCTAGACTTTTCAGTTGTTTTTACAATTATCAGTGTGATAAAAATAATTTCCAGGTAGGTTTCTGGAGATTGTGTTGGGCGCTTTATGCCAGCTGTACCTTACTTATTTTCACTGTTCTCTTTGTAAAAGGCTTGTTAGAAAAGCCAGGTTTTCAGATTTATTTTAAACAGTTTGAGATTTCTCTGTAGTCTTAGTTCTAGAGGCATAGTGTTTCATAAAATGGGACCGGCCAGTGATAGAGCTCACTCCCTGACCTGGGTCAGTCTTGCCGTTTTTACTGACTGGATAGTTAAGAGTGCTTTGTTTGCTGATCTTAAATTTCTATGCAGTACATGTACTCGTAGTGCTGTGTTCAGCCATTCTGCTTTTTCGTCATGGATCAGTTTGTGTATGGTGCACAGTGCTTTGAATTGAACTCTTTGTTTGATTGGTAGCCAATGTAGTTCCGCTAGTATATCTGTAATGTGATCCCTTTTCGTTTTGCCCATGAGAACTCGTGCTGCCGAGTTCTGTAATATTTGCAGTGGTCTTATTGATGTATAAGGCAATCCTAGCAACAGTGCATTGCAGTAATCAATGCTCGCAAAAATTAATGCTTGAAATACTGTGCGAAAGTTTGATAGTGTCAGCAGTGGTTTTAGTTTCCTAAGTACCATTAGTTTGGCATATCCTTCCTTAACGTTTAGAGATATGGGTTTGAGGTTTAGTTCTGTGTCTATTATCACACAGAGATTGTGCACTTTCTCAGCTAATTTGATTTTTTTTATCGCTTTTGAGTATTAATGGTGTTTGAATTATGTTAATGTTCTTTCTAAGTGTAGGTATTCAGTTTTCTCAGTGTTTATTACTAGTTCCATTTGGTTCAGTAATTGTTTGTCTTTGTACATATTGGCTAAGTTTAAGGTTTTTTCAATGGTGTCCTCAATAGGTAGGATAAATTGAATATCATCGGCGTAAACGTAGTGTATGATTCCTAGCTCTGCTAGAAGATGGCATAGTGGGAGTAGGTGAATATTGAAAAGTGTTGCTGATAGTGCTGATCCTTGTGGAACGCTTGTTTTCAGAGTTATTTTTTTAGACAGGGTGCTATTAATTTGTACTTGGAAAAATCTGTTACTCAAGTATGATTTAAACCATGTAATTGTTATGTAGTCCAATTTCTTCTAGTCTTTTGATTAGTATTTCGTGATTTACTGTGTCGAAGGCTGATGATAGATCAAGTAATACCAGAACGGTAATGTTTTCCACTGTCAAATCCTCTAAGAATATTGTTTGTCAGTGCTAGTAATAACGTTTCGGTGCTGTAATGTTTCCGAAAGCCATGTTGTGATGGATATAGGATGTTATTGTTTTCTAGATGCTCTGATAGTTGTTTTTGTACTGTATTTTCTATTAATTTTGCAATTAATGGTAGATTGGAATCTGGTCTGTAGTTAGTGTTAGGGTGTCCATGTTTTTTTTCTTTAGTATTAGTTTGATTATTGCTCCTTTCAGTATGTCTGGCATAGATCCTTCCTCTAGTGAAAAGTTTATAATTTTAGTTAGTGCTGGGACGGTGATGTCTGGAAACATTTTTAGTTCGATGATGGGTAGTGCATCTATACTATGTGGGGCTGTTCTAAGACAGAAGAGCGCTCTCTGAAGAAAAAAAAAAAACTTCAAAAAAACGCAGGCCTGTCCACACAGCCACCTGCTCTCTCTTCCATCCTCTGCTCGTGCATATGGATGTGTCTGCTCTTTCAAAGCCACTCATTGAAGCCTTTTTGCATGTAGTTTAATTTTTCTTCTCAGATCAAAATTTTCTTTTTTCTTTAATTTACAAGTATCCAAAAAAAATTGTGCATGATTCCAGTTTTTTTGAAAATTGAGTTTGACTTCGCTTCTATCCTCTTTGCAGTGCTGGACTCCAAAAGATGTCATGTATGTTAAGCGACAATGTCCCTTAGATGTCTAGGCTCTGCTCATGACATGCCAGAATATGCTGCCTGTGCTCACATGTCCTCCAGGGACAGAAGATATAGAAAATACATATTTCCTGGAATCATTTAAGACAGCAGGAAAGAAAACAATCACTAGTTGAACAAGGGACCATTACCTAAATTTAAAAAGGGAGCATCCTCTTTCAAGTTCAGCTCCATGATTTGGCACACTTTCGGCACAAGCACCCTTCCCCCTTCAATAAAGAGGAAAGTACGTTGCACTCTTCAGCACCAAAGAATAGCAATGCAATGTTGCCACAGACCATTGGCACAGAGACAAAAGAAGTCCTCAGTGGAACAGAGCATAGAAAAGACAAAGGCAGAGAGTACAATATAGTCAGCTGAGAATCTGTGATGCAGATGATATATCATTGCTATTGACGAGGAAAAACACCAGAACCTTATTGATCCCAAAATTATCTTGGTACCAAGATAAGTTTTTTGACACAGAAAAGCTGAAATTGGGTAACTTTTTTTTTTTAATTATTATTTTTTTTAATCAGGCTTCATATGCAAAATGAGAAATGCCATGCCATTTTAGTCCTGAAATCAGATGGTTCCTCTGAACTTCCTCCACCTACAAAATATCTTCTTTGCTGAAAAGATATGACTGGAATTTATTAAGAAAACCTATTAAAAAATCCCAAGATTGCTGCTGCCTAATCTATATTGATTTCAGTCAATAACTCAAGCATTTTTCTTAGAGGCTAGTTCTTCACACCCTTTGTTTCTATTTTGAATGTTATTGTGGCATGCGGTAGTTCACAATGAAGAACAGTTGCATGAAACATTGATACAAATGATTCTGGATTCAATTGCCTAAATCACCTATGCCAAATCATTTCTAACTTGCATGTCTCAAACATGCATTGCAAGCTAAATTCCCAACATATAAGGAGTAAATTAGCTGGTGTCAGGGTTTTGCTTGGTTTTACTTGCAGTAGGCTAAAATAAAAACTTTGTTTTAAGGTGTACAACACAAGGTGGATAATCGAGAAGACTGAGTGTTTTTGTATGTCTTATATACAGACTGGCTTGCTGGCACCTTTATATATGAACAGAGTCTGTCTCATAAGTTTGACTATCTCTACTTTTTGACCTTTCCAACATATGGAGACAGGTAGCGACCACCGGGAGTGTGCCTATGTGGAATACAAGAACTTGGCAGGAAGGTGTGGACAGGGGAACCCAAAGAGAAATCTTCAGCAGAAAACTCCATCCATCCTTTGTTTCTTTTGCTTAGCTCCTTTGTCTGTCTTTCATGGTCTTAATAGGTCCTCACATGAAAGCCCACAATCTCAAAATCAGTTACAACCTAAAAGCAGCAGTGGTATGTTTTCATCAGGGCTCAAAGAAATCATGGGGAAGCCAACGGTTTGGTGACTGCGATGGACTTCAGTGGTGCTTAGAACAGTTAAAGGACGGTTGAGAGATCGGTGGAAGATCCAAGGGGAGAGTTGATATTGGGTTACATTTGGAAATTTTATATGCAAATTAAGAGAGGATGAATCTCACCTGGGCAAACTGGATGTGCCATTTTGTTCTTTATCTGTTGGCTCTTACTTTATTACTACATTTTAAATAATGTGGCTTCAAAGTTGAACAGTCAGTCTACTATTCTGGCTTATCTGTGTAGAGATGAAATGATCCAAACTCACGTACATTCTGATTCTCACAGGACAAGCAGGATGGTAGTCCCCACATATGGGTGATATCAGGATGGAGCCCAATCACGGAACACTTCTGTCAAAGTTTCTAGAACTTTGACTGGCACCTACTGGGCATGCCCAGCATGGCACCAACCCTGCAGCCAGCAGGGGTCCCCCTTCAGTCTTTTTTTTTCCGCACAGCAGTAGCCACGCGGGTTAAGGAGCTCTTCAGAAATTCCTGACAGAAATTTTCTCTCACGGAACTTCCACAAAATTTTCAAAATAATTTACCCCAAAGGGGTCCCCTTATCGATATCTTTGCTCCGTGGTCAAACGATAAGTTTTTTACCTGCTTGCGGTCGATTTCTGTCAAGTTTTTCCCTCGCGGCCTACTGGCCATCGATCGCACCGCGACTAAATTTTGTTGAGTCCATGGCGTCTGATTTCCGTCAGTGCCCTGACTGCACTCAAACGATGTCCATCACTGACCCTCACACAGTCTCTGTGATGTGTTTGGGGTCCACCATGATGTCTTTACTTGCACCAAATGTGCCCAAATGACACCAAAGGGTCGCAAGGCAAGGCTGGAGAAGATAGGACTTCTCTTTTGGCCAGAAACCCTGACTCCATCGATAGCTTCGACGTCATCTGAACCAGTACCGTCTACTTCCCGTCAGCACCGGGAAACTGCTGCTGCCCAACCAGCTTCAACAACTCTGCGGGTGTCGACCCCCCCCCCTCTGTTTCTCCTCAGGAGAAAGACCAAGGAGAACATCGAGAAAAACATGGACAACGCCATCGAAAAGCTCAGGCCACCGATACAGGCAAGCCCTCTGCATCGATGTAGTCTGAGCCACTGACAAAGAAGTCCCGAACAGAAAAGGCCCCATCCTCTTCTGTCTCTGGGTCACCGAGGCGTTCCCCCACCTGGATAGGTGCCGGGATTCGTGATTCCACCTTCACCGGTGGACCCTCTGGCTACGCCAGTGCTGCCTCCTACTCTGGAACTGGGTGTCCATGCCCCAGGTTTCCGTGAAGAATTGAATCAGATGATCCAAGAGACCATCAGTAAAACACTCCAGGGGTTCAAACCTCCATCGATGCCGGTTCCTGCTCCGGCCACGGATCCGATACCCATGGCGATTGCACTGCTATTGGCATGAATGGATAAGCTAATCAGTGCCCTTCCACTGGTGCATCCGAGGGAACCGATGGCCCCGATTCCTTCCTCACAGATACCCTTGTCATCGGAAGAAGAAGAATCAACAATCTCTATTCCACCCTTCAGAGTGCTACCACAGACACATCCATCGATGTCTCAGATTCTATCGGTGCCTGCCTCCGTTGATGCCCCCATACATTCCATTGATGCCTAGGCCCGGACCTTCCGGAATAACACAGTTTCTCCCTTCTGATGAACATATGAGAGCTGGTGATGAGCCATACAATCCCTGGACCGATGATTCGTCCCAGGATACAGATGATCTGCCTTCACAGCTCTCTCCTCCTGATGAAAGGAAGCGTTCTCCTCCAGAGGACTTGTCCTTTATCAACTTTGTTAAAGAAATGTCTGAAACAGTTCCATTCCAGCTTCAGACCGAAGAGGACTCTAGGCATCAGATGTTAGAACTTCTCCAATTTTTCGATGCTCCTAAGGAAATCATGTCTATCCCTATTCATGACATCCTCTTGGACCTTTTAAAGAGAAATTGGGAGCACCCTGGCTCTGTGGCACCTGTCAACCGTAAGGCAGATGCCACCTATCTAGTTCAGCCAGTCCCTGGCTTCCAGAGAACTCAACTAGATCATCATTCAATAGTTGTGGAGTCAGCCCAGAAGAGAGCACTTCGCTCCAAACCCCACTCTTCCATTCCCCCAGGAAAGGAACAAATTTCTGGATGCGTTTGGAAGGCGAGTATTTCATGGATCAATGCTCATCTCTCGCATTGCTTCCTATCAATTATACCATGACCCAGTACAACAGGGCCCTGTTTACGAAGATTCAGGAATTTACTGAAGCCTTACCTCTGCAATTCCAGGACCAACTTCATGCTCTAGCACAAAAGGGTGTAGATGCTGGCAAACATGAAGTACGGTCGGCATCTGACATCTTTGACACCGCCTCCAGAGTTTCAGCGGCAGGAATTAGTGCGAGAAGATGGGCCTGGCTTAAAGTCTTCAGACCTCAGACCAGAAGGTACAGGACAGGTTAGCTGACTTGCCCTGTGCTGGGGATAATATTTTCAGAGAAAAGATTCAAGAAGCAGTGGTGCAGCTCAAGGACCACCAGGAGACTCTACGCCAGCTCTCCTTACTGCCTTCTGATCTCTCGTCCTCTTCCAAAAGATCTTTTAGAAGAGACTCCAAGAGACAATTCTACCAGCAAAGGAGATTCTGTCCCCTGGCGTCCAGGACTCGAGCTTCTAAGCCTTACCAAAAAGGCCAATCCAAACAACCTTGAGTACAGAAGTCACAGCCAGCCTCCCCAGCCAGGTCCAGCGTCTGGCTTTTGACTCCTTCCTAGAGAGCAGTACCCAGCCTCCACTTCCGACCATTCCTGTCTAAGGCCGGTTGTGCCACTTCTCCAAACCATGGCATACAATCACCACAGATCAGTGGGTACTCGCTGTAATAACCCAAGGTTACCACCTCAACTTTCTCTCTGTTCCACCGGATTCCCCACCTCGGCTGACATGGGGAACATCCGACCACTCACCGCTTCTGGAGTAGGAGGTCTTCCTCCTCCTCCTCCTCCAGTCCTGAGCAGTAGAACCAGTGCCCCTCTCCCAACAGGGGCAGGGGTTCTATTCCAGGTATTTCCTGATACCAAAAAAGTCAGGTGTTGTTCACCCAATACTGGATTTTCGCACCTCAAACAAATACCTTCAAAGAGAAAAGTTCAAGATGGTAACCTTGGGTTCTCTTCTTCCCCTTCTCGAAAGGGAAGACTTGCTCTGCTCTCTAGACCTCCAGGATGCCTACACACATTTCAATTACTCTGTCACATTGCAGATTCCTAGTAGGCCCAAAACACTTCCAATATTGAGTGTTACCTTTCAGCCTAGCATCTGCCCCACGAGTCTTCACCAAGTGCCTCGTAGTGGTAGCTGCCTTTCTCAGGAGTCAGCATCCACGTCTACCCCTATCTCGACGATTAGTTGATCAGGGCTCCTACTCAGCAAGCTGCACTGACGTCTCTACGTCTCACGTGCCATACCCTGCTCTCCCTAGGGTTTCTTATAAACTATCCAAAATCCAGGCTAGTTCCCTCTCAAACCCTATTGTTCATAGGGTCGACTTGGACACTCTAAAAGCGAAAGCCTTCCTACCTCAGGATCGAGCTTTCACTCTCGCTTCTCTGGCCCATCGACTGCAGTCTCAACACTCAACTGCATGTCACTTTCTGATCTTACTGGGTCATATGGCCTCCTCGGTGCATGTCACTCCTGTGGTCCGCCTGGCCATGAGAGTAATGCAGTGGATTCAGTCTTCTCAGCCAATGTCCACCATTGTCCACATCATCAACCAGCTCCGCTTATCGCTGCCTTGGTGGATAAACCAATCCAATCTGCTTCAAGGCCTTCCATTTCAGGCTCTAGACCCTCAAATAACCTTAACAGATGCCTCCAACCTCTGCTGGGGTGCACATGTTGCAAACTCAGGGCATTTGGTCTCCAGAGGAAGCCAAACATCAAATCAATTTCCTGGAGCTTCGTGCAATCAGATATGCTCTCAGGGCTTTTCAGGATCATCTTTCCAACCAGGTCATCCTGATTCAAACTGACAACCAGGTGGCCATGTGGTACAACAAGCAAGGGGGAACTGGCTCCTACTTCCTGTTTCAGGAAGTCGCACAGATATGGGCGGAAGCCCTTTCCCACTCGATGTACCTTAGGGCCACCTACTTGCCGGGAGTGGACAATGTGTTGGCAGACAAGCTGAGTCGTACTTTTCAACCGCATGAGTGGTCCCTCAACCCCACTGTAGCGGACTCAATATTCCAACGTTGGGGTTACCCTCACATAGACTTCTTTGTGTCAATTCACAACCGCAAAGTAGGGAATTTCTGCTCTCTCACTCGCAGCCAACACCCTCAGCCAAGAGACGCTTTCTCCCTCTCGTGGGCCAGCGGTCTCCTTTATGCGTACCCTCCACTTCCACTCATTTCAAAGACTCTCGTGAAGTTGTGAAGGGACAAGGGACTAATTCTCATAGCCCCTCATTGGCCACGCCAGGTCTGGTTTCCAATTCTCCACAACCTATCAGTACACCGGCACATTCCTCTGGGGAAGAACCCGCTCCTGATCCCTCAGAATGGCTGCCTTTGTCACCCCAACCTCCAGGCCCTCTCCCTGACTGCCTGGATGTTGAAAGGTTAATCCTTCAACCTCTTAACTTTTCAGAGCCGGTTTCCTGTGTCCTAGTAGCTTCCCGAAAGCCTTCCACAAGGCAGTCTTATTACAAATGGAACAGGTTTGCAGTATGGTGTACTTTCATGTCCATAGATCCCTTCACTTGTTCAGCACTGAAGTTTTTGGACTACCTCTGGCAACTGTTAGGTCTCCAAACTTCTTATATCAGGGTACATGTCAGTGCGGTAGCTGCCTTCCATTAAGGTGTCGGGGATGTACCTATTTCAGTACAACCCCTCGTAACACGTTTTTTGAAGGGCTTGCTCCACCTTAAACCTCCACTGCACCCTCCGGCCCCTTCCTGGGACCTCAACTTGGTTTTGGGGCGGCTCATGAAACCGCCGTTTGAGCCTCTCCAATCCTGTGATCGCCGCCATCTCACCTGGAAGGTGATTTTTCTTTTGGCAATCACATCTGCTCACAGATTTAGTGAGTTACAGGCCTTAGTCACCTACCCGCCTTACGCTAAACTTCTGCATGATAGGATGAGTGCGGAGTACTACCCTAAGTTTTTGCCTAAGGTAGTAGCGGAGTTTCATATCAATCAATCCATTATACTACCCACCTTCTTTCCCAGGCCCCACTCAACCCCAGGAGAACACATACCCTTGACTGTAAACGTGCTTTAGCATTTTATCTAGACTGTACAGCTGCCCACAGGAAATGCACTCAATTGTTTGTTTCCTTCGATCCCATCAAATTGGGCAAACCTGTCGATAAGCAGACTCTCTTCTCCTGGTTAGCGGACTGTATTTCTTTTTGTTACCAACAGGAAGGCATTCCGCTTCAAGACCGTGTTAAAGCATACTCTGTCAGGGCCACGGCAACATCAGTAGTGCACCTACGCTCGGAGTCGCTTACTGACATCTGTAAGGCTGCTACCTGGAGCTCTCTCCACACCTTTGCAGCCCATTATTGTTTAGACAAGGCTGGCAGACCAGATTCCATTTTCGGCCAGTCTGTGCTATGCAACTTATTTGCGAACTGAGGTACCAACAACCTTCCGCCAGCCCAGTAGGGTTCAGGATGCCCTCAACCAAATTCCACCCCAGTTCTTGTGCCGCCTGCACATCTTTGGGTACATTTGGTGCATTGCTCGGGCATCCTCAGCTTGGTACTCACCCAAATGTGAGGACTACCATCCTTATCCTGTGAGAAAGTAGAGTTGCTTACCTGTGACAGGTGTTCTCACAGGACAGCAGGATGTTAGTCCTCACGAAACCCGCCCGCCACCCCACGGTGTTGGGTTTGTTATGTTTACTTATTTTTCGCATGTACTTTTACTATAAGACGAGACTGAAGGCTGACCCCTGCTGGATGCATGGTTGGTGCTATGCTGGGCATGCCCAGTAGGTGCCAGTCAAAGTTCTAGAAACTTTGACAAAAGTGTTCTGTGATTGGGCTCCATCCTGATGATGTCACCCATATGTGAGGACTAACATCCTGCTTTCCTGTGAGAACACCTGTTACAGGTAAGCAACTCTGCTTTCCCCACAGCTTTTTTTTTTTTTACAAAGATAGGAAAACTCCAGAAGGCTTTGAGTTGTCATATGCTGCCGCCTTGTTCCATTCTGTTGAGGAGGGATAGACAAGTCTTCCATCAGACTCTGCTCCTCAACACCCTAGGAGTGCATCCCTTATTGAGAATGTCTAATACCTGGCCTTTTTATAAAGAATGGCAATAGAAATTCCCTTCAGTCTACAAGAGGAGGCAGAACCCAGAGAAGATGTTTGACTTAAATATAATCAGGGTCCCAAAGTAAGTGGTAGAAATTCCAGTTTATCCCAGGACAAGCAGGATGCTAGTCCTCACATATGGGTGACGTCGGTAACGGAGCCCTAGTGCGGGAAAACTTCTGTCAAAGTTTCTAGAAACTTTTGACTGGCAGCCTGAGGCTACTGAGCATGCCCGGCATGCCATGATATTCTCTGCCACAGGGGTCTCACTTCAGTCTTCGTTTTTCCGCGCTGCCATCGACATCGCGGTCATAGGAGCCCTGTGAGTTTCCCTCACACAACCTTGACTAAAAAAGTCACTGATTTCTCAAATTTTTTTCCCCATTTGGGGTCTCACTGTGATTATCACCGGATGGTGACAGAAAAATTCTTTTCCGATTTCACATTTTTCACATTTTCTCTCAAGTTTCCATCGACGGCCGTCGATGCAAACATAGCCTTGGGTTTCAAAAAATGCCCAGCCTGCAACCGAACAATGTCTATAACGGATCCCCATTTAGAATGTGTTCGGTGCCTTGGAGAACAACATGAAATCGCTTCGTGTCAAAAATGCCAAGAGATGACTCCAAAAGGCAGAAAACTCAGGCAAGAGAAAATGGCACAGCTTTTTCAAATTCAATCCGTGCCTTCCCCTTCGACTTCCACAAAGTCATCACCGGTGGGAGTCACGAAGAAAATTCTTATTAAAAAACTACTCCCGGAGGGTTCCGGCGATGCCTCTTCACCAGCACCCTCCACTTCATCGACAAGGTCAGTCACTGAGTTGAGACCCAAGCATAAGCATCGACAGCATCGTTCCACGGTGTCCCCGTCTCTCCCTCCGCCGGAAGAACCGCTAGCTAAGCGACAAAAACCGACTTCGGTTCCGTCTACTTCCATCTCCTCTGTTCCATCATCGACACCAATGTTGTCATTGACATCGATACCGGATTTGATTACACTGATTAAACAAATTGTCACCGAGGCTTTAAAACATCAAATTCCAGAGCAACCGCCGATGCAGACACCCATGTCGATGCCGGCGGCAACGCAGATGATGATTTCATCGATACCGGCTTCACAGCCGATGCCGACGGTTACGTCTGCCGGCGTATATGCTGATGCCATCGATTCCTCTATCCACATAGATATCGGTGACACATCGATGACGGAGCCTGCTCAGGCATTGATTCCATCGAAACCATCGGTGCCTACGCCTCTCTCGTTGCTATCGATGCCATCTGGACCTATATCATAGATACCATCCATCAGTACATCGATTCCTATCTCGATGTTTTCTTTTCTTACATCGACCATGCCATCTGCTACACAGTCGATGTCTCTTTACACAATGGCACCATCCATACCTCCTTTCCAAAGGCCATCCACATTGATGCACAAGTCATCAGGGAAATATAAGCATTCATTGCCAAGACCTTCAACTGCAGCCACTGAAACTACTGGTTCAGAAGCAGCAAAACCTTCTCACTAAGAGATACCAGGAGCTGTTGGCTTCCTTGCCTACCATTCCAGGGCAAGAGGAGGAGGAAGAGGAAATTTCACCTGACCCACTGCAGGGACCTTCTGGTGTACCCCCACCTCAGAAGCATACACCTGCTCCATACCAAACTCCAACTTCTGATACTTGGTCTGACACTGCATCTGAGCCCTCATCAGAGGACTTTATGTCCTACCCTTCACCACCTCAGTCCAGAAAGCAGTCACCTCCAGAAGACCTCTTTTTCATCATTTATACAGGAAATGGCAGAGTCGATACCATTTCAATTACAAGCTGAAAAAGATGAGACACAGACCCTGGAAATACTACAGTTTGTAGATCCACCTAAGCACAATCTGGCTATTCCCATCCATGAAGTGCTACTGCAACTCCAGCAGCAGATTTGGGAGCATCCCTGCACAACTCCTGCAGTAAACAAAAGGGTAGACTCTACGTATCTCGTACAACCTGCACCAGGGTATCACAAAACTCAGCTTCCTCACCATTCAGTTGTAGTTGAATCTGCACAAAAGAGGTCTCGGAGGACAAGAACCCATGCCTCAATTCCTCCAGGAAAGGACAATAGGTTCTTAGATCAGATGGGTTGGAAAATATATCAAGGAGCAATGCTGAACTCAATCTCAGCATACCAACTTTACATGACTCAACACCAGAGAAATCTCTGGAAACAGAGATTGAAGAATTTGTACCATTCCTGCCTCCACAACACCAAGAGGCAGCACAAAATATTATTCAAAAAGGTTTAGAAGCAGGGAAGCACGAGGTCAGAGCTGCCTACGATGCCTTTGAAACATCTTCAAGAATAGCTGCATCGGGCATTAGTGCCAAGAGGTGGGCCTGGCTCAAGGCCTCTGATTTAAGGCCAGAGGTCCAGGACAAACTTGTTGACCTTCCCTGCCAGGGAGATAATTTGTTTGGTACCAAAGTGCAGGACGCTGTTGCTCAGTTACGAGAGCACTCAGAAACCCTGAAGCAACTATCAACTCTCCCTCATGATTCTGCAACACATACAAGTCGCAGACCCCCACGTAGAGAGACAAAACGTCCTTTCTACAGGCCAAGAAGATACTATCCTCCCACATCTAGGCCTAGGCCTCCTAGGTCTCAACAAAAACCTCAACAGAGACAGCAACGGGCGGCTAGGCCCCAACCAGCTCCTCAGACAGGACCTGCATCCGGTTTTTGAAATTCAATCCAGGGAACAAAGCCTATACTCCAATCCCCAATCCACCTTACCAGTTGGCGGAAGAGTATCCCAATTTTACAAAGAGTGGATGTCAATAACATCCGATCAATGGGTCCTCTCAATAATACATCAAGGATATCGCCTCAATTTCACATCACTCCCTCAGGATTTTCCACCGACGTATTCTCATCTCAACAAAAATCACATACTCCATTTACAAACAGAATTATCCGCTCTTCTGAAAGCCAGGGCTGTGGAGCACGTGCCACAAAGTCAGAAGGGCAGAGGATTCTACTCATGGTATTTCCTCATTCCAAAAAAGCCCGGAGGCGTACGTCCCATCCTAGATCTCAGAAATCTCAACAAATTCTTAAAAAAAGAAAAGTTCAGGATGGTTTCTCTAGGAACCATGCTTCCACTTCTGCAAAAGGGAGATTGGCTTTGTTCTCTGGATCTTAAAGATGCTTATACACACATTCCAATATTTCCTCCTCATCGCAGGTACCTGCGTTTCACAGTCGGCCACCAGCATTTCCAATACAGAGTGCTGCCATTCGGCCTCGCTTCTGCTCCCAGAGTATTCACCAAATGCCTGGCAGTAATAGCAGCACACTTACACAAGCAAGGTGTTCATGTCTTCCCTTATCTAGACGATTGGCTCATCAGAAGTCAATCTCAACAAGGAGCTGTCACTTCTCTACATCACACAATTGCTGTACTTCAAGAAATGGGGTTTCTGATCAATTATCAAAAATCCCACACTACTCCAATTCATAGGAGCAGAGTTGAACACCATCACTGCAAAGGCCTTTCTACCCGAAGATCATGCAGAAACACTGTCCCTGTTGGCAAACTCAATTTACTCACGCCAACAAGCAACAGTGCATCAGTTTCTCATCTTACTAGGCCACATGGCCTCCACAGTTCATGTCACTCCTATGGCAAGGCTCGCCATGCGCGCAACCCAATGGACTCTAAGATCACAATGGATCCAAGCCATTCAACCATTACATTATCCAATTCAAGTAACTCACCAACTACGTTCATCACTACGATGGTGGACGACCAAGGACAATTTATGCAAGGGCTTTCCCTTCCAAAAACCAGTCCCCCAGATAATGTTAACTACAGATGCATCCACCTTGGGTTGGGGAGCTCACATAGACAATATCCAAACTCAAGGGACTTGGACAAAACTCGAAGCAACATTTCAAATCAATTTTCTGGAACTTCGAGCTATACGTTATGCGCTGCATGCGTTCAAGGACTGCCTTTCACACAAGACTGTTCTAATCCAAACAGACAACACAGTAGCCATGTGGTACATCAACAAACAGGGAGGTACGGGCTCATATCGCCTTTGTCAAGAAGCTGCACAGATTTGGGCCTTGAACCACTCAGTGTTCCTCCAGGCCACTTATCTGGCAGGCATTCACAATGTAGTGGCAGATCAACTCAGTCGTCAGTTCCAACCACACGAGTGGGCCCTGGATCCCTCAGTAGTGACCAGGATATTCCAAAGTTGGGGAAAACCAACAATAGACCTCTTTGCGTCACATCTGAATCACAAAGTGGGCAACTTCTGTTCTCTACATAAACAGAAGAACCAGCCAGCCAAAGACGCCTTTGCTCGCCCTTGGAACTCAGGCCTACTATACTCGTATCCCCCGATACCGCTCATAACCAAAACCTTAGTGAAGCTACAACAGGACAAGGGAACCATGATACTCATAGCCCCATATTGGCCTCGACAAGTATGGTTTCCCACATTGCTAGACCTCTCGGTCAGGGATCCAATTCGTCTAGGAGTAGCTCCTACTCTCTTAACTCAAAATCAGAGTCTGTTGCGCCATCCCAACCTTCAATCCCTATCCCTGACAGCATGGATGTTGAAAGCTTGATCTTACAACCACTCAATCTTTCCACCAATGTATCTCAAGTGCTTATAGCTTCATGTAAACCTTCCACACAAAAGAATTATTCTTTCAAATGGAAAAGATTTACTTTGTGGTGCAGACAAAACCACATTGATCCTTTCACTTGCCCCACTACTTCTCTTCTAGACTACTTATACCATCTTTCAGACTCTGGTCTTCAGACTTCATCCATAAGAGTACATTTGAGTGCAATCTCAGCTTATCATAACAAGATGGGAGATGCACCTATATCCACGCAACCTCTTGTCAGTAGGATTATGAGAAGTTTAACTCACTTTAAACCACCAATTCGGCCTCCAGTCACAGAATGGGATCTGAATTGGAGAAATTACTTACCTGATAATTTCGTTTTCCTTAGTGTGGTCCCTGCCGCGATTCGGCCACCTGACCGAGGCTCTTACCTCCGAGGGACCACGGAAATCACCTCGGGAAATTCAACTGGGGGAGGGACCCAAGGGTATCACCGCAGGAGTGCGGGGCTCGTCTTCAGGTAGGGTTTTGTTCTTTAAATTTTTTCTAACGCTCAGCGAGCGTGACGATAGCTCCTAACTGCTTTGGAGACTGAAAATTACTGAGAATCTGCACTTCCTGCAGGGGTATATGTACTAGGTGCTGACGTCAGATTGAAATGTGATCCGTCTCCAACTGCTAGCACGAATACACTATACCCATTGGTTCTGAGTCCATCTGCTACACGCTAGGAAACTGGTTTTAACAGGATTAATGCGTTCTCCTTTCGAACCCATAGATTCCTGTGATCTTAAATTTCTCACATGGAAGACTATCTTCCTCATAGCCATTACATCAGCTAGGAGAGTGAGTGAGTTACAAGCACTTGTCACATACGAACCTTATACAAAGTTCCTACATGACAGAGTGGTACTCCGTACACATCCAAAATTCCTTCCCAAGATAGTTACGGAATTCCACTTGAATCAATCCATAGTTTTACCCACATTCTTTCCAAGGCCTCATTCTCACCAGGGGGAAATAGCCTTACACACTTTGGACTGTAAACGTGCATTGTCTTTTTATTTAAACCGCACTTCAGCCCTCAGGAAAACCAATCAACTCTTTGTTTCCTATGATCCAAACAAACCGGGTAAAGCAGTGGGTAAACATACTCTATCCAACTGGTTAGCAGATTGCATACAGTTTTGCTATGAAAAAGCAGGCCTTCCTCTCCAAGGGCGAATAAAGGCACATTCAGTAAGAGCAATGTCAACCTCAGTAGCACATTTTCGTTCAGTGCCAATCCTTGACATATGTAAAGCAGCAACATGGAGTTCTCTTCACACCTTTGCAGCTCATTACTGCTTGGACAAACAAGGACGACAAGATTCAGCCTATGGACAATCTGTCTTAAAGAACTTGTTTCCACTCTAATCCCAACTCCTTCTACAACCAATCTGCTGTGATCTTCGGCTGACTCATTTCCACAACAACACATCACTGCTGCCTTCATAGAAAATGACTCAGCCTCTAGCTTGCTAATCACCCATATGTGAGGACTAGCATCCTGCTTGTCCTGGGATAAATCAAAATTGCTTACCTTGTAATAGGTGTTATCCCAGGACAGCAGGATGTAGTCCTCACGAAACCCACCCGCCACCCCGCAGAGTTGGGCCTCATACCTTTTATTTTATTCTTGCTAAAGCTTATTGCTACATACGAGACTGAAGTGAGACCCCTGTGGCAGAGAATATCATGGCATGCTGGGCATGCTCAATAGCCTCAGGCTGCCAGTCAAAAGTTTCTAGAAACTTTGACAGAAGTTTTCCCGCACTAGGGCTCCGTTACTGACGTCACCCATATGTGAGGACTACATCCTGCTGTCCTGGGATAACACCTATTACAAGGTAAGCAATTTTGCTTTACAGACTCCCCTGGCGAACTTCATGCAAGGATGTGAGAAACACTTTTATCTCCCCTGCCTATGTCAAGTAACCTCAAATATAGAGTGTAAGCAGCTGCAGAACATCTCAAAGACCAGCTTCCAAATCAATCAGGTAAAATTGACATGTGAAGATACTAGAACGCTGGGTAATACAGCAAAACATGTTTCAAGCACCCATTCTAAACTCAAGTATCTACTTACCAATTGTACATGGTTCAGTGTTATGAATTTTTCCCTACCGAAACTTGTCACTTAGAAGTGCTTCAAATAGACAAAATGAACCATTTAGTACCAGTAATTCAAGAAGCTGAGGAATCTGAAACACATTATCAGGTCAGCCTTTGATGTTTGTCACTTTTAGAACTTCCACAGTAGTTATTGGAGCCAGAAGACTAACTTGGCTGCATGCATCAGATCATCATGATGTTGTGCATGACAGTCTTGTAGAACTTCATGCACAAGTGACAATTTCTCTTTGGTGAAAAGGTAAAAGAAACAGAGGATATATTGAAAATCCCCGTGCTGTCCTCTTCACCCTTTCAGCAGCTACAACTGAGCAACCCCTTACTTCCAAAAAATGATCAGCATCAGCCCTACAGGAGGCAATACCTTATTTCCAGGAGAAGATACTATTAGTATGCTTATCACACTCATCTTCAGCAACAGCATCAGAGCAGACAGTGTGGCAAGGACAGAACATGGTCTTTAGTAGCAAGACTGGTGGGTACTGTGAATCAAGGATATCATTTAAATCTCAAATCTACTTCTCCCAAACAATCCTCCAATACTGATACTGAACAGTTCACATTTCCTTCAACAAGAACAGTCATTCCTCTTGATAGCCAGCACAGAAGAACCAGTTCTACTACAGGAATGGAACTCTGGATTCTATTCCAAATATTTTCCAGTTCCAAAAATAACAGCTGGTTTCTGACTAATCTTGGACCTAAGGAATCTAAACAAATTCCTAAAGAAAAAAATTCAAAATGAACTCTTTGATTACTATGCTTCCTCAATTAAAGAAAATCTTCTGGCTTTCTTCCCTGGACCTCAAAGATGCTTGCACAGACATTTTGATTTGTGATTCTCACAGGAAATTTCTGCACTTCACCATAGAAAACAATCACTATCAATATTGTGTTCTCCCATTTGGCCTTTCAGCATCACCCTGAGTTTTCACAAAATGCCTTGTAGGTGTTGCTGTTCAAAAACATTGTTTTCTCTCAGATGATTTTTCCCTGCTTGGACAACTGGCTCATAGTAGGCCAATTCCCTTCAAGACACTAGTTCTTCCATCCACTGTGCCATGCGCACTCTTCAATACCTAAGAATTCTCATCAATTTTCCAAAATCCAACATAAAATATTCTTTATATAATCTTTATAGGAGCCTACAACCTCTGGAGAAGCATTTTTGCATCAGAGGGCAAACAAGTTATCTAGAATAATCCTAATAACTATAGGCTGGAGACAAGTCTCCACTCATCTCTTCATGAAGATATTAAGTCATATGGCAGCAATGGTCTGTTATCCTTTGTGCATCTTCGCATGAGACAAGTTCAGTGGCAACTAAAGTTTCGAGGGAACCAGATTCTTCAACCAATGTCACACAAAGTAAAAATGTCCAATGCTCATCATTTCTCTGACATAACAATTGGACTGTTCATATCTGCTGAAATGCCAATTTCACAAACTCCAAATTCAAGATACTCTGACAGATAACTTCCATTCAAGGATGTGGAGTTCATCTGAGAAACCTCTACTCTTAAGGAACCAGGTCACAAAAAAAATTGCTTCATATCAGCCTGCTAGAATTGAGATCAGTCTTCAGTGTTCTGAAAGTGTGCAGTCTATGGTAGAAGAACAAGGTGATGGTGATTCAGACAGCCAAGTAGCAATGTTATGTATTGAGAAAAGGTACAAAAGGTTCTTAGAAACTTTGGCTGGAACTAGCAAAAATTTGAACATGGGCAATTTCCCAAGTAATTTTTCTTTTGTCTGGCTTTCTGGAGCTCAGGATAAAATGGCAGACAACCATGCACGTGATCCCTACATGTTCAAATAGAGCAAGAACTTCTCCAACCTTGGGGTACTTTGCAAATAGATCTCTTTGCAATGTCTTTCAACAGCAAGGTTCCATATGTTGCTCCAGGAGACCAACAAGGGATAGACTAGCTGTGGAAGCTTTCTCTATTCCATGGAAAATAGGACTACTTTCTCCAAAAGGCAAGCAGCATGGCAGTCCGCACACATGCATGGAAGTTTTGACTTCAAAGTTTGTAAAAATTCAGAGTATGCCCTACTGGCCATGTACAGCATGCTATACCTCAACTTGTCCATGCACAGCCCCTTCTGTCTGACTTCTGCAGGGCAGAATAATGCCCCCTAGGGGTGTCGCCTCTGTGCGACCATGATCCCCTAGGGGGCATCATTCCCAGTTTGACCTTATAGAAAAGCACTCAAGGGTACCATAAGTCCAAGTCAGAAGTTTTGGAGGCATCGACATCAAGGGATTCAGAAGCTGTACCAGCTGCTAGCAGTGTATCAACTTCAGAGAGCATCAGTCTGTCTCAATATTGAGCACCATATAGGACCAGGAAGATAGGCTGTCAACTCGTCCTCTCACCCAAAGAGAGCAAAGAGTTCAACCTTTTCAGTACCAGCATTGCAGAACTCTGACATTGGTCTCAAATGAACCACAAAGCTGAAAGCAGGCACATTCTAGCAGTTGCCACGAAATGTCCTGAAGTATGTATCCTTGAATATCATGACAGTTTGAGGGACTAGGTGTCTGCCTTATATACACCTCTGGTGCCTCAGGAAGATGTGACAACCACATCTTCTGTCTCCCAGGCCATGTTGACATCAGCAATTTTTTAGGAAGAGCTAGATAGGAACATCCAGTAGACTCTGAATCATAAGATTCAGAGCATTAGTGCACCAGGATTGACTACAGTGGTGTCTCTGCAGATGGTCATACAGATCCTATTGGAGTTCTTGCTGGCATCTGGCAGAGGAGCTCCAATGCTGGTTCCTTAAGGATATTGGGCATTTGCATAGTCTTAATACTATCTGACCATAGCTGTGATCATTACATGATAGTTTATAGGTTTGGATATCTGGTGATGCTATTGAACTAATGTAAAAGCACTTACAGTACCTTTCTTTGCATATATAAAACTAAGAAAAATACCTTTCTTTTAAAAAAAAAAAAAAAGTGTCTTATGGACTATGTTCTTATGCCAACAAATGCTTTTATCTAACCTGCCTATGGCGGAATAAGCACAGATTGATATCAGTATTTAAAAACAGATGAGACTGCCTTTTTTTTTTTTTTTTTTTGCTGTTTGTTTTGTATGTATTCCTATTTAATAACAGCCTGTAATACTCCTGGCTATTCTTCATCCAAAAGGCTTGGTTATCTTAAACTTCTCCAAAAAAAAAAAAAAAAAAAGTCTGGACAGGGATCCCAGTTTAGCTAGTCAAGTTCTTATTGTGAAAGAGAATTGTGTTAACATATGGTGCATTATCAAGGTGAGTTGGAAAGCAAATGAAACCCATTTGCACTGATTCTTAATTATCCTTGTTAGCTTAAAAAAAGACTCCAATTTCAGTATCCAGGTATTTTTCACATGTACTCTTAACAAGTATGGATATTTTCAAATTGTATGTTCCAGTTTTATGCACAGTAGTATTAATATCTGAAATTTTATAAGATATGTAACTTGTTGACAGAACCCACATGCAGGACTTGAAGGATGTCACAAACAACGTGCATTATGAGAACTACAGAAGTAGAAAACTGGCAGCTGTTACATACAATGGAGTTGACAACAACAAGAACAAAGGGCAGCTCACAAAGTGAGTAATTATATACATGTGGTATGATAGTTCATAACATAATGTAAATTATGTGTAGATAAAAACTGAGTGGCCCAGTAATTATTTTGAAGCCCAGGGTCTCTTCTAGTCTCAAACGTTTTGGTTAGTGTTGCAAATATTGCTGAACTAGTATTTCAAGCCTCTTGAGAGAGAAATTAATCAAGTGCTACTGTTAGAAACGCTTGCTGTTAAGCACACAACAGGACTTCCCAAACCTGTTATGGTATCCTCAGTCATTTAGGTTTTCAAGATAGCCATAACAACTATGCATCACACACATTTGTGTACAGTGGGTTTTTAGTATATCCAAACGCATCGTACATATTCTGCATATCCTGAAAATGTGACTGGCTGTGGAGTCACCAGGATAAGTTTAGAATGCCCTGGCCTACAAGCACTATTAGGGCCAGTTCAATAGACCAGAGTTCAGTTCTCGCCTCAGGCTGCACAGGGCTAGGGGTCGGCATTAGTGAATACTGTTGATTTAGCCCTTTTGAGAGTTCAGTTTATTTGGTCTTGATTAACCACAATATCTGTTTCCATCCAAAAATCATAAGACAATTTACAGATAAAGCATCAAATTCTAATACGTTAGCATGAATAATTAAAACTCAAAAACCTCCAAGTTGAGTATTGTTTCAATAGTCAAGAATAGTGGTTGGCGGGGGAATCATGTTCTGCTTTCAGCCACTATAGGCCACTGCAGCATTTAACATAATATAGTGTCATGTGCTGGAGGTCATCCCAGATAAAGTACTTATGGTAGTGTAAATCTTTTTGCTAAGAAGTTATGCAAGAGCTATGTTTCACTAATCACTGTATCTGTAAGAGAATGTGTGAGAAAAATATTGAGGTTCATATTGTCTGAGCTAAATACAAAAGTATTACCGTATTTTTCGCTCCATAAGACGCACTTTTTTTCCCCCAAAGGTGGGGGGAAAATGTATGTGCGTCTTATGGAGCGAATATAAAAAAAAAACCAAACAAAAATCTAACAAACACCCCCCCCCCCCCCCCCCGACTCCCCCAAGACCTGCCGACTTAATTTCCTACAACCCCCCCCCCCAAGACCTGACAAATTAATTTCCTGCAACCCCCCACCCTCCTGACCCCCCCAAGACCTGCCAAACGTCCCTGGTGGTCCAGCGGGGGTCCGGGAATGATCTCCTGGGCGTGGGCCGTCGGCTGCCAGTAAACAAAATGGCGCCGACGGCCCTATGCCCTCCCTATGTCACTGAGACCGACCGCTGCTATTGGTCGGTCTCAGTGACATAGTGAGGGCTTAGGGCCGTCGGCGCCATTTTGTTTACTGGCAGCCGACGGCCCTATGCCCTCACTATGTCACTGAGACCGACCAATAGCAGCGATCGGTCTCAGTGACATAGTGAGGGCATAGGGCCGTCGGCTGCCAGTAAACAAAATGGCGCCGACGGCCCTATGCCCTCACTATGTCACTGAGACCGACCAATAGCAGCGGTCGGTCTCAGTGACATAGTGAGGGCATAGGGCCGTCGGCGCCATTTTGTTTACTGGCAGCAGACGGCTCACGCCCAGGAGATCGTTCCCGGACCGCTCCTGGACCCCCAGGGACGTTTGGCAGGTCTTTGGGGGGTCAGGAGGGTGGGGGGTTGCAGGAAATTAATTCGGCAGGTCTTGGGGGGGGGTCAGGAGGGTGGGGGGTTGCAGGAAATTAATTCGGCAGGTCTTGGGGGGGTCAGGGGGGTGGAGGTTGTTAATTTAAAGGGTTGGGATGGGGATGGGGGGGGGTTTTGGGGGTTCCCACAGAAAGAAAAATTTTCTGATCTGGGGAGTGGACCGAAATGGCCCTCCCCAGACCCGAAAACAAAATGGGGAGAAAAAAAAAAACTATGCACTCCCCTAATTTGCTCCATAAGACGCCCAGACGCAGAACCGGTTTAGCACAATTTTTTTTTTTTTTAAATTTTCCCCCTCTGAATCCTAGGTGCGTCTTATGGTCAGGTGCGTCTTATGGAGCGAAAAATACGGTACTTATTTTTATAGCGCTACTGGATGTACACAATTGTATAATGATGATGATCAGGTACAATAAATCCCAGCCTCAGAGATTACAAACTATATGGGTACCTGAGGCCATGGAAATAGTGACTTGTTCATGGTCACAAGGAATATCAGTGGGAAAAGCAGGATCTGAATGCTGGCTTCTTTGCTTCTCAGTCCACTAGGTGACTCTCCCTCCACAAAGTCAAAGGCCTTACAGTGAATTTGAGAACGGGTTGCAGTTTTCCCTCAGAGAATAAAAATGAATTAAGTGCCAAACATCTTACTTAAAATACGATCTTACAATAATAAAAATCACAATAAATAATACATTTAAAACTTTAGGTATTCATCTCCCTTACATCTACAAATATAAAATATATCTAAAAAATTTTAAAAGGATTGCCATTTCAAAAAATAAAATAAAATCCATTTATACATCTCTGGTCTCTGTAGCAAATGCCTGTGTAAACAGCCACATTTTAAGGTCAGTTTTAAAATGTTTATGCTCAGTACATATTCTCAGTTCCTGAGGCATAGAGTTCCACAATGCTGGGCCTGCTAATGATATCGCTCTCTCACGTACTTGAGTAAGTCGTGCGGATTTTAACAATGGTATAGGTAAAAGTGCTTTATTCGCGGAACGCAAATTTCTTTGTGGAACATGTAATCAGAGTTTTGTATTGAGCCAATCTACGTTTCCACCATATAATATTTTATGAATGGTGCAAAGGATTTTATACTGAATTCTCTATTCGATCGGGAGCCAATGTAAATTGGCCGGTATTGGTATGACCTGATCTTTCTTTTTGTGCCTGTTAAAATTCTAGCCACAGTGTTCTGTAATATCTGCATAGGTCTTATAACTGAATTTGTTAATTCCAGTAGAAGGGAGTTGCAGTAATCTGTACTCATAAATATTAGAGCTTGTAAAATTGTTCTAAAGTCTGAAAAAGGTAACAGTGGTTTCAAATTTTTTAATAGCATTAATTTTGCGTAGCGCTCTCTCACTTTTGATGTGTTTAAAGTTAAGTTCCCTGTCAACTATCACCCCTAAGTTTCATACCGTATCTGCTAGCTCAATTCTTTGATTATTTTTCATAATGATCAGAGTTTGTATTATTTTTGACTGCTTCCTCATGAGATGAATGCGGTTTTATTTGTTTATTATTCCATCTGCGTTAGTAATTGTTTAATTATATCTAAATATATGTCTGCTACTTCTAGTGTGTTTTTCAGTGGAGTCATCAATTGGTAACACTAATTGGAATGTCATCTGCATAAACTAAGTATAAAATTCCAAGACCCAATAAAAGAATTTAGTGGTAAAATATAAATATTAAAAAGTGTTGCTGACAATGCAGATCCCTGTGGCACCCCCGTTTGTAACTCAGTTTTTTCTGATAGTTTATAGCTAATCTGAACCTGATAAAATCTATTGGATAAAAATGATTTAAACCATGTAAGTGTTTTTGTCAATCCAATTTCTGTTAGCCTCTGTAATAGAATGGTGTGGTTCACCATATCAAATGCGGCTGATAAATAAAGTAAAATGAGTAAATATTGATTGCCATAGTCAAAACCGCGTAATATTGTGTCTGTCAGAGAAGTAACGTTTCAGTACTGAAATTCTTCCTAAATCAGTGTTGTGCTGGGTATAGTATATTATTGACTTCTAAATGCTTTCAGCTGTTTTTGAACTGATTTTTCTATTAAGTTTGCCAAAAAAGGCAAGTTAGACACTGGTCTATAGTTATTTAATACTGAATCATCCAAATTCTTTTTCTTAATAATGGGTTTAATTATTGCTTCTTTGAGTTTATCCGGAAATTCTCCTTCATTTAGCGAAAGGTTTATAATTTCAGTTAAACATGGTGCTACTATGCCAACTATAGGTTTCAGAGCAGTTATGAGTATTGAATCATTGATATGATTTGCTGGATTCATTTTTCTAATCATATTTTCCATTTCCGAAAGTCATTCGTCCTTAAATTCATTCCAAATATTTGCCTCGTACACACAATTTAATCTCTTGTTCCATTGTTATATTTAAATTATTTCTTAGATTTTCAATTTTAGTTTTAAAGAATAAAGCAATTTCATTGCATCTATGTTCTGCAAATGTTGATTGTGACAAGTTTTTATCTTTGATCAGATCATTAACTATTTTGTATAGTGTTCTCGGGTTATGCACAAATTTTTGAAGTTTTGTGCTACAGTATTCTTTCTTTGCAGATACTATTAACTTCTTATAGTAAGCTAAAAAAATCTTATAAGTAGTTAGTGTTTCAACATTTTTATTCTTTCTTCATTTCTTTTCCTTGTTTCTCAATTTGATTTTTGCCTCTTTGGCTTGAGTAAACCAAGGCTTGTGTTTATTTATGCAGGCGGATTTCATTGGGTTTATTTTGTTTGTAATATTATTTATCTCATACCAATTGGATATAGCATTAGTACAGTTTGAGAAATCAATGTTTTGTAAATTGGTTTCAGGATTAGTTTGGAGGAGCTCTTAGGACAATATTCAAATTTTATTTTTGTGTCATTTTGCAGTTCTAGGGTTGTTTTGCATTCTAACTTTGATTTAATGAGTGATCAGACCAAACATGTCCCCCTCTCTTTCCATCCTACACCAATAATCTCCCTTTCTTCCCCCACCTTTGGCTAAGTCTCTTCTCCCTCCCTTCCACCCCCATTGCAATAGCATTCATCCTTACTCGTGGTGGCTAAAGGTTCCTTCTCCCTCCTTTTCCAGCAGCGTGCTTGCTGTAGTTCTGTGCTCTGCAGCACTACACTTCTGATTTTTGTAGGACCAGGAAGCCTAATGATAAGTGCTTCTGCTGGTGTGGGGGGTGTGGCAGGAAGCCCACTTCAAATGCTGCATCCGCTTTGGCTGGTTGTAGGGGGATGCAGGACTTCAAACACCACATCAGTGACTCAGAAGGGTGAATACTTTCACTGGTTGGTAGGACATGCTTTGAAATGTAGCACATGCTTTGGCTCTCTCTTCCAGCATGGCAGACCTTGAAATACTGCATCCACAGCTCTGAAACTTCTCTTTAATTATCCTAAAATTAGGGTGAAAATCAGTTTAAATTGAAAATGAATGACCCTAGTAATTAGAGAGAATTTGTGCTAGCCTGTTTCTCAAGAAATTCTTTCCTTTAATAAGTGATGAACAAGACATAAGTAGGAACAGATTTCATTTTATTAGAGGCAACCCTTTTATAAATGGTTTCTTGAATGTAACCTTATTGTTGAACTGCAACATTGATGTAAACACATGAGTTGCGCAAGCCTAAGATAGTGTCATCCTAATGAGTGATGCTCAGAATGGAGTGCAGGCATTATCTGGGGGGGGGGGGAGTGCCACAAGCTCTGTTTTTGCATCATTCACACTTCACTGAGCTACAAAATGTTACTGAGTTTAAAAAAAAAAAAACCCAAAAAACTCCTAACACTATAGGTAGTGTCAAGTTATATCAATTTTGGCTGTCAAGTCAACAGTTTTCCATTGTTTTGTTGCTATTGAATATCAGCAATGGACCAAATTCTAATGGAATCATTCTGTATAGTATTCTAAATCAGATTAGTTTTGTCTTTTTGTCTTGGTCTTTTCAGTGATTATCTTCTTGAACTTAGTGGTGTCAGGTTACCTGAAGAAATTAGATTGTGATATGATTCAAGCTTGTAAAGTAGTGCAGTCTTTGGGGCTCATTTTCTAAGTATTTTTCCCATAGACACAATGGGAGAAAAGCTTTAGTAAATTAGGCCAGTTGCTTGCTAAATTACAAGACTTGAGGAATTGGAAGAAATTTGAAAAATATTAGCTGCTAAGGCTATTGCCGAAGAAAATTCTATTTCATTTCCAAGCACTGAGAAATCTGCTTACCAAAACAGCTCCAAAACTATGTTGCTGAACTGCATGCAGCAGAGAACACACAAATCAGAAAGTGACTCATTTTAAAGCTAAAGTATTCTTCCAGTTCATCCTACAGTTATTGAACCTCAGAAATGATTTACAGAGGATTGCAGTATTCTGAATGGGGTTAGTGCTTTGAATCCCAAGTGTTTCGATGCTGAAAGACTAACCTTTTGCAAACCATTATGACTATAATGTGAAAGTCTGAAGCAGAGCTTTTAAACTGTTTCCGAAAGTATTAGGTATGAATAAGAGATGACAACAGTACAAAAAGTGCTTTAGCTTCTTAAAGAACTGAAAATGTAGTTTACTAACCTCCAGTGACTGTACTATTGCCATTACAATGCATACATGAAGGCCTGGGAGTAAAAGTACATTTTCTGCATCGACAAGAAGGCATGAATTAACCATAATGCATAGGTGACAGCATTCAGCACCAACATGGATGTAGCTCTTAGAGCTCAGTAAGAACTTTACTGAGCATGCATGTGATATCTCACTCATGCTGCCTCTTGAGCATCTGTCTTTCTTAGTCCAAGCTACTGCATGGATGTGTCCTAGTCTTTCTCAGAATTTTTCTGTTTGGTGTCTAGTGCTCCTGTCTGCCTTGTTGCTTTCAAAAAATTTGTCACTGCATTGGCAGCCCCTCAAACAGAACTTTTAAGCTCTTGAAATTTATAATCTCTAGAAAAAATGTTGAAGAGCACAGAGATAGCCAAGAAACCTACAGTAAGCAGGCTTAAGGCCTGCATCTGTGGGTATTGGATATTCTGTACAGATACACACTATCACTGTTTGGGCCTTGATTATGAATAACTGAGCTGAGACAGCTGTGATTAGATGTCCCTCAGGGTGCAGTACTACTATACTTGGAAGATGGAGGCCCTAGGAAGGCACCAGCAGGTAAAAGTCTCATGTCTCGGCACGAGGCCGAACAGCAGAGCTGCCCCTCACTGAGAAGCAAAGTGTTGTCAGGCTCTCAGAGCATAACGTTGAGCTGGGAAGACTGCCACACCTCCACTCCCGTAGCACCAGCATCTGGATCTACTTTAGGTCAGGGACTGAGTGTAGGTCAGAAGCTTGTGGCACCAGAGGAGACACTGAGTAAAGTGCCTAAGTGATACTTGGGACCTCTTTCAGGGCAGTCCTCTCTCAGATCCAAAGAAAAGATCAGTACTGTTAGCACAGGACTTCCCTGGAGGTGGTCTTCCTCGACAGAGGTGAGTGAGATTCAGCTTTATTGACTCTGGTACCATCTTCGTGGTGCCCATCCATTTGTAGCAACATATATTCTCTCAGCGTAGATCATACTTTCTAAGGTACTACTGTATAAGACACAGTCAACACACTCAGCACAGCAGACCTCTGTGCCATCAGTTACGTCCAAGAGTACCACTGTGTCTATCATGTCTCGGAAGGCACTATCAGCGCCATCTATGGAGAAATGTGCTAGTTGGCAGGAGTTGTCTGTGCATCTGGTGCCAAAGCACCTTGGAACTAGCAGACTCTGCAACAGAGGATGCTGCCATGGCACTGGGTTCTATGTCAGCTTCACCAGCAGCCCAGAGTTAAGAGTTTCTGAAGAGTATACATCTCCCTCCAACTTTAGCGCAGAGGGTCCCTGAAGTCTGAGCCCAACTATCTGAGCTAATTTTTTTTTTTTTTTTGCCTACTTCATCTCTGAAGATTTAAGAGGGAGATTAGATTCTCTCCCGTCCAAAATGGAGATACTCCCACATAGGACTACTCAAAGTCCAGCACTGGTGTATACTTCACTGCAAAGGCTTCCAGCATTGAGTTATGAGTTAGTCCTCACCTTGTAGCAGATTCTCCTCTTCCAGGGGAATCCCTTCAAGATTTGAAAGGGAAGAAGCAGGATCCATCCTCTTGAGTTCCTACTGGATATTCCCTCTGTCGCTCTGTTCATTGTTTGGGTCATGGCTTAGTGTTCCCTCGTGGTCGAGATACATGGATTCCATTTGATCCCCTGCTGGAATTGCTGCAGCATACCTCCTCTCCAGAAGATCTCTATTCAAAGTTTTTTGATAAGCTGCCCAAAATTCTGTGAATCGGTGTTAAAGAAAAGGAGCACAGAACCAGATGTATTTGGACTTCTCCAGATCCCAGCAGATTCTGCGGCTATTCTAGTTGACATACTCGTCCAGGACCTACAGATGAGGATGTGACAAACTACATCTTGTCTTCCGGTAGCCCAAAAACTGAACCTGAAGTTTAGAATTCAGGCCACCCTAGGATTTAGAGTGGTCTAATTCATGCACCCCTCTGATGGTGGAGTTGGCATTGAAGTGTGCTGGGCACACCTATGATCATTGTAATATGCTTCCTGGGAAGGACCCACAGGTGTTGGATGCTTTTGGGAAGGATGTCTTCCAAGGTTTCATTCTTAATGCTTGAATTGCAACTCAGCTATACATGGTACAATACTTGCATGAATTTATTTAAAATATTTCATTCCTGTGCTTTCCAAAGCTTGTGGCGGATTACAATATTACACAGAAAATGATGCAATAAAATAGGACAAAAGATCAAAATAGACTGAAGAACTGCTGAAAAAAAACTGCTGTGAAATATACAAATTATCTAGAAAGATGAAATGACCGAACAAGATATCTAAACGGGAGATTCAAACACCTTAAAATAAGTTTGAGAACTTTCTTAAAAGCCTTGGTCTTCTATGTTATGTATAGCTGAAGGGAGGGAGTTTTACCCATAGTTGTGTGCATAAACCGTAATTGCCAATGCAGCAAAGAGTTTTATGCGCATAAAAAGTACATTTAAAACTGTGCGTTTGCTTAGCACCTTCAAGTGAAAATCCCATGCAAATGAAGATGTTAAGCATTGCCTTCAGAGTAGAGAGGTGTCCCGGCTTCACTTGTATTTTCTTAGCACTATTTAAGCTGCTGAGAACACCCCTGAGCAGATCACCCCCCACCCCAGACAGTCCAAGCCACTGAATTTCCAGCTGAGAAATAGAGAACCAAAGTCAAGCTCTCATCTGCCATGTGCAAAACCCTCTGATTCTTCCCAGTCGCCCTCTTCCCAGCCGGAAGGGAGACATGATGTAAAAATCCCAGAGAGTTTGGGATTGTTTCAAAGAGAGGGAGTCTGTCTAGAAAGTGAGTGACAAAATCTGTCTGAAAACTCCCAAAATGGAATTTGTAGCCAGTTTAGCTAAAGCCAACAATCCTGGGAGAGAGAGAATGGGGTAATTTCTGAATTCTGCCACCTCCCACAGATCAGAGAGCCCCACTGGTTTCTGCTGCTTTTCTTATTGCTGATATGGAATTGGGAAAGTTTTCATTTGGAAGACAGAAGCACCTTGGTGCCATACCTGTTTAAAATGTGCATTCAGCCTATGCTGAGTGCCCGTTTTCCAGTCTGCACTTTTTTTTAAACTCCTGATGCATTAGCATATCATTAGCTTTTTGCATAGGGAGTTAAAAAAAAAAAAATAGCTTGTGCATTTGGAAACTGTGCTTCAGCACATAATTTATAATGCTCAGCTTTCTGCATCGGCCTCTAAGTGATTATAGAAAGTTGTACCTATACTGTTAAATGACTTCCTGGATGAGCACAAAGTACTAAACCTTAACCAGTGCAGGTTCTGCTCTAGGCACAGCAGAGAAACCTTATCAGTTGTGGATTTTCTTTTGCAGGAATTAGATCATGGTGGGGCTGTAATAGGGGTATTTCTTGATTTATCAGCTGCTTTTGATATTGTTAATCATTCAGTTCTCTTTGAGAGATTATAGAGATTTGGAATAGGAAGAAATGCTATTGGTTGATATGCATCATTTTTTGACTAACCCGGAGCAACAGTCCTTATGGTACACACTTGAACCAGGCATCCTTCAAGTATCTGCCTTATCGCCAGCTTTAATATTTATTTGCAGTCATTATGTTAGATATTAGATACTTTTAATATCTATGATAAGGTTTATGCCACTGATATACACTTGTTTTTTTCCGGTTCAGGACTGTTTAGTTTCACCCTTGATCTTCTCTCCTGTTGTATGCATGTTTTGAACATTTAGATGGGAGATGAGGCAAAAACAGACAGTGTGGGAAGGTTGGACTCCCATTCCCAATATGCGTTCAGATCTTGATGGTAGAGGGAATAACATTACCATTTCTGGATGCTATACATGATCTGTGCTTCCAGCTTCATTCCCGCTTATTTAAGCCACAGAGCAGAGTAGAACAATTTTGAAATCAGGCTTTTATAAGCTTAAATTAAGACACCTAAGTACTAGCAAGAGATGATTTTCACTCTGGGCAAGATTTTGTTTACACCTTACTGGACTATTGTAATTCACTTAATATTTGTCCAAATGTCGCCTCAGAGCCCTGCAGCTGTTGCAGAACTCTAGCCCTGTTTGTTCTGGGGTGGAATCCCAGAGAGCATGTTTCTCACAGGGCAAGCAGGATGGTTGTCCTCACAAATGGGTGACATCGAGGATGGAGCCCACCACGGAAAACTTCTGTCAAAGTTTAACAGAACTTTGACTGGCCCCTACTGGGCATGCCCAGCAAGGCACTGACCCTGCAGCCAGCAGGGGTCTCCCTTCAGTCTTCTTTTTTCCGCGCAGCAGTTGCCACGCGGTGAAAGGAGCTCTTCTTACCACGTTCCTGACAGGAATTCGGTTTTTTTCTTTCCGAAGAAAATTTGCCCCTCAGGGGTCTCCCTTCGACAAATTTTTGTCACCTTCGCGGAATCCGGTAAGTTTTTTGCCGTTTTTTATCGACTGCCGTCGATTTTTGGCCCTCGAGGCCTGTTGGCACTTACCGATCCCGCGGCTAAATTTGGCCCTAGGCCATGGCGACGGGGTTCCGTCGTTGTCCGGATTGCACCCGGACTATGTCAATCACAGACCCCCATAGGGTTTGTGTTTTGTGTTTGGGTAGTGAGCATGATGTCCTGACTTGCACCAAATGTGCCTTAATGACACCTAAAGGTCGCAAAGCCAGGATGGAGAAGATGGGGCTCCTCTTCCATGCACCCACCCCAACGCCATCGATAGCATCGACGTCGTCGGAACCGGCACCGTCGAAGTTGCACCACCACCGTCAACCCTCCGGTGACCGTCCACCATCGATGACTTCCCGGCCGTCGACTCCTGTCCCCTCCCCGGATGGGCGAGGAGATCGGAAGGACAAGCATCGCCATCGACGGCACAAGTCTCGGCCCGTCGAGGATCCACAACCATCGACCTCTGAACAGGCCGAGCCACCGACTAAAAAGCCTCGGTCAGACCTGGCACTGTCCACGTCTCATTCGCAGGCACCGAGGAAACCCTCACCCTCTCGGGGTGTGGGAGCCGTGATCCCACCGGTTACGGTGGTCCCTCCGGCTCTGCCTCAGCCTCCCTCTCCCGTCGAGCCGGGTATCGTTACCCCTGGTCTCCGGGCAGAACTGGACCGGCTGGTCCAGGAGGCCATCGAGAAAGCGATGCAAAGGTTCCAACCTCCACCGCACCGTCTCCGGCATCGATTCCGGCACCGTCTCCGGCACCGACCCCGGCACCGACTCCGCCACCGAGGAGGGAACCGACCACCGAGCCTTTGGTGGACGCTCTAGCACCGCTACTGCGCCGCATGGAGGCATTTATGACGGCCCTTCCATCGGTGATTCCAGTAGCACCGACAACACCATTGTCTCCGACAGGATTCTCATCGGCAGGAGAAACACCGTTTCTGATTCCCCCGTCCGGGGTGGTCCCATCGGTGCCTTCGCATATCTCTCCACCGATCTATCCTTCGGCTCAATCGATTCCAGGACCGGCACCGATTCCATCGGCAGCCCCGAAGCCCTCGATGCCATTCCCAATGCCGCCTGCAGCACCGATTCCATCAAGGTTTCATTCGATGCCTTCGAATCCTCAACCAGGTCCTTCAGGGCTTCAAGCCCCACATGATCCTTACGATACCTGGGGTGATGATACATCTTCTGACACAGATTTACCTTCACCACCATCTCCTACAGAGAGTAGAAAACGATCTCCTCCCGAGGATCTCTCCTTTATTAATTTTGTAAAGGAGATGTCAGAAATTGTACCTTTTCAGCTGCAATCTGAGACCGATGACAGACACCAGATGATGGAACTGCTCCAATTTCTGGATGCTCCAAAAATCATCGCTTCCATCCCCATTCACCAAGTCTTTCTTGACCTTTTAAAGAAAAACTGGGAATCTCCTTCATCTGTGTCTCCAGTTAACAAGAAGGCTGACTCCACATACCTCGTCCAGTCAGCACCAGGGTTTCAGAAGCCTCAACTGGATCATCGCTCTGTTGTGGTTGAGTCCGTGCAAAAGAAGGCCAAGCGTCTAAAGCCACACTCTTCCACTCCACCTGTCAAGGATAATAAATTCCTGGATAGTGTGGGACGGAAAGTGTATCATGGGGCTATGTTGATTTCACGCATAGCTTCATACCAACTTTACATGACTCAATATAACAGAGCCATCCTTAAACAGATGAAAGACTACGCTGACACATTGCCGGACCAATACCAGCCACAGCTTCAAGCCCTTCTTAACAAAGGATTTGAGGCAGGGAAGCACGAGATCAGAATGGCCTATGACATCTTCGACGCTTCCACAAAAGTTTCAGCTACTGCCATCTCAGCCAGACGTTGGGCTTGGTTAAAGTCATCCAACCTTCGCCCAGAGGTCCAGGATCGTCTAGCTGATTTACCCTGCTTAGGGGACAATTTGTTTGGAGAACAAATTCAGCAGATTGTGGCAGAATTAAAAGATCACCACGAGACGTTGAAAAAACTTTCATCTGTTCCATCTGAGGTGTCCTCCAAACAACCACCTAAGAAGGACTCTAAAAAGTCGTTCTTTCGGCCACGTCGTTACTATCCTCTATCGGCCAGGCCTCGTCCTGCTCGATTCTCCAACAGACCTCAGCCGCGTCAGCCTAGGAAACAAAGACCTGCTGTAGCCCCACCTCCTGGGCCTGCGGCGGGCCTTTGACTTCCCTGTGCGGAGCACATGCCACATCCCACTCCCAGACATCCCTGTGTGGGGTCGACTGTACCACTTTTTACAACGCTGGATACAGGTCACCTCAGACCAGTGGGTGCTAGCAATTATCGCACAGGGTTACCACCTCAACTTCATAACTCTTCTGGCAGACTCCCCGCCTCTTCAAGCATGGAGTCTAACCAGCCATTTGACTCAATTACAACAGGAAGTATCCCTTCTTCTGCAATCAAATGCTATAGAACCCGTCCCTCCTTCTCAACGAGGGAAGGGATTCTATTCCAGGTACTTCCTCATACCAAAGAAATCAGGGGGGCTACGTCCCATTTTGGACCTTCGGGCCCTCAAAAAATACCTTCAAAAAGAAAAGTTCAAGATGGTAACCCTGGGCGCGCTGCTCCCTCTGCTGCAAAAGGGGGATTGGCTGTGCTCTCTCGACCTCAAGGACGCTTATACCCACATTGCGATTACACAATCCCATCGCAAGTTTCTGCGGTTTCTGGTAGGCCGCGACCATTATCAATACCGGGTACTACCTTTCGGTCTGGCATCTGCTCCACGAGTCTTTACCAAATGTCTCGTAGTGGTAGCAGCATTCCTCAGGAAGGAAGGTGTCCACGTCTACCCCTACCTGGACGATTGGCTAATCAGGGCCTCCACCCCTCAGATTGCTCAATCCTCCCTAAAATTGACAATTCACACACTCCTTTCCTTAGGGTTTCTTGTCAATTACGAGAAATCTTGCTTAGTCCCATCTCAAACCTTATCCTTCATTGGAGCAGACTTGGACACCTTACAGGCAAAGGCCTACCTTCCGCTTCAACGGGTCCAAACTCTCATGTCCCTAGCCTGCCAGCTCCAGTCTCAAAACACTGCCACGGCTCGCCAATTCCTCATTCTCCTAGGACATATGGCATCCTCGGTTCAAGTCACTCCCATGACCCGACTAGCCATGAGAGTAACACAATGGACTCTGCGACACCAATGGATTCAAGCTTTTCAGCCTCTGTCCTCCATAGTCACAGTTACACAAGCGCTACGTCTGTCTTTAACCTGGTGGACGACTCAGGTCAACCTCCTTCAGGGCTTACCTTTTCTCCTACCAGATCCACAAGTAATCCTAACCACCGACGCTTCCCACATCGGTTGGGGAGCCCATGTGGACGATTTCCAAACCCAAGGGTTATGGTCACCAGACGAAGCCGAACACCAGATAAATTTCTTGGAACTTCGAGCAATCCGCTACGCGCTCAGAACTTTCAAAGATCATCTCTTGAATCAGATAATCTTAATCCAGACAGACAACCAAGTGGCCATGTGGTACATAAACAAGCAGGGAGGCACAGGCTCCTTCCTTCTGTGTCAGGAAGCTGCGCAGATTTGGACAGAAGCCCTCTCCCACTCCATGTACCTCAGGGCCACTTACCTGCCGGGAGTAGACAATGTGTTGGCAGACCGGCTAAGCCGTGTCTTCCAACCACACGAGTGGTCGCTAGACCCTCTGGTAGCGACCTCTCTGTTTCGCAAGTGGGGTTCTCCCCGCATAGACCTCTTTGCGTCCCCTCAGAACCACAAGGTGGACGATTACTGCTCTCTCATTCGAAGCCAGTACTCTCGGCCGAGGGATGCCTTCTCCCTCAAGTTGGACGACAGGTCTGCTCTATGCATTCCCTCCACTTCCTCTTCTGTCAAGGACTCTCGTGAAGCTTCGCCAGGACGGAGAAACCATGATCCTGATAGCACCCCACTGGCCACGCCAGGTGTGGTTTCCCATACTCCAGGATCTCTCCATCCGCAGGCACATCCCTCTGGGAATGGATCCGCATCTGCTCACTCAAAACGACGGATGCCTCCTCCATCCCAACCTCAAGGCCTTGTCCCTGACGGCATGGATGTTGAAAGGCTAGTTCTCCAGCCTTTTAACCTTTCGGATTCGGTTTCTCGTGTCTTGATAGCTTCACGAAAGCCCTCCACCAGAAGATCCTATTCATATAAATGGAAAAGGTACACATCATGGTGCACTTCTCAGTCCCTTGATCCCCTTTCCTGTCCAATCTCTAAGTTCTTGGACTATTTATGGCATCTATCAGAATCCGGTCTCAAAACCTCTTCCATTAGAATGCATGTCAGTGTGGTAGCCGCCTTCCATAAAGGTATCGGGGGTGTCCCTATCTCAGTACAACCCCTGGTAACACGCTTTCTTAAAGGCTTGCTCCATCTGAAGCCACCTTTACGTCCACCGGCCCCATCTTGGGACCTTAATCTGGTTCTTGGTCGCCTTATGAAACCACCTTTCGAACCTCTGTAATCCTGTGACCTAAAATATCTCACATGGAAAGTGTTATTCCTTTTGGCTATCACTTCAGCTCGCAGGGTTAGTGAATTACAGGCCCTAGTTACCTATCCGCCTTACACTAAACTCCTGCAGGACCGGGCAGTACTCCGCACTCACCCTAAATTCTTACCTAAGGTAGTTTCGGAGTTTCATATGAATCAATCCATTATACTACCTATCTTTTTTCCCAGGCCCCACTCCAACTCCGGGGAACAGACTCTGCATACCCTAGACTGCAAACGAGCTCTAGCTTTTTATCTAGACCGTACACTTGCACACAGGAAGAGCACTCAATTATTTGTCTCTTTCCATCCTAACAAATTAGGACAACCTGTGGGTAAGCAGGCTCTTTCCTCCTGGTTGGCGGACTGCATCTCTTTTTGCTATCAACAAGCTGGCATTCCTTTTCAGGACCGTGTAAAAGCACACTCTGTGAGGGCCATGGCGACTTCGGTAGCACACCTTCGATCGGTGCCGCTTCCTGACATCTGTAAAGCTGCAACCTGGAGTTCTCTCCATACCTTTGCAGCCCACTATTGTTTGGACAAAGCTGGAAGACAGGACTCCATCTTCGGCCAATCTATCTTGCGTAACCTTTTTCCAACCTGATGTACCAACACCCTTCCACCTTCCCGGTAGGGTGCGGATGCCCTTTACCAAATTCCACCCCAGTTGTTGTGCCTGTTGCACGTCGTTGGGGGCATTTGGTGCAAGTCAGGACATCCTCAGCTCGGTACTCACCCATTTGTGACGACAACCATCCTGCTTGTCCTGTGAGAAAGCAAATGTTGCTTACCTGATGTAACAGGTGTTCTCACAGGACAGCAGGATGTTAGTCCTCACGAAACCCGCCCGCCACCCCGCGGTGTTGGGTTCGTTTTAGTTTTTACTTTTTTAGGCACTGCCTGTAGCTTTGAAAATCAGACTGAAGGGAGACCCCTGCTGGCTGCAGGGTCAGTGCCTTGCTGGGCATGCCCAGTAGGGGCCAGTCAAAGTTCTGTTAAACTTTGACAGAAGTTTTCTGTGGTGGGCTCCATCCTCGATGTCACCCATTTGTGAGGACTAACATCCTGCTGTCCTGTGAGAACACCTGTTACATCAGGTAAGCAACATTTGCTAACTCCATTGTTATACCAATTGCACTGTTTGCCTGCATTTCAAAGAATAAAGATTAAAGTGCTTACCTTGATTTTTAAGGCTTATGGTAAGGAAGGACAATCTTATTTAACCTGATAAGTATGTGCCATCTTGATGATTGCATTCAGACAATAATCAATGTTGGTGATATTCTGTAAAGTTATTTCATCTTGATAAGACTTCAGGGTTTTTCTCTTGTGGGTCTAGCATTGTTGAATAGTTTGTCAGGTGATCTTGAAGAGATTTTTGATTATAAATTTTTTTTGTAAACTAAAGACCCCTGTTACATGAGGCATTCCCTTAGATGTTAGTACTAATCCTAAGATTGGATCTGTCATAGTAATAAATTGGGAGTCTAATATGACTCTTGGACTCTAATTGGGAAGAAATTGTCAGGGGGTATGTAAACTTATGAGCACAACTGTAAATCTCACATTTGAAATAGCAACATTCAGAAACCAGTAGGAGAACATTTCAACCTTCCAGAACATTCTCTATCTGACTTAAGGTTGCTATACTCCTACAGAGGAATTTCAAAGGGAAAACTCTAGTGTGAAACTGCTCAATTAGAACTCATCAGAAAATTTAACAGAGACAGTGGTTTCATGTCATACTACAAATATCTATGAACTTAACTGTTCTCAGGTCATGCTGTCTTTTCACACTTACCTCAAGTTGTCAGTAGGCTAGACTATAATTCTGTTAACATGCTCCTTCCACACCCTGCCCTGCCTAATTTAGTGCCTTCTCTTTGTTCTGTAACCTCTCCTCCATCTCCTTATATTTTACCCACCTCCTGTACTACACTTCATGCATCTGCTGAAGTGTACTCTGTCTTCAAAAGCTTATTCTTCAATAAATTGGTTAGTCTGTAAGGTGCCACTCCCCTCTTGTCATTTTTGTGTCAGACTAATTGTGCAGCAGGACTTTATCTTCCCCTTTGTAGTTAGCATCTATAACCTCTTCTAAGACTTATGTATCTTTCAGACTCAGTTCAGCACATGGAGCAAAATAGGTGCCCTTTGTTGGTTTAACCCCTATACCTTTTTTTAACTAGCTTCTGTATCTTGAGGGGTAATGTACAATGGCTCTAGATTGTGCAAGCCTTTCCCTACAACACATAGACTTGTACAATGGGGTAATATGGCATGAGGGTACATTTTCTGAATTTCTAGCACCTGCTTGTAGGGTTATGGGTTATACCACCATCCTTTGTAAAGGAGTGGTGGTATCTTCCACTGGACTGTGTAACTCTTGCAAGGCTAGTGACAGATAGTGTCCACTTTTTCAAGGAACCTGTATTGGGCTTTTTCAGCTGTTGCTTTATTTATTTATTTATTTGGAGATTTTTATATACCGCGGTACGTAAAGGTCTACATCACCTCGGTTTACAGTAAACAATAACTTAGCACAAGGCTTTACAAGTAACCGGTTATACAGTAAGTGAACAATAAATAGCAACAGGTTTTACATAAAACAGTTAATAGTAATGTAAACAATCAACTTCAACAGTGGGTGACAACTTTATACAGGAAAACTGATTTTCAAGTAGAACTAATTTTCAGGTTAGACATTGATCATCTATAGTATGCTTGTTCAAACAACCATGTTTTGAGGTTTTGTTTGAACGTTTTGTGGCAGGATTCACGACGTAAGTCCAAAGGCATATTGTTCCATATGTTGATCCCAGCTATAGAGAAGGGAACGTTCTCTTGTGGATACGTGCTTGATGTGTTTGAGTGGATGAGCAGCTAATTTGGCTTGGTGGATATTTCTAATTGGTCTATTAGATGTGTGGAAAATAAACTGGTCAGAAAACCATTGCATCTCTTGGTTGTGTATTGATTTATGTATGAGAGAGAGCACTTTAAAAGTGATCCTGAACGTTACAGGGAGCCAATGAAGAAACATAAGAGCAGGGGTGATGTGTTCATGTCTTCGGGTATTAGTAAGTAAGCGAGCAGCAGCATTTTGCAGCATCTGCAAAGGTTGAATTGTGTTTTTTGGGAGACCCAGCAGTAGTGCGTTACAATAGTCTAGTTTTGGTTAGATTGTGGCTTGCAATACTGTCCGGAAGTCCTGTGCATGTAAAAGAGGTCTAATTCTTTTCAGCGTATGTAACTTAAAGAAGCCATTTTTAATAGTAGATGAGAGAAAATTTTTTAAGGAGAAGTGATTGTCAATCATAACCCCCAGGCTGCGGACATGCTGTAAATGGAAGCCGTCTGCTGTAAGGATAGATGATGTGTTAGTAGTGTTGTTCTTGTTCGGCGTGATGATGAGGAGTTCAGTCTTGTTAGTGTTTATTGCAAGACATTTTTCCATGAGTAGCTCTTTTATTTCAGCAAGGGCCGCATCCCAGGTTTTCAAGGCTTTGTCCAGAGAATCATTGATGGGAATGAGGATCTGCACGTCGTCGGCGTATATGAAATGGCGGAGATCCAATTTAACCAGAAGTTTACAGAGCGGAGATAGGTATCTTGATATCTTGTTGCTTGAGTAAGCCATTAATTTGCTCTATTAACTCAGCTGCTTGCAGGTAATATGGAATGTGAGTGACCCAGCAAATATGGTTTTCCTTAGCTTAGGATTGCACTAAATGACCAGGAAAATGAGATCCATTGATTTGCATCTGTCATGCTGTAGTATGAGATCTCCAAAGTCTTTATAGTATGATCACAATACTAGCAAAGACTGCATACTTTTAGTTCCCTCAAACTGAAGTTTTTGCAACGTTTTTTATAGAGAACATTGAAAAACTCACTAATACATTTCTTACTAGTAACAAATCAATGCACAGTAATCCCCTTGATTTCCGATCTTGGAATGTTTATGAACCCTTATCTGAACTAGAAGTTCAGCAAATCATAACTAATTTGAGTCCCTCTAACTGTCCATTAGATGCTATATCTACCATCTCTTTGAAAATTATTACAGAAGATATTCCTATCTTAGCAACACTTAATGTTACTTTCAGAAAGATATTTGGAAAAATCCTTAAAATGTGCTTCTGTTAAACCAAGTCTTAAAAACAACTACATTGACCCCAACAATTTCACAAGTTATTGACGTATCTCTATGCACATTGCTGCTTTTAGCAAAAATGATCGAGAAAACTCTATAACCAACTCTCAAATTACCTTGAAGAACATCAAATTCTCTACCCGTGCCAGTTCAGTTTTAGAAAAAAAACACAGTACCAAAACATTATCATCAATGAAAGATGTAATATCGCATGCATTTAATATTGGGCAAAGCTATTTACTCATTCTAATTGACCTTTCGTTAGCATTTCACACTGTTGATCATGGATTACTTATTAAATTATCAGTGTGACTGTATTAAAATGGTACATTTCATTTCTTTCTGATTGGTCATTTCAAGTAAACATTCAAAATACTCATTCTACAGTTTAAAAACAACCCCCCCCCCAAAAAAAAACTGGAATACTACAAGGAGCAGCATTATCTGCAGCTTATTTCCGTATTCCCATTATCCCAGGACAAGCAGGATGCTAGTCCTCACATATGGGTGACGACACAGAACGGAGCCCAGCACGGGAAACCTTTCTGTCAAAGTTTCTAGAAACTTTTGACTGGCCCTGAGAGGCCACTGAGCATGCCCAGCATGCCATGATATTCTCTGCCACAGGTGTCTCTCTTTAGTCTTCGCTTTTCCGTGCTGCCGTTCGCATCACGGGACTACAGCCCTCGCGTTTCGCAATTCTTGTGACTGAAAAAGTCAACAGTTTTTCTTGATATTCTCTCTCATAGGAGCTTTCAAGCTCACCGGCTGGTGAGTAATATTTTCATTATCATATTCTTCGGAAAAAATTTTCCTCACACTCGCATCCATCGACGGCCGTCTGTTTCAAAATGGCGATGGGATTCAAAAAGTGCCCCGTTTGCAATAGAAACATGTCTATAACTGATCCGCATTTGGAGTGTGTACTGTGCCTCGGAGAAAAACACGATGTTAGTACATGCCCCAAATGTGCAGAAATGACTGTAAAAGGACGGAAAGCCAGACAAGAGAAGATGGAGCATCTGTTTTCTCTTCAGCTGATTCCTTCTCCATCGAAATCATCGAGGTTGTCTCTGGCTGGAGCGACCAAAAAGGTCCTGCTTAAAAAAACCGCGTCTGGATGGCTCCGGTGATCGCCTGTCCTCTCCCTCCTCTATACTATCGACAAAATCGGCAGAACACCAAAAATCTAAACATCGACATCTATGTCCATCATCTTCTACATCGATGTCCCAGGATGAATCGATACCAAAGTGGCCCAGACAGCAGGAAACACCGGCACCTTCGATGCCTGGGCCTTCGCCGTCACCGATCCCAACCACCTCGTCAATGGACACTTCAGTACTGCCACAGACTACATCACCGGTGGTTTCACCAATGGTACAGCCTGAATTGTCTACATTAATAAGACAAGCGGTTCTACAAGCTCTAAAAGAGCAAAATATTCCGACGATTTCGTCGATGCAGACGTCCGTACCGACGCTGTCCGTGTCGATGCCGGTAATGATACCGATGCCGGTGGTACCACCGATGACGACATCCTTCTTGCCGCCCAGGATTTCAACTGGTTTTATAACCACTACACCGAGACTCGAGACACAATCCACATCACTTTTTGCACATATTCTACCATCGGTACCATATCCACCGATGACGACATCGACAGTATCCCCGCTACCATCGGGCCAACCTGCACTGGAACCTCCAGAAGTTCAAGATGAGGCCTTTCATCGACACCTTTTACAAAGGTACCAAAATGTGATCGATAACTTACCACCTGTTAGGCCACATACTACTTCTGCAGATGTTTTCATCGATGACCCACAGCCTGGTCCTTCAGCCCCCACAGCCTGGTCCTTCAGCCCCCACCTAAAACAATACAGAAATCACCTTACAGAGAAGATTCAGAAGACTCCTGGGATGATGAACCCTCTCAATTTTCTTCAGAGTTCATGTCTAATCCGTCTCCTGATCGAAGAAAGAAGTCACCCCCAGAAGATCTTTCCTTCTCCTCATTCATACAAAGCATGTCTGACTCAATTCCATTTAAACTTACAGCAGAGGAAGACACAAGAGCACAAACCCTTGAGGTGCTACAGTTTGTGGATCCACCCAAACAAGTACTGGCGATACCAGTACATGAGGTGCTACTAGATCTCCAAAAACGAATCTGGGAATACCTAGCTTCTACCCCTGCAGTAAATAAACGTGTGGAGACGACTTACATAGTCCAACCAGGCTACCACAAACAGCAATTACCACACCAGTCTGTAGTGGTAGAATCAGCACAGAAAAAATCTAAACATGTGCACCCACACTCATCCATCCCACCAGGCAGGGAGCACAGATTCCTGGATACACTAGGAAAAAAGGTATACCAGAGTTCCATGTTGAGCACCAAAATCTCTGCGTATCAACTCTACATTACTCAATACCAGAGGAACCTCTGGAAACAGATGGAAGAGTTCATAACCTCTTGACCCACCCAGTTCCAAGAGCCTGCACAAGCTGTAATAACAAAAGAATTGGAAGCAGGCAAACATGAGGTAAGAGCAGTCTATGATGATTTTGAGACTGCCTCCAGAACAGCAGCAGCTGGAATCACTGCTCGCAGAAGGGCCTGGCTCAAAGCATCTGACCTCAGAACCGAGGTACAAGACAAACTTGTAGACCTGCCCTGTCTTGGTGAAAATCTGTTTGAGGACAAAATTCAAGAAGCTGTACAACAGCTTAAGGACCACACTGAGACTTTACGTCAGCTGTCTCAAACCCCTCAAGAGCCTACGACTCGGTCTTTTCGTCGTCCTCCACGAAGAGATATGAGACGTTCCTATTACAGGCCACGCAGATACTACCCACATACTTCTAGGGGTAGATCCAGTAGACCTACACAACGCTCCCAGGCCAGACAATCCAGGCCTGCTCGTCCACAACCTCCTGCACAGACAGGCCCTGCAACAGGCTTTTGAAGCAAAGACCAGAGAACAGACCCAACCTTGCAATCCCAAGCCAAATATACCAGTGGGAGGAAGAATATCCCATTTTCACACACATTGGCAAAACATAACATCAGATCAATGGGTACTTTCCATAGTCTCTCAAGGCTACAAACTAAATTTCACTTCAATTCCTCCAGAATTTCCACCAACTTCCTACCCACAACAAAATGCTCAACTACATCAATTACAAGCAGAATTATCCACCCTTCTGAGATCCAGGGCCATACAACCAGTGCCCCGGACACAGCAGGGCAGAGGATTCTACTCCCGATACGTCCTCATTCCAAAGAAAACCGGAGGCCTACGTCCCATCCTAGACCTCAGAAATCTCAACAAATTTCTAAAAGAAAAATTCAGGATGGTTTCTTTAGGCACCATGCTTCCACTTCTTCAAGCAGGAGATTGGCTTTGTTCTCTGGATCTTCAAGATGCTTACGCTCATATTCAAATATACCCTCCTCATCACAAGTACCTGTGATTCACAGTACACCATCAACATTACCAATACAGAGTTCTACCATTTGGACTGGCGTCTGCTCCCAGAGTCTTCACCAAATGTCTAGTCGTCGTAGCAGGACACTTGCACAAAGAAGGTGTCCATGTTTTCCCATATCTAGACAACTGGCTCATAAGGAGTCCATCTCAACAAGGAGCAATAACTTCTCTCACTCGAACAATTGCTCTACTTCACTCCATGGGATTTCTCATCAATTATCAAAAATCCCATCTCACTCCAACTCATCTGCTTCACTTCATAGGAGCAGAGTTGAACACGGATCTAGCAAAGGCTATTCTACCTATAGACCGTGCAGATGCCCTTATTCTACTAGCAAACTCCATTTCCTCACGGACACAAACCACAGCCCATCAGTTTCTGATACTGCTAGGTCACATGGCATCCACAGTTCATGTTACACCAATGGCAAGGCTTGCCATGCGAGTTGCCGAATGGACTTTAAGATCACAATGGATTCAAGCCATTCAACCACTTCATTCTCCAATTCAAGTGACCCACCAACTAAGATCATCTCTGCTTTGGTGGACCAACAAAGACAACCTGTGCAAAGGCCTACCCTTCCAACAACCAGTCCCACAGATTACTTTAACTACGGATGCATCCACCTTGGGATGGGGAGCTCATGTAGACTATCTCCACACTCAAGGAACTTGGACAAAACTCGAAGCAACATATCAAATCAATTTTCTGGAACTTCAAGCTATACGTTATGCACTGCATGCGTTCCAGAACTGCCTTTCACACAAGACTGTTCTGATCCAAACAGACAACACAGTAGCCATGTGGTACATCAACAAACAGGGAGGTACGGGCTCGTATCTCCTTTAAGAAGCCGCACAAATTTGGGGCTGGGCCCTGAATCACTCAATGTACCTACGAGCCACTTATCTGGCAGGCATTCACAATGTAGTAGCGGATCGACTCAGTCAATTCCAACCACACGAATGGTCCCTGGATCCTGCAGTAGCGACCAGGATATTTCAACGCTGGGGTCAACCAACAATAGACCTCTTTGTGTCACATCTGAATCACAAAGTGGACAAGTTCTGTTCTCTACACAAACAGAACAATCAGCCAGCCAAGGATGCATTTGCTCGCCCTTGGAACTCGGGCCTACTATACATGTATCCTCCAATACCGCTCATAACCAAAACTCTAGTGAAACTACAATAGGAAAAGGTGTCCATGATACTCATAGCCCCATATTGGCCTTGACAAGTATGGTTCCCCACACTGCTAGACCTCTCAGTCAGGGATCCACTTCGTCTGGGAGTGGCTCATAACTCAGGATCAGGGCCGGTTACGGCATCCCAACCTTCAATCACTATCCCTGACAGCATGGATGTTGAAAGCTTGATATTACAACCTCTCAATCTTTCATCTCATATATCTCAAGTGCTTATAGCTTCACGTAAACCTTCCACACGAAAGAACTATGCTTCTAAATGGAAGAGGTTCACTTTGTGGTGCTCCGAAAAGAACATAAATCCTTTCACTTGCCCCACTACTTTTCTACTAGAATACTTATACCATCTTTCGGAATCTGGTCTCCAGACCTCATCTATAAGAGTACACTTAAGTGCAATCTCTGCTTACCATAACAAGATTGTGGAAATAGGTGCATCTCCACAACCTCTCATAAGCAGATTTATGAGAGGTTTAACTCCACCAATTCGACCACCTGTCCCAGAGTGGGATCTGAATGTGGTATTAACAAGACTCGTGCGCTCTCCCTTCGAACCCATAGATTCTTGTGATCTTAAATTTCTCACTTGGAAAACTATCTTCCTCATAGCCATTACATCAGCTAGAAGAGTTAGTGAGTTACAAGCACTTGTAACATATCCACCCTATACTAAGTTCCTACATGACAAGGTGGTTCTACGTACACATCCAAAAAAGGTAGTTACGGAATTCCACTTAAATCAATCCATAAATTTACCCACATTCTTTCCAAGGCCTCATTCCCATCCAGGAGAAACGGCCTTGCACACTTTGGACTGCAAGCGTACACTTGCCTTTTATATAGACCGAACTGCAGTCCATAGAAAATCCACTCAACTGTTTGTATCTTATGATCCAAACAAACCAGGTAAAGCAGTGGGTAAACATACTCTGTCCAACTGGTTAGCAGATTGCATACAGTTTTGCTATGACAAAGCAGGCCTTCCTCTCCAAGGGCGAGTGAAGGCACATTCAGTAAGAGCAATGTCCACCTCAGTGGCACATTATCGTTCAGTGACAATCCTTGACATATGTAAAGCAGCAACATGGAGTTCTCTTCACACTTTTGCAGCTCATTACTGCTTGGACAAAGAAGGAAGACAAGATTCAGCCTATAGACAATCTGTCTTAAAGAACTTGTTTCCAGTTTAATCCCAACTCCTTTTACATCCAATCTGCTGTGATCTTCGGCTAACTCATTCTAAAAAATACTTACTGTTACTTCACCACGAATGACGCAGCCTCTAGCTTGCTATTCACCCATATGTGAGGACTAGCATCCTGCTTGTCCTGGGATAAAGCAAAATTGCTTACCTTGTAATAGGTGTTGTCCCAGGACAGCAGGATGTAGTCCTCACAGAACCCACCCGCCACCCCGCGGAGTTGGGCCTCATACCTTTATTATTTTATTTTTGCTAACGCTTTTGCTACATACCAGACTGAAGAGAGACACCTGTGGCAGAGGATATCATGGCATGCTGGGCATGCTCAGTGGCCTCTCGGGGCCAGTCAAAAGTTTCTAGAAACTTTGACAGAGAGGTTTCCCGTGCTGGGCTCCGTTCTTTGACGTCACCCATATGTGAGGACTACATCCTGCTGTCCTGGGATAACACCTATTACAAGGTAAGCAATTTTGCTTTATGTAAATTCCTTTCTGGACTTAGTTTAAATTACAGAATTTACGCAGATGACATCCAGTTTTTTTATCCCTGCCTAATCGCTCTATTGCACATGCTTCAAACTTGCTCAATATTTTTTTTCTGCTATTCAGAAATTAGCACATGAAATTAGTGCTCAACATCAATAAAAGTGAAATTTATTTATCTAGGAAAACAGTTGAGTCCACTTAGCAATACAGCACCACCAAGGTTAATTTTGTGATTGCCTTGGCTGCATGTGATTTAGGAGTAATAGACTAATTTGTCAGTCAAAACACATTAAATCTATAATTAAATCTGGGTACTTAAAGATTAAAACCTTTATTAGAGTTTGAAGATTTCCATACTATCATTCAAATTTATTTTTTCCAAAATGGATTTCTGTAATTCTTTACTGTTAGGTTTATCTACTGGTTCACTTAGACCTTTACAACTATTGCAAAACGCTGCAGCATGTATTCTAAGAGGCTGTAATCGATTTGATCACATCACTTCCATTTTGAATGTTCTTCATTGGCTACCAGTACACTTCCGTGTACAATATAAAGTGCTGTCCTTAATACATAAAGATTAACAATGAAGGTGTAAATTGGATTGATACGGTTATATTTATATGTTACTCAAAGTTGAGATCTAATAAAGGTCTACTCGATATTCCAACAATAAGTTTTGCCCATTTGGGGGAGCTTCGTGAGAGCTATTTCAGTTGCAGGCTCTATATTATGAAATGAAATGCCTGAAAAATTGATTATGCCATGACTATAAAATTTTTAAATAAGGATGAAAAACATGCTCATTTAAAAGTGCTTTAACTATTCCATTTTTTCTTTTATATCTATAAGTAGTTGCTGACATTATTTAACCTTTATTTTCTTACATTTTGAATGAGTATCACATTGTGCTGAAGAAACATGGACTTTTTGTTTCCTTTTTTTTTCAGTTTTAATTTTATGTAAGGGTTTTTTAATTATATTTTTCATTTCTCATCAAATTTTTGCTTTGCATTTTAATACATTATGAATGTTATCCTCTGTAAAAACTGCCATGATCTATTTGGAACGATGGTATATAAATGTTTGTAAACAAATATTCTGCTGAGTGGCCAGTTTATATGGGTAAGCATACAAGTAACCTGAATAGATGTCCACCAGAGTTACTGCATGCAGACTTCTCTCTAATAAAGGCATAGGGCCTATGCCAGCGGTTTTCAACCTTCATAGTTCTGCGACCCTTTTAATACAATTCCCCACTATGTGGCGACCCCAACCGTAAAATTATTTTCGTTTATAGGCCTAAGTAACTGTACTGTATATACCGTATTTTACGGCGTATAAGACGACCCCCAACTTTTACAGTTAAAATATAGAGTTTGGGATATACTTGCCGTATAAGACTACCCCTCTTCCAACGCATTCCAACATTTACAGCAGGAGGGAGAGACTCGAGGAGTGAGGGCTCGCTGCCCGATTGGCCGGTGCTGGGCAAAAGGGGCTTGCTTCGGCAAGCCCCTTTTGCCCAGCACCGGCCAATCGGGGAGTGAGGGAGCACAGAATGAACTTTTTTACTGCATCCGGTGAGGGGAGGGAGTGACTCGAGGAGCGAAGGCGCGCTGCCCGATTGGTCGGTGCTGGGCAAAAGGGGCTTGCTTCGGCAAGCCCCTTTTGCCCAGCACTGGCCAATCGGAGAGCGAGGGAGCGCAGAATGAACTTTTTTACTGCATCCGGTGAGGAGAGGGAGTGACTTGAGGAGTGAAGGCGCGCTGCCCGATTGGCCGGTGCTGGGCAAAAGGGGCTTGCTTCGGCAAGCCCCTTTTGCCCAGCACCGGCCAATCGGGGAGTGAGGGAGCACAGAATGAACTTTTTTACTGCATCCGGTGAGGGGAGGGAGGGACTCGAGGAGCGAAGGCGCGCTGCCCGATTGGTCGGTGCTGGGCAAAAGGGGCTTGCTTCGGCAAGCCCCTTTTGCCCAGCACTGGCCAATCGGAGAGCGAGGGAGCGCAGAATGAACTTTTTTACTGCATCCGGTGAGGAGAGGGAGTGACTTGAGGAGTGAAGGCGCGCTGCCCAATTGGTCGGTGTTGGGCAAAAGGGGCTTGCTTCGGCAAGCCCCTTTTGCCCAGCACCGGCCAATCGGGGAGTGAGGGAGCGCAGAATGAACTTTTTTACTGCATCCGGTGAGGGGAGGGAGTGACTCGAGGAGCGAAGGCGCGCTGCCCGATTGGTCGGTGCTGGGCAAAAGGGGCTTGCCAAAGCAAGCCCCTTTTGCCCAGCACCGGCCAATCGGGGAGCGAGGGAGCGCAGAAAGAACTTTTTTACTGCATCCGGTGAGGGGAGGGAGTGACTCGAGGAGCGACAAAAAACCCATATTTCCTAGCGTGTAGCAGATGGACTCAAAACAAATGGGTATAGTGTGCTCGTGCTAGCAGTTGGAGACGGATCTGACATCAGCACGGGTACATATACCCCCACAGGAAGTGCAGCACATCAGTAATTTCCGTCTCCAAAGCAATTTGGAGCTACCTCACGCTCGCTGAGCGTGTTTTCCAAATTCTAAACGACTAAATTCCTAGAAGAAACCTATTGAAGACAAGCCCCGCACTCCTGTGGTGATACCAGGCGGTCACACACCCAGTCGAGTTTCCCGAGCTGACTTCCGTGGTCCCTCGAAAGCGAGAGCCTCGGTCCGGTGGCCGGTTCGCGGCAGGGACCTAGCCCCCGAGTGAGAAGGGCTCAGGCACGGCTTGGCCCCCGAGTGAGACAAGTTCGGGTGCGGCCTGGAGGCAGCCTCGGTCCCGGCGTGGACTTGGCCCCCGAGCGAGACGGGTTCGGGAGCGTCCTAGAGGCAGCGGGCGCACTTCCTTATGCGCGGCGGTGAAGGTACTCACCCTCTCCCCCTGCAGCCGGAGACCGCCCGGGTCGCAGCCGGGAAGCGCCGAAGACAAGGTAAGGCGTATATCTTTACTTGGTCTCCGAGGAAGTGTGGATTAACTGGGCCTGCCTATGAGGCAGCACGTCAAGGAGGTCGCCATTTTTGCCTGCCTACTCACCTTCGCTGATAAGCGCACGTTGCTAAGCACATTGTTAGCGCACGCGATAGGCGCACGTCGTTAGCGCACGCGATAGGCGCACGTTGTTCGCACATTGTAAGCCGCCCGTGTATAGGTGCACATTTATAAGCCGCCCGTGTATAGGCACACATTTATAAGACGCCCGTGTATAGGCGCATGTTATAAGACGCCCGTTCTAGGCGCATGCTGTTAAGCGCTCTTGTTAGGTGCACTTTATTGGGCAACACCGAATTTCAGGCGAATGGAGCACAAGAGAGCTCATGCGGCCGCAGAGCCGGCACCTCCAGAATCTGGCATGAAAGCTCTAAGCCTCTGCTCAGCATGCAACCTCAGAGCCCAATGTGTGGAGGCCATGGGAGTTCCAGGACAGGACCCGTCCCAGCCCAGCGGTTCCTCAGGGAGCACACCGGACTTAGCAGGCCGCGGTGAGCAACCAGGGAACCCGAGAGACCTGGTGCCCCTACGGCCAGATCCAGCTTCGCTTTCCTGGGTGGAATTATTCAAAGGGATTCACGCCTTTGTCCAGATGCAGACTGCTCCTCATATGGGTTTTTCCGTCCCGGTTGATCCGGTACCTGGCCCCTCGAGACCTAGGCGCGGCCACTCGCCTCCCGACAGCCCCGATTATGGGGATTCAGATTGCTCCCAGGACAGTGAGGAGCTCCCCGAGGAGGGTGAACTTCCTTCGGAGATAGAGCCATATCGGACCATGAGGCGCTTCTTTAGGAAAGAGGATCTGTCAGGCCTGGTCTCACAATGCCTATCGGAATTGGCCATTCCGGGCCAGGACACCCCAGGGGACCCTAAAATGAGGGCCTGCGCCAACCGGCTCACCATTTTCCCCTCCTACAAGTGGCACAGCAGCTAATCGATCTGGAATGGAAGGCACCGGAGGCCTCATTCAAAGGGAGTCGGGCCTTGGCAGGCATGTACCCTCTGGATCCGGCGTCCAAGGAGCTGCTGGCGTGCCCCAAGGTAGACGCCATAGTTAACACAATAGTGAAGCACACCACCATTCCGGTGGAGGGGGGAGCGGCCCTCAAGGATTCGCATGACTGACGCATGGACACCATTCTGAAACAAGCTTTTGAGGTAGCAGCCATGTCCCTACGAATCGCGATCTGCTGCACCGTGGTGAAGCGTTCCTGTTTATCACAGGCGAGAAACAACACCCAGGGAGCAGACATGGAATCAGCTCTCGCATTTCTCACTGACTCAGCCTCTGACTTCGTCCGTACGGAAGCCAAGGGAGTGTCCTCCTCAGTGGCAGCCAGGAGACAGCTTTGGCTATGTAATTGGGCGGCTGACTTGTCCTCCAAAACACAGCTCACAAGAATGCCCTTTAAGGGGTTCCTTACTGTTCGGCAGCAATCTCGAGAACTGGGCTACTAAATGGGGTGCCTCTCCATTACCCCATCTACCAGAAGACAGGGCGAGGAGGAGCCAGCGTTCTTTTTCTAGACCATCTAGAGCAGACCTGGGCAAGGGGCGGCCCGCGGGCTGAATCCGGCCCGCCTACGGTCTGAATCCAGCCCGCCCACTGCTGAGAGCAGACGGGGAATGAGGCACTGCTGCCTTCCCTTGCAGAGGGAAGGCAGCAGTGCCTCATTCCCCGTCTGAATGAACTGCTGCCTTCCCTTGCAGAGGGAAGGCAGCAGTTCATTCTCCGCTCCCTCACTCCCCGATTGGCCGGCCAATCGGGGAGCGGAGAATGAACTGTTTTGTTTTTTTTACAGCGTCCGGGGGGGGGGGGGGGGGGAGGAGGGAGTGACTCGAGCGAAGGCACGCTGTCCGATTGGCCGGTGCTGGGCAAGCCTTGCCCAGTACCGGCCAATCGGACAGCGTGCCTTCGCTCGAGTTTCTTTCCTACATATGTCACGGAGTTTTTTGCCGGTCCGCGGCGCGCGCTCCCGGTCTCTCCCGCTGCCATTGCCGCTGGGCTGTCTCACGTTCAAGCCCAGTGGAAACGGCAGCGGTGTTGGAAGAAGCTATGGCACTAGCGGGTGGCCTTTTCTTCTTCCCGCGCCTGCCCCTCCCGTGACCCGAAACAGGAAGTGATACAGGGAGCAGTGCGCGGGAAGGAGAAAGAGCCGTGCCGCGTCGGCTGCAGCATCGGCCCCCGAGCAATTGAACCAGCCGGCAATCGAGAAGAGAGTCAGCAGCATGAGCCTCCCGTGGCCGAAGGGATTCTTCTTTCTTGGCCTGCGGGGGCTCATGCTGCTGACTCTCTTCTCGATTGCCGGCTGGTTCAATTGCTCGGGGGCCGATGCTGCAGCCGACGCGGCACGGCTCTTTCTCCTTCCCGCGCACCGCTCCCTGTATCACTTCCTGTTTCGGGTCACGGGAGGGGCAGGCGCGGGAAGAAGAAAAGGCCAGCCGCGGGTGCCATAGCTTCTTCCAACACCGCTGCCGTTCCCACTGAGCTTGAACGTGCTGACAGCCCAGCGGCAACGGCAGCGGGAGAGACCGGGAGCGCGCGCCGCGGACCGGCAAAAAACTCCGTGACATATGTAGGGGGAAGAGGAAGTGAGTAAGAGAGAGTGAGAAGCAGCCAGCCAGCCTGTGTGTGATTGAGTGGTCAGAGAGCTGATGTGTGTGTGTATGTGAGAGACAATGAAAGTGATTGCTCAGGGAGATGACTGATGTGTATGTGAGAGTGTGAGGCATTAGTCAGGGAGGTGACTGATGTGTGTGTGTGTGTGTGTGTGTGAGAAAAAGCATGGAAGTGAGAAGTCTGGGTATGTGGGAAAGCATGAGCATAAGAAGCCTGGAGTTGTGGGAGTGAGAAACCTGGGTGAGTGTGCATGCATGAGAGAGAGAGACTGCTTGGTAAGGTGACTGTGTGTGTGAGAGAAAAAGACTGGTGTGTGTGAAAGTGAGAGAATGTGATTCAGGGAATGAGAAGCCTGTGCACGGGGAGAGTGAGCATGGAAATGAGAGAGATTGGTGTGTGTGTGTAACAGAGAGAAAGTGATTATGGGAATGAGAAGCCTGTGCATGTGAAGAGAGTGAGCATGAGAGTGAGAAACCTGGGTGTGTGTGAGACACAGCATGGGAGGGAGAAGCCTGTATATCTGAAAGAGAACTTGGGAGTGGGAAGCCTGTGTGTGTGTGTATGCATGAGTGAGATCAGGTGACGTGTGGGTGTGTGTGTGTGTGTGAGTGAGAGAGAGAGAGAAAAAGTGATTATGGGAATGAGAAGCCTGTGCATGTAAAGAGTGAGCATGGGAGTGAGAAACCTGGGTGTGTGTGACACATCATGGGAGGGAGAAGCCGGTATATCTGAAAGAGAACATGGGAGTGAGAGACTGGTGTGTGTGTGTGTGTGTGTGTAAGAGAAAGAAAGTGATTTTGGGAATGAGAAGCCTGTGCATGTGGAGAGAACAAGCATGGGAGTGAGAGACTGGTGAGTGAGTGTGTGTGTGTGAGAGAGAGAGACAGAGAAAGTGATTATGAGAGTGAGAAGACCATATATGCAAGTAGAACACGGGAGTGGGAAGCCTGTGTGTGTGTGTGTATGGCATGAGAGAAACTGTTCAGGAAGGTGACTGGTGTGTGTGTGCCAAAGACTGTTTGGGAGATGATTGGTGTGTGAGAGACAGAAACTGGTCATGGGGGCATGATTGGTATGGTGTGTGTGTGAGAGACATGGGCACTAAGGAAGAGGACCATAAGTATAGAGCTTAGCTTCTACTGCTGCTTCTGGTGTGTGCCATGGCCTGCAGGGAAGGGGAGTAGGAGAGCTGCTGGAGGGGGTAAGTAAAGGTGGCTTTAAGTTTATTTTTCTTGACTGCCATTTTAATTGTATGATGTCTGCTTTTTTGAAATATTTTATTGGTGTTTGGAGAATGTTTAATAGTTTTTATGAGTTTTTAATTGTTGGATGTTATTCTGTTCATAGCTGTTTAGAAACATTTATTCTGCTTATTAGTATAGTTTTACAATTATTTCTGTTTGGGGATCTATAGCTGCTTGTTAGTTCTGTTTTCCTAATAAGAGGTGTATTGGTGTTTAGGGTCTGATGTAATATTTGTAGTGTTGCCTTTTCATAGATAGGGTTGCTCCTGTTTGAGTGTATTCCATAATACAGGTGTAACTGTGTGCAGATTAGTTTATGTGCATTACTACAGATCCTGGGAGTATGTTAGGTCGGTTCTGTGTCTGTTACCGAGATGAGATATTTTGCTAGCATGTAAGCGTTTGTATCGGTCTTATTTGTTGTGTTTTCTCAGAGGACATACATTGGTGGTAAACTGCTGTCTTTTCATAAGGAGGACTATTGAGAACTGAGTTAATTATATTAGTCCGGCCCTCTAAAACCATCCCAATTTCTCATGTGGCCCCATGGGAAAATTAATTGCCCACCCCTGATCTAGAGGTAGAAATTCGCAGCGCTTCCACCCTTAAAGGACTCGCTATCGAGTACCTCGTTCACAGGCCAGGAACCAGTCCTTGCGGACTAAGCACAACAAGAAGAGAACCGGCTCGGGTTCTGGCCCCGGCCGCACCCCACAATGACAATCAGCCGACCCATCCGGGGGTAGCAGCCATAGGGGGCAGCCTAACCCTCTTCTATCGCAGGTGGGTCGAGATTACTTCAGACCAGTGGGTCCTCGCCATCATCCGAGAAGGATATTACCTGGATTTCTTTCAGTGATGGAGCGGCACTAGAAGTGACCTTACAGAGGCTCCTGGCCCTAAAAGCCATAATCCCAGTACCTGCAGGAGAGATAAATTCTGGGCATTATTCCATTTATTTCATAGTACCCAAGAAGGAGGCACTTTCAGGCCCGTCCTGGACCTCAAGTCAGTCAATCGACACCTACGGGTCCCCAGCTTTCACATGGAAACTCTACGGTCTGTCAAGAATTCAGTAGAGCCAGGGGAGTTTCTCACCTCCCTAGATCTGTCGGAAGCCTATTTACATATCCCAATCCATCGGGATCACCAGCGCCCTTCTCTCTCGATGGAGCCCACGATCACAGAACTACACCGTACGCCTACCTCTACCGGCCAGAGTGCGGTATCAGCTACGGTGGTGGTTGCAGCCCAGCCACATAAGCCGGGGGTCAAGAATGTCATCCCCAACCTGGATTCTGCTCACCACAGATGCCAGCCTGAATGGATGGGGAGCACACTGCGAGGAACTCACCGCCCAAGGGCGGTGGACCAGAGAAGAGTCAAGGTGGAACATCAACCGACTGGAGGCACGGGCAGTCAGGCTAGCGTGCCTGCGATTTGCCCGCAGACTTCGTGGCAGAGTGGTCAGAGTGATGTCGGACAATACCACCAAGGTGGCGTACATCAATCGTCAGGGCGGAACCAGAAGCCAACAAGTGTCCCTGGAAATAACTCCCCAAATGAGTTGGGCAGAAGCAAATCTCCAGGACATCTCCGCCGTCCACATTGCCGGGAAGGACAACACGACGGCAGACTTCCTCAGCAGAGAAAGCTTAAACCCGAGGGAGTGGCAGCTGTCATCCACAGCCTTTCAGATAATTGTGGATCAATGGGGGACGCCAGCCATGGACCTCTTAGCGGACAGGTCCAATGCTCAAGTTCCCAGATATTTCAGCTGCAGGCGGGATCCTCGAGCCCAGGGGATCAATGCCCTGGTACAGCCGTGGCCTCAGGGGATCCTGCTATACGCCTTTCCTCCATGGCCCCTGCTGGGTGCCATTGTACACCGGATTCAGCGACACAGTGGCCTAGTTCTTCTAGTGGCCCCGGACTGGCCAAGAAGACCCTGGTACGCAGACATGAGAAGACTACTGGCCAGGGAACCCTCTACCTCTGCCTCCCTCCAGGGACCTGCTGCGGCAAGGTCCCATCCTCCACGAGGATCCAGCTCAATTCTCTCTTACGGTCTGGCCATTGAGAGGGCTAGACTGAAGAAAAGGGGATACTCGGAGCCGGTTATAGATACACTCCTCCGAGCACGCAAGTTCTCCACATCCCTAACATATATCAGGATCTGGAGAGTTTTTGAAGCCTGGTGCGACTCACGGCACCAATTCGCATGCCGCTAAGATTCCTATCATTTTGGACTTCCTACAAGATGGACTTCAGAAGGGTCTGTCCCTCAGCTCCATCAAGGTTCAGGTAGCAGCGCTGTCTTGCTACGGTCCCAGGAGTGACGGCAACACCATTGCCAACCACCCGGATGTCTCACATTTCCTGAAAGGAGTCAAACACATTCGCCAGCCACTGCAGTGGCCAGTGCCCTTGTGGAATCTCAACCTAGTATTGGAATTTTTGGCGGGATCAGCCTTCAGGCCCCTTCGAGGCCTGTCCCTCCGTTTGTTAACCTTGAAGATGGTGTTCTTGCTGGCTGGGTGTTCAGCACGCCGCATCTCAGAGCTACAAGCACTATCCTGTCGTGATCCATTTCTCAGAATCACTCCAGAGGCTATCCATCTTCGCACAGTTCCATCCTTTTTACCCAAAGTGGTCTCACACTTTCACCTCAACCAAACCATATACTTGCCTACCACGGAAGGTTTGAAGAAGTCTGAGGAAGGTTGAATGCTACGCCATCTCGACATCGGCAGACTGCTGTCCAGATACCTGGAAATGTCAGAAGCAGTACGAAAGACGGACCACCTGTTCGTCCTGCACAGCGGGAAGAAGCAAGGGGAAGCGGCCTCACGGCCAACCATCGCCCGCTGGATTAAAGAAGTTATCAAGGCAGCCTACATAGAGGCGGGAAAACCACCGCCTCTATAGTCAAGGCTCATTCTACCAGAGCACAATCGGCCTCTTGGGCAGAAACTAAGCTGCTGTCGCCTGCAGAGATATGTAAAGCGGCGACGTGGTCCTCCCTCCATACCTTCTCCAGATTCTACCGTCTGGACATCCAGGCCCGGGAGGACACAGCATTTGCGAGGGCAATCCTAAACGGTCCTCGTGCAGCCTCCCGCCCAGTCCGGGAGCAGCTTTTGTACATCCCATTTGTTTTGAGTCCATCTGCTACACGCTAGGAAATGTTGAGATCACTTACCTGATAATCTCCTTTTCCTTAGTGTATGCAGATGGACTCAGCATCCCGCCCGGCTGCCGGTATACATGAGAATTCACTGAACTCACGGTAAGCCATGTTTTTTTATATAGGGCATCCACCCTGTCGGGTGTCGACGCCTTCCGGCTGAGTACACTGGCGGTCTCCAGCTACCATCAATTGGTCAGGGTAATCCTGTAGATTAATCGGTCAGTCACACATGTATCCATAAAAGCTTTTGCAAGGAAGATTACTGATTTGCGGCACTTCCTGTGGGGGTATATGTACCCGTGCTGACGTCAGATCCGTCTCCAACTGCTAGCACGAGCACACTATACCCATTTGTTTTGAGTCCATCTGCATACACTAAGGAAAAGGAAATGATCATGTAAGTAATCTCAACATTTCCGATGGTCTCTTAGGTGACCCCTAGCAAATCGTCATTCGACCCCCAAAGGGGTCGCGACCCACAGGTTGAGAACCGCTGGCCTATGCAGTCTGTCTGCCAGATCTGTGCTGCTTGTTTACCTCTCCTGATATGCCCTAATCCTTTTACTGGAGACCTAAATTGTCTGTTTTATTTGTTGGCAGATCTCAAACTGAGAACTAATTGTCTTGCACTGATCTCTTGTTAATGGCACTCCTCATTGTAATTCCCACTGGTAGGTAGCTTCTGCTCCTAAGTATCATGCCTGCTCATGAATCCATTTTGTTAATTCCTCGCGTACTTCTGCCAAATTTACAGATGAAATTTGTGCAGCTGCATCCACAGTTTGGTTATACCAAGCCTTTGCAGTATCATTGTGAGTGTGAGCATTCACATAATAAACAATGGTGAAAATAGTCTATACTAATCTCCATATCTCCTCCCACAACTCTTTTCCCCATAGTGTCTTGCTCCCTATTTTCCAATTATGTTTGTCATCAAGGCAACCAAACAGCTAGCCCATTTTCTATTGCCCATGATTCGGTGAACTGGTGACACCTGGAGTGGCTCAAATCACAGCTCTTCCGAATAGCTAACACTACAGCTTGCAGGTCTGCATACGGACTTCTCTGTTCCATCCCCTTCATAGTTATCAATTGTAGCAGAGCCCCAAAGCTACAGCTTTCCAGCAAAGTTTCCTACCTAGGTACTGAGCAGAAGCATTCCTGAAGCATACACCCACCCTTTCTTCATCTTGTATTTTGTCATATGGTTCTCCCCAGGACATGGGTGAGCTCATTAATGAAGTGAGTGAGCCCCACTTCAGGTTTGGGCTGGTCCTGTGGATTCCCGGCTGAGAGGAATTTGGCTACCTGTTCATGCAGTTCTTCCCCCCCCCCCCCCTTGTTGCCATGGCTTTGTATGCTCCATGATATGCCATTTCCACCTGATGCTTTTAACTTACGTCTGCACATCTCTCTGCCAGCAAAAGGCAGCTATTGTGTGGGGCTAGGTTAACTTTTAACCTGGTGTTAGGGCAGTTATTTACAGATTGTACTTTAACCTGTTCAGAGCCAGCCTGGCCCAAAGTGGGCTCCTTACATATCTCTACTTTCCCCCCCCCCCCCCCCCCCCCAGCAGCAGTGAAGACACTAAGCAGCCTTAATATATCTACTAAGTTTCTTTTTGCATCGTTCCCTTCCACAATGGTGGGGCCCTTCAGTGCCTGCCAACCATTGAACCATCACCGCCATAGTTTTTTTGCATTCCTTTTATTTTCTCTGACATATCTAGTGGGTTCCAGTGATGCTCCTGATGTAAAAGTACCACGTCTATCATAGACCCCCCTCCCGCCCAGCCATGATAGAATTTTCTTTTCCTTGGGGGGATATTTTATAATGTCCATAGGTGTGGTGTAAGTGTGCAACCATGACCCAGAAAGGATGTTGGTCCCAACTGGACCTTACTTATAAACTCTTTGGGCACCAGAGCAATCCATCAGCATCTGCATTGGAGACATCAATATCGATGGACCTTGGAGCTTCCCAGATTCAAGAAGCATAGTCTGCATCGGGAGGGCACCATTTGTTCCCTCAGTGCCATCTGCCATTAAGGAATTTGGAGACAGGCCATTATCTGACTCTTCCCAATTGAAGCAGGGATCAGATTCTGCCTCTTCAACTCCAGCATTGAGAGGATCTCATGTTGAGCATCAAGAGAAGCCAAAGAAGCACCTGCATCAATCTCCATCGAAGGGCAATGCTGGAAGTGAGTATGGGCCGGTGCACATTGAGAACCCCTCCACCTCCCCCCCTCCCAAAAACAAACAAACAAACTGGTCCTGTGACAAGGAGAGTTAGTCCTCAAGACACACCGAGGACTCACGATGGTCTTTACTGGTCCTGATGTCCATCACTGATCCCACCTCTCAGTTCTGAAGAGGATATGGTCATACCTCCTGCCTCCCAGTTTGTGTTGGCATTGGCAATCTTTGAGGAGAAATTGCATAAGATCATCTAGCAGGCCTTGGAGAAGAAGCTGCAGGGCTTCTGTGTTAGGGCATTAAGAACACTGAGGCAGGCACTGCCAGCCTTCGAACTGCTGCTCATTTCCCTCCAACTGCTCACAGGTGCATTGGCTTTGGCACCAGTGCCTGATCAGACACCGATGCCCAGAGGGGCACCAGGATTCGATGGCTGCCAGCCCCTAAGGAGAAGAAGTTTTCCCATTTAAGTTGCTCAAGGTCCAGGCCAAAGCAGCCAACTGCACCAGTCTGAGACCTGTTGGCTGAGGACAGAGTACCGAAAGAGTCCTTACTGGCAGACAGGGATGAGTTGGTCCCTCAATATTCATGGGGGTATGACTATGAATCTGCAGATGCCTCTGAAGAAGTGTCTACAGGTCTTTCCTCTGACCCATTTCTCCACCAGAGAGAATGAAATCCCCACCTGAGGACCTCTCCTTTGCAGGTTTTATGAGGAAGATGGCAGAAGCCATTTGCAGAAGCCATTCCATTTTCATTAGACTGAGGAAGAGTCCAGTACCAAGATGCTTGACATCTCCAGTTTGTGGAGCCTCATAAGGAGATTGCAACAGTCTGTTTACAAGGTCCTTCATTAGGGTATAGACAAGGATGTGGGAGAACCTCCTCTTTGTGGCTTCCATCAATAGGAAGGTGGGTGTGGTTTATGTCCAAAAGGCTTCTGGATTTGACAAGCGGCAGCTGCCATGCCAATTTGTTGTTGAATTCACTCTCAAAAAGACCAAGAGATCTAGCACCCATTCCTCTGTGCCCCTGGGGAGGGATTCTAGAGCAATGGATACTATTGGGAGAAAAGTTTTCGGGAGCTACACATTTCCTCTATAGCATCATATCAGGTCTTCATGGGCCAGTACATGTGGGGCATCCTGAAGCAAATGCAGAGAGTGGCCAAGCTGCTTCCTTAAAAGCAGCAAGATACCTTCCAGTCACTGGTGGACAAAGGGTTGGAGTATAGAAAACACATGGTCTGTTCAACCTTCAATGTTTTCAAAACGGCATCAAGAGTCTCTCCTGTGTAAGGGTAGGGGCATTCAGACTCTCCTGGCTGCAAGCCTCATATCTCTAATCGGAAGTTCAAGAAAGACACTTGCTGACATACTGTATATGTGAGAGAATCTTTTCGGAGATAGTCAAGAATGCAGTCACAAAGATCTAAGATCATTTTGCAATAACTTCAGTTCTCCACTAGCTCTCCAGACTCTGCTGCCTCTTCCAGGAGTTATCTGAAACCAGGGTAAAGGGGGAACTTCTTCCATCTGAGGAAGTGCTATCCTCCACCCTCTGTCCCCTCCATCAGACCCCTTTTGCTTGTCCAAGGCAACAGGATTCCTAAATCATAGATGACAACCCAGTCAACACCTGGGATGGGATTTTGACTGGATCACACACCTAGGAGCCTAGTACCCATGCCAGAGGACCACCTGGTTGGTGGAAGACTAGAGTTCTACGTAAACCAGTGTAACCTTGGATGTCTGGGGTCTCAGTAATAAGCAAGAGAGAGTGGAAATTAAACCTAGTGGGTCTCCTGCTAAATTGACCTCCAGACCCCTGTTCAGTTAACGCATCAGAAACTGCTTCTAAAGGAGCTCTCCTCCCTCTTCATGACCAGAGCAGTTGAGCCTGTTCCATCAAGGTAAAGAGGGTGAAGATTCTACATAAAGTATTTTCTGATTCCAGTGAAATCAGGTGGACTCCATCACATCCTACACCTAAGGGCCTTGAACACATTCATCAAGAGAGAAGTTCAAGCTGGTTTCCCTAGCCACCTTAATCCCCTTCCTTCAAAAAAGGGACTCGTTAAGCGCTCTATCTCAAGGATGCCTATATTCACATTAGAGATTTTCCCCAATCACAGGAAATATTTGATTCATTGTATGAGACCACCACCTCCAGTATTGCCACTTGGACTAGTATCTGCCCCACATCTTTTCACAAAATGCCTGGCTGTGGTGGTGGCGCACTTACGCAAACTGGGGTTGTTTGTGTTTCCTTACCTGGCTTATTGGCTAGTCAATAACTCATCTCAGACAGGAGCTAAGGAATTGATGTGTATGACCATCTGGATGTTGGATTTACTAGGATTCATTGCCAAATACCCCAAGTCTTACCTCAGCTCATCACCTCAAGTGGAGTTTATGGGAGCTTTGCTAGACACAACTCAGGAGAAAGCCTTCCTTCCTCAGCAAAGGGCCACCACTTTGATAGCTGCGGCAGGAAGGTTTCAGATGAATCAGCAGATATCAGTGTGGCACGCGTTGAGGCTGTTGGCCCAATGGCATTGATGGTATGGGTAACTCCTTTGGCGTATCTTTACATAAGAAGAGCCCAATGGTACCTTAAGGTCTCAGAGGCTGCAGGCCACTGAAGACCTATGGGACAGCATCCAGATCACTCAACCACTAAGGAGAACTCCCTGTCTTGTGGTGGGACAGTTCTAGTCTGGTCAGAGGAGTCCCATTACAAATTTCTCTGATCCATATTGTCCTCTCAGTAGATGGGGAACTCATGTTGATGGGCTCTGCACCTAGGGGTTATGGTCCACTTAGGAAAAATTGCATCAAATACATTTCCTAGAGCTAGTATGCTGTATAGGCTTTCAGATATTGGCTGTCCAACAAACTTGTCCAGACTAGCAACCAAGTAGCAATGTATTACATCAACAAACAGGGAGGTATAGCGTCATACCTTCTGTGTCAGGATAGTGTCAAGCTGTGGAGCTGGACCATCTCTTGGGGGATGATTCTTAGAATCATTTACCTGTCCAGAGTGAAAAATGTGCTAGCAGATTTGACTGATTTGGTCCTTGCAACCACATGAGTGAACCCTCATCCAGGAGATAGCGAATCAGGTCTCCCATTTCGAGGGAATACCTCTGGTGGATCTGTTCGTGTTCCCTTGAAACAGGAAGGTCCCACTATTCTGCTCCAGACAGAGGGGGCACACAGCAGACTAGCCTCTGATGCTTTTGCCCTGCATTGGGTCAAGGGTCTTTCATATGCGTATCCTCATACACCCTAGTGGCAAAGACTTTGTTGAAGCTCAAAGAAGACAAGGAAGTCATGATTGTCATAGACCCATTTTGGCCAAGACAGGTCTGGTTACCATCATTTGGGAGATGTCCATCAGGGCACTCTGTCAGACTGGGGATTTCTCCAGATCTCATCACTCAGGATACAGGCAGGTTGTGCTATCCCAACCTCAGGTTCCTGTTGCCTACCATTTGATGTTCAGAGGTTGATTATTCCTTTGATTTGTTTTATGTCTCTAGTTTTTAGCTTCCAGGAAGGATTCCACTAGAAAGTCCTATGGATTTAAGTAGAGAAACATTTGCCGTACGGTGTGAGCAAAGGGGCCCTAGATCTTTTCTCCTGCTTCACACAAAAACTGCTTCATTATCTTCTACATTTGTCAAATACTGGCCTCAAGAACAACTTGCTAAGGATCCACCTTAGTGTGATTGATACATGCCATCACCATATAGAATGCAAGCCCTCTGTAAAGCCTTTAGTTGTACATTTTATGTGGTGTCTGCTTCATTTGAAGCCTTCCATCAGACCACCTGCTGTGTCTTAGGATCTAACCATGGTTTTATTTCAATTAATGAAGATCATGTTTTTGTTGGCAGTTACTTTGGTGCACAGCATCGATGAGCTTTAGGCTCTAGTAACTTATACTAAGTTTTTCCATGATACGGTGGTGCTAGGTACCCATCCTAAGTTCTTGCCTAAGGTGGTATCAGAATTCCATCTTGACCAGTCAATAATCCTTCCAACATAGTTTCCCAGGCCACTTGTCCACCAAATACTGCACAGTTTGAACTGCAAAAGAGCCTTTGCCTTCTGCTTGGAGAATACTGAAGCCCATAGAAGGCCCACCCAACTGTTTCTTTTGAAGCAAAAAAGCTGGGTGTCACCATTGCCAAATATGCTATATCTAATTGGCTAGCAGATTGAATCTCCTCCTGTTATGCCCAGGTGGGTCTGAATCTAGTGAGCCATGTCTGTGGCAAGGCTGCAACATGGAATTCTCTTCACTCAGTTACTAGTATTTGGACAGGGATGGCTGACATAATACTAGATTTGGCCAGTCTTCCCTTCGGAATTTTTATGAGGTGTAGATCCTAACTCCATTCCCATCCAAGGGCCTGTTGTTGTTTCAAGCTGCCCCTAATAGGTTAAGTATAAAATACGCAAAAGGTTTGTGGCCAACAAAAATGTTGTGCCCATTGGCACTTGACTCCTTTTTCGTTAGGGGCAGTCTGTAGCTAGGGATTCCTCATGTGAGGACTACCATACTGCTTGTCCTCGGAAAAACCAAAGTTGCTTACCTGTAATAGTTTTTCTCGGAGAATAGCAGGCTGTCCTCGCAAAACCTGCCCACCACTCTTTGGAGTTGGTTTCTCCATAATTTTTCTCTTTCTAAATTATGCTGCTGAAGAGAGACCATATGGATGCATAGTATAATGGCATGTGTGGGAATTCCCTGTGAGGTGCAGTCTAAGTTCTAGAAATTTTGACTTAGTTTTTTGGGGCCAGGCTCCATAGTATATCACATCACCCATGTGTGGGAACTGACATCCTGCTGCACTTGGAGAACACTTGTTACAGGTAAGCAACTTTGAGAATGTTGGGGAGAGAGGAAAGGAAAGAGTGCTAATGGCAAGTGGGGAGAAGGTAGGAAAGGCAAGGTGATGGCAGGTGGGTGGAGTGAGGGGAAGATGATGGTGATGATGCTGAGTGGGGGGGGGGGGGGAGTAGAAGGAGAAGGATGAAAAGAAGGTTGGGGAAGAGAGAGACGGGAAGGTGATTCCAGGGGGTAGAGAGATGGGAAAGGGAAAGTGTTGATGCTAGGGATGGGGGGGAAGAGGGAAAGTGGTGTGCCATGTTGAAGTGAGCTCTGTGCCAGATGTTCCAAAACACAAAAGGTTGGGAACCACTGATCTACCATACTTGAACTCTGTGCTCTAATAGGCTACATCCAATAATCCAGTGGTTGAAGTGTGACAATTGTGTATATCTAATTTACTAACCCTAATGAATACATAGGTAATTAATCCAGAAAATCTTTGCTTTTCTAGCTATAAGAATTTAGCATTTTAGTGTCAGATTTAGTCTTCTGGTTTACATAGTTTTGTGGGCAGGTTCAGTATGGTTGGTTAAACTTAGTTTTTTGTAGAGCGTGTCTGTTTTAAGGACATATCTGTATTAAAGGCATGCTACTGGCTTTTGCATGTTTTGTTAATCCTCAGTAAGGATTACCAGTTTATTTTAGATTCTTACTCTTCTTAAAGCAGACCTTGTCATTGTGTCTTAATATAATTTTAGTGCCCTGTTTTCTTTCAGTTTCACTGATTCTGTGATGTAGGTAATAAGTGAAAATAAAGCTCAGTATATGTTCTGTGGTACATGTGAGACCTCTTCTGGTCAGATAAAAGTATATTCAATGAGACCAGAGCATTTTTTATTTTTAAATAACAATTCAGTCACCAATACTTTATAATAATGATGCTACAATAGTGATGAAAATAATCTTCATAAACTTACTGTAAAATAGACGAACTTGCTTGTATCTTGCTGTCATTGAAGCACTTCTACATCACTATTTGTATTAATACATGCCACTGCACAGTACAGATTACTAACTTGTTTTCAAAGTAAAATTAACAGAACTGGTTCAACCACTGATAAGATTTTTGCTTTTACAATGAAGATCTGCTTTTAGAATACATATATTAATCTTTAAGAATTATTCGTTACTGTGAATGTACTTTTTACATTTTTAATTTTTGTTTAAGCATGCTAAGTCTCTGTATTTTTGTTTTTTTAGATTTGACACAGTTGAAGGCATGTAAGTGGTTATTTGTTATTCCAGACTTAAGTGATTTCTTTAAAAATTAGTATCAGTATTACTTCACATTTTAAAAGTAAACTTTCCTATCAAGCATTTGCTTTGCTGCTTTTATTCTTTGTTCCAAAAATACTATGCATTACAAAATAGTAAATTATTCAAATCCATGAAACTTCTGAAACACATTTACAGTAAAGAACTGTATTTCTTTGTTTTCATACAAACTGGGACAAAGCCTCTTGATTAATGCTGTCAGTGTTTGAAAAGCCACATTTATACTACTCAAACATATTTTTTGACAGTTTATCCAAACTGTAAAGCCTAGAGAGGTTCAAGATTTTGAGACTAATCTCAGAATCTGGTCAAAGTTTGAAGGATCATAAAGGAGTGGAATGAATTTGTGAAGTTCATGCAAACTGTTCCAGTCTAAGTGGTCAACAATGTTTTGTATTACAGATTGTTTGCAGACAATAGACTGTGGCAGCTCATTACTGCAAGTCTCTAAACACTAGAAAATAACAAAATATGATTATGAATTGAGCTGACATGGCTAAAAGCTGTTAAGTAGTGTTTTGGGAACAAACCTTTGTAGCTTCCTTTTCTTTTATTTTGAAAAGTTTTGGGCAGTCAGTAAAATGGGCCACACTGAAAGGAACTCAAGATGATTGACATACTGCTTTACTATACCATAAACATACTTCTCAGTTGCTATATGTCTTGAAAAAGATTTGCCTGTCTTAAACCATGCATTTAAATTTGTTTCAAAAACATCTTTCACTTATCAATGTAAGTCATGATCTTTAGGTTTGAGATTGCTATTTATTTATTTATTAGCTTTTATATATTGACATTCGTGGCTACATCATGCCGGGTTACAATATAACTGAGAGAGGAAATTACAAAAATCCAGGGTGGGGGGAAGAGGGAGCAGATAGGAAGAGAGAAGAGGCGAGAGAAGAGAGGGAAACACAAGAAGAGGCGAAAAGGAACAGTACCTAATGGAAAACAGAGGAAACATAAGTAGCATTGCAAATTATATACTCAATTAGGGACAATGTGTAAACTTATCCACTGTGGATAACCTTATATAAATTATACACGTCAAACAGTATTATATACAGTAATATACATTATCTTTAACTAGTACATACAGGAGACACTATATGGCATTACAAATTATACATTCAGAAAGGCAGCTATGTATAGACTAGCAGGATTGCTAGAGGGAAAAGTAAGAGTTAAAGGAAAGCGGAGGGGGTAAAAAAAAGGGGTATAAATGGTTGCTACAAGGAAAAAGAAGGGTTTGAGGACAGGGGAAGGGGGTATAAGGGAAATAAGGGTATATAAGGAAGTGTGGCAGATGGGAGACAAAACAGGGGATCATTAAAAGGAGTAAAGAAGAAGGCTATGAGTACGTTAATGACAAGGGCTAGATTAAGAACAATCTTTATTCTGAACTCTTTGGCTACTTTTTGTTACCAGATGGGATTCTCAAAGTTTTTATGGTTCTTTATTTCATATATGTCTGGTTTATAGGAATACTAGCTTTTTTTGAGGAGAGGCGTGGGGGTGATAGTTAAGAAGTGCTCAGGCAGAAAATATTAAGCATACTGTTCCTGTAGGGCATATATTCTATTTATTGGTAATAAAAGCTATTGATAAGTGTTATTCTTAACATTATCAATATTTTTCACCTAGTCTAAAATTCCTTGTCTCATTTATTTATTTATTTAAATGATTTTATATACCGACAACCGTTTGCACATCGTGTCAGTTTACAAGTAACTTACAACCAAAGTATATATAGGCATAGCCTTTACAAAGAACAGTATGCAAAAGAACGCAGTAACAGAACAATAACTAGATAAACTGAGGAGGGAGGGATTCAGATTAGGAGTGACAAGGGAGGGGGCGGGGGGAGGGTGTAAACAATGACACAAAGGGATAGGTTATGTACAGGGTTTAGAGAGACATTCATTATGTACACTGGTTATATTCAAAGTTATATAACCCCGAATACAACACTCGTTGAGGTGAGGTTATATGTGAGGTTATATAACATAACATTCTTTATATACAAAGGTTAAAAGAAACATTTGTAGTTCCTTACTGATTTTTTTTTTTTTGGAGTAGGGAGCAGACAATCATAATCATTTGAGTAGGGAGCAGACAATCATAATCATTTGAGTAGGGAGCAGACAATCATAATCATTTGAGTAGGGAGCAGACAATCATAATCATTTAAAGGCATGTATTTATTATACTGCCTTATGAAGAATTTTATGATCATTTGGATTTTGTATGTCTATACACACCTTGATTTTGTTGCTACATTTTATTTATTTATTTATTTAAGTTCTTTAAATATACCGATGCTCAAGACAGGTCTTATCGAACCGGTTTACAATGAACAAGGGGAGAAACCAATTAACAGCAAGGCGTATAAAAGTTACAATAAAACAGGGCGTGAGTAACTTGGTCATTAGAAAATGAGGGATAGATTAAACAAACAGTAAAAAAAAAACATCCAGGCAGAGACTCTCCCAGCCTTTTCTGCAGTGTACAAGTTCACAGATTCTGGTAGTGCCATAGCAAGCTGCTGAGCTGACATTAGAAAGGAAACAGCGGATGGTTTAGTAGGGTAAGCAAGGAGGTGCTTTCACACAGACAAATCTAGAAAGTATCAGCCATATTTTGAGAACTGTTTGTAAAGGTTAACAATCCATGCAGTGTTTTCTAGTCCTTATTTTTTATTTGCAGACTAATATTTAGGTCCTTGGTCCTTCAGTTAACAAAATATAGGTTTCAATGATGTTTGAGTATATAGGGTGAAGAATACTGAGATCTTAGTATATATTACAGCAGATTCATAGCAGTTGCTATATTTCTAAAATATAGTATACTTTTATGGGTATATAGTGGCCTAAAAAAATATGATGTACATAATCTAAACACAGATTATACATACCTTGTATAGCAGACAATGTGCTGTGACAGATCTAAGTATTCATCACATAGAATATTAACAGTTTCATGAGTGAAGTAATCGCATGTCCAATTTCTAAAACATGCTTTTGAAATCTGTATCTTTTTATTAAAAAACAAAAACAAAAAACAATCATTGCTACCATTGTATGTTGAATAAGGAAATGAATCTGCCCTTATTAGTTCTAGGTAGACTCCTGGCAAAGATTATTATTGAAATACCTCCAGCTTTCTCTTTCATACTTTCCCTCTTGCTTTGTTAGAATGGCAGAATTGTGATGCATGGTTTTATATACATGATCTAATCAGTGGACTTTTGACATGCATTCCCCAAAGCCTAATTAACTGGTCACTTTAAAATTGTGCTCCTCAACCTATTCTGAGAACTCCTTTAGAAGATGTTAAAATCTTTATAATGCATAGATTAGATTATCTCCAAAGTATCTGAAAGATTGGTGCATTCTACTTGTTAGGAGCTTAAGATCCTCGCAAAAGGTCCAGCTACAGGTCCCCTCACCCAAAGGAGATAAGATTAGTGGAAACATGAACACATTTTTTTTTCATTTAGTGGGCCAGTTTTATGGAATTCTATGTCAAATAGAATTTGAAAATTTTTAGATACCTAAGTTTTTGGAAATGCTTTGCTTTTTAAATTAACATTTGAGTGGAAATAAGGTTTTTAGAAGTTTTATTATGTTGCTGTGGATTTATTTGAGTTTTAATATATTTTGGTTTTAAGTGTAATTTGTTTTAGATTTTTTTTTTGCTAATAGTTTTTTTTTATTTTATGTTGTATGTTAACTATGTATTTTGTTTACTATTTTTGTAAACCAGCCTGGAGTCTGAATAGGTGGTAAGTGAGGATGTAAATAAATAGCCAGATCTGACTCACAATTGAATGATCTCTCTCTAACCCCAAATTTGAAGCATATATTATCCTCATTTGAGTCACAGGTTGGATATCACAGTTTTAAAAGTGCTAAGTAATGATGCTATTAGTTTTAACCTTAAAAGAAAGAAAATGAAACCTGCTTGCTTTTATGGTAGCTGTTCTATTTGACTCTCATTCTTAACAAATCTCAAATTATCAAGCATACACTTTTTTTTAAAAATCATCACTGCATTAATTCTTGTCAATGAAAATGCTTATAAAATGAAATTTGACATTTTTGCTGTTTTCCAAGCTCAAAGAAATATGTTCTTTATATAAGATAACTTTTTGAGGAAATCATGTTGAAATACATTGTTTAAGAAAGAATTATATCTTCAGTGATTAATTTAGAGATTTGCTCTTAGAATTATCCAACTACATCCTTCCATGAAACTTTATTATTTCTCATTGCACATTTTTCCAGCATGGTGGTTGGCTACATCGTAGATCATTTTATGATATAATTTCTGGTTTTGGTTTACTGCAGGAGCCCCCTAGCACAGATGGAAGAAGAGAGAAGAGAACATGTGGCTAAAATGAAAAAAATGGAGATGGAAATGGAGCAGGTCTTTGATATGAAAGTTAAAGAAAAAGTTCAGAAACTGAAGGACTCTGAAGCTGAGGTAATAGAATATGCATCAGGTCCTAATGGTTTTGCAACTTTGGTAAAAGTGCTAAAATATTTAGTTATCTGGGTATATATATTTGGCATACTGTGATATGTTGGCATGACAATGAATACCTATTATAGTAGCACAAAGACTATCAAGATATGTATTACTACAGGAAGAATAACACAAAGCCAGCTGTAGTAAAGCAGTGGTTTTCAACCTTTCATGATTACTGTATACCCCTTTCAAGATTGAGATGTTTGTTACTCTTCATTCACAAAATTTATAGCAAATACACTTGGGTTTTTTTTCTCTACCTTGATTTCAAGGGAATTTTCCTGTTTCCATCTTTTCTGTCTTTGTTTCTTGGTTCTCCTTACCGTTTTCTTTTTGTCTATGCTTGTTTCCCTTCTTCATCTCATCCTCACTTGTCAGAATGCTTTCTTTGATTTTATTTCTCTCAGTCTTTCTTCTCTAACTCTCTCCTTCCCATTTTTCACCTTTCATTTCTTTCTTTTCTACCCTTCCAGTTCCCTATCTCTTTGCCTATTGACTCCTCTCAGCCCTCCATAGCATCTTTGCTGCCTGTCGTCCCTACTTCTCTTGCTCTCCTTCTCCTTGACTCTCTTCCTACACCTCCCTGCCCTGAGTCTTCCTCTTTCTGATTCTTCTATTCCACTCTGCCTTCCATCTCCCTTTCTCCCTACCTATTAATCTTTCACCTCCCAAAATTACTCTTTCTACCATATAGCCATCCACATCTCTACTCTTGATTTCTCGCTCCACCTCTCCCTGTTTTCTCTCTGTAACTCCCATTCCCCATCTTCCTAGTCTTGGTCTCTCTTGCATGGCACCTGGAGAGCAGCAGCAATAGAGTATCATACAACAAACATGGTAGTAGAAGGACTCAGGAAAAGCACCCAACCACAGGACTAAAGCAGAAAAGATAGATACGAGGGACAGCGCAAGCACTGTACTTCCTATCCCCATGGCTGCTCCCTCTTTTTCATGCCATTATGTAGACTTCATTTTCAATTAGGCAGCCCATGCGATGATACGAAAGGAGAAAGAAGAGGATAGGAAGTACAACACTTCAGCTGTCCCTTTACCTACTTTCTTTGCTTTAGTTACACAGCTAGCTGCCTCTCGTGTTCCTCTTGTACTAGTGATGGCAACCTTGAGCTGTCTTTATGGCAGCACTGATGTCGTACATCTCCATTTTATTTCTCCAAGTCAGAACATGGCAAGTGATGAGCCCAGGATCTCTTGCTTGAAGTTACTGCTGTCTGCTATAGGAGCATGTGGGTGCTTTCTTCAGTTAGGGCTCCCTTCTCCCGCATGGTTGTAGTGGTGGTCTGGTTGTGTACCTCCTGAGAGACATTCTCTGTCAGTAAACAGGATGAAATCAACCATAACCAGTGGGCAATGTCATCAGATGGTGCCAACATAGACACAGCTCTCAGAGCTCAGAAGTGTTTGAATATGCATGAGAGTGTCTACACACAGTGGCTGTCTTGTGAGCCCCTTTCTTTTTCTGAGCTACTGTTTGACTCTTTGTTGCTTTTGTATTTACAAGTTGTTTCTTTTTATGCTGTTGCCTCTGTAGCCCATCTAAAAGAACTTGTAAATTCTACTTAAAAAAAAAAACAAACCAGATATGGAAAAATCTAAGTTAAACCCTTAGCAGGTCCAAAGTCTATGGATGTGGGCACCAAATGTCCATCATTGACACCCAAACCATCTGCTTACCACTGCCTAGGCCTGGACCATGATGTTTCCAGTTGTCCTAGTTGCAGCAGGATGTCCCCACAGTCCCTTCATACCAGCACCTGGAAGATGAAAGGACTTTTGGAAGATGGTATCAAATAAGACCTCAAAGTCTCTGTGTGAGCAGCATAGCTAATCAGCCTCCAAGATTGAGACCTCTTTGCAGAGTTGGCACCATAAGAAGCATTGTAGATCACACTGGGACTTGGCCTCTTCTTCCCACACATCTGTTTGGAAAGCTCCCCCTACTGATGGTCTAATGTGTTTAAGTAACTTGATTCTCAGATGACTATTTCTCACCAAAAGAGAGAGGTTTTTCTAAATTCATGGCTGAATTCAATTGAACCCCAAGAGATCTAACCTCCTCCTTAGGAATAATCTCCTCCCCCATTTACTTCAAAGGGGTTAATAATTTGTTTTTGGTTTATGCTCTGGGTAGATGATCCACTAGAACTAGTAGTAATGCTATGCTTAAAAAAAAAAATCAAGAAAAGCTTTTCTTCAAAACATTTTTACTTTTCTGCCTTATTGTGGTGAACTTATAATTTAAAAAATCTTAAAACCCTGCTACTACTCTCCAAGAAGGGAATACATTTTTTACATGCTGATAGTGAGGTAGCTGTGTGTTTGACTATATATCTTTTAACTTTTAAAGATGAGTTATCATACATATTTAAAAATATCTGTGAACTTGCACCAGTTTGCCCTGCCCTTTCAAGACACCAAAAAGGTGATGAATGCACTTTGGAAGTGCAGTTTTTCTATTTGCAAAATATTAAAACAATTTCAGGGCTAGCCCAGTGGCTCAGTTACAAATTCTGCACATTGCCATGCAGAAGACTTGGATTTAATTCCTAGACCAACCTTATGCTCTCTGGGTCAACTGGGCATACTGCGGATGTAGAGTTCATGTCTCTTGAGGTGGTGGAAGTCTCTGGCATTACTCAGTAGTGACATCTAGTGGCCAAACTTGAGGGTCAGTGTTAGTTGGGGACTCTGCAGTGACTGGGTTGAAGTTGGGAAGAGGATATAAAAAAATAGGTTTGGGTGGGAAAATCTCAGGTAGTTACAAATGAAGGGTTATGGTGTTTAGCGCAACAGTGGAGAAATTACTTACCTGATAATTTCGTTTTCCTTAGTGTCGACAGATGGACTCAGGACCAATGTGTATTCTGCTCTTCTGCTAGCTGATAGGAGACTGAGTCAGATTTCAAAGCTGATGTCACTCTAGATATACCCCTGCAGTAACCTCAGCTGTTCAGTATTCTCTTCGAAAAGCCATTGTGGATATATCTTTGCTTAAATAACTTGATTAAAACTGAACTGGTTCAACTAATTTCCAAACTGGAGACCGCCAGTGCACTCAACCAATTAACACCGACCCTGGACAAACTGTGGGTGTCTTGAACTAGGGGTAGGCCGCGGTTTACCCATTCGCTATCTGAGGTTCTCCTTTTCTGGGGCAGCTGTGGGCGGGATACTGAGTCCATCTGTCTACACTAAGGAAAACAAAATTATCAGGTAAGTAATTTCACCATTTCCTAGCATGTAGCCAGATGGACTCAGGACCAATGGGATGTACAAAAGCTACTCCCGGATAGGGCCGGAGGCTGCCCGTGGCCCACTTAGTACTGCCCTTGCGAAGGCTGCGTCTTCTCGGGCTTGAACATCCAGACGGTAGAACCTGGAGAAGATGTTTATGGAGGACCACGTTGCGGCCTGACAGATCTCGGCGGGTGACAGTAGCTTGGTTTCTGCCCAAGAAACTGCCTGGGCCCTCGTAGAATGAGCCTTAACCTGTAGTGGTAAGGGCTTCCCTGCCCCTATGTAGGCTGCCTTGATTACTTCCTTGATCCTGCGGGCTATGGTCGCCCGCGAGGTCGCTTCTCCTTGTTTCTTCCCGCTGTGAAGGACGAACAAGTGATCCATTTTGTGCAACAGTTCCAATCTTTCCAGGTACCACACTAGGAGTCTGCAGACATTTAGATGGCGAAGAAGGTGTGAGTCTTCAGAGTCCTTATGTTCATCCGGAGATGGTAGTGAGATGGTTTGGTTCAAGTGAAACTCGGAAACCACTTTCGGAAGGATAGTGCCTGTAGTTCAGAGATGCGACGAGCTGAACATATTGCCACCAGGAATACAATCTTCAATGTTAAGAGGCATAGTGACAGACCGCGTGTTCTGAAGGAAGCCCCAGCTAGGAAGTCTAATACTAGATTGAGATTCCATAGAGGCACCGGCCACTTTAGGGGTGGTCGGAGTTGTTTAACCCCTTTCAGGAAGCGGGACAAATCCAAATGGGTTGATGGCTGGATACCGTCCACCTCTGCTCTGAAGCAGGATAGTGCGGCTACTTGGACCTTGAGGGAGTTGAGTGACACCCCCTTCTTCATACCATCCTGTAGGAACTCCAGAATCATGGGAATCTTGGTTGTCTGCAGGAGTATCCCGTGATCCTCGCACCAGGCTTTCGAATACTCTCCAGATCCGTATGTATGACAGGGATGTGGAGAACTTGCGTGCTCAGAGCAGGGTGTCAGTCACGGCCTTCGCGTAATGGTGCTTCTTCAGACAAGTCCTCTCAAGGGCCAGACCGAAGGGAATCGAGACGAATCTTCGTGGAGAGTCAGGCCCTGCCAGAGAAGGACCCTGCGTGGTGGTAGCACAGAGGGTTCCCCACAAAGAGTCTTTGCATGTCTGCGTATCATGGTCATCTTGGCCAATCCAGGGCCACTAGTAGAACTAATCCCCTGTGGTGATCTATCTTGTGGATGACCTAGCCCAGTAGTGGCCATGGGGGGAAGGTGTATAGTATGTCTTCCTCTGGCCAAGTCTGGTCGAGAGCGTTGATCCCTTGGGAGTGTGGCTCTCGTCTGCAGCTGAAGAATCTGGGGACTTGGGAACTGAGACGGGTGGCCCATAGATCCATGGCTGGGAGTCCCCAGCAATTTACTATCAGTTGGAAGGCTGTGGTCGACAGCGTCAATTCTCCCGGGTCCAGGCTGTCTGTGCTGAGGAAGTCTGCTGAGATGTTGTTTTTTCCTGCGATGTGGGAGGCTGAGATCCCTTGTAGGTTTCTCTCTGCCCATGCCATGAGATGGTCTATCTCCAGAGACACCTGCTGGCTCCTGGTTCCTCACTGGCGGTTGATGTAAGCAACCGTTGTCGCGTTGTCCGACATTACTCGAATCGCTTTGCCCTGGAGTCTGTGGCTGAATCGCAGGCACGCTAGTCTGACTGCTCGAGCTTTCATGCGTTTTATGTTCCATTCCGCCTCTTCCTTGTTCCATTGTCCCAGGGCCGTCAGTTCCTGACTGTTGGCTCCCTACCCTCACAGGCTTGCATCCGTGGTGAGCACTGTCCAGTTTGGTGGGGATAGGCTTACTCCTCTGCTTAGGTGCTTTTCCTGTAGCCACCACTGGAGCTGAGAACGGTACGTTCGCCTCCAAATACCAGCAGAGGTACTCTGCTGGTATTTGGAGGCGAATTGAGTAGTCCTGGGACAGTGGGTTCCATCGTGACAGTAAGGCGCGCTGGAGCAGTCGCATATGGGCTCTTGCCCACGGGACGAATTCCAGGGTTGATACCATGAGGCCAAGGACTTGAAGATAGTCCCATACCTTGGGGCATGCATTGGTCATTAGTTATCGTAATTGTTCCATCAGTTTCCTTCTTCTGGGAGGAGGGAGGAAGACTTTGTTCTGTTTGGTGTCGAAACGGGCCTCCAGGTACTCTAGAGATTGAGAGGGCTGCAGACTGCTCTTGCCTGTGTTTGTGACCCAACCAAGTTCCTGCAGTAGGCTCTTCACTCTGCTGGTCACCTGCCAGCTCTCTTCTGAAGAATTTGCCCTGATCAGCCAGTCGTCCAGGTAAGGGTGTACCAAGATCCTTTCCTTCCTCAGTGTTGCTGCCACGACCACCATGATTTTGGTGAAAGTTCTGGGGGCGGTTGCTAGGCCGAAGGGTAGCACTCAGAACTGATAATGGTGACCCAGTATCACAAAGCGCAGGAAACGCTGGGGAGCCTGATGGACTGGAATGTGAAGGTAAGTTTCGGAAAGGTCCAGGGAGGTTAGGAACTCTCCTGGTTGTAGTGCCATTATTACGGAGTGAAGAGTTTCCATACGGTAGTGTAGTACCCGCAGATGATGGTTGACTTTCTTGAGATCCAAGATGGGCCGGAATGATCCTTCCTTCTTGGGAACGATAAAATAGATGGAATAGCGCCCCGTATTTTGTTGGGGCGAGGGGACCGGAGTTATTGCCTTCAGACTGAGTAGCCTTGTTAGAGTGGTTTCTACTGCCAGTCTCTTGGAGTGGAAGTGGCAGGGTGACATCATAAATTTGTCTCGAGGGATACTGTGGAACTCCAGAGAGTAACCTTCTCGAATGATGTTTAGTACCCATTTTTCCGATGTGATCTTGACCCATCTTTGGTAGAAGAGGGCAAGTCGACCCCCTATTTCCTCTTCCTTGGATGGGTCAGCCCATTCTCATTGTGGAGCACGGCTGGATCCTACCTCCGGGCCTGCTCCTCTCTTGGTCTGGTTCTGAAAGGGCTTGCACCTTCCAGAGGGACGAGGTGCCTGGAACTGTGAGTTCCTGTAGGGTCTAAAGCGTTGTGAGCCTCTGCCCTTGGTTCTTCTGGATGAGGGACACTGAGATCTTTTATTCCTATCTTCCGGTAGCCGAGGCACTGGGAATTTGCCCCATTTTCTGGCTAACTACTCCAATTTGCTTCCGAACAAGAGAGATCCTTTAAAGGGCATTCTTGTGACGTTTACTTTAGATGTCTCGTCAGCAGACCAATTCCATAGCCATAGTTGTCTTCTGGCTGCCACTACCCCGAAGCTACGCCTCACGCTGAGGTGTGCACCAGGTCTGAGCTTGCATCCGTCAGGAAGGCTGCTTCAGGTTCCATGGTCTCACCAGTATACATTCCAGAGTTATTTGCCTCTCGAGAGGAGCAAGCAGGAACATGCCATCGTTGCACAGAAGGAAGCAATCTGCAGTGTCATTGCTGTTGCGTCGAAGGCCTGTTTAAGGATGGATTCCAGTCGTCTATCCTGAGTATCCTTCAACGCAGCCCCTCCCTCAATGGGAATCGTTCGCTTTGAGATGGCACAGACCATGGCGTCAACTTTCAGGAAACACAGGCGCTCCTTGGTCGCTGGTTCTAGGGGGTATAGGGCTTCCAAGGCCCGACCCCCCTTTGAAGCTGGCCTCCGGGGCATCCCACTCCAGGTCAATCAGTTCCTGGATGGCTTCCATCATTGGGAAGTAGCATGAGGCTTTACGAAGGGACACCAGGATGGGGTGGTTCTTTGGTTCCGTCATCGGGTCCATGCCTGGAATACCCAGAGTCTTCAGAGACTGGAAAACAAGGGCTGGTAGTTCATCCTTGTGGAAGAAGTGAAACAAGGTTCGGTATGGTTCCAGGCCTGGAGGAATTTCTCCTTTTTCCAGGGAGTCTCCATCATCATCTGAAGTGTCTGGGTCCCTGTCAGGGAAAATCTTGGTTAGGCGAGGCATGCTTCGAGGCATCTGAGTAGGGCCGGGAGGATCTTGTGCTTCCGGCAGGGTTTGAGCCTGGGGTGCAGCAGGGGCTGATTGCGCCTGAACAAAGGCTTGCAACCCTTGGAAAAATTCTAACCAGGAGAAGGTTCCTGGATCCATGTTAGTCCCGGGGGAGTCTGCGTAGGAGCCCCTGATGTGCCCTCTTGTGGAGAGGCCCCATCAGAGATGCATAGATCCAGGGAACTGTCATCTGTAGTAGTTCCGGACCCATCCCCTGACAGTGAGGGACCAGGCTTTGGTTCCCCCTGGGCTTCCTCACATTGCTTGCACAGGCAGGACTCCAGTTCCGGCTGCGCAGCTCTTATGTGGCAGGCTGTGCAAAGAGAGTGCCTTCTGGCCTTTTTGGGTGCCAGTGCCATTGCCTCTAGTTTCAATGCGCGTGTAGCTGTAAATGGGGCTGTGCGTGTAGTTGTGCGCGCAAGGTGTGTTCATTTGTGCGCATGGCCCAGTTGTGCGTGTAGTTGTTCGCGCGTCTGTATTGGACGCGCGCATCAGCTGTCCCGCGCGAGTATCGCCGGTCGAGAAGGGAAGATGGCGCTGATGCCCCCATGCTTCAGATGGCACCCCCAAGGTCTCCATGTAGACCCCTGCCTCAGATCGTGGCCTAGCCCAGCCAGGGCCACTCAACCCGATCGGTGCTCCCTTTTACCTCGCCTGGAAGTAAGCCAAAACGGTACGGCAATCTGAGCCTCAGAGACCAGAGACCTGATTTAAATTTTTCTGCTTACCTGATCTCGGCGCTTACCGATCGAGTGACGGGACGGTCTCCAACTGTGGGGGGAGAGGGCTTTACCTTCACCGCCGTGCTCTGTTTTGCACCTGCTGCCTTTCAGCCACCCTAGGGGCTAAGTCCACACCAGGAACCGGTTACCAGACCAAGGCACATCTCTGAGGGATCTCGGAAATCACCTCAGGAATTCCCAACTGGGGGAGGGACCCTTAGGTTTCACTGCAGGAGAGCGGGGGCTTGATCTTCTTTAAGGTAATTTTTCTTTTTCTTTCTTCTTTGCTGTATTTGTTAACACTATTCTAGTGTGTGGTATAGTGTCTGCATCTGCTAGGAGATGGAGAGATACTGAAGAGCTGAGGTTACTGCAGGGGTATATCTAGAGTGATGTCAGCTTTGAAATCTGACTCAGTCTCCCATCTGCTAGCAGAAGAGCACAATACCCGTTGGTCTTGAGTCCATCTGGCTACACGCTAGGAAATGGCTGGTTCTGATTGTGCTGGAAGACCAAAGGATCAGAGAATCTTCTGGGCTAGAAGAAAAATATAGTTCACAAATTATATGTCAAAAGTATCCAGACAAATAATTTCTAGAAACTGAAACTACTGATCATTATTAATGTATCTCTCCTAACTGCCACCTCCTTAGCCTTTAAAAGAAATTGAGGTCCAGTTAGCTTTAAAAAAAATAAATTCAACTTTGACAAACTCTTCATAGAAAAATTCACAACTCCCAATTAATAGCAAACAACTTATATAAACTATAATATATTAAACATTATACTATGTTATACTGTATTAAGTTCCATAACTTCAAGATATTTTTTTCTTACAGCTTCAACGGCGTCATGAGCAAATGAAAAAGAACTTGGAGGCACAGCACAAGGAATTAGAGGAGAAACGTCGCCAATTTGAAGATGAGAAATCAAATTGGGAAACTCAGCAACGTATTTTGGAGCAGCAGAATTCTTCCAGGTAATTATGTATAACATGTAGAAAGTAGTGGTATCCCATGAAAAATAAAAACTAGCTAAAAGAAAATCAAAGTAGTTGTATGGAGATATTACCTTTTATTATAATTAATAAATGTATATTGTGAATACCAATGGGCTCAATTTTTTTCCAGGCTAGCTAATTCTGTCTTGATTTTACCCCATTGCGTGCATAGTTTTTCTCTTTTTATTTTATAGAAAAGCTACTGAATCCATGCATACACTGGTGTAAAACCAAGAGTGGATCAGCTTACCCTGTAAAACTGGAGCCATTTGCTAATTCTAATATATGAAGATTGGTTCTAGGCCCATTAGAAATTGAGTGGAGCGTGGGAAACAGCATGTATGCGCATAGTCACTCCCTTAACCTCCCCTTGCCCTTAGAAAACCCTCTCTTCCTTTGCCATGGATAGATGATGGGCATGCTTATTGCAATTGGAAGAAGTATGTGTGCTGTGTAACTGCACACGTATTTTTAACCGCAGAGATGCCACAATGTTCAGATGTATGGTTTAGGCATGTGTATAAGTTTGCACCTGTGGAGGAACACACAGAATGCAAAACACATTTTAATTGTATTTTTTTCCTTAAGATGACTAAGGGATGCTTTTGGGTGAAATTCCCAGAGGAGATCATAGGGAAACAAAATCAAGACATCACAAAAAGTCTTTTGAGCAAATATTTTTTTTGAGAATGACTGACAGTGACCAACATAAAAACCTAGCAAATTGTGTGTATTTAGTTAGCGTTTCTTGTAATCCGCAGCCTCCAATATGTTTGGTGCAGCGTACATGTCAAACACACACATATGATTAAATAGGACCCATATTTGCAAGAAGGTGAAAAATCATTAAGTAACCTATGCATGGCTGTTATGAAGGTCCTGATATAAGAAGCGAGAATTGTGTATATTCATGGTACGCTGAGATATTTCAAAAACACAAAACTATCTTCAAGTGCTATTTATTTGTATGTATCCATGAAATAAGTGACTATCTGTTGTATTTTTGTGTATATATATGTATATTGAGTCATCTTAGTACAGAATAATGTGGTTACTGATGGTTAGGACCTCACTACTTTTCAGTAATCTCTGTATATGGAGAAAGATAAACAGGATATCTGTGTCAAGCTGTCTAATTGCTTCTGGCTCAAACATGCTGGCTCCTTTCTGTTCATTTTTCTGAGGAACTTGGTCTTTGGTCGGTGTCTGATCACAGCTGGTATGGCCTCAAAAACTTTGCATTGTTGGCTGCATTTCAGAAACATCACTCAAGGCTACAATGTGTATAATATAGCTTCCAATATCTGTTCTTGCAACTTGAAAATAACACAGTTCAGATCTCGGTCCAAGAGAATTTCAACTCCATATCTAAATATAAGTAATATATTCTTTATACTGGCTGTGACATTTGGATGTTGCAGCGGCAGCTTTTACTGTCCTTGGTGGAAGGAAGTATCCGCTATCATTTAGGATACCTACTGACCAGACTCGTGGGTTCTTAAGGAATTGTAGTCTGAGGCACATGGTCAAGTATTGTTGCGGCAGTGGGTGGGGGGAACCTAAGATAGTTAACTAAAGGCTCATGAAATTGATTTCTGTTGAGTTCAGAGTCCAGAAAAGCAGATGGAAACTGCTAGACAGAAAAATGGAAGGTCAAAATATTTGAAGGATTTAGTGTAACAAAGCAACAATACCCTTTTCCTGTTATAAGAACATGAGAGCTGCCATACAGGGTCAGAAAAAGGTCCATCAAGCCCAGTATCCTGTTTCCAGCAGTGGCCAAGCCCCAGGTCACAAGTACCTGGCAGGATCTTAAGGGGTAGCTAGATTCCAGGCTGCTTCTTCCAAGACTAAGCAGTTGATACCTGCAACTCTACCTTAATGGTTAATGGATTTTCCCTCCAGGAACTTGACCAAATCTTTTTTAAATGCAGCAATACTAATACGAGGGGGTCAAAAGCACTCAAAGGAGCCATAGGTGCTGCGCACCAAAGGAGCGCAATCAAGGGGCATGCTCGTTGGTTTTGCCCCTTTGTTTTTCACCAGAGTTTAACAAACTTCTGGCAATCTGTTTGAGACTACTTTTTCTCACTTTGGAATAATTTTTTGGTTTGATTTCATTTTATCCAATACTGACTGTTGGACTAACCTGTCTGATACCAATCATGGAAAATGTTCAAATACCCTCAATCATCACCCTCTCCAGACCAGAACATAAGAAATTGCCATGCTGGGTCAGACCAAGGGTTCAAGCCCAGCATCCTGTTTCCAACAGAGGCCAAACCAGGTCACAAGAACCTGGCAATTACCCAAACACTAAGAAGATCTCATGCTACTGATGCAATTAATAGCAGTGGCTATTCCCTAAGTATACTTGATTAATAGCCGTTAATGGATTTCTCCAAGAACTTATCCAAACCTTTTTTGAACCCAGCTACACTAACTGCACTAACCACATCCTCTGGCAACAAATTCCAGAGCTTTATTGTGCGTTAAGTGAAAAAGAATTTTCTCAGATTAGTCTTAAATGTGCTACTTGCTAACTTCATGGAATGCTCCCTAGTCCTCCTATTATCCGAAAGTGTAAATAACCGATTCACATCTACTCATTCAAGACCTTTCATGATTTTAAAGACCTCTATCATATCCCCCCTCAGTCGTCTCTTCTCCAAGTTGAACAGCCCTAACCTCTTCAGCCTTTCCTCATAGGGGAGCTGTTCTATCCCCTTTATCATTTTGGTTGCCCTTCTCTGTACCTTCTCCACAGCAATTATATCTTTTTTTTAGATGCAGCAACCAGAATTGTACACAGTATTCAAGGTGTGGTCTCATCGTGGAGCGATTATAGAGGCATTATGACATTTTCCGTTTTATTAACCATTCCCTTCCTAATAATTCCTAACACCAAGAAGTCCTGGGGAGAGGAGCCCCCATGCTCCTTTAGACCCGGGACACAGAGGCATTCTCCACCTGCAACGGTGCCGGGAGCCGAGACTCCACATATTCCTGTGGACCCTCCGGGGATGCCTATGGAGCCTCCAACCCCAGAAGTTGTTACCAACACCATCCTTCTGGGAGGAATTGGACCAAATGGTTCAAGAGGCAGTTATCCAAGCGCTTCGAGGATTTGTCGCCACTGGCACCAACTCCCATGCCGAGGCCTGACCCGGTGCCTACGATGCTGGCTCCGCTACTGGAAAGACTAGACACCTTCATCAGTGCCCGTGCCTCCTGGACCAACGATGCCTCAGAGGCCGCTGATTCCTCCACCGCCATCAACCCCAATTCCTTGATCATTGGACGAAGACCGTGACCCGTCTATGCCGGACCTGATTCCAGGGCCATCGGGTATACTGCCACCCACATGCCCATCGAAAACACCAATACCATCTGTGCCGCCTCACTCTTTTCGGTGCCTCCACCGATTCCATCAGAAGAACCACAGGGTGCAGGAGACCAGCCATACGATCTCTGGAGTGATGATTCCTCTGACTCACAGGATTCTGAGGACATCCCATCGGAAAGACTGCGCTCCCCTCCAGATGACCTCTCATTTGCAAGCTTTGTAAAGGAAATGTCTGAAACCATCCCTTAAGCTGCAAACTGAAGAGGATGCCAGACCCAGGATGCTGGAAGTTCTGCAGTTCGTGGATGCCCCCAAGGAAGTGACGGCAATTCCAGTCCATGAAGTTCTGCTTGACCTGTTGCATAGTACCTGGGAGCACCCAGGTACAGTTCCATGGTGAACAGGAAAACTGATGCTACCTACCTGGTTCAGTCAGCTCCAGGATTCCAGAAAACCCAGCTCCCTCACCACTCTGTAGTGGTTGAATCCACTCAGAAGAAAGCAAAGAGATCCTGCCCTCGTTCTTCTGCCCCAAGGAGCACAAATCTTCGGACGCCTTTGGACGCAGGATGTTCCATAATTCTATGTTGTCATGTATAGCAGCCTTTCAGCTATATATGACTCAGTTCTCCAGAAACCTTTGGAAGCAGGTGCAAAATTTCTCCAAATCCCTGCCAGAGGAGTTTCAGGAAGAACTGAATTCCATCCTTCAGAAGGGCCTTGATGCTGGAAAACACGAGGTCAGAGCTGCCTATGACATTTGAGACTGCCTCCAGAGTGTCAGCAGCAGGCATAAGTGCCAGACGATGGGCATGGTTGAAATCTTCAAACTTGCGTCAAGAAGTCCAAGACAGGTTGACGGACCTTCCCTATACAGGGGACAACTCGTTTGGTGAGGAAATCCAAGAAACAGTTGCGCAACGCAAAGACCATCATGATTGAGACATTGCACCAACTATCTACTGTTCCCTCTGACTTTCCATCCATTACCAAAAGGCAGTTCAGAAGGGATACCAGGAAGCTAAACTATAAAACCCATAGGTATTACCCTCCTCCGTCCAGGTTTCGTCCAACCAGGCCCTATCAGAAAGGTCAACCTTGTCAGCACAGACCTCCAAAAACCCAACCAGCTCCCCACACAGGTCCTGCATCGGGATTTTGACTCCCTTCTAGAGAGCAACAGTCAACCCCCACCTCCAGCAACTTTTCCTGTAGGAGGCCGCTTGTGTCACTTTGCAAACATATGGCACGCAATAACAACGGACCAATGGGTCCTTTCTGTAGTTGCCCAAGTTTACCATCTAAACTTCCTCACGCTACCATCGGACTCTCCACCTCGTCCCATGTGGAGTTTAATCGACCTTTCTCCACTTCTCGAGGAGGAACTTTCAACCCTCCTCCAGTCCAATACCATAGAACTGGTTCCCCGACTGCAGCATGGGAAAGGGTTCTACTTCCGATATTTTCTAATTCCAAAAAAGTCAGGTGGCATTCGTCCTATATTGGATCTTCGTACCCTAAACATACATCTACGCAAGGAAAAGTTCAGAATGGTAACTTTGGGCTCCATGCTCCCTCTTCTTCAAAAGGGGGATTGGCTTTGCTCTCTAGATCTTCAGGAGGTGTATGCTCATAAAGCAGTAACCCCTCCACATCGAAAATACCTCAGATTCTTAGTCTGTCACCGTCATTTCCAATACAGAGTACTACCATTCGGCCTAGCATCAGCACCCGGTGTGTTCACGAAATGCCTGGCAGTAGTAGCGGCTTACCTAAGACAACAAAGGATCCACGTCTATCTGTATCTAGACGATTGGTTACTCAGAGGTCCATCCAAGGAGGTAGTACTTCACTCCCTCCATCTCACTTTTACAGCTACTGCAATCCTTGGGGTTTCTCATAAACTATCCCAAGTCAAATCTGATTCCATCACGTACCCTCTCCATCGGAGCGGATTTAAACACCTTACAAGCCAAAGTGTTCCTCCCAAAGGACTGAGCACGCACATTATCAAACTTGGCCAAAGCAGTACAGACTCGCCGAACCACCACAGCTCATCACCTACTAACCTTACTAGGTCACATAGCGTCCACGGTTCATGTTACCCCAATGGCTCGTCTAGCCATGAGAGTAACACAATGGAGTTTAAAGTCCCAGTGGTCCCAATCATATCAACATATGTCCCACATTGTCCACATCACCAGCCAGCTTAGTCTCTCACTAACCTGGTGGATACAGGAGTCCAGTCTTCTGATAGGACTACCCTTTCAATCTCCAGAACCTCAGATTATACTGACAACAGATGCCTCCAGCCTTGGTTGTGGAGCCCTTATCGTCAACCTGCAAACCCAGGAAACCAGGACCACAGCAGAAACAAAGCACCAGATCAATTTTCTAGAGCTCAGAGCAATACAATACGCATTATTTGCTTTCCAGGATTGCTTATCCAACAAGGTAATCCTAATTCAAACAGACAACCAGGTTTCGATGTGGTACCCTCAACAAGCAGGGGGGTACAGGCTCTTACCTGCTATGCCAGGAGGCAGCGCAGATATGGGCCTAGGCTCTCTCACGCTCCATGCTACTGAGAGCAGCCTACCTGGCAGGCGTGGACAATGTGATGGCAGCCAATCTCGGACCTTTCATCCCCACGAATGGTCCCTGGATCCCACTGTAGCGAACAGAATTTTCCACCAGTGGGGCCACCCGCACATAGACCTCTTCGCGTCAATTCACAACCCCAAAGTGGAAAACTTCTGCTCTCTACACCGCAGCCACAAGACACCTCCAAGGGATGCCTTCGCCCACTCATGGACAAAGGGTTTCTGTATGCCTATCCTCCACTTCCAATCATCAGCAAGACTCTCGTGAAGTTACGACACAACCGGGGCTCAGTGATCCTCATAGCCCCTTACTGGCCGTGTCTGGTTTGGTTTCCCATCCTTCGCGACCTCTCAGTCCAGCAACCAATTCGCCTGGGCACAGATCCAACTGTGATAACGCAGAACGGACTATTGTGTCATCCGAACCTCCACTCCCTGTCTTTGACAGCATGGATGTTGAAAGGTTGATACTGCAATCCCTTAACCTTTCCGACAACGTGTCCCAGGTCCTCATAGCTTTACGAAAGCCTTCTACTAGGAAATCTTATCGTTCCAAATGGAAAAGATTCTCCTTGTGGTGCACCACAAAGGAAATAGATCCCTTTTCCTGCCCCACAACAAGGTTCCTGGACTACCTCTGGTACCTCTCTGAGTCTGGCCTACAAACCTCCTCCATCTGAGTACATGTCAGCACCATAGCTGCTTACTACAAAGACATAGGAGATGCCCTGATCTCTGGGCAGCCCCTTGTAGGGCGCTTTATGAGAGGCTTGCTACAGCTGAAGCCTCCACTGCGTCCTTCGGTTCTGGCATGGGACTTCAATGTGGTACTAGCACGGCTCATGCGACCTCCGTTCGAGCCCCTGCACTCCTACGAACTTCGTCATCTCACCTGGAAAGTGCTCTTTCTACTTGCTTTAACTTCAGCTCGCAGTCAGTGAGCTACAAGCACTGGTAACATACCCACCTTACACAAAATTTCTCCAAGATCGTGTGGTACTCTGCACTCACCCCAAATTTTTGCCAAAGGTAGTGTCTGATTTCCACTTAAATCAATCCATAATACTACCCACATTTTTTCCAAAACCCCACTCACACCCAGGTGAGCGGGCCCTGCATTCCTTGGACTGTAAACGTGCGCTCGCCTTTTATTTGGACCGCACTGCAGCCCATAGGAAGTCCACCCAACTGTTTGTCTCCTTTAGTAAAACCAAACTGGGAGTTCCTGTGGGCAAGCAGACCCTATCCTCCTGGCTGGCGGTCTATATTACCTTCTGCTACCAACAAGCAGGCCTTCCGCTACAAGGATGCGTGAAAGCGCATTCAGTAAGAGCCATGGCAACATCAGTAGCGCACTTCCGTTCTGTACCTCTGCTGACATCTGCAGAACTGCCACATGGAGCTCTCTCCACACCTTTGCAGCTCACTATTGTCTCGTAAGATTCCATCTTTGGCCAGTCTGTCCTGCGTAATTTGTTCCCAGTTTAATAACCCAGCTTCCTTCCTGCGACCCACTATGAAACTCAGGCTACCCTCCTACCCAAAACCACCCCTGTTGTTGTGCCTGTTGCACGTCGTTCGGTGTTTTTGGTTCACTCTATTTGGGCATCCTGTAGCTTGCTATTCACCCATATGTGAGGACTACCATCCTGCTTGTCCTGGGAGAAAGCAGAGTTGCTTACCTGTAACAGGTGTTCTCCCAGGACCGCAGGATGTTAGTCCTCACGAAATCTGCCCGCCATCCCGCGGAGTTGGGTTTGCTTACGTTTTATTATTTTACAAGCCTTTAAGCCTGTCAAAACGGGCTACATTAAAAGAAAAAATCTTTTCGGTTCATTTTTGGACATGGCTCTCTTCTAACTTCTTCTTCACTCCCCCTTCCCCTCGCTCATTCACCCTTCTCCCCCTCGTCAATCACTCCCCTTCCTCCACTTGCCAATTTTTCCTGCAATCCCATTCAAATGGGCAAGATTCCATTGGTCAGACCGGCACATCAATCAGAGCCTCTCTCTTCTCCACAACTTCTTACCCTTCCCACTTACTGACACATGTCCTTCCATCCCTTCTCATCCCTTTCCTTCCCCTCTCACTTCATCCAGAACCCCATCCCTATCCCAGCCCTCCTCCACTCCCTTTTTTCTCTTCTCCACAACTTTACCCTTCCCACTTACTCATTCATATCCTCTTCCCTTTTCCTTCCCTTCCCTTCCCTCTCATCTTCCCTTTCCTTCCCCTCTCACCTCATCCACAACCCCTTCCCTCTCCCTTAGCCCTCCTCCACTCTCTTTTTCTCTTCTACAGGGCTGGCTGTACCTTGCTGAATGTGGGAGATGCAGAGGGGGAGGGGCTCCGCTATGGGGACCTGCCTCTCTCCGAATCTCCCTCCCAGTGTACTGTGGCGTCTCAAATGGGCGAGATTTGCTCTGCTCCAGCCATTCCTGCTCCCTCCCCCCTTCCCCGGCAGCAGACGGACTGGCTCGGCAACTCTTTTGCCCTTTCCTCCTCCTGTGTGTAACGGTCCAGCAGTCCCTACTCCCTTCCCCGGCGGTGGAGGAACAGGCTGAGCCATTTCTCGGAGCAGCAGCTCGTCTGCCCTTTCCTCTCCCCTCTGTGACACCCAGCACGTCACGCAGAGCTCTCTGGTCCGCACATGCGCTGTAGAGCTGCTCTCTACTGCGCATTTGCGGGTTGTCGGTCAGAGCCCATTTATATTGTTGATTTTTCACTAGTACGTTTTGCTACAAACGAGACTGAAGGGGGACCCTTACTGGATGCAGGGTTAGTGGCATGCTGGGCATACTCAGTGTGCCAGTCAAAGTTCTAGAAACTTTGACAAAGTGTTATGTGATTGGGCTCCATCCTGATGTCGTCACCCATATGTGAGGACTAACATCCTGCTGTCCTGTTACAGGTAAGCAACTCTGCTTTCTATTTGCTTTCTTGGCTGCTGCTGCACATTGAGCAGAACATTTCAATGTATTTTCAACGATGGCATCTAGATCCTTTTCCTGTGTGACTTCTAATGTGGAACCTTGCATCATGTAGCTATAATTTGGGTTACTCTTCCCTAAGTGCTTCACTTTGCACTTGTCCACATTAAATTTCATTTGCCATCTGCATGTTTATTTCTCTTAGGGAAAGCTCTTGGCACCGCTTTAACCAGATCGTTATTTGCTTTGTTTAACACTCCATACTTATTGGAGAACCACTTAAACTTTGTCCAGAAGAGGCTGTCCTCTACTTGGTAATAGCTATGCTTTTCAACCAAGCAGAGAATAAAAGTTCATTATCAGTCTAGATTTGATAATTGAAGATCATATTTCATGCCAAAACTGGAATAATTGGGGACTAATTCAAGTAATTCAGTGGGTTCAAGAATATAGTTTTTTTTACAGTCTAAAGTCATATTGAAAATATTTTGTACTAGCACTATTACCATAATCATATTTCTTTATCATTTAGAATGTAATCATTTTTTGTTTTGTATTTTTTAGAACCTTGGAGAAAAACAAGAAGAAAGGGAAGATATTTTAAAAGCTTTTATTGACCACCAGCTAGTTACTCTTTATTAATTTAGTATACCATCCTGGACATCATTTTGTTGGATCCAGTTAACCAATCCTGCACCAGTTTTATCAAGAGCGGTGGATTTAACAGCTTGACATTTCTTTTATTCTTGATGAAGATTGATACCTTGAATTGTCTAGGGTTTTGTGTACTTAGATCATCAGCTCTGAGTACTTATTTTTATTTTTTAACTGATGTCTTTAATGCATACAAAAAATTTTTGTACAATCATGTTCTGGTGGTCAGTGGTCTACAGGATATTCTAAAATAAAAGGACTCTGAAAGGTTTTCAGTGAGGAGAAAATTGCCATAATGTTACAGCCTGTGCTTTCTGAATATTATACATGATTTCCATACAGTGCAACATATTCTAATCTAGCCTTAAAAAGTTGAAACTATTTTTGACACTTCCATTGTTTAAAAATATATATGGAAAAAAGAAACTTATAGGCTTACAATGCACCTCAGGCTTTTTATAAATGTATTTTTGTTTAGGGATTTTCTTTAAAATATATTTTCATTTAGTGATTTTGTTAGCCAGAATTCCATTACTGCTTCATTTTGTAACATTTAAATTAGGTATTTTTCATATATTGACCTTTCTAAACTAAATGTAGCTTTTCTTTCATATTCATAAATCTATTTCCTGAAAAATTTCCCCTTCCCTTTTATTCCCTAGTTGTATTTTATGATAATTAGCAGGAAAAATGTGATTAGGTCATTTTTAGAAACAACCAGATGGAGCAAAAGAGGTATAATGACCAGAGTCAAAACAAAAGAAAAAAGTTATGCAAGGTATATCTACAGGACACAGAAGGACAAAGTGTGTTAAAAAATGTCAGACTACAAAAATAGTTTGATCAAAAATAATTAACCATTACTAGCATGTAACTTGCTGACAAAGGGAAAAATAGAAAAAAGAAGGAAGGATGGAAAAAAGTGTGTAAACAAAATAGTAAGTATCAGAAACATAGGTTATTAGTGTAAACCCAACATGGTTCTGTTTCGGCCGAAAGGCCTTTATCAAGGAGAGTTGAAGTGATTGAAAATATAAATATGCAAGTACGGATTTGTGAGAGAATGCAAAATGGCATGAGCTATCTTTGTAAGAAAGGTGAGGAGGGGAATTTATTGTATTCAAAGCTCTGACAGAGTGAAAAACACAAAGTTCAAAGATACATCTTTAGTAACTAGAATATGCAAACTGGCAGGGAACAACCAAAGCGAAAACTTGAGGATCGATCTGTATTGAGAAAAAAATGAGCAGTAATTCAGAAAAACAAACATTGGAAATGTCTTATCTTTACGAAAAAGTATGAATCAAGGGTGAAAATGAGTTAAATATGTTAATACAAATTGCATTTATAGTCAACATAAGTTTTATACTGCTAAGACTACTTTTTTCTATTAGTGTTATATAAAGATTAAAGCAAACTTGATGAGGAAGAGCATTATAGCTAACGAGTAATGTCTTGACAGCCTGTGAACAGCCAGAATGGCATAGAAAAAAATGGTAAACATGACAGACTAATATTTTTTTTATGACAGAAGTTCTCATATGGGTGAAAATAGAGAAAATGAAAAAAGATCAAAAACTGTTTTTATTTATAAAATTGAAACATACCAAGGCTTAAATGAAATCAGATATGCTGGACAGTGTTACAGAAAAAGTATGAGTCATTGTAAAGAGCATTAATCAGACTTAAATCTTGAACTATATATGGAAATCAGTGCTGTTTCAAACTGAGCACTGAATTGTAGGCAAATCTTTCTATTAAAAAATGCATTGATTCTCATCATTCGCACTTGCTCGGTGATGAAAATAGTCGCTATTGAATGAAAATGGCAGTACCAATACCAGCAATTTAAAAAAACACAAAAACTCATTAGCATAAAGACCAGCAGGAGAATAGATTACAGATCATTAATAATAAAATATAAATATGAGCATCTAGACAGACTTCATAAGAACTTTTTTTTTTGCTCAAATATGGTAAAGTGTGCTTTTAGAAGTCCTGACAGTTTAGGAAAAATGTTTAGAGACAAAACCTTATAAGTAACAAATCAAATCTAAAAGGTATTCAGAAACAGAGCAATAATAGGTTTAACTAAGCAAAGGGTGTCATAAAAATGATTTGTATAAACAGGTAAACAATCACACAGAGAATCTACCTGGGCCAGCAGCAGTTTGGATGAAAAAATGAAAGGGAAAACACAAGACTTAAAGGTGCATGTACAGATGGTATTAGTGGAGAGAAATAGCTGCCCCAGTACAGGCCTTGAAAGCCTATGCCACTCATTGACAATGTAGAATACATTTTTATTAAAGACGTGGGATGATACTGACAAAATATATAAATACCATATGTGAAACACATTTTGTTCTGTGTCCTGCTGAAATGTTTTGCACAACTACTTTTTTTTCTCCCTGAGATAACAATCAGCTTCTGTGTGACTATGTACAGTCAGTCCTATATTTAACTAGAAATGAGAATCATGGCCTTTTAAAAGAGAACATTTTACATTTAGCTGTTTTCCTATATTGCATTTCTGTATTTTTGTTTGTATTGTAAAAAGTCACACAATAAACAATGTTATGAACTTTACTATGTCGCTATGTTAATATACCGACACGATCTGAATTCTCAAAGAAGTTTGCATCAGCAATTACTGCTTGTAGGAATGTTCATTTTATTGTCAATTTTATACTTCCATTTCCAGATAACCTTTTAATACAAGTAATGCAAAGCAATAATACTACAAAGTAAACAAAAGTTTAATTAACCTTTCACTAGCTGAAAGAGAAGAAATCAATGATAGTTTATCTGCTTCAGAATGCATAGGATTTAGGGTAGGGGCATAGAGAAGAGCAAGAGAAACGCCAACCTCTGGTCCTTTCTAATTGTTATACAGAAGAAATGTAAGCATTAGAGAGCAGGAATAGAATTATTCTAAATTCAGGAGTAATTTTAGGAAATCTTTCTTCACAGAAAGAATGGTGGATGTGTGCAACAGTCTCCTAGTGGAGATGGAGGTAAAAACAGTAACAAAGTTAGTCTGTGATAAACATAGAGGATCCTTAGTTGTGAGGAAGTGAAGGTAAAGCTAGAGATCAAGTGGAGTATACAGTAGTACACCAGGGGGGTATTAGGCAGACTTACATGGACCTTTTAGTTCTTTTCTGGACAACTGCTGAAATATTAGGATAGTTGAATTAACAGAAACACTTTCCCTGGAATGTGTACCTGCTAAATTAAGAATTTATAGCTATGATTTCCTAGCGTGTAGCAGATGGATTCAGGACCAATGGGTATAGTGTGCTCCTGATAGCAGTTGGAGACTGAATCAGATTTCAGTCTGATGTCAGCACTATATATATCCCTGCAGGAAGCTCTGCTCTTCAGTATTTTTCAGTCTCCTTAGCAGTTTGGGACTCTACACACGCTTGCTCAGCGTTAGGAAATCCAAACCAAAAGAAGAGAGAAAATTCAAAATCTTACCTCTACAAGACTAGCCCCACTCTCCTGCGGTGATACCTAAGGGTCCCTCCCCCAGTCGACAATTCCTGAGGTGATTTCCGAGATCCCTCAGAGGTGTGCCTTGGTCCGGTAGCCGGTTCCCGGCATGGACTGAGCGACTTAGAGGCAGCGGGTGCAAAACTGAGTGTGGCGGTGAAGGTATTTCCCTCTCCCCCTGCAGCGGAAACTGGGAAGCGCCAGGGCAAGGTAAGGTAGAAAACTTTCAGTCTCCGAGGCTTGGATAGCCGCACAGATCGCCCGTCAGCGTCTGTCCCATCGGGTTGAGCAGCCCCTTCCAGGCTAGACCCCAATCCGGCTCTAGGGTCCTCCCATGTGGAGACCCTCCTGAGGGTCGCCATCTTAAGCACATGGTCGCCAGCACCCTTTTCCCCCCTTGATCATCGTACGATCCGCCTGAGCCGTGCGCACAGTGGCAAGCCTGGTGCATACCTTGTGTGCGCACAGCGGCGCGCGCATAGGTGCTGTGTGCACAGCGAGGCGCCCACACCCCGTAAGCGCACAGTTCGGCCTGCACGCGTATCTTCACAGCCTGCATGCACACCCTTGACGCACCCAGAGCGCATATCTAAGCCTCCCGGTGCATGCATATAAATGCACAGACCAGGTTTGAATGCGCACAAACCATGGCACCACCGAACAAGAAAGTCAAAGCACAAGCCCTCTGCCCAGCCTGGCACATAAGAGCCGCGCAGCATGAAGAGGGACCTTGCCCTGTGGGTCTGTGGGGAGAATCAGGGCACAGTCCCCCCCCAGCCAGTACAGGAATCCAGATCCATTGATAGTACCCCAGACCTCTCTATCCCCAGCTCGGCCCTCCAGACAGGGCCCTCGGGGAACGCCGCTGGGTTCAATATAGACCCAGGAACCTTTTTCCTAGGTGGAATTCTTTAAAGGTCTGCAAACCTTCGTCCAGGCGCAATCTGTGCCACCAATGACACAGTCTCCACTAGAGGACCCAAGCCTCCCAGGGACGAGCCTCCCCCGGACAAAAACCTAACCCTAGGGGACACGGACACCTTGGAGGAAGACCAAGACTCCCTGGAGGAAGAGGAAATCCCTCCAGGAATGGAACCATACTGAACCATGATGCATTTCTTCTCCAAAGACGAACTACCAGACCTCGTGTCCGGGATCCTGAGGGAGCTGGCCATCCCAGACACAAACGCCTCAGCAGAACCAAAGATGCTCCGTCAGGCCTCACGCCATTTACCATTGCTGCAAGCTGTACAACAGCTGATCGACCTGGAATGGAATGCCCCGTAGGCTAGTTTCAAGGGAGGACGGGCCCTAGAAATATAGAAACATAGAAATGACGGCAGAAGAAGACCACAAACGGCCCATCCAGTCTGCCCAGCAAGCTTCACACATTTTTTCTCTCATACTTATCTGTTTCTCTTAGCTCTTGGTTCTATTTACCTTCCTCCCCCACCATTGAAATATCTAGCTTGATTAGTTAGGGGTAGTAGGGGTAGTAACCGCCGCAATAAGCAAGCTACACCCATGCTTATTTGTTTTACCCAGACTATGTTATACAGTCCTTATTGGTTGTTTTTCTTCTCCCCTGCTGTTGAAGCAGGGAGCTATGCTGGAAATGCGTGATGTATCAGTCTTCTCCCATGCCGTTGAAGCAGAGAGCCATGCTGTATATGCATTGAAGGTGAAGTATCAGGCTTATTTGGTTTGGGGTAGTAACCGCCGTAACAAGCCAGCTACTCCCCTCTTTGTGAGTGTAAATCCATTTTTCCACATTTCCTCTTGCTGTTGAAGCTTAGAGCGATGTTGGAGTCACAGTAAGCATGTGTATGTTTATTGAATAAGGGTATTGTCTCCAGGCAGTAGCTGTCATTCTGGTGAGTCACCCACTCTTCATTGGCTGCCTCTTGACTTTATGGATCCACAGTGTTTATCCCACGCCCCTTTGAAGACCTTCACAGTTCTGGTCTTCACCACATCCTCCGGAAGGGCATTCCAGGCGTCCACCACCCTCTCCGTGAAGAAATACTTCCTGACATTGGTTCTGAATCTTCCTCCCTGGAGCTTCAAATCGTGACCCCTGGTTCTGCTGATTTTTTTCCTACGGAACAGGTTTGTCGTTGTCTTTGGATCATTAAAACCTTTCAAGTATCTGAAAGTCTGTATCATATCACCTCTGCTCCTCCTTTCCTCCAGGGTGTACATATTTAGATTCTTCAATCTCTCCTCGTACGTCATGTGATGAAGATCCTCCACCTTCCTGGTCGCCCTTCTCTGTACCGCTTCCATCTTGTCTTTGTCTTTTTGTAGATACGGTCTCCAGAAGCCCTATATCCACTGGAACCCTGAGCCAAAGATCTCCTGGGGTTCTCCAAAGTGGACGCCATGGTCTGCGCAGTCACAAAGCGCACCACCGTTCCAGTCGACGGAGGAACGGCACTCAAGGATGCCCAAGACAGACGTCTGGAGTCCATCCTTAAACAGTCATTTGAGGCAGCAGCTATGTCACTTCAGATCGTTGCCTGCTGTGCCGTGGTGACACGTGCATGCTTGTTACAGGCCAGGAACACAACCATGCCCATTGAAACATTAGAACCAGCAATATCCTTCCTCACGGATGCGACCTCCGACCTGGTGCACACTTCAGCCAGGGGCGTCTCATCAATTGTAGCAGCCAGAAGGTAACTCTGGCTCCGAAGCTGGTCAGCCGACGCGACTTATAAGACGAAACTCACGAGAATGCCGTTTAAAGGAACCCTCCTGTTCGGAAGTGAACTGGAGAAGATAGACAAATGGGGCACATTTCCAGTATGTCTGTTACCGGAGGACAAGATCAAGAGAAGCCAACGCCCCTCTCCCCGAACATCCAGGGGCAGAGGATCACAGCGTTTCAGACCGTAGAAGAATACATACCAAGCACCTCACCCCACAGGCAGGGGCCAGTCCTTTCGGACAAACGCAACAAGAGGGGAACCAGCTCAGGCCCCAGCCGCACCCCACAATAAGAATCAACAGACCCATCCACAGGAAGAAGCCATAGGGGGCAGGCTTGCCTGATTCTACCAAAGATGGGTCGAGATAACATCAAAAAAGTGGATCCTAACCATCATTCGAGAGGGATACTTTCTGGACTTCCACAGCATCCCCCCAGACAAATTTGTGAAATCTCCTTGCCATTCCCCCTCCAAGAGGGATGGCAGTGGAAACCACACTAACCAAATTGCTCACCTTAAAGGCTAACACCGATGCCCGTGCACCAACGAAATACTGGACACTATTCCATCTATTTTATCGTTCCCAAGAAAGAGGGGAACGTACTGGCCCCAAGTCGGTCAACTGCTACCTGAGGGTACCACACTTCCACATGAAAACTCTACCTCGGTCATAAGGGCGGTACAGCCGGGAGAATTTCTGACCTCCCTGGACCTGTCAGAAGCCTATCTACACATCCCGGTCCATCACGATCATCAGCGCTTCCTACGCTTCACAACCCTGGACCATCACTACCAGTTTCAAGTGCTACCCTTCGGGCTAGCTACAGCCCCTCGGACATTCACCAAAATCATGGTCATAGTGACGGGGACACTGAGGAAAGAAGGAATCCCTGTTCACCCATATCTGGACGATTGCCTGATCAGGGCAAAATCTCCAGAGGAAAGTCATCAGATGACCACCAGAGTCAAGAATCTCCTGGAGAACCTCGGATGGGTCGTCAACGCAACCAAGAGTGGTCTGCAGCCCTCCCAATCTCTGGAATACCTGGGAGTCGAGTTAGACACCCAACAGGACAAGGTCATTTTTCCAAGGAGAAGGAAATTGATGGACCAGTTGAGAAAACTGTTGAACATTGCTTGCCCCACGGTATGGGACTACCTTCAAGTCCTTGGACTCATGACATCAACCCTAGAAGTCATACCATGGGCAAGGGCCCACATGTGACCACTATAACGTTCCCTACTAGCACGATGGAACCCGATGTCCCAGGACTACACCGTCCGCCTCCAGTTACTGGTGGAGGTATGGATCCAGTTCCTATGGTGGCTACTAGAAGACCAGCTGAGTAAGGGAGTAAGGCTATCCCCACTGACCTTGGGTCTTGCTCACCACGGATGCGAGCCTACGAGGGTGGGGAGTCCACTGTCAGGAACTGACGGCCCAGAGACAATGGGACAAGCCCGGGCAGTCAGGCTAGCCCTGCCTATGCTTCAGTCACAGACTCTGGGGTGAATCTGTCAGTCATGTCAGACAACACCACAACAGTGGCCTACATCAATCGACAGGGAGGATCCAGAAGCCAACAGATGTTCCTGGAAATAGACCCCCTAATGGCGTGGGCGGAAGCAAACCTAAAAGGGATCTCTGCCGCTCTCATCGTGGGAAAACATGTCACTGTGGATTACCTCAGCAGGGAAACTCTAGACCCAGGGGAGTGGAGACTGTCAACCACAGCCTTCCAGTTAATAATAGACCGCTGGGGAAATTCAACCATGGATCTTCTGGTAACACGATCCAACGCCCAAGTCCCCAAGTTCTTCAGCCGCAGACGAGAACCACAATCCCAGGGGATCAACGCCCTGGTCCAGACCTGGCCACAGGAAGACCTGCCATACGCCTTTCCTCCATTGCCACTACTGGGCGGGATCATTCGCAATATAGAACACCACAGAGGGCTAGTACTTCTAGTGGCCCCAGACTGGCCAAGAAGGCCATGGTACGCAGACATGTGAAGACTTCTGGAGTGGAACCCTCTTTCTACCTCCACTCGGACCTGCTCCAGCAAGGACCAATCCTCCATGAAGACCCAACTTGATTCTCGCTTATGGTCTGGCCATTGAGAGGACTCGCCTGAGGAAGAGCAGATACTCGGGGGCAGTGATTGACACCTTGCTCTGAGCACGCATGTTTTCCATATCTTTAACCTATATATGAATATGGAGAATATTCGAAGCCTGGTGTGAAGACCATGACATCTTCAGACAGTCAAAATTCCCATGATCCTGGAATTTCTGCAGGACGGCTTTAAAGAAGGGGTTGTCTCTCAACTCCATCAAGGTTCAACTGGATGTGCTGGCCTGCTTCAGAGCCAAAGTGGATGGCATCAGTCTATCTTCCTATCCAGACGTCTCCCGCTTCCTGAGAGGGGTCAAGCAAATCCAACCGCCTCTAAAGTGGCCGGTACCCCTATGGAATCTCAATCTAGTACTAGACTTCCTAGCGGGAGCTTCTTTCAGATCGTCACCAGGTTTGTCCCTACGGCTCCTGACCTTGAAGACTGCATTCTTAGTAGCAATATGTTCAGCCCATCGCATCTCCGATCTTCAAGCACTATCCTGTCAGGAACCATTCCTCAGATTCACACCAGGATCCATACAGCTGTGCACTGTACCCTCTTTCCTTCCAAAGGTGGTTTCTCATTTCCATCTAAACCAAACCATCTCGCTGTCATCTCCAGACGAGCATAAGGACTTGGAAGACTCACGCCTCCTTCACCATCTTAACGTCGGCAGACTCCTAGTCCGATACTTGGAAAGATCGGAATCCGTACGAAAGACGGGACCACCTATTCGTCCTTCACAGTGGGAAGAAACAAGTGGAAGCGCCCTCGTGGACAACCATAACCCGCTGGATCAAAGACGTAATCAAGGCGGCCTACGTAGAGGCAGGCAAGCCTCCACCTCTACAAGTCAAGGCCCACTCCACCAGAGCCCAGGCAGTGTCCTGGGCAGAAACCAAGATTCTGTCACCCACCAAGATCTGTAGGGCAGCGACATGGTCCTCTATTCACTCCTTCTTGTGTTCAGGCCCGGGAGGACACAGCATTTGCAAGGGCAGTACTAAGTGGGCCACGGGCAGCCTCCCACTCGGTTCGGGAGTAGCTTTTGTACATCCCATTGGTCCTGAGTCCATCTGCTACATGCTAGGAAATGGAGAAATTACTTACCTGATAATTTCCTTTTCCTTAAACGTAAGAAATTGCCATGCTGGGTCAGACCAAGGGTCCATCAAGCCCAGCATCCTGTTTCCAACAGAGGCCAAACCAGGCCACAAGAACCTGGCAATTACCCAAACACTAAGAAGATCTCATGCTACTGATGTAATTAATAGCAGTGGCTATTCCCTAAGTAAACTTGATTAATAGTCATTAATGGACTTCTCCTCCAAGAACTTTCCAAACCTTTTTTGAACCCAGCTACACCATCCTCTGGCAACAAATTCCAGAGCTTTATTGTGCGTTGAGTGAAAGAATTTTCTCCGATTAGTCTTAAATGTGCTACTTGCTAACTTAATGGAATGCCCCCTAGTCCTTCTATTATTCGAAAGTGTAAATAACGGAATCACATCTACTCGTTCAAGATCTCTCATGATCTTAAAGACCTCTATCATATCCCCCCTCAGCCGTCTCTTCTCCAAGCTGAACAGCCCTAACCTCTTCAGCCTTTCCTCATAGGGGAGCTGTTCCATCCCCTTTATCATTTTGTATTGAAAGTTTTTATTGGCACAAATGCATATACAAAACAAGAGTACAGTGTTGCCCTTCTCTGTACCTTCTCCATCGCAACTATATCTTTTTTGAGATGCGGCGACCAGAATTGTACACAGTATTCAAGGTGCGGTCTCACCACGTAGCGATATAGAGGCATTATGACATTTTCCGTTTTATTAACCATTCCCTTCCTAATAATTCCTAACATTCTGTTTGCTTTTTTGACTGCTGCAGCACACTGAGCTGACTATTTTAAAGTGTTATCCACTGATGCCTAGATCTTTTTCCTGGGTGGTAGCTCCTAATATGGAACCTAACATCATGTAACTACAGCAACGGTTATTTTTCCCTATATGCAACACCTTGCACTTGTCCACATTAAATTTCATCTGCCATTTGGATGCCCAATCTTCCAGTCTTGCAAGATCCTCCTGTAATATATCACAGTCCGCTTGTGATTTATCTATTCTGAATAATTGTCATTCGCAAATTTGATAACCTCACTCGTCGTATTCCTTTCCATATTGAAAAGCACCGGTCCAAGTATAGATCCCTGAGGCACTCCACTATTTACCCTTTTCCACTGAGAAAATTGACCATTTAATCCTACTCGCTGTTTCCTGTCTTTAACCAGTTAGTGTAGACACTCAGTTTCCTGCCCATGGCTGCCCCAGAACATGGAAACCTTGGGTGACAATCCCCGAGAGCAAGACAAGCACGGGTAAGCCATACTTTACCTCTAGTTAGGACACCCTTAGTTACCGGGTGTCGGCGTTTCTCGGTTGAGTGTACTGGTGGTCTCCAGCTAAAATTCACGTCAACCAGTTCTAGTTAACCAAGTTAATCAAGTTATTGAAACACACATATATCTACAATTGCTTTTCAAGGAGAATACTGAAGAGCAGAGCTTCCTGCAGGTTATATGTAGTGCTGACGTCAGATTGAAATCTGACTCTGTCTCCAACTGCTATCAGGAGCACACTATACCCATTGGTCCTGAGTCCATCTGTCTACACTAAGGAAAAGGAAATTATCAGGTAAGTAATTTCTCCATTTAAAAATGTCAAACATTTGGATAATAAATTCATGATTTTAAACTTTGTGGCAGAAGTCATTTCATTAGTGTAACAGGACCTTCATAACAGCAAGTGGTTACTTTGCCAGTCTGACGTTTCTACCACTATATCACTCATGTATAGTCATTGATCTCATGGTGTATACCCTTTTTCACTTTTTAAAAATGTTTTGGTTGCTCATAAAAAAAAAACAACAATTAATGGTTCCTACCCGACTTCTTGGGTTCCATGCAGTACTTGAACGTAATTCAGTCTGTTATCTCCACGTGGCATTACGTTTCGAGGACGTTGCTTCAAGGGCTGAATCATTTTAAAGTGCCAACTTGTGCTGTCTAAAAAATAATTAAACAAGATGTAACAGGTGGGCAATGCAAAATATGCAGAGCTTTCTATAAATGAACAAATTCAGATGGTTTAACAGATAGTCACGGTTATATAGGCTAACTCACTGTCTGTTAAGCGACAATACCAGTGTTCAAAAGTGATTACTAGGCACTGACACAACAGGTTCTTCATCAAACAGCTATTTTAAGAGATCAGTGCTGAATTCATTCCCGCCCTTATAAGGATATTTACATACATAGACGTTACCATGTTGACAGCATAGTTATGTCAATAAAAACCTAGTTCAGTCAATGAACACAGTCCACTCAATTTCTTTATTTAAGCCCAAAAGGGCAACAGTGTGCATATGAAAAAACCAGGCTTGTTCTCTCCATGCCAAGTTGAACATCCTACCTCCCCCTCTTCAATGTGTAGGCAAGGTTTCCAGCACTGCCCATCATAAATCCAAGGCAGTGTGTTTAAATTCCACAAAGTTGGACACAATAGGCACCCTCATTTTTTTTGATGTTCCAATATAGTATATTCCACAAGGGCAGCTAATGATATATCACAAAACATGATTTGCAGGAGACATCTCTAACTACAGAATATACTTTCCTGTCTCAAACCAGGTGGGATAATATCTTCAGCTATTCACATGATCATCTAAGTGAGGTAGTCAAAGGTGTGTCTTTATTCAGTGAAGATACACAAAGCCTCTGCATTGAGTTGGGCTAAATTAATAGTGTTACAGAAGAGATTAATACTCACTGACCTATGTTGTGCTACTCTCATTGAATATCTCAAACAACATATCCCGAAAGGATTGCCCATGTATAAGGAACCGAAGGTTTACACTGAATATCCTGAGATTTTGGACAAATGGTCCTATATTCTTAACAAATGCTCCATGAACCTTATGTTGATTGTTGAGCAGGCACAGAAGATCTTCAGTGAATTACAGGAGAAGACAGGTGCAATGCTGGATGATTTAAAAAAAGATACCTTTCTGGATTTGATTCTACCATCAGGATTTCCAGCGGAGTATGGATAAGTTCTGCTTTGAACTGAGAAACATGAACATTTATAAATTTAAATGTGATCATGCTGATTATCAGAGAGGACATAATTCTCCTTGGCTTAATCGTGAATGCAAAGAAAAAAAGCTAGCTTTGACCTTCCATCAGATAGTTCATCTGACAGTGATGAGACTACAACCACAGATTTTTTTTATAGGGAGCAGACACTGGTATCGAGGGGGCAGACCCAGATGTCAAGGCATGAGGAATTGCCATGCAGTCAAGTGAGAGACCATGTACCCAGCCACAATTTGACTTAAGATGTGATCAAGTGAGTGCCAGTTTGTGTGATATCACATCTTCTGTCATTAATATTTTACACTAGCCTTACCTTGGAAGAAGAGCGAGTACTTAACAAGGGACTTAATTTTGTACCTACCTAAACACATGACCACCTGCAGTTCTATTGTGATTTCTTTAAAGGCATAAGGCAGTTACAGCAGAAGGTGTATTTTTGAAATGTTTCCTCCAGTCACGGGATCTTTATCACTGATTGCAAATACATCCAAATGGTGCTGTGAGATTTGGGGGAGTTAGTCATTCATTGGCCTTTTTTTTTTTTTTTTTTTTTTTTTTTTTTTTTTTTTTTAAACACCACACATCAGGATATGTTAGCCATCAGACAGTTGAAGAGACAGGAAGATATTGTTCTGAAAGCTGCAGACAAAGATGGTGCAATTGTAGTAATGGGCAGTGACCAATACAATATGGAGGTATAACGCCAGCTCCCAAATACTGATTTTTATCAGGAATTAACAGATGAGCCCACACTGTGTCCTGGAAGATATTAAAACCCTGGAATAAAGTGGTTATGAGCATGGTGTTTTGTCTAATAAAGAGTTCTTAAGGTAACATCCAAGGACACCTGTCATTTACGTACTGCTGAAAATCCACAAGTCCCTCCAGGGAGGCTGATTGTTTGCCAGGGGTTCTGTGCTTGAGCTGATTTCCATTTTTTTTAGACAAAATGTGTTAGCCTTTTGTTCTGTTAGCTCCATCGTACATTAAAGATAGTTCAAACATGATTAGATTCCTTCTGGGTCTTGTAATTAAATTGGACTGGCTTTTAGTTACTCTAGACATTGAATCATTGTATATGATTCAATGTCTAGACTTATAGGGACAACCTGAGGGTCCCCACCAAATACATCATTGAAATGGCAACTTTAGCACTATGAAGTATTTCCTACAGACACATGGCACAGCAATGGGGGCAGTGATGGCATCCGACATCACTGCTTTTGAAAGAAAATACCTAACCACGCTTAGTTGAATTGACTGCATAAAATGTTGGAAACGTTATATTGATGATGTATTTGTCCTTTGGCAAGGATCCGCAGCATTGTTGATGGAATTCTGCACTTGGTTGAATTCTTTGAATTCCGTTTGAAATTCACAGTCAATTAGCATGAGAGAGAGTGTGCCTTTTTGGATATCAAGATTTTAAAGATCAGTGTATCCTGAAAACTACCATCTATAGGAAACCAAACGAACACAACAACCTTCTGTCCTATGAGAGTTTCCACCCAAGGAATTTCAAGAGGAATCTCCCAACTGGACAGTTTCTGCAGCTATGTAGACTGTTCAGATACTGAGGAATTTGAGGTTCAAGCACAAGTGATGGTTACTTGTTTATGCTGCATCAAGGCAACATATCAGAGAGCCCTGTATAGTAACCAGGGTTTGTTGCTACAACCACTAGTCTGGGAACCATCAGTCACACACACACACACTAGTGTTGAGGCATTCAACTATTTCTAGTCAAATCTGCAGGTCTATATGTAAACATTGGTCTCTACTTCAATGTACCCATGTCTCCTGTAAAGCTCCAGTCCGCTTTGCATTTTCAAGGAGTCGCAACATTCGTGACTAGGTCATTCAGTCTTCTACTTTTAGCCTAACCTCAGGGAATTGGAATTTAGTGGGTGCCATGGATACACTTGGTGTGATTTGAAGATGCAATAAGACCATGTTACATCTACTACCGAGAGAGTGTATCCCATAGTTAGAGATGTCTTCTGCAAATCATGTTGTGTGATATACATCATTAGTTGCCCTTGTGGACTTATGCTGTATTGGAATGACAAATCGGATAGAGAAAACTTGTTTAAACTGAGCACAAACATGTTTGAACACCAAAAAAATGGAAGCGCCTCTTGTCCCACTTTGTGAAATTTAAACATACTGCCTTAGATCTTCAATGGGTGGTGTTGGAAACTGTGCCTGCACATTGGAGAGTGGGGGATAGGGTGCTCAACTTGGCACGGAAAGAACAAACCTGGATTTTTCATGTACACACTGTTGGCCCTTGAGTGGACCATGTTCATTGAGTTAACTATGTTTTTTTGACATTATTATGCTGTCAACATGGTAATGTCTATGTAGGAATGGGAATGAAGTCAGCCCAGAGCTCTTAAAATGACTGCTTGATGAAGAACCTGTTGTTAGTGCCTGGTCTTCACTCTTTTGTACACAAGGATTGTCATTTAACAGACAGTGAGGGTAGCCTATAGAACTGTGACTATCTGTTTAACCATCTGAATTTGTTCATTCATAGAAAGTCTGGATATTCTGCATTGCCTACCTGTTACATGCTTGCTTGTTTAATTTTTTTTTTTTTTTTTTAGAGAGCAAAAGTTGGCGTTTTAAAATGATTTTCAACCCCTTAAGCAGTGTCCTCGAAACTTGGTACTATGTAGGGCTAAGAGATTAAATCACATTCAGACAAGGCATGGAACCCAAGTATACATGTAGTAACCATTTATTTTTTATGAGCAACAAAAACATTTTAAAAAGTGGAAACAGGTATACATGATCAATATAGCAGCAGAAATGTCAGGTTGGCAAAGTAGCCGCTAGGTGTTATGAAAGTCCTGTTACACTAATGAAAAATTTTCTGCCTCAGTTTAAAATCATAAATTTATTAGCCATGTTCTTTTTGACATCTTTAAATCAGTCATAAATTCTTTAAATTGGTAGTTACACATTCCAGGGTGAGTGTTTCTGTTAATTCAACTATCCTAATGTTTCAGCAGTTGTCCCGAGTTGTACTGTTGTGGCAAACAGTGTGACTTGGATATAGAACGTTTTCATGGTAGATGGATAGTTAAGTATAAGTTTCTTGTTAGATTGGATGGGTGTAAGAGAGTGAAACTGTAAACACATGCACTTTTCACCAAATTATTATTTTCCAATCTTAATTGCAACACCTTGGCTAACACTTTGAGGTCTGCATTCAATAGTGAAATGGGTCTATAAGACCCTAGATCTACTTCCTCTCTTCCCTTGTGAATCAACACAATAGTAGCATCTGTTAGTCTATGCTGACATTGTCCTATAAATGGACTTTTGCCAAGTGGAAGCAGTTTCACTGCCTTTTCCAACTCCCCTAACATAAGGGCTTCCCTCAGCCGTTCATTTTGTTCGGAAACCTTAGGCAGTTGTATTTTTCCCAGGTATCCTACAATAAATTCTAAATAGCAGCTCTCCTTCCCACCATGTGTCTTCATAATAAGTCCAGAAGGTATCATTTATAATCTTGAGATTATCCGACAACCATCCATCCGCTACCCTAATATTTGGAATTACAGTTCCTCTGACTCTTTTCCAAAGCAAGTGTGCTAGCAGTTTACCAGCCTTCTTACCATGCTCATAAAATTTAACGTAAAATGCATTGATCTTTCTATTATCTGTCTGTATTGACTCTAACTTTCACCTTCACACCAACAATTGCGTCCAAATTTGTTTAGAGCACCTCTTTTTATGAAGTGCTTCCAGCCTTACAATTTCTCTTTCCAGCGACTTTTCTTTTGCTTCTCTAGCCCACTTGTGATAACTCATGTATCCTATTATCTTACCTCACAATACCGCTTTCAGTATTTCCCACAGAACCACTGGGCTGTATTCTTCTGTAGAGTGAATTTCTTTAAACTCTTTAATCTCTTTTGTAACGAGGCCATAAAATCCTCTTCCTAATACAGATATATTTAACCGCCATGAACACTCCTTTGACATTATCTGAGATATGTCAAGAGTAAGCTCTTTAGGGTGATGATCCGACAAATAACATGAGGATATCCGCCCCTAACATTCTGCCCAATAGTCTCTGAGAACAAAGGAAATACTCTATAAATGACTGTAAGTGTGTACTGTCGAATGAGTGTAATTTGTACTGCTAGGAAATTTAGACTTCCATACATCCACCAAGTCTATCCTTTGAATCAGTTGTCTAAGTTCTTTGTTCTGCTGTATTCCACCTTGTCGTGACCTTTCCAAAGCTGGGTCCAGACACACATTCCGGTCACAATAGGATACAATGAGAAACAAACCCCCCCCCCCACCACCACCACCACCACCACATCTCTTATTTGTGAGAAGAAAACATTTCTGACCTTTTGTTTTGATCGTAAATATTAGCTACAACCAATGGCTATTCATAGAGAACCCCCTCAATAAGAATGAATCTGCCTTCCGGGTCTTTCTGTGTCTTGTGTATGCTTATGGGCAAATCTTAGACACTATTTTGTGTCAGTCGCTAAGTGATGAAGAGCTTGAGATGATTCTAGGTCTATCCTGCCCACCCCCATCCCTCACCCCCTCCCCTGAAAACATGTAGCATCCATAAACTGAATGCAGGATAACAAAAAACAAGATGATTAAAAAAAAGGCACAGTCCTGGGAAAATCGTATTCAAGCAATCTGAGCTCCCCAAACTCTATCCAAGCCATGAAGTTGAGCAATGCAAAACAGGGTGTTACCTCGCGACGAGCTGGGGCAGCAAGGGCACCGAGTTCCGGGTCTCTTCAGCGTTTTCCAGCAGGAGCTTGTGGCCAAATAGCATCCGGCTGATGCTATTTGGCCACAAGCTCCACCCCCCACGGCGCATCAGACTTTAACCCGGAAGTCCTCGCGTTTATGTGGGAACTTCGGGTATTTAAAGGACTGAGCACAGCATTGCCTCGGCTACAGGCTTGCTGGTGCTCCTATGTGTGACTTTGGTTTCCTGTCTGATCCTGACCTCTGATTGTGCCTGGACCTGCTCTGCCTGCCCTGACTACGGACTGCTCCTGGACCTGCTTTCCCTGCCGCCTGCCCTGACTACGGACTGCTCCTGGACCTGCTCTGCCTGCCGCCTGCCCTGACTACGGATTGCTCCTGGACCTGCTCTGCCTGCCGCCTGCCTTGACTACGGATTGCTCCTGGATCAGCTCCGCCTGCCTTGACTACAGACTTCTTCTGGATCTGCTCTGCCTGCTGCCTGCCTTGACTTCGGACTGTTTCTGGACTTACCTTGCTCACCCCCGCCTGAAGCACGGTCGTGATCTCCACTGGCTGAGATTTCCCTTGGATCTACCACTTCGGAAGGTAAGATCCTTGGCTTCCTTGGATCCACATATTTAATCATAACAGATAGCCGAGGCTATGGATCCGGTAGACCTTTCAGCCTTACAGGCCATCCCAGGATGAGCGACACGAATTCAACAGCAAGGAGCGTTAGACCAAGTTACGGGAGTCTTGGAGAGATTGGTGACCGAATGGAAGCTCTTTCTCTGGCCGCTTCAGCAAATTCAGCCCCTTTGTTACTGTCACCTCCTATACGCATGCAGCCTCCACCACGTTTTAATGGAAATCCTCAGCTTTGTCGGGGTTTTCTGAACCAATGTGTAATGCATTTTTCACTCCAAGCAGCAGCATTTCCCACGGATAGAACAAAGGTCACTTTCATCTTATCCCTCTTAGAAGGACCAGCATTGGCGTGAGCATCACCATTCTGGGAACGAGAGGATCCATTGATGGACAATCTGGAACAATTCTTAAGACTTCCGTTTAATATTGATGAACCTGGTCGGATGACTTCGGCAGCCTCTGAATTACTGCAAATTAAGCAAGGGCCCCAATCAGTGGGAGAGTATGCAGTCCAATTTCGAACCTTAGCAGTGGAGCTACGCTGGGGTAATGAGTTTTACCGCCATCTTCCGACAAGGCCTCTCCAAAGCTATCAAGGATGAATTAGCGGGCCGTGAAATTCCCGAATCTTTAGAGGAACTAATTCATTTGGCGATCAAATTGCTCTGAAATTCCAAGAGAGATCTCAAGAACGAGGTCTCGCGAGACGACCTATTCGATTGGCACAGTCTTTTCAAAAGACCTTTTCTTACTCCAAGAACTCCAGAACCTCAGGTAGCAGAGGGAGGAGCCTATGCAGATCGACTGGTGTCATTTAAGTCCCGAGGAACGTCTGCATAGAAGAATGAACAATCTTTGTCTTTACTGTGCTGGCACTGGACATTTTATCAATAAATGTCCAAGCAAAACGGGAAACTCTCGGACCTAGGACTGGTAGGAGAGGCCTCCCTGGGTCATGCCGTTTCCTCTCCACAAATACTAAATACAGTCTCGATAACGCTCCATAATAATACCTTTCATCTGCAAGCCTTCTTGGACTTAGGGGCGGCCGGTAACTTTATTGAAGAGACTCTAGTTCGTCAATTCCAGATTCCTACTAAGCAGCTACCAGTTCCCCTTACTGTGTCATCTGTTTCGGGGCAACCTTTGTCGAATAAAATTTTTCAAGTCACGCAACCCATCAAACTCACCACCGGAATTCTTCACCAAGAGACTATTCAATTATATGTTCTTTCTTCCTTAGTCAACCAAGTTATTCTTGGGTTACCATGGTTAAGGCTTCACCAACCCCAGATCGATTGGGGTACCTCACAAGTAGCCAGTTGGAGCAAGTACTGTCATCAGAACTATGTTAAACAGATCTCACCAATTAAAACCAGTAACTCCTATTCATTAACCATTCCATCCAGTTTACCACAAGTATATTTATTTTATTTATTTAAAACTTTTATATACCGGCATTAGTATGCAAACATACCAGTTTACATCTTAACTAACAGACTGAAAATACAATTAACAGGGCAGGGTAAATACAGGGCGCGTAAATACAAGTGCAGTTAGTATGGAAGAAAAGAGCAAAACATCAACTTTGAACGGTAACAGGAGGGCTAAACAAGAGTCTATATACAATTTAAGTACCACTTATAAGATTAATGGAGAGGTGGAAGATGGAGACAGTTATTCTGGGTAGGCCTGTCGGAAGAGCCAAGTCTTTAGTTTCTTTTTGAACTTAGAGTAGCATGGCTCAAGTCTAAGTATAGTCAGGAGGGAGGGAGTTCCATTGCTTACGGCCTGCAATGGAGAGTGCACGGTCCCTTGTGGCGGATAGGTGGGCTTTTTTGATGGGTGGTATTGATAGTGTGCCTTTGTTGACAGAGCGCATGGGTCTGTCAGAGTGTGTGGGGCAAAACGGTTCATCGAGCCAGTTAGAGTTGTGGGAGTAAATGGATTTGTGAATTATGGTTAGGGTTTTAAAGAGGATGCAGGATGCTATGGGGAGCCAGTGAAGGTCTTTGAGTATGGGAGTGATGTGATCAGATTTCCGTGAGTTAGCGATAATTCTGGCGATGGCGTTTTGGAACATTTGTAGGGGTTTCGTAGTGGAGGCGGGTAGTCCGAGGAGGAGGGCATTGCAGTAGTCTAGCTTTGAGGAAAGAGTAGCTTGGATGACAGTGCAGAAGTCCTGATAGTGGAGGAGAGGTTTCTTTATAACATTGAGCTTGAAGAAACCTTCTTTGAGGATGGAATTGATCTGTTTTTTTAGATTGAGTTGTTGGTCTAGAATTATCCCAAGATCTCTTACACAGAGTTGGGAAGATATGGTGTTGAAAACTGGATCATTGGAGATCAGGGGTTTAGGGGGTTGGTGCTGAGATAGAAGGAGCAGCTCCGTTTTGGATGAGTTTAAGGCAAGGTGGATGTTAGTGAGGAAATCATTTATGGTGGCAAGACAAGTGTCCCAAAAGGCAAGAGCATCGGTGAGAGAATTGTGAATGGGAATGAGGATTTGCACATTGTCTGTGCAGAGGTAGAATTTGAGGCCAAGGTCTGTGAGAAGCTGACAGAGGGGTGTAAGGTAAATATTGAATAAGGTGGAGGAGAGAGAAGAGCCTTGGGGAACGCCTTGGGACAGATGGTAGAGTGCGGATTTGGCATTTCCTATTTTGACTGCGAATTTTCTGTTGGATAAGTAGGATTTGAACCAAAGCAGGGCTAGGCCCGAGATACCTATTTCGGTCAAACGGTGGATGAGGTAGTTGTGATTGATGGTATCAAAGGCGGCTGAGATGTCGAGAAGGGCAAGGAGGTAGCAGTTGCCCTGGTCCATGCCTCTGAGTATGTGGTCCGTGAGGGAGAGCAGGAGTGTTTCGGTATTGAGGGATTTGCGGAAGCCAAATTGGGCAGGATGTAAGTATATGCAGAATTCAGGGGCGTGTTCAGCAAAAAGCAGGCGAAGATGCTACCACCCCATCGCACCTATCATTGTGAGATAGAATTACTTCCAGGGAAAGATCCCCCCCAGGGGAAGGGTTTATGCCCTGTCAGAACCTGAATCAGAAGCTATGAAAGCAATATATCCAGGGACAATCGGACAGGGGTTTCATTAGAACCCTCCTCCTCTCCGGCGGGGGCCAGATTTTTTTTTTGTGAAGAAGAAAGATGGATCATTACAACCCTATATTGATTATAGAGGACTTAATAACATCACTAAAAAGAACCGGTATCCAATTCCGCTTATTTCAGAACTGTTTGATCGTTTGAAAGGAGCACAGATATTCACCAAACTGGATCTCCGGAGAGCATATAACTTAATCAGAATATGTGAAGGAGAGGAATGGAAGACGGCGTTTAACACTCGAGACTGACATCATGAATACTTAATGATGCCGTTTGGACTATGTAATGCTCCAGCGATCTTTCAGACTATGATTAATGACATTTCAGAGATCTTCTTTACTCTCTACAATCATTGTATATCTGGACGACACCTTAATTTTTTCTAAAAATGAAACTCAACATAGGATTCATGTTAAACAAGTCCTTCAACGACTGCGGGAGAACAGATTGTATGCAAAATTGGAGAAATGCCTCTTTCATCAGCAGCAATTACCCTTCTTAGGTTATATTGTATCTCGTGCAGGCCTACGCATGGACCCTGATAAACTTAAAGCCTTATTCTGGATTGGCCTCAAACCAGTGGGACTAAAAGCTCTGCAGCGATTTTGGGGTTTTCCAATTACTATCGCCAATTTATTTCCGGATACTCCACTTTAGTAGCACCATTGACTGGCCCTAACCAAGAAGGGAGCTCCAAATTGTAGTTGGCCTCCTGAAGTGATCCAGGCCTTCCAACTCTTAAAGAGTTTGTTAAAGACCCATGTTTACAATGCCCTAATCCAGAGAAACCATTCATTTTGGAGGTTGATGCTTCTGCCCTAGGAGTTGGGGCGGTCCTTTTACAACCCTCCGAGTTAGGAAAAATTAGCTATCTGTGCATATTTTCCAGGAAATTCTCCCCTGCGGAAAAAAAATTATACCATTGGGGAATGGGAACTTTTGGCTATTAAAAGGGCACTTGAAGAATGGCGACATCTCTTGGAGGGGGCTAAATTTACCATTGGCATCTATACGGATCATAAAAATCTGGCCTACTTGTCTCGTGCTCAAAGCCTAAATCCACGGCAAGCTCGTTGGGCACTCTTTTCTTAGCAGATTCGACTTTGTTATATTTTCGACCCTCCGAGAGGAATGTTCGTGCCGATGCATTATCACGAAGTTTTATTTCCGATGACGTTTCTGAATCACCCTGACATATAATCGATCCAGCCCACATAATAGTGGCAGCAACTCTCACGGTCCCGGTGGGGAAAACAATGGTACCCAGACGTTCCAGACAAAAAAGTGCTACGCTTGGCCCATGATTCTTTATTTGCCGGACACCCCGGCAGACTTGGGACTATGAGCCTCGTGTCCTGTCATTATTGGTGGCCACAGTGGGTGGCTGACGTCAAGAAGTATGTGGACTCCTGTCCTACTTGTGTGGCTCAAAAGTCGTCTAGACAACGACCGAGTGGACTTGCAACCTCTTCCGATTCCAGACCGGCCATGGAATCACATCGCTACAGATTTTATTACAGATCTCCCTCTCTCAGAGGGCAATTCAGTAATTTGGGTTGTCATTGATCGTTTTTCTCACATGGCACACTTCGTTCCCTTACCGGGATTGCCGTCCGCGCCAGAATTGGGTCGATTATTTTTTCAGCACATCTTCCGAATCCATGCTCTACCTTCTAGTATTGTATCAGATAGAGGAGTCCAGTTTATGGCACAATATTGGAAGGATCTTTGTAAAAAGTTTGGAATAGACCTTAACTTTTCTTCCGCTTATCATCCCCAATCCAACGGATTAACTGAACGAACAAATCAAACACTCAAAACATTTTTACGTTATGTTAATCAATGTCAGGTCGACTGAGCGTCTTTACTACCCTGGGCTGAGCTCTGTCATAATGATCACGTTCAGGCTTCTAGCTCATCACCCTTTTTCTTGGTCTTTGGAAGACACCCCAGACTTCCACTTCCCATCCCGACTTCTTCTGCCGTTCTGGCAGTAGAACAAATTGTTCGTTCCATGACGACTTTATGGGACAAGACTCAAGTCTTACTACGATGAGTGGCCAGCAAAATGAAGAACCAAGCAGACGAGGAGAAGACCAGAACTCTCGCTAAAATCTGGAGACCTGGTGTTGCTGAGCACACGGAATCTCAAATTACGTACTCCTTCCCCAAAATTTGCACCTCGATTTGTCGGACCCTTTCCTATCGACAGGCAAATTAGTAAGGTATCCTTTAAACTCCATCTGCCTCCTACTTGCACATTTATGATGTGTTTCACATCTCCCTACTAAAACCTGCAATCTTATCCTGGCCCGCAAGAAAGTTTAAACAGACAACCCCAGCGGTCCTGCCCGATCGGTCTCAATATGAAGTCAGAGATCCTGGATGTCAGAAGATCAAGGGGGACATTACAATATTTGATCTCTTGGAAGAATTATGGCCCAGAGGAGAATTCCTGGGAGCCAGTCCATAATATACAGGCTCCTCGTTTAATCCGGGAGTTTCATAAACGTTTTCCAGGAAACCTCACCCTAGGAACAAGAGAGGGCCTTTGCGGGGGAGGTACTGTTACCTCGCGACGAGCTGGGGCAGCAAGGGCGCCGGGTTCCGGGTCTCTTCGGCGTTTTCCGGAAGCAGCACAGGCCAACGCTATTCGGCCACAAGCTTCGCCCCCCTTGGAGTATCAGACTTTAACCCGGAAGTCCCCGCGTTTACGCGGGAACTTCGGGTATTTAAAGGACTGAGCCCAGCACAGCATTGCCTCGGCTACAGGCTTGCTTGTGCTGGTGCTCCTGTGTGTGACTCCGGTTTCCTGTCTGATCCTGACCTCGGATTGCTCCTGGACCTGCTCCGCCTGCCCTGACTATGGATTGCCCCTGGACCTGCTCTGTCTGCCGCCTGCCCTGACTACGGACTGCTGCTGGATCTGCTCTGCTTGCCGCCTGCCTTGACTTCGGACTGTTTCTGGACTTACTTTGCTCGCCCCTGCCTGAAGCACGGTTGCGATCTCCACTGGCTGAGATTTCCCTTGGATCTACCATGCCGGAAGGCAAGATCCTTGCCTACCTTGGATCCATTAATTTAATCATAACACAGGGAACCTCCTCTCGCACAGCTTCAGTCGCTGTCACTGCTGATGGAACTCCGATGGCGCAGCTCAGCTTTATCCCAGCGCCCTGAAGCTTCCGAACTTCCACCACCGCTGATTTTACTTGTACACAGGAGGGCTTCCCTGATCTGATCAAGGAAGCACTGCACATCAACTGGAGAATCAAACAGCTTTGCTTTATTATTATAGACCACTTTCAGTTTAGCAGAGTAGACCAAGGCATATTGAAGATCACATTGCCATGGCACTTTCTTAATTGTGGTGAATCCGGCCCTCTTCTTTTGTAATGTTGCAGAAAATTTGGGATAGATAGCTCTCCCCTTTGTGCACCCCTTCGTGCAAACCTTTGTGTATATGTAAAAATTTATTTTTGTTTCCTTTAACTAAGCTGTGTATTCGACTAAGGAATTTTTTCCTGCTTTTTCTGTTTCACTATAAACCGGCATGATTTGCATTTAATGCAAGAATGTCAGTATATAAAAGTTAAAAATAAATAAATAAATGCGGTGTTGCTGAAACTTAACCTCTCCCTTTTCTCCTGCAGCATTTAGAAATTTGTACCTTGTTGGGGAAACATTGCAACTGAAGGATCACAGTACCCATCCATCCACCGGGGGAGGGGGGGGGGGGCTAATGCTCAGTGAGCCCACTTGATCTGAATAACCTGATCACAGTCCTCTACGCCCAGAGCCTCTGGAATCCATCGGGCAAAAAAGTCTCTCTGATTAGCTGCTTCTTTCCCCTCAGGAAATCCCACTAGTTGCAGATTTTTACATCTGCAGCGGTTCTTTCTATCTTTTCACTCATTGTAGCAAGCTTCCACGCCAAGACATCCACATTCTACCTTGCTCTGGTAAGGGACATTTCCAAATCCTTTACAAGTGCAACCATCTCCTCAATGCGTGTTGAGTTCTCATTTACCAATTCAGCCAGAGCTGCCACTTTACCCACTACTGTTTTCAACTCCATGTGGATATTCGCAGTGAGTTTATATGAAAATGTTTCAAACAGCTGCAGAGTTTTAGTTGTCTCAAAGGGTGTCTGGGACAGGTCACTTATCCTTTAAGGCCTACTAGCCTGCTGCATCAGCCTTCCCCGCAGTAGCCCTTTTGGATGATTGCTATGTTTTTCCCCTGCGTTCACCCCATATGGCCGGTAGAAATTGCTGAGAGGGTTCTTTGCTCATCTTTAGCTTGGAACAAAGTAAGGTAGACTGGAGAATTAGAGGATAAATTGACAAGCGTCCGGGGAGCACTTCTCATTCACGTCTACCTAGATGCAGTGCATGATGTGATCTCCCTCCCCCCCCCCCCCCCCCCCCCCAAACACTTTTAGTTCCATGGATTTATATAATGGGAAAAAAGTGTATTATAACAAACATTCTTTATAAAAGGAAGAATGACTAGCATGTTTAACTGTTTATAATTTCTGTACTTAGGGCCAGGGCAACAAGAACACTCAGACTCAGTACAATGGTACAAAGTAAAATTTATTTGGCTTTACCAAGTGTTCCTGGGAGAAGCTGTATGCTAAATGCCCTCTATCTTTCAAAATTACCAGCATCTCTCAGAATAACAGAAGTGGCTCTCCTTTATAGTCAAAGATACAGCATTTGCCGAAGTTTCTAGAGTCACGTAACTGCCCAGAAACTCATTTACAAAAACACATGATGCTGTTGTCATGATAACCTAGTATGCATAGAAAATGCTTGTGAGGACATCCTTCATTCATTTGTAAAAATCATACTATTTACTTGTCTTCCCTGACACACCCTCCCACCATAAAAAGTTCCTTTATCAACATGGCTTTGATGCACTTTGTTCCTTCTGATATCCTGTTGATCTTCTTTGTTGTGTAAACAGATAGCAAGTCTGTGTCCTATATAGGAGATAGGCCTGAATTCCGTTTGCTGGCGCCAGGACTTAATTAAAACTGTAACCTTAAAAGAAGAATCTTTTCACCTGGCTCCTGTCCGTGGAGATATGCATTTGTAAGACAAAAGCTTGCATCCTGGTTTCATGCGAACCAAGCTTCCCTGTATTGTGGTGCAGATATTGTCATTGATGCCCACCTGGCCTTTAATTATAGGCTTTGCAGAGCCTGCTAGTTTCCAGATCTTTCACATTCTTTGAGTCATTCACTATAGTTCAGCAGTGTCAGTGTGAATCAGCCCTCTGAGGATTCTGGAAATGGCTGAATAAGCCACAGTTCTGAACCAGAATTATGAATTATATCATTGTCCCTCTTGTGACACCGTCAATGGAAAAGGTGTCACACCAACCAGTCTTCGATGATGAGCCATGACAAAGGAACTTAAAAGTGTGTCCTAACCACTAACCTTGGTATTTATCAGGTGTAGTGCATAGGTGTGTGTCCCTCTAGAGTCCTAATTAATATGAATGATACTCCCACAAGCATTCACTAGTTAATCAAACAATAACATCATAACTAATTTTCACTAAGTAGCTATTAGCTCTATAATGGAGCTATACAGATACCTGCATTATAAAAAGGACCTACTTCATAATAGCATGATCACATATGTTATCTTTCAGAGTTAAGTAATTACATAATAGTGGTATAACATATAAAGATAAGTACACAGAGAGACCAGTATGAAAGTACTATGTTTCTCATATAATACTAGGTATACTGGGCAAGTCTTTTCAATGAATACTGTTATTGTAACAACTACCCAGGATAATATTCATTAAAATGGCAAACAGGGATATAATCAATACACATTACCAGAAAAGTAAAGGAAACCAATAGAATAGAAAAAACAAAAATCAGCAGAAGAATTCATACTGTTGTGCATACATGATGTGGGATGAATTATAAAGGTGTTGCAAAGCATAAGACATATGCTAGTCACATGCTGTAGTGATGGAAGATCAAATACAGAGGGCATATGCATGATAGGCAAAGGCATAGCAAAAGTCCAAAACATCATGCTAGTTCTGTAGGGTATTAATGGTGCTATGCAGTATTATGACAACAACCTGTAGCAGTGGAAGCACTCACTGTATGGACAGTCCTAATTCACTTGTGGTAGTCATCTGTCCAAGAGATAATACAGCTGTAGATGGCAAGGTTTCTAAACCAATTTCAGTCAAGGGGTATTAGTTATTACGGTAGATGATGGCTAGTAATACTGCTTCGTCTTCAGATACTTCTAAGGGAAGTGGGGCTAATACCCTTCTTAAATGATAATTTAAGGCTAATACCCTTCTTAAATGAAGGGTATTAGCCTTAAGGGATAATTTAAGGCTAATACCCTTAAATGAAAATGGCGCAAAGCCCCTTCACCAGCCTCACTCTCTGATTACAAACGATCACTCCATCTTTACAAAAGTACCACGTTGAAAATCAAAAGAGACTACTATGCCCGAAAGGTTCATCATCTCAGCTTTGACTCAAAAGCTCTATTCGCCTTCGTTTCCAGCCTCACTAAACCTATCACTCCAGATATACCACCCGAACAAGCCCAGACTAAAGCAGACGAATTGGCTCTTCGTTTTAACAAAAAAATATCGGATCTCCTTAATCAGCTGATTCCAAACACTACGTCTCCAGATAACACATATCTTCCCCAAAATAAAGACATCCAGCTTAATGCCTTTGAACCCATCACAATCACAGAGATACAAAATGTATTAAAAAGAATGAAACCGTCATCACACCCATTTGATCAAATCCCTACCAAAATGCTTCTTCTTATCCCGGACACAATAGCAAAAACCCTAGCAGATATTATAAACTGCTCCTTATCACATGGCATCTACCCAGATGACCTAAAAACTGCCTCAATCAAGCCACTGCTAAAAAAAACCAAATCTAAATGCATGTGATCCCAACAACTTCCGCCCTATTTCCAACCTACCATTTATAGCTAAAATCATGGAAAAACTGGTAAACACCCAACTATCCAACTACCTAGAGGACCACAGTATTCTGTCCCCAAACCAATATGGTTTTCGCAAAGCCGCAAGCACCAAAACGCTACTAATTTCACTCATGGACTACCTACTCTCTGGTATTGATAAAGGCCAAGCATATTTACTAATCCTCCTTGACTTCTCGGCGGCCTTTGACACCGTCAACCACGCCCTTCTTCTAAAACAGCTGGCAAACATTGGTTTAACAGGTGCCACACTAAACTGGTTCAAAAACATTTCTAGAAAACAGAGGATACAGAGTCAAAATTCATAATAAAGAATCCCAATACCACCCTTCTAATAGAGGAGTGCCGCAAGGATCATCACTTTCACCCACCCTTTTCAATGTCTACCTGCTACCACTCTGCCAACTACTTACAAAATTAAGCCTGAAACATTTCCTTTTTGCAGACGACGTACAGATCGTAATCCCTATAAAAGAATCAATCTCAAAAACAATGGAATACTGGGACAGTTGCCTATTAGAAATTAAACTTCTCCTCAACAGTCTAAACCTTGTACTCAATGCTTCGAAAACAGAATTCCTGCTCATATCACCGGAAAACAATAACACACTTCCTAAACCACCCACACTCCTTCAAACAACCCACGTAAGAGACTTAGGAGCCATCCTAGACAATCGTCTCAACCTCAAAACATTCATTAACCAAACCACCAAAGATTGCTTCTACAAATTACATATCCTGAAAAGAATAAAACCGCTGTTTCACACTCAGGACTTCAGAACAATCTTGCAAGCAATAATCTTTTCCAAACTAGATTATTGCAACTCATTACTATTAGGCCTCCCAGCTTCTTACACCAAACCTTTACAAATGGTTCAGAACTCTGCAGCCAGAGTCCTTACAAATTCCAGGAAAATTGACCACATTTCACCTATTCTCAAAAACCTCCATTGGCTTCCGATCCACTATAGAATCATGTACAAAACCATTAACATTTACAAAACTATCAACCAACACACGCAACTCGACCTACAAATACCACTTAAAAAATTCACCTTCCGCCAGGCCTATCAGGGAACACTACAAAGAGTCATTCCAAAGGCCAAAACCTACCAACATAAATCCTTGAGTCTCAGAGCCTTCTCATCAGCAGGTCCAGCTCTCTGGAACTCGATCCCACCTGATTTGAGACAAGAGCCATGCTGTTTAACATTTAGGAAAAGACTAAAAACTTGGCTTTTCAAAAAAGCATTTCCAAGCCTTGAATAAAACCTCCTCTCACTAGCACTAACTCGTATGCAATAATGGAATGTAAACACGAATCAACCAACCTCAAACCCTCTCTCACTAATTCCTGCTGAATATTTATCATACTATTACCATTCACAACTGTGTCATATTTATTCATTTGATTACCTATGTACCGTTTCATAGTCTTATTTTTTCACTTGCTATTCTAATGTATCAATAGGCTGAAATGTAAATATTGTGCTGTTCAATTTCTCCCCTTCCATCCCAAGTTTATTTTCCTTGTTTTTTGTAACTTTCCCTCTCCCTTTTTCTGATTTACTGTATTTAAAGTTCAAGGTTCTTATTGAAAATATTGTTTTTTACGTTACGTTATGCTTTACACTCCTTGTTATTTGTAAACCGGGTTGATGTGATGCCTATCATGAAACTCGGTATAACAAAAACAATAAATAAATAAATAAATAAATAAATGATGGTAAGCCTAAGTATATTTGGGGATAATCATAAAAACAAGTGAAAGCTGACTCTGTGACAAAGTCTTTAGCCTATTATGTAATCTAAAACAAACTAATGTACTTTGCAGAATTGATAAACCATCAGTGTGAGTGTGCACACAGGGAAAGGAAGGAATGTAATACAAATAAAAGACAGAAATAAGGAAAATTATAAGTCACAGATATGGTTTATAGTGAAAGGGCCAAGATAAGAAGAAAAGAACAATGAGCACTTAATATACCAAAAGATATAGTAATAGAATGTTGCAGACCCCTATGACAGAGCTCCTCATATGTAAGGTATGTATTTCTTTCAAGGAGAACAATCTCATAATAAACATCTCAGGCTACCCTAGTAAGAAATCTTTGTGAAAGAGAGTGAAACAGTCATTAGGTAAAATCTAGTAAATAGTGTCATAGTAAAAAGATATTCAAAGACGGGTTCAGCGAAGACATTAGAATAAAAAATAGAATATTGAAATATTAAAGATCAGCAAAGTGATTACCCTAAGTGCAAGCTGCAAAACAAAAGAATAGGAATAGCTTATAACTTATGCTGGTGTGGAAGAGAAACATATAAAGAGATCTCCCTCTTGAACCTTAAATTATCAGCTTTGAATCACACTGAAACACATCACCCTCTATGTAATCAAAGCAGCTTCCATAGATAAAAATAAAGAAAAACCTAGTACATATGCATTTAGTTGATTCAGCATATAAGTATTATAAATTCTAAGACTGGAAAATACTACTTAACTTGGAACATACAAACTAATAAAAACAACATCACTTAGATGATATCATTAACTTGAACACCTAAATACTGGCAGAGAATGAAAGAACCTAGATTCTGCATAAAGTCACTCCCACAGAACAAAGAGAAAAGCAACGATCAGGCATAAATTGTAAGCATTGCAGTCCATATAGTATGTAAGAACTTCTATGACCAAGGATAATTTCTGCAATTAGTGCATATATAGTTCTTAGTAGGATTCAGTGATGGCAGAGCAGAATCTCTTAACTCCTTAGATTAGATGCATGTGTATGAAGTCAAACCTAAATAAAAGTGCAACAAATCCGATTAAGTAGTAAGAAAATACTTTTATGTCACATACTCCCTATATTTAACTTGCCAAATAATCCCCACATTATTTCAAAACATCATGCAATGGTCCGGACCACAAACATAAATACTCAGACTTTACATTAAAACATATATGTCACAGAACTGACTACATAATGCATGCATTCATTCATTCCTCATTTTACACATGTAACATAGAACAGACAACATGACAAACTTTTGAGCTCAAAAAATTAAAAAGTACTTTCAAAATATAAAAGAATTGGATCGATCCACAAAAGAAAACAAAAACTCAGGATTAAATTAAAATAGATCTATTAAAAAATTGAAAAGGAATCAAACTGGAAAAAACTGTAATCTTCATCTCCCATGGAACAGAGACAGATGTGCTTTGTGCTTTGGTACTCTGAAAAGAAATCTAGCATATGACAGTTAATATAATGATTAAAATTAAATTTAAAAAATAACATTACAGGTTCCTTAAAAGTCAAACTACTGTTATACCTTAATTAAAAAAAAAAAAACAGTCATAAAGCTACTTTCCTTTCTATGATGGTTCACCTCTAGGAGGCGCTGTCCCCTGTGATAAGAGCTACTTCCTTTTACAAATCTAAAACCCTTTTTTTTTTTTTTTCTATGCTATAAACTCCGAACTCACTTGAAGGACAGACTTTGTTATACCCAAGAGCAATTCATTCCCTACTGTGCCCCACCCTAAGCACTCATTCATATGCATTAGCCAGAACCTGCAATTATATATGAGGCATCTCCCTGTTTTCTTGTGTTGTTAAACTATTTCTCCCTTCATCTAAAAGTTAGCATCTAATGCGGTATAAGCAAAACTGAGAAATATCTATCATCATTAGAATATAACATAAGGTCTTTCATTAACAAAAACTCAGCCTGGATGGTAGGCATATGAGATCTGTTCTCCATTCTTTTTTTTTTCTATTTCTTACGTCACTCTAATTAAATACCTTATATCTTTAGTCCCTCTTATATCACATACTTACTCTAACACTTTATATCAAACAAAAACCTCAAAACTCTTACATCAGCAGAACTGTACAATTCATTTTAAAAGTGACTCACTCCCAGTCTTTCGTCTCAACCACATTCCTAAGGGGGGGTCACCCCCTCTCCCGCCAAACAACTGTTACACTCAATGAAGAGGTTAGTTAAGTGATAAAGCACTTTACATTCCCTTATCCAGCATAAAAATAAAGCTCAATCCCCTCTTTAACATTACTATGTCCCTCCGAACAGCATCAAATTCACTTCCGCCTACTTTCAAATTCCCATTTTCAAACTGAACAGATCAATCCATTAAAATGGAGTCACCCTCTTTTGGTATATATATATTTCTTTTTTTTTTTCGTTCTATCTCTCTGCCTATGCACCTGACCAAAGAAAAAACAATACATCCCTTTCCAATGATAAATCAAAGCTGATTATGACTGACTTTAAATAAACACAGTTTCATGCTTTCTAAATGTAACCCACCGCACATTGTGCTAAGATCTCTTCACAATAAACCCTCATTACTAACACAATTCTAAAAACGTAGATGCCAATATGAGCATCTCTACATTCCTGGTAAGAAAATATGTATTAAAACTAGCTGGACAAACCGACGAGCCACTCGTTCTCCTTCTGCCATCATTGCTATATTTCTATGTTTACTGTAAACATAAGATACAATGTAACAAGCAAGGGAGGGGGAAAAGAAAAACAACATAGAACTGAAAGATTCCTTTCTCTATTTAATGAACTGCAGCAATTAATTCAAATGTCCCTATATACCACACTGCCAGCATTTCACAAATGTCCAGATTTAAGTTTAACTACAATCACTAAACTTTTTTTACAAGGAAACATTTTACACAAAATCTTAACTTATATATATAGATTCACACAGACAAAAAAATAAGCTTATAACTTATTAAAACTAATCAGAGGAGGAAAAGAAAAGATTAACCACATGTAGCCTGCTTTAAAAGCTTAAAGCCGTTAGCACCTTCCTGAACAAAAACAAACAACCAAACTGTGGTAAACAATCCACTAACTAAAATCTCCTTATCATACTAATAATAACTTTCAAACTTACCCAATTTAACTTATTCCCTCTTCTTCCTTCAGAAGTTACTGTACTGCAGTGAAAAATCACTAAGCCATGCGGTCTGAGGACAAAAGACCCCTGTTGCTACCTAAACCTCTGTTTTTTCAACTGTTCATTCTGAAGAGAGCATAACTTAACTTGAATTTTAATCAAATCATCAACTCATTTCCTGTCTCCCTAACATATATTAAAGAACAGTTTGCAAAAAGTATTCTGATCCCGATGTAACACACAATCTATATACACCGTACAACAAATAAAATAAAAACATTGATACGTACACATTTTTCTTTTTTTTTTTCCTTTTCTCGTTACATACTCACAAAATGGATCCTGCAGCTTAAAAACTTCATTCATCATCTTCTCTGAACTCATAATTCTCCGGGATAACCTCCAGCGTACCTGGGAAACTCACTATCTTTGGACGAAAAGCCAAATTAAACGTCCAAGAACCTAGTGTACTTTTGTCCACCAAACGTACACTACAGCAAAGAATAATTATAATAACAGCTATTCAAGTCCCATCTGGGGTGCCAAAATGTTTATAATTTCTGTACTTAGGGCCAGGGCAACAAGAACACTCAGACTCAGGTCAATGGTACAAAGTAAAATTTATTTGGCTTTACCAAGTGTTCCTGGGAGAAGCTGTATGCTAAATGCCCTCTATCTTTCAAAATTACCAGCATCTCTCAGAATAACAGAAGTGGCTCTCCTTTATAGTCAAAGATACAGCATTTGCCGAAGTTTCTAGAGTCACGTAACTGCCCAGAAACTCATTTACAAAAACACATGATGCTGTTGTCATGATAACCTAGTATGCATAGAAAATGCTTGTGAGGACATCCTTCATTCATTTGTAAAAATCATACTATTTACTTGTCTTCCCTGACACACCCTCCCACCATAAAAAGTTCCTTTATCAACATGGCTTTGATGCACTTTGTTCCTTCTGATATCCTGTTGATCTTCTTTGTTGTGTAAACAGATAGCAAGTCTGTGTCCTATATAGGAGATAGGCCTGAATTCCGTTTGCTGGCGCCAGGACTTAATTAAAACTGTAACCTTAAAAGAAGAATCTTTTCACCTGGCTCCTGTCCGTTGAGATATGCATTTGTAAGACAAAAGCTTGCATCCTGGTTTCATGCGAACCAAGCTTCCCTGTATTGTGGTGCAGATATTGTCATTGATGCCCACCTGGCCTTAATTATAGGCTTTGCAGAGCCTGCTAGTTTCCAGATCTTTCACATTCTTTGAGTCATTCACTATAGTTCAGCAGTGTCAGTGTGAATCAGCCCTCTGAGGATTCTGGAAATGGCTGAATAAGCCACAGTTCTGAACCAGAATTATGAATTATATCATAACCAAATGCAATGAAATTTCCCTCCATTTTTTCCATTGGTTATTTTCATAAACATAACTACGTCAGTACATATAAATATATGTAGTACTCATTTACTGCACAGTGAAAATTAAATGCACTTATGATACCACATTTTTGTAAATTAATTACGATTCCTTAGTGTTCAGATAGGTCAGTCCCAGTGAGAGGGTTATGCACCGGCAAATGGAGACGGAACAAAAGCTGACATCACGGTCATATAGTCCTGCCCTGACAACAGCCTGCCGGTATTAATCTGCAGCAGATGGTGGACATGCATTTCCCTTTGGGAGATTGCCTGTGTGTAAAAAAAAAAAAGTTGGAAAGATATCTATGTAGCACCGCTTGCCTCCTGAGGTGAGACTGTGCGGTCTCTCCCTCAGTAGAGTACCTTCAGTCTGGTAGCTGACTGGCGTGGACCTAAATTCTAGTTGGCTGTTGCAGGCCGAGAGAGGCTCTGTGGTGAAGGCTTTAGCTCTCTCCCCCCATAGCTGTGACCTGTTCCTACTCTCAGCCACGGAGGGCTGAGATCAGGTAAAAGTTTTTATATTTAAAAAAAAAAAAAGTCAGCTACAGGAAGACAGCAGGAGAAGGGTCTGTTTCCTCGGTGTTTGGCTGTCCACTTACGTCTGGGGAAATCTGAAAGGTGAGGAGAGAGTGCAGGCACAGTGGGTTGAGCAGCCATTTGCCTAAGCCCCGCTCCCAGGCATCTCCCATTTTGGCACATGTTAGGCTACAGGGTAGTTTTGTGTGATTTTTGCTGACAGGCTATTGGCTTGCGCGTCCATGTGTGCATCCGTTCTCTGTACGTTCAGTTTGGGCGTTCTGATCATATATCTTGTGTGTCCAGTTTGAGCGTGCAGTTGGACAAACGGCCTAGGCGCGTGGGCTTGGACGCACATTGTTTTGTACATCCATTTTGGGAGCGCTTGTACACACGGGAAAGCTAGGCACAAGCCTTCATCGAGCTGTATGCTAACTGCATGGTGCCCACAGTGAAGAAACCTAAGCACCTATCTCTGTGCTGTATGCCACATCAAGGTCATTCAGCTGGAGCTTTCTTTAAGCCTGTGTCAGCGTTGCCTTGGATGCTCGGGGATATTTACTTCCTTCCAATTTGCCTTGGTCTGAGGGGAGTGTGACTTCAGGAGACAATGCAGGGGTGGTCCCCCTCCCCTGACTGGTTCACAGGACGAGTCCTGAGTGGACTCTGGCTCGCAGGATGTCAGGTTCAAGCCTATGGAGTCTGGAATGGACCTGTCCTTTTCCTGGGTGGAATTCTTTCAGGGATTGCAGATCTTTCCTCAGGGCCAGTCTTCCGAAGCAGCAATTCCTACTAAGGTAGGTCCATGCGTGCCGAGTGCTCCTCTGCCTGTCTTCACTGTCAAGCGCCTTGGCTCAGTGCGGTCTGACAGCTTGAATGCAGGTGGATCAGGATGATACTGATGATGGTGGCTCTCCTAGTGAGGAAAGGGACATTCCCCCAGATTTGGAGCCATATAGAACTCTTCTACGTTTCTTTCAAAAAGGAGTTGCTGGGTCTGATATCTCAGACCCTCGGAGTGGCTGGGCCTGACTCCTTGTGGATGCAGGAGGAGGAGGAGGATCCTATTTTGGTCACCCTGTGCCAAGGCTTCTTGTTTCTTCTTTTGGATGCCATCCAGGAGTTGCTTGATCTGGAATGGAGTGTGCCAGAGGTGTCTTTTAAAGGGGGACGTGTCTTGGGTTTATACCCCTTGAATAAACAGCCTAGAAAGCAATTGTTTTTCCCTAGGGTGGATGCTTTAATGTGTTCTATCAAAAAACGTACCACCAACCCAGTAGAGGGAAGTGTAGCAATATTGAGGCTATTTTGAAGCAAGCCTTTGAGGCAGTAAATGATTTTGCAAATTGTTTCTTGTTGCGCTTTAGTAGTTCAGGCTATCTTGCATCTTTGTCAAGAATCTGGTGGCACTGGGTCTGAACTGGAACCTACAGAAGAACCAGGGGCTGCCTTCTTGCCTGATGCGAGCTGTGACTTGGTGCGCACAGCTGCCAGAGAAGCTGCTTCAGTTATTGCAGCCAGACAGCATCTGTGGCTGCGCAACTGGCTCGCAGATAATATTTCAAAGTGTAATCTGACTAAGCTGCCCTTCAAAGGCTCACATTTCTTTGGCGGTGAATTGGAAAAAAATGGCAAGTAAATGGGGAGAGACCCAGAAGCCAGTTTCCCGGACCTTTCGGGCAAATGGCAGCTCTCAAGACTACCGGTGTTTTCAGCCTTACAGGGGAGGTTCTTCCCAGAGATCCCGTCCCTTCCGCAAGTCTGTTCTCTTGCTCGCGAAGTCCTCGAAAGGATGCGGTCTTCAGAAGTGGAGCCCTTCGGGCTGTCCCAGTGAAGGTTTGCAGGCTCACCTGGTGATGCAGGAGATAGGTGGTTGTCTGTCCCGGTTTTATCACAAATAGCTTTAGATTACTAAGGATTAATGGGTTCTCCAAGTGATTCGGAATGGCTATGTTCTAGAATTTCTTCACAGTCCTCCAAATGCCTTCATGAAACTCCCCTCAGAAGAGGGTAGAAGTGGGAGCGACATTACAATGGCTGTTGAATCTGAAAGCAGTCATTACCATTGCAATCATTTTGTAATGCCCAAGAAGGAAGGCTCGTTTCGGCCTATGCTAGATATCAAGGGCATCAACAGACATCTGCGAGTCATGCATTTCAGTATGGAAATGGTGCACCCTGTCATGGCAGTTTAAGCAGGGCTGTACCTCATGTCTCTGGATCTGACTGAGGTGTATCTGCATATTCCCTTCCAGCAGGAACATCAGCGGTTCCTCCAATTTACTATTTGATAGTCATTATCAGATTCAGACCTTGCCTTTCAGACTAGCCACCTTACCCAGGAACTTTTCCAAGGTCATAGAAATGATAGTGGTGGCCCTTCGCAAGGAGGGCATTCTAGTTCACCCTTATTTGAACAACTGGTTGATGCGAGCCAAGACATTGGAAGAGTCTTTGTGCTCCCTTCAGGGTGGTTTCCTTGCAATTGGAATTAGGCTAGGAGGTGAATCTGGCCAAGAGCATTTTGCAGCCATCTCAGACCCTGGAGTATCTTGGGGTTCGTTTCGATACAAGGCAGGGCAGAGTATTTCTGCTGGAGTCTCGGATTCACACGATGCTGCAAGCTCTTATCACAGGTCCTGGGGTTGATGGCTGCCATATTAGAGATGGTTCCCTGGGCGAGGGCACCATCTTCAGCCTACCTTGCTCTCCCGATGGAGTCCACGGTCACAGAACTATGCATTGAGGCTGCTTCTGCCATTGGAGGTGAGATCTCAATTGAATTGGTGGTTACACGTGTACCATCTCAGGAAGGGAATTTCCATGATATTGGATTGGTTGGTATTCATGACAGATGCGAGCCGCTGGGGGGGGCTCACTGTCAGGAGTTGGTGGTGCAAGGATGCTGGAATGCAGCAGAGTGACAGTGGAACTTCAAAAGACTGGGGGCACGAGTGGTTTGTTTGGAATGCCTGCGGTTCACCGAACAGCTAGAGGCTCAGGCAGTCTGGATAATGTCAGACAATGCGACAATGGTGGCTTACATCAATCATCAGAGTGGATCCAAGTCTAGATAGGTGTCTGAGGAGATAGATGACCTCATGGTATAGGTGGAGCAGCATCTCCTAAGTATATCTGCCTCTCATTGCCAGAAAGGACAATATTAGAACAGATTTCCTCAGCAAGAGAAATTTGGACCCAGGAGAATAGGAACTGGCGGAGGAGACCTTTCTGCTCTTGCTGAACCACTGGGGCCTACTGGATCTAGACCTGTTGGCGACCTTCAACAATGCAAAGGTTCCATGCTTCTTCAGTCGCAAGTGGGACCCAAAAGGGATGAGCATCATCGCTCTTGATCAGGAGTGGCCACGCATGGCCCTTCTGTATGCGTTTCCACCCTGGTCTCTGATAGGCTGGTGCAGAAGATTGCAAGTGAAACCAACACAGTCCTTTTAGTGGCTCTGGATTGGGCTTGAAGACCCATGGTATGCCTATCTCCAGAGACGTCTGGTGGGCAATCCCCTCAGGCTATAGTCTGATGGATGTATTATGTCAAGGGCCCATTCTACATGAGGATCTGGGTCAATTCTGTCTTACAGTTTGGAAATTTAAAGGGCTCAGTTGTTGAAGCAGGGTTTTTTGCCTGTGATAGTTTCCACTCTTCTTTGGGCCCAGAATTTTCTACTTCTCTAGCCTATGTTCGAGTTTGGAGGGATTTTGAGACCTGGGGTTCTGAGCGAGGTGCTCAACTACTCAAGGTGGTTATACCTTTGAGTTTGGAATTTTTACAAGATGACTTGCTTAAGGGTTTGGCCTTTAACATCTTAAAGGTTCAAGCTGTAGCCCCGACTTGTTATAGAGGAAGAGTCAATGGAGGATTGTTGTCGTCCCATCCGGATGTGTCCCGTTTTCTGCAGGGGGTTAAGCATCTTCGCATCCCAATGCAGTTTCCGGTGCCTCTGTGGGACCTTAACTTGATCCTCGAGTTTTTTTGCAGGTCCAACCTTTCAACTGCCGCGTACTCTTACCTTGCAGCTATTTACCTTGAAGACAGTTTTTGTGGTAACAATCTGTTCAGCATTTCTGGTCTCTGAGCTGTAGGCTCTTTCCTGCCATGAGCCTTTTCTCCATATGACTCCAGATGCGGTTCAACTTCGGACTGTGCCCTCCTTTTTGCCCATAGTGGTTTTGGACTTTCATTTGAATCAGTCCATTTCTCTGCCTGTCTTGAATAGGGACAGAGATGAAGCTGATTATCGCCTTTTGTGTTCCTTCTATCAAGTATCATTTACTGCAGTATTTGGAGATGGCTAAGACTGTTCACAAGTCTGAGCACCTGTTTGTGCTCCATGGTGGAGGTAAAAGGGGATCTCCAGTGACGTGGGCAACGATTGCCTGCTGGGTTAAGGAGGTAATTTTGGCAGCCTAGAGGGCTGCTGCGATTGCCTTACCAAAACAGATTAGACTGCATTCCATGAGAGCTCAGGTGGTATCGTGGGCGGAACTTCTTTTGTTGTCACCTGCTGAAATTTGTCAAGTGGTGACATGGTCATCTTTGTACACCTTCTCCAAGCATTACTGCTTGGATGTTAGGGCTAGGGAGAACTCAACTTTTTGCATGGGCAATTTTGACTGGACTGCTGGCAGCCTCCTGCCCTTTTCGGGATTAGCTTTGGTACGTCCCATTCGTTGGGATTCATGTACCCGAACGCCAAGGAAGGAGAAATTACTACTTACCTGATAATTTAATTTCCTTCCCTTTAGTGAAGGGTAGGTCAATCCCAGACCCACCCCTGGCTGCTGGAGTTTGAATCTGTGGTTAGCTGCCATAGGGCAAGCTGCCATAGGGCAAGCTATGCCCTTCTTTTAATAACTGGTAAGTGATTTCTCTACCCCTTAATGTGCTGCCATAGGGCAAGCTATGCCCTTCTTTTGATAACTGGTAAGTGATTTCTCTACCCCTTAATGTGCTAGATATGTTCCTTCATTTGGCTGAGCTCAGTGTTTGTTGATTGAGAAACATGAATCGTTGCCTGTTGCTAATGTTCAAGTATAATCAGTTTTGTCCACAATTTGGCTTTTCTAGAGAAAACTGGTGGGCTGATATCAGGGCAGGACTATATATGGCTGTGAAGTCAGTTTTTGCTCCGTCTCCATCTGTTGGCAGAGGTGCGTAACCCACTCGTTGGGACTGACATACCCTTCACTAAAGGAAAGGAAATTATCAGGTAAGTAGTAATTTCTCCTGTTTCTCTGCTAAAGCATGATAGTTGTCTAATATTACTGTAACTTAAACATAATTTGCATTGATAGTTGAAGTACAGAATATGTGAAATAAATCTGATGCATTTCTTCCTGTATATTGTCAGATGGAGCAATGTAACTGGCTGTGGTTATTGCTCAGTTAAGAAGTATTAAACGTTGTGAAGGTTGCACAAGTTAGAAGAAAGCTCTTCCTGGCTATGTGCCAGGAAGAGCTTTGGGGGCAATGATTTTTCTTCATTATCCGTGCAAATACTTTATTTGCTGGTGTTAGATATATATTCTTTGAACTGAATCAATTGAGATTTTTCTTAGAAGCTAAAAGCATACCTAGCTGAATGACTATGCCCATGTAATTTTTAATCTGTGAGATCAAGATTTGAAGACTGGAGATCCACACCTAGGTTCTTTGTTTTGTTTTGTTTTTCTTTCTTTTAAATTAATTTCTTTAATATATCCTATGATGTATACTCCATTCCCTTGGGTTTTGTTGTGTACTAAGTGTTTTTCTGCTGGTGTTACCTTTAAATTATAATGTATTGTTTCTTTAAATACGTGCAGAAATTTTGTTTGATATTTTCTATTTCTTTGGAAAATGAAAATTATAAATAAAAAATTGTAGTGTGAACATTAGCCTTAACATACAGTTTGAGATTTCAAAAATTTTGAAAATATGGGAACTAAGTTTTTAGAATGTTTTACAAATATTCTGTCATGTAGCCTGTCTGATTCATAACTATAAAAACAAAAAATATTCTGACCAGAAGGTGGCAGCATTCCTCATCCAAAACTGTATGGTGGTAATGATCTGCAAACAATTTTCTTTTGGTACATTAAAAATATCATGATTTGTGTAGCACATATGAAATGCATTCAGTGCTGTACAGAAACACACAAGACAGTCCCTATTTCTTGGAGCCTACAACATTTTCATGGCAGGGGACACACAAACAATTGAGGCTTTGAATTATGACAGCAAGACCATGACACAAGATTTAAGGTAGGTGTGATGAACTGAGGAAGAAGCACTTTTTTAACTGAGCATCATCAAATATGTTTAGGGTTGGGAAATGTTTCAAGGAGAAATCTAGTTCTGTTAGTGTTGCTAAGGAGCTTTTTTATAATGGCATATCAGCTTCAGAAATCCTCAACTTTGCAGTGGTGGTGAAAAAAAAAACGATATGTTGGGAATTATTCGGAAAGGAATGGCAAATAAAATAGAATATCATAAAGCCTCTATCAATCTATAGTGCGTCTATATCTAGACTACTATGTGCTGTTCTGATCGCCATAGCTCAAAAAGGATATATCAGACCTATAATAAGTGACGAGAAGGACAACAAAAATGACTAAGGGGCTGGAACAACTCCTTTATGGAGAAAGGCTGAACATATCTGATGAGATATGATAAAGGTATATAAAATTGGGTAATATGAAAGAATAATAGAGAAGTTATTTATCATATAGTACTAGAACGTGGGGAAACTTCATGAAACTGGATGTGATTTCTTTACAAATTTTAAGAAAACATCTGGACAAATAGGACAAGTATCAGCTACACAAATGGGTGATATCAAGTGGTACTGAAACTGCTCTCTTAGCTCAGAAAGACTGAGAAAGTGTTTGAGCATATATGGGTGTTTCTGCTACTGTGTGAGTCTCCTCACTTTTTCTTCCTCTAGCACAGAGCTTTCCAAACTGTGTGTCGGGACACGTTAGTGTGTCGCCTGCAGTGTGCAGGTGTGTCGCGCAAGCCCGGTCAACTCTGATGCGAGTTTGGGCTTTTTTTTTTTCTAGAGATTCTTTTTTTTTTTCCAGTTCATGGGTTGCTTATTATTGGGTGATTTTTGCTGTCAATCGCGTTTTTTGGGGGGGCTTGGTGGGTGGAACGAGCCCAGCCATCCTTGCATTGGCTGCTCCTGCCGATGAGGCCTGGCCATGAGGAGTACTGACTGCAAGCAGCAGTGTCTGGTGATCATGGAAGGGAGTGAAGCACTTAACTGGCAACAATCAAAAAGACGAGGTACATGAGTGTGGGGGCCAGACATGTGCTGGGGAGAGAGAGATGAGTGAGTGGGGGGCAAACGTGCTGGGGGGACAGACATGTGCTGGGGGGAGGAGAGAGATGAGTGTGTGGGGGACAGACAATTTGTTTTATTATTGTTTCTCATAAATTATAACAATAACATGAATCTTGGAATATATATTTTTAATATAAATTTAAGGTTTTCATGAGATAGGTTGTGTCGTGAAACATTTTATTTATGTATATATTTAAGGAAACATACATAAATTGTCGAAATATGTTTCGTTCATTTAACCTTTAACCTCTGGTTTACTAGTAGACTGAATTACCGTGTCGTGAAATTATGTTTGTCTAAAAAGTGTGTCACCAACATGAAAAGTTTGGAAAGCTCTGCTCTAGCATATAAGGATGTGTTCTTGCTCTCTCAAAAAATGCAGCTACTTGTAGTCATGTTTTCCCTTACAAGGTTTTTCTTTCTGTTAAGTTTGATTTTTCATTTGAGCCTCCCCACATAAAAAGAGCAAATTTTTTTTCTTCAAGATTACGATTACCAGCATGGTTAAAAGGTGAGATGAAAGAGGCTACTTTAGAAAAAAAAAAAAAAAAAAAATCTTCAAAAATTGGAAGAAGGATCCATCTGAACAAAATAGGAAAAAAAGGGCACTTGCCAGGTTTCTTGTGGCCTGGTTTGGCTTCTGTTGGAAACAGGATGCTGGGCTTGATGGGCCCATGGTCTGACCCAGCATGGCAATTTCTTATGTTCTTATTGAGTTTGATTTAGCATTGCTCCTCTTCCAGATGGCAGAAGACTAGATGTCCCCTTGGCTCTTCTAAAATGACTGTCAGGTATGCATGACTGATTTGTCCAGTGTTTTGGGCCTTCCCATGATGATCCTAACCATGCAGCCTATGCATACATGTCATCAAGGGCCATAAAGTCAAGAGATTATACTTTGAAGAATTTATTAAATCTCCTCATGTTTCTACTTCAGCAATTAAGATGAAGCATTCTTTGGCACAGAGGCCATCACCTAACGCAAATGTGCAGTCCTGTCATGATTGGTGCCATGAGTTTGAAAAGTCTTAGCATAGAAAAGGTGGTGATGTAAAGTATAGTACCAAAGCACATATGAATTGCAGAAACTACCCCTTTCAGCATAATCTCTCCCCTGAGCTGACTTCTACATCATCCAGAAGCAAAACCATGGTTCCATTTTCTGTGTAGAAACAGCATGGAGAATTTGTTTTCAGCGCATAGAAATCAAAACAGATCCAAAGTTCTCCAAAACCATTATGGTTCCTAAATCACTGTTCTTTCCAACATTCCTTGGTTAGGAAGCTGTGGACTGAGTTTGTACAAATTATTTTGCTGATATGCCACTATCTCCTCCCTTGAAGCAGATGTCTCCCATTTTAGAATCATTGACGCCTAGTATGGGAAGCCAATCTACTCTTCAAACTTTTCAGGCTAGAGAAGACATAAACAGCAAGTGTCAGGACTCGCCCTAATCTAGAGAGTGGATGTCATCAGAAGAACATCTTACAATGGTGCTGTATGAATATCTGGACACAATCAATGGCTAAGTGAGGATTGGAATAGAGGCATTAACTGGACAGAGTCACTTTTAGGGATGAGTCTAGGCTAGTTTAGGCTGTTCTAAAGTTAACCATATAAACTTATCAAATTAACTATAAAATAGCTGAGTATATTTAGCAGCGCAGCTGTACCTCCAAATATCTCAGCCAAGTTAGCTGGATACATTTATCCGGCTAACTTGTGCAACCAGATAGTGACTAAAAATTGGCCCCATATATCTCAAGGATCATTGTGCTCCTTTCCTGACAATAGCAACTATGAAAGAAGTCTCAATCTCAGTACTACAAAAGGCAATGTTTCTCTACAAGGAAAAGATAAAGCAGCCCAGACAGTGTGTCAGAGCTCAAACCCAATCTATGCAGCTTTCTCAAACCAAATCAAACCAGAATGTTTTGCTAAAACATAAAACCAAATTACTAGTTAGCCTTAGACAGTCTTTCAACGAGGGGAAGACTTCAGCACTTCATTCCTGACTGATCTTTGATAACAGATCATTAGTTGTGAAAGATGATAAAGCAAAGGCATAATTTAAATTTAAAATCCCTCCCCACAAACAATCCATTAAGTTAGCAAGAAAGCACTCTCTAGTTGCAGATCAAATCAGACCTCTGCAGCAAAAACTATCAATCCTACTCTCAGCCAATGCAGTAGAGCTTGTTCTAATTCAGAAAAGGAACATAGGTTTCTACTCTACATACTTTCTAATTCCAAAAAAGACAGGAGGGTCTGCATCCTATCTTTAACCACAGGAGCCTCAAAATTCTTCTGAAAAATGAAAAGTTCAAGATGATCTCTTTGAGTAACATTCTCCCTCAATTGGAAATTGATTGGCTGTTTACCCTAGATCTCAAGGATACATATATGCACTTTCCAGTACACAAAAATTACATGAAATGTCTCCATTGTACCATACAGAACCATCATTACCAATATGGAGTTCTCCATCTTGGACTCAATGGCTGCAAGAGTATTAACAAAATGCTTTGCAGTAGTCGCTGCTCATTTAAGGTTACACAACATATTTGTTTTACCCTACTTGTGAACATAACATAAGAAATTGCCATACTGGGTCAGTCCAAGGATCCATCAGATCCAACATCCTGTTTCCAATAGTGGCCAAACCAGGATACAAGTACCTGACAAGTATCCAAACACTAAGTAGATCCCATGCTACTGAAGCCAATAATATCAGAGGCTATTCCCTAAGTCAGGGGTGGGCAATTCCAGTCCTCGAGGGCCACAAACCTGTCGAGGTTTTAGGATATCCTAATGAATATGCATGACATAGATTTGCATACAACTGAGGCAGAGTGCATGCAAATCTCTCTCATGCATATTCATTAGGGATATCCTGAAAACCAGACTGGTTTGTGGCCCTTGAGGACCGGAAGTGCCCACCCCTGCCCTAAGTCGACTTGATGAATAGCAGTTAATGGACTTCTCCTCCAAGACCTTATCCAAACCTTTTTTAAACCCAGCTACACTAACTGCACTAACCACATCCTCTAGTAACTAATTGCAGAGCTTAATTGTGCATTGAGTGAAATAATTTTCTCTGATTAGTTTTAAATGTGCTACTTGCTAACTTCATGGAGTGCCCCCTAGTCCTTCTATTATCCGAAAGAGTAAATAACTGATTCACATCTACCTGTTCTAGACCTCTTATGATTTTAAAGACCTCTATCGTAACCCATTTCAGCCATCTCTTCTCCAAGCTGATCAGCCCTAACCTTTTTAGCCTTTCCTCATAGGGGAACTGTTTCATGCCCTTTATCATTTTGGTCACCCGTCTCTGTACCTTCTCCAGTGCAACTATATCTTTTTTGAGATGTGGTGATCAGAACTGTACACAGTACTCAAGGTGCAGTCTCACCATGGAGCGATAGAGGCTTTATGACATTTTCCATTTTATTAACCATTCCCTTCCTAATAATCCTAACCTTGCTTTTTTGACTGCTGCAGCACACTGAGCTGACGATTTTAATGTATTCTCCCAGGACAAACAGGATAGTAGTCCTCACATATGGGTGACGTCACTGGATGGAGCCCTATCACAGAAAACCTTTCTGTCAAAGTTTCTAGAAAGCTTTGACTGGCACACTGAGCGTGCCCAGTATGCCAAGATCCCTGTATCCACAGGGGTCTCCTTTCAGTCTCTTTTTTTTAGCAATGCAGTTTGCCTTTCGTTTAGGAGCTCTGTGAGATTTTTCTCAACTTTTCCTCACAGAAACACTTTAAGATTTACTTCAGAAATAATTTTTCTCTATACAGGTGTCTCCCTTCACATACATTTCATTGACACTCAGTGAGTACTATGCCCTGATTTTCGGTCGGTTCCTGTCACTTCACTATCGGTTTCCCCAGGTTACCAACTGAATTACGGCCTCCTTTCTCCCTATGTCTGTCACCTTCGGTCCGCCCCACGATGCCCACGAGTGGTCTTCCTGCGATCCTCCACCGGGTTCATCGGGGCTAAAGGGATAGGGACGTCCACAGTTCCCATTGCCGCCAGGGCCGCCATCTATTCCCTCGATGCCGCCATCGATGCCTCCATCGATGCCCTCGACTAAACAAAACGCTCCATACTTCGGGTTCTAAACCAGAGCTCCTGTAATCCTTGGGTGACAGACAATGCCAGGAGCAGTGAAGGCACAGTGACAGTCCATCACCAATTGCCATCCAAGATAGCGAAAGCATCTTCCTCGGCGCTGGAGAATGACTGTGCCAAGCGCCGTGGGAATCATCACCAGCACGGTGACCGTCTGCCACAGACGCCATCCATGACATCAGAGGCATCTTACTCTGTGCTGGAGAATGACAGGGCCGAGCACCAAGGGGAAACAGCCAGCACCAAAGTTCCACGTTCGGTGCCGGCACTGATACCGCACCGGCATCAATGCCCATTGAGCCATTTGCGAAGTGTGCCCGGGTACATGAGTCTTCATGCTGCTCTGCACCAGAGATGCCGAGGAATTCCCCACCAACACTGGTGCCGGGTACTGAGCCACCACAAAATAATGTGGAAGTGCCAGTAACGCCTAGCTTTGTCTCTTCTGTAGCTGCGCTACCCATAACAACGGACAGGGTGGAGCTGGATGTTTACGGCGCCATCGATATTTGCATTGTTGTGGCACCACCTCGTTGCAATACCTACCAATGACAGCCTAAGTCATCACCGCCAATTCTTCCTTCTGAGCCTCCACCACGAAGGGCGATGGGCACACTAATCCCGCTTCGGCACCGATCCCATCGAGACATGGTCACTAAAACGGACCAGATGTTTTCGGAAGGTTCTAGGTCGTAACATCTTCCAAGAACCATATTGGTGTCACATATTGCTATTACCAGCTATGTCTGACACAACACCAAGGGAGCCTATCTACCAGCAACATGGGATTGCTTCAAGACATCCTCCCATTGCCAGCAACAGGACTCCATACTCGAAAGTAGCCTGGTTTCTGGACCCTGATTTATGGCCTGAAGTCCCAGATACACTAGCTGATCTGCCATACACAAGCTCCAACAGAAGGTGCTTCAATTGCAAGACCACTGCGAGACCCTGCGACAGCTCTTAAGTTTCTTGCACAGCAGAGAGGTATGTGGGAAGGACTTTCACCGCTCACGCTCCCGCGTGAGACCAACTGATATCCAGATTACACCAGCTCTGCCAGTCAGGCAGGCTCCTGGATTTTTCAACCTTCCAGACATCAGAGCGGCCATCCCACTGAGAGCCAAAGCTCAGGATACCTTTCCCCAGACGCAACAAGGCGGAGGACTTTAATCCTGCTATTTCCTTCTTTCAACAGAAAACAGGTGTTCTCCGCCCATCCTGGACCTCAGAAATCTCAACAAATTTCTTTAGAAGGGAAAGTTCAGAATGGTATCTCTCGCCACCATGCTTCCCTTACTACAATAAGTGGGTTGCCTCTATCCTCTGTTCTTTCTATATGCTTCATAGTGAGTTAACAACATTTTCAATACCAAGTTCTGCCGTTCATAGTAGCTTCAACAACTTGTGTATTTCACCAAATGCCTAGCAGTGACTGCTGCTCATCTACAGAGAAAATCAGCAGTCACGCCTTCCTTTACCTGGACGACTGCCTAATAGGAGTCCATCCAAGCAAGCTCTAAATTCTCCAAGACTCACTATAAATCTTTTAAATTTGGCTGGGATTTCTGATCAACCACCATAAATCCCATATGGAGCAGTCCTGGGCACTACAATCACAACTGCCTTCCTGCCCAAAAACCTCGCAGACATATTTTCAAATTGTCCACATCTCTGCGCGCATGCAACATGGCCTCAGCCCATCAATTCTTTCATTGCTGGGCCGCATGGTTTCCATTATCCACGTCACTCCTATGGCCAGACCAGCCATGAGAAAAACTCAGTGGATTTCAAATTTCAGTGACTCTAAGCCATTCAACTGCTTTCGTCCCTGATCCATATTACCGATCCACTACCAAATCCTCAGATGATCTTGGCCATGATTGCATCCAACTTGGGTTGGTGAGCGCAAATACACACCCTCCAAACGCAAAATGCGTCTACTCCGCTCCATGAAAAGTCTCAGAACAACTTCCTGGAGCTTCGAGCCATGAGTTATGCCTTTATGCCTTCAAACACTGCGTCTCTCACAAAACTTTGTGGATACAGACAGACAATATAGTGCCAATGTGGTATTTGAACAAACAGGGATGCACAGGCTCTTAACCGCTCTGCCAGGAGGCTGTGCAATTCTGCGCCTGGGCCCTTACACACTCCATGCATCTACAGGCCACTTATCTAACAGGCATACCGAACATACTAGCAAACCATCTCAATCGATGTCTCCATCCTCACAAGTGGTCCCTGAATCCATGTGTAGCGAGCAAAATCTCCTAGCGCTGAGGTCAACCAACCTTTGACCTCTGCATATGAATCGAACCACAGAGTGGACAGATTCTACTCCCTACACATGCATCGAAATGCATTCCCATGAATGCCTTTGCTCGCTTTGCAACAAAGGCCTCCTATATGCGTCTCTTCCAATACCGCTCATAGCCAAAACTCTCGTGATGTTGACAGCAGGACAGGTTTCCAATGATTCTCATAACAACGTCCTGGCTTCGACAAGAATGCTTCCCCATACTTCTCAACCTATCACTCCAGTAACCAATTCACCTGGCCACAGGTCAGTCTCATAACACTCAATTATAGAAACAGAAATGTTCATAAAGAATAAACCCACCAACAACATCCCCAAATCCACGATCCAATTTAGAAAAACCTGCTCCATGGAAACTCTCAGCAAAACACTCTCCAAGGAACTAACTAACTTGGACCTCACAAATCCGGACACCGCCATGAAATCCTGGATAACCATCACCCACGCAGCAGCTGATAAAATATGCCCTTTGACATCCAAAAATATTAATCATGCCTGTAATAACAAAAAAACCCTGGTTCTCACCAGAATTAAGAACACTTAAACAAAACCTTCAACATAAAGAACAACAATGGAGGAAGAACCCCACTAACACGGCACGGGACTCCTACAAAACCACTATGAGCTACTATAGGACCACCATTCTTCGTACCAAAAGAGACTTCTACGCCAAAAAAATACACAGCTTCATATACGACCCCAAAACACTCTTCTCATACGTTGCCACACTCACCACCCCTATTCCTCCTATCATCCCGGAAGAAGAAGCACAAAACAAATCCACCGAGCTGGCAGTCTTCTTCGACAACAAAATAAAAAAATCTACTTATCCCACTTGCATCCTCCAACCCCACCCCTAACCCCAGTCACAACTCCCAGCCTCCTCCGGACCAAAACCACCCCCCATCGACACACAAACAGTCCCTAGAATCTTTTGATTCCACTTCTTCCTTGGAAATAGAATCCATCATTAAGAAAATGAAGCCTTCATCGCATCCAATAGACCAATTTCCGACCAAACTCCTTCTTACAATTCCTAACATCATCGCCAAACCTTTGGCCAACATTATAAACTGTTCACTCACAAACGGAACAGTCCCAGACGCCTTGAAAACAGCCTCGCTGAAACCTTTACTAAAAAAACCCAACCTGGACCCATCTAATCCCACAAATTTTCGCCCTATCGCTAACTTACCTTTCATAGCCAAGCTAATGGAAAAACTGGTCAATATTAGACTCACAGACTACCTCGAATCCCACGGCATCCTATACCCATCACAATTCGGTTTCAGGAAATACAGAAACTCTCCTACTCTCATTAACTGACAACATCCTGTTGGGCCTCGACAAAGGTCAATCATACCTTCTAGCTCTGCTAGACATCTCTGCAGCGTTCGACACAGTGAACCACACAATCCTCATCGACCGTCTCATAGAAATAGGTATCTCAGGTGCGGCTCTCCTCTGGCTAAAATCCTTTCTAAGCGATAGATACTACAAAGTAAAAATAACCAACAAGGAGTCGCATCCGGTAGCTGCCAAACAAGGAGTTCCCCAGGGTTCCTCGCTCTCGCCGACCCTATTCAACATATATCTTCTTCCCCTTTGCCAACTCCTCGATAACCTCAACCTCACATACTTCATCTATGCGGACGACGTACAGATCCTAATCCCCATCAAGGAACCCGTCTCCGACACGCTAAACTACTGGAATAGCTGCCTTCACGCCATCAACCTCCTTCTCACAAGTCTCTGCCTCGTTCTCAATACGTCCAAGACCGAACTGCTAATCATTTCCCCTAATAACAACATTCTAGCCAACAATACTAACATACCGCTAGTAAATCAAGTGAGAGACCTTGGAGCCTTCCTAGACTCCAGAATGAATTTTAAAAAATTCATCAACAACACCACCAAAGAAGGCTTTTACAAACTACAGGTATTAAAACAACTTAGACCTCTCCTTCACTTTCATGACTACCGTTCGGTCCTTCAAGCTATACTATTCTCAAAGATAGACTATTGTAATGCGCTGTTACTTGGTCTCCCGGCCTCTTCTACCAAACCTCTTCAAATGCTGCAAAACGCAGCAGCCAGGATCCTCACAAACTCCCGCCGCATGGATCACATCACCCCGATTCTAAAAATACTTCACTGGCTACCCATTCGCCACAGAATTCTCTTCAAGACACTTACCATTATCCACAAAACCTTATTTCAAGAATCCTCGCTCCAACTTACCATACCCCTCAAACATCACTCCTCTGCAAGACCCACCAGATCTGCATATAGAGATTCCCTCCAAGTTCCCCCCAAAAAATCCATTTGTCACAACTCTATAGAAAAACGGGCACTATCAACTGCTGGACCTCTTCACTGGAACTCCCTCCCGCCAGATCTCCACCAGGAACATTGCCGTATCACGTTCAGAAAAAAATTAAAAACTTTGCTGTTCGCCCAAGCCTACCCCTAAAAAAAAAAAGCCTCTGGGTCACCCACACAGTCTTTTACCTCACAGATGCGTCCATTACCGCAACTCAAAGGAACTGTTGCCCAACCAATTGCACTATCTTATAATTTGCTTAATTTCATATTCTTTATGTAAATTTGTAAATATGCTTAATTTTGCACATATACTAGATAAAATCGTACATAATTCTTATCCTGTAAGCACCCCCTCCTCCTGTTGCCCTTCCCTCCAGTTAGAATTTGTTTAACTTAACTTTTAAAATTTGTTAGAATTTGTTTAACCTATTTTCTCTCTATCAGCCTAGTTCTACATTCCCTGTTATAATGTAACTTTTGTTGTTGTTTGCTCTGTTAACTGGTTACCCCTTGTTTACTGTAAACCGGTACGATAAGACCTGGTCTTGAGCATCGGTGTATTAAAAGAATTTAAATAAATAACACAGACTCACTGATATTCTCAGGTATTTGTAGCTTCACGACCTTCCACACGTAAATTTTACCATTCGAAATGGGCAAGTTTTACTACATGGTGTGCACCAAAGGGTATTGTCCCCTTTTTTCTGCACCACTCCATCTCTATTAGGCTATCTAGGATACTTTTCGGATTCTGGTCCCCAGAATTCCTCCACATGGGTACACCTCAGTTCCAATTCAGCGTACCACCTTGGGAGTAGGGGATGCCCGATTAACGGCTCAACCTCTAATGGGTTGGCTTATCATGGGTTCTCTACCAATTAAGCCTCCTCAACGATCACCAGTTACGGAATGGGGGCCTACATATAGTGCTTACAAAGCTCATACATTTCCCGTTCGAGCCTTTGCATTCCTATAACTTTAAAATTCAGACATGGAAAATTCTTTCCTTCAGCCATCACTTCTGCTAAAAGGGTCAGTGAGTTGCAAGCCCTTGTTGCATCCTCACCAGACACTAGGATCCTCTGTGACCAAGTGGTTCTCCGTACTCACCCTAATTCTCTTCTTAAGGTAGGCACAGCCTCTCACCTTACTCAGAATATACTCTGCCCACTTTTTCCCAAGGCCTCTCTCTCACCAGGTCGAGAGGTTTTTCCACACCTTGGACTGTAAGCGTGCACTTGCATTCTATCTAGACCGCTCTTCACTCATTAGGAAATACACCAAACTCTTTCCTTCTTTGCCAAAGACATGCTGCAAGTTCCAGTGGGCAAATAAACTTTCTCCAACTGGCTAGCAGACTGTATCGAATTTTGCTGTGAGACAGCACGACTTCCTCTTTAGGGGTGAGTCAGGCACATTCTGTAATGGCCATGGCAACATCGGTAGCACACTATCGTTCAGTACCAATTGCCGACATTTCCTAGGCTGCGACATGGAGCTCCCTTCGGACATTCGCAGCCCTCTACTGCTTCCATATGGAAGTCTGTCAAGACTTTGCCTTTGGCCAACCTGTCTTGAAAAGCTTTCTTCCAGCATAATCACCAACTCCTTCCACAACCATCTGTTGTGATTTCAGGCTGCCTCATAATAGCACAATAATTGGGGTGCCAATAGCACCCCAATTATTGTGCCTCTGCATGAGTTGTCTGCTATTGGCCTGTTGTAATATGAGTCAGCCTGTAGCTTGCTAATCACCCATATGTGATTACTACCATCCTGCTTGTCCTGGGAGAAAGAGTTGCTTACCTGTAACAGGTGTTCTCCCAAGACAGCAGGAAACCCACCTGCCACACCGTGGAGTTGGATCCGCTTACGTTTTATTTTATTTTTCGCTTGCACTTTTTTGCTACAAACGAGACCCCTGTGGACACAGGGATCATGGCATGCTTAGTGTGCCAGTCAAAGCTTTCTAGAAACTTTGACAGAAAAGTTTTCCGTGATAGGGCGCCGTCCAGTGATGTCACCCATATGTGAGGACTACATCCTGCTGTCCTGGGAGAACACCTGTTACAGGTAAGCAACTCTGCTTTATCCACTATGATGCCTAGATCTTTTTCCTGGATGGTAACTCCTAATATGGAACCTAACCGTGTAACTACAGCATGGGTTATTTTTCCTGATATGCAATGCCTTGTCCACATTAAATTTCATCTGCCATTTGAATGCCCAATCTTCTACTCTCACAAGGTCCTCCTGCAATGTATCACAATCCGCTTGTGATTTAACTACTCTGAATAATTTTGTATCATCTGCAAATTTGATAACCTCACTCATATTCCTTTCCAGATCATTTATAAATAAAGTACAGGTTAAAAATATTTTAAAATAAAGCGAGAAGACATAAAGAAAATGCTTAGCTACTCATATTGAAGGCAGTGATTCCCATTCCCAGAGCCCAGTGGGGGCTAAGCCATTATTCCATTTATTTTGTCGTTTCCAAGAAAGAGGGGTGACTTTGTCCCATCCTAAATTTGAAACAGGTCAATAAATGTTTGCAGGAAACTCACTTCAGAATGGAAATACTGAGATCTGTTATGGCAGTAAGAAAGGGAGAGTTTGTGATCTCCTTGGATCTTATACAGGCTTATCTACATATCCCAATAAGGAAGGTTCATCAGCACTTCCTGCATTCTTTGATGCTGGGAAGATGTTTTCAGTTTCAAGCTCTTCCCATTTGGTCTGGCCACTGCCCCAAGATGGTGGTGGTGGTGGCAGCGGCAGCAGAGACATTATGCAAGGAAAGGATTTTGGTACATCCTTATCTGGACAGCTGCTGATAAAAGCAAAGTCTGTACAAGAGTTCAGGGGCAACACAAAGGGTGGTTCAGTTTTTGAAAGAACTCAGTCCATTTCTCCAAGAGCAGTTTATAGCCTTCCCAGATCTTGGAGTATTTATTGGCTCTGTTTGACCCAAGGATTGGCTGTGCACATCTTAGAGGATTTGGAAATTGCACCATCAGACCCTTTTGTTACTGATGGGGTGGCATTAACTCTGCTTCATGGTAGCTGCTTTAGATCTTGTGCTTTGAGCGTGGGCATATGTGAGGCCCCTTCAGGGAGCTTTTCTGTCCAGATGGGATCCTCAATCTCAAAATTACTCTGAAGTTGCCAGTAATGGAGATGGTAAGGAGCGGTTGGTTTACAGCTCATTTGGGCAGAAAGTAATCTGAAGTTAATTGCAGCTTCACACATAGCAAGGGTGGAAAAAGTTGAAGTGGACTTTCTCAGTCACAATATCATTGACCCCGGAGAGTAATCTTTATATCTGCTGGCCTTAGGTGAGGAGTCCCACTCAGATCTGATGGCGACCTTCCAAAATGCGAAGGTGGATCAGTTTTTCACCAGAAGATGAGGAAAGGGCTCAGCTGATCTTGATGCTCTAAATCAGAAATGGCCTACAGAGGTGGATCTGTATGCATTTCCTCCATTGCCTTTTATAGGAAGAATGATTTAGAAGATTTTAGGACATAACATTCTGGTGGCTCCAGACTAGCCAAGGTGTCCTTGGTATGTGGATCTTGTGCTGTTATTGCAAGGGACCAATTCTCCACGAAAATCTGGCTCAATTTTGTCTTATGGCCTGGCCTTGGAGAAGGCTTGTTTAGTTTTTTAAAAAAGTATTCTCATACGTTGTGAGCATACTTTTGCATGCAGGAAGTCTTCTACTTCCCTGGCATACATTCATTTTTGGAAAATATTTGAGCCGTGATGTGCAGATAGTTGAATCCTATTAATGCGATGGTGCTGGAAGTGCTGGATTTTTTGCAAGGAGGTTTTACTAAAGGCTTGGTGCTTAACTCCTTGAAGGTTCAGGTGGTAGCTATTTCTTAATATAGGGGATCATGTTTTGGGAAAGCTCTTGTCCTCTAATCCAGATGTGAAATGTTTCGCATGGCATCAAATACAGGCTACTGGTTCAGAGTCAGATATCTGCATAGGATCTTAATTCAGGTTTGTCTTGTCGCGTTCACAGTTTGAGCCTATTCAGTTTGTGCTGATTTCGCTGAAGCTAATTATCTTAGAGATGGGTTTTCTGGTTGCTATATTTTTTTTTTTTTAAAGGATATTGGAATTACATACTTTTTCTTGTAGGGAGTCATTTTTTACATTTATGAAGGATATGATCAGGATTCATACAGTGCCCTCCTTTCTTCACAAGGGGTTACAGCCTTTCATCTGAATCAATCTGTATACTTGCCTTTGTTCAGGAAGCATACGGATGCAGAAGAATACAGGTTGCTTCACAGTTTAGATGTGAAAATAGTTCTCATGAGATATATCAAGTTCACAAATTTCCTTCAGAAAATCAGATCATCTTTTTGTGCTGTACAATGAAGTTAAAGGTGAAACAGCCACCAAGACTTTGGTAGCGTGTTGGATTAATTTCACAGGAGCTCAGGCAGCTTCATGGGCAGAGTTGCATTTGGTTTCTCCTTTAAAGATTTGTAAGCCAGCGACTTTGGTCTTCCTTCCATTCCTTCTTGAGATATCATTTGAATGTGAGCAGCAGGGAAGAGGCCTCTATCATCACTGAGGTGTTGACAGTATGTTTGGCAGTGTCCCACCCTGTTCAGGAGTAGCTTGAATACATCTCATTTATTTGGACTGGTCTGACTGGATGATGAGGAAGGTGATAGTTTTTACCTAATGATTTCCTTTCCTTGAGTCCAGTCAGACCAGTCCAGGACCCTCCCTAGGCTACCAAACTTTTGTTTTTCTCAATTGGATTGCAGGATGCTAGGAGGAAATCTGTGGGTATTTGAACAGAGCAGGCAAGTGTTCTAAGGATATGTATATGGTGGTGGTGTTACTTTATTTGGAAGCCCTTCGATTTACAAAACAATAAGAGAAAAATAAATACTGATTGTAATTTTTCCAATTAGCTTGTTACAGATAATACTGGCAGGCTGAGGTCAGCATGGATGCATATAAGGCATAGGAATCGGATGATAAAAATAAGCCCTTTATTAAAATGCCCGATTCTGGCCGAGTTTCGCTCTCTTACATGGAGCTGCCTCAGGGGCAACTGAAAATAGATATATAAGCATTGAATGATTAAAAAATAAAACAAATTACATATATAGGTGTACAAACTCAAAACATACTATAAAACAAAACAAATATGTATGTAAACCGGAGTGATTTGTAGTCCCTACAAGAACTTCGGTATATAAAAATTAAAAATAAATAAATAAATAAATGTCAAATATCCAGATAATGATACCACAGGCAATTTAAAATGGCTATATAAACATTAGAAATAAAAACAATTTAATGATTAATTAAAAAATTAAAATAATAAATTACATATATAGATGTACAAACTCATAACATACAATAAAACAAAACATAAATATATGTCAAACATCAAAAATGGTGAAAAGAATAGAAACAGAGTAAACAAAATTCCAAAATACAGTGATGCAGTGTAATGAGTGCTGGAGAGGCTAACTTTGTGTTGCAAAAAGTAATGTAAATTACAGGGAGTCAATGATTGTGGTGGACAACCTAACCCAAAAAAATTGGCATTGAACATGCTCCTTACTTGATTGTAACAGGACTTAGGTTTGTTCACAAAAGTGATATCGCAGTGACATTCCTATATCCAAATGGAAAATGACTAAAGATCAGTAACAGAAGAGTGAAATTGAAAATAAAAAATAAAAATAGAAAAATTCAAAGGCTACCTACAGTGTCATTGATTTTCTTGTTGTGTCTAGAAACCTTTTCTCTATTCACACTGCATTACCACATGGTATTAACAGTGAAAGTGGTTTTATTGCTGCAATAGACAAAAGTAATGAATGAAATACTTGTATGGATTTTATTTAATAACTTCTTACACAAACAAAATTTTAAAACAAAAAGAAAGCACGAACAATTCATGGTCATATAAAACAACTTATTTGAATTGACCCTATTATAACGATGTATTTAATGAAGTTGACAACCATAACGGACTAATATGCACATTGTAGCTATTCACTATACAATATATAGTGCTATTTCACAGCACTGTCCGCATAATGCTAATGTATAAATCATAACGTGTGTTACTACCTTCTTTTCAGTATCGGAAACAGACGGGGTGAATCAAGTGTAGCTTTTCCATTCACAGGCATAAAAGACAGTTCAACTATTTTCAGTACTCAGACGTGCTGCCATGCCATGCTGGAATGGCATAACATATTTTTTAATAACAAACTATTGTGGCAATCCACTTCATTACCAAATACTCTATTCAAATGGCAAACGAAGGATAAACTTAATATTATAAGCGATTCTTTTCATGCTCGGTATGTGCACAATAATCAAGCCGCTACGGACAGAAAATGCCGTCGATGGCGGTATTTTTTTAAAAATTCTAAAGAGATACATGATATTTGCCAAGTCGAACATCAAACTTTAAATTAATTTTACTATGTGAGACACAACCTAAAATAACAATATGCTTCAATATTAGATATATAAATGAAATGGTAGCCAAAAAGAAAAAACAATATTTGAACCAATTACTTACATCCAAAACGTGCGATCTGGAAAGAGGTATGATGAGTGAGGTGATCATATTTGTGGATGACACACAATTATGCAGAGTAATTAAATCTCAAGCAGTTTGTGATGAATTGCAGGAGGGCCTTGCGAGACCGGAAGCTTGGGCTTCCAAATGGCAGATAAAATTTAACATGGACAAGTGCAAAGTAATGCATATAGGGAAAAATAACCCATGTTGTAGTTACACGATGTTTGGAAAGAGATCTAGGCATCATAGTGGATAATACATTGAAATCATTGGCTCAGTATGCTGTGGCGATCAAAAAAACAATGTTAGGAATTAAGAAGGGAAATGGCAAATAAAAGATGGATGTCATAATGCCTCTGTATTGCTCCATGGTGAGACCGCATCTTGAATACTGAGTGCAATTCTGTTCGCCGCATCTCAAAAAAGATATAGTTGCACTGGAAAAAGTGCAGAGAAGGGTGACCAAAATATAAGGGACATGGAACGGCTACCCTTTGAGGAAAGACTAAGGAAGTTAGGGCTGTTCAGTTTAGAGAAGACAACTAAAGGGGGATATGATAGAGATCCACAATCATGAAAGGACTTGAACAAGATAATGTAAATCGGTTATTTACTCTCTGACAATAGGACTAGGGAGTAACCCATGAAGTTAGCAAGCAGCTCATTTAAAACAAATCAAAGAAAATTATTTTTCACTCAGCACATAGTTAAGCTCTGGAATTCATTGCCAGAGGATGTGGTTATAGCAGTTAGTATAATTGGGTTTAAAAAAGGTTTGAATAAGTTCCTAGAGGAAAAATCCATAAACTGCTATCAATTAATAAGCAATAGTAGCTTGAGATTTATTTAAAGTTTGGGAAATTGCCAGGTACTTGTGACTTGGATTGGCCACTGTTGGAAATAGGATATTCTGACCAGCTAAGGGCCCTTGAAGATTGGTGTTGCCCATTCCTGTGCTAGTATGTAGTTTCTCTATATTGATCGATAGTCTAGCTCAGAGGTTGCCAACCCAGTCTTCAAGACACACCTAACCAGTTGGGTTTTTAGGATTTCCATAATGAATATGCATGAGATAAATTTGCACACACTGCCTCTATTGTATGCAAATCTCTCTAATTTATATTTATTGTGGATAGCTTGAAGACCAGATGAGCTAGGTCTATCCCACGAATTGGGTTGAGACCCTCTAGTATAACTTGTTTTCCAATCTGCACCTCTCAATAAGGGTATTGATGTTTTAGGGCATGTTGCAATGTATTTGCACTGCTGCTTTTTCATTGGTAAGGTTTGTGCTGCTTGAGCCCTGGTTAAGCTTGTGCTGTCATTCTATGGCAGGTATGCTACATAGGTGTGCTGAGTTTTGTTCTTGGCAGTGGAAAGTTTGAACTACTTGCATCAGAATGGCTCCTGCAGCTTTAGCTGTAGATACTTGCAAAGGAAATGAAAGAAGACGATTACTATATTGTAGCATAGTTATGAATTTTCTGCATGTACAGGTCCTTTGCAATAAAAAGCTCAGTTGATGGAGTCACCGATAACTTATCAGGTTAAGTTTAAATTAATTTTTGTTTTCAAACCACCTCAGAAAAGGTTAAGTCTTCCTTTATGGAAGGAGGTATGATTGACAGATGCAGGAGTGGGCTTTCTCATTTGCTGCCCCCTTTTTAGTGGGATAGAATTTCGAAGGAGATTGATCATAGCTCTATACTATTGATTAGAGATGTGAATCATGTGATCGATCGTCTTAACGATCGATTTTGGCTGGGGGGGGGAGGGAATCGGATCGTCGCGGTTTTGTTCTTTTTTAAATCGTGTAAATCGTAAATCAGGGGAGGGCAAGAAAACCGGCACACTAAAACAACCCTAAAACCCACCCCGACCCTTTAAAATAAATCCCCCACCCTCCCGAACCCCCCCCCCAAATGTCTTAAATTACCTGGGGTCCAGTGGGGGGGTCCCAGTGTGATCTTCCACTCTCGGGCCACGGGTGCGTTAATAGAAATGGCGCCGGCGCTACCTTTGCGACAGGGCAAAGGTAGCGCCGGCGCCATTTTGGTTCCTGTCACCCGACGTCATGAGCACAGGAGATCGCTCCCGGACCCCTGCTGGACCCCCAGGGACTTTTGGCCAGCTTGGGGGGGGCCTCCTGACCCCCACAAGACTTGCCAAAAGTCCAGCGGGGGTCCGGGAGCGACCTCCTGCACTCGAATCGTATTGCCGTATTGGAAAATGGCGCCGGCCTGGACCCCATGTAATTTAAGACATTTTGGGGGGGTTCGGGAGTGTGGGGGATTTATTTTCAAGGGTCGGGGTGGGTTTTAGGGTTGTTTTAGTGTGCCGGTTTTCCCGCCATCCCCCTTCCCCCAATTTACGATTTTTGACGATAAATCGGGGGAATTTCTATTGTATATCGCCTCTAACGATTTTTGACGATTTAAAATATATCGGACGATATTTTAAATCGTCAAAAAACGATTCACATCCCTACTGTTGATACTCTGGCAGTATTCTTTGGGCAAGGATTAATGAGTTACTTATGTCTCTCCAGCTATTGTAAACCTGAGAGAGGTTGATATTCAGAAGATATTTACATAGATAACTGAAAAGTTATCCATCTAAATGGCAAAACTGGCATATTGAGAGACTAAATTCTACATAAGAACATAAGAAATTGCCATGCTGGGTCAGACCAAGGGTCCATCAAGCCCAGCATCCTGTTTCCAACAGAGGCCAAAACCAGGCCACAAGAACCTGGCAAGTACCCAAACACTAAGAAGATCCCATGCTACTTATGCAATTAATAGCAGTGACTATTCCCTAAGTAAACTTGATTAATAGCCATTAATGGACTTCTCCTCCAAGAACTTATCCAAACCTTTTTTTTCTAGCCGGATAAATCCACCCACCCCCAGAATGCCCCTAATGTATCTGGCTAAATTCTAGCTGGATAAGTCAGGGGTGTTCCAGGGGTGGGTGGGAGGTGTTTTGGGGAGAACTAGAGTTAGCCAGATAAGTTAACAGGATATTCAAAGTTAGCCAGTAACATATGCATCTTACTCTGGTCATGCCACTGACCTGTCCTAAAGTTAGCTGGATAAACATAGCTGGTGAACTTTAAGGTAGCTGGGTATATTCAATCGTGCAACTGCATCACTGAATATACCCTGCTAGTTAGCCAAATAAGTTTATCCAGCTAACTAGCCGTGCTGTTCAGCTGAATATTGTCCCTGAATTTTCTTTACAATGGTATAGTTATTTTTTTGTAACCCCTAGCTTCTTGTTGATAGAAGCTTGGGGGGGGGGGGGGGGAAGGGGTACAATTTTTAAGAGGTCATAGAATGTGCAGCTATTTGAAAGTGGCAGAACTTAGGGCTTTGCCATTTAAAGTTTATTCAAAATCATAACCACACATCAATACATACCAAGACAAAAGTGAACATTAAACTTAACTTCATAATCTTGATAAACAACCCCCCCCCCCCCCAACTTCTACCACCTTCTACCCCAAATCCAAACATAAAGCATAGGCAGGTAGACAAATAATAGCTTAAAATGGACAGAGCTGTAGGGGTTTGAATAATGTGGACCATAGCTGAGGAGTAGGGTGGTGGGGTGAGCAGGTAGTTGGATGGATATAGTTTGTGTGGTGGTCAGCTGCCCTTGATAGTATATTTTGTGTCTAGTTGTTAAAACACCATTTTTAGACTCTATATGGCATAAGGTATTGTTTTTATGTACTTAAAACTGTTTTGTGTATTTACTATAACTCACCTTCAGTAGTCTGAGGAAAGGTGAAAAATATGATTGACTAAATTTGTACAAACCAGTTATAGTGTGGTCTTGCAAAATAATTTAATGGGCACATTAAAAAGCCACTTAAGTGATGCAAAAAGATTTAGGCTGCTCACAATAAAAATTCAGTATGCTCATACTATTCTCATGCACAAAAACTTGAAAATGCATAGCTAAATAGCAAGAACATGTTACATACCAAAGGTGTGCTAAATAGTGTGAGCACATTGCTTTATTTACCTCATGACTCTGCTAGCTTCTAAGATGTATACAACTAAGCATGATATTTATTTATTTTATTTATTTAAAATTTTTATATACCGGCATTCATGTTGCAAACACATCATGCCGGTTTACATATAACAGGGGTGTACAATGAACAGTTGAATAACCTATTAGTGTAGAAGGAAGCAGTTACAAATAACAAGGTAATAGAACTGGGAGAAGAGAAGAAAAGGGAGAGAATTAGGTATAGGTATTTACATTAGTAATAACATTTTTACATGTGGAAGTGGTAGATCTGGCTGAATAGAATTAATGGGTTGCTGGCTGTCGCAGAGGGAAGAAGTGTGAGAGCTACTACACTCCAAATGAGTTGAAAGGAGAGTTCCAGGACAGCAGAAAACTAACACTAGTGCATGTTTTGATCCATCTGTCTTATGTATCGGTAAAGAGAACATGGTTGGGGACAGAAGGGGAGCATGCATGGGGAAGATAGAGAGGAGGGAGGGTCTGTGCACTGGCGTCTGGCCAGTTCCCGTTCTAACCACTCTCTAATGTAGGCACTGCAATGGCTTCACCATAGTTTGCTACTGCTTCAAAGCTTATAGACATGAGCTCTGCACTAAAGAAAAAAAACAATTTTTCAGCTGAAAAAAGCTTTCAAGGCTCAGAGTGCTGTTCAGCATCAAGCAACTGAAGGGCTACAGTGGTCTTGGCCTACCCTCACGATGTTGATAACAGCAAAGATCTTTGTCCTCTAGAGAACCTTTCCTTGGAAATATATTTACCTTTTCTGTAAAAAGAAGTAGATTTATTTTGAAGAGCTCATATGTATCAATATAATTCTTAATGTCACCATCTTCTGTTTTTCTCTCCTCTGTCTCTCCTGTCCTGCTAATGCCCTCTGAAAGCTTCCTTTATATACAATGTCTTGTAACGGTTTTCACATTTTTACATTTACCACATACTGCTCCCTAAAAAATACAAATCAAAATGCATTAAAGTAGGAGTTTGTTTCACTGGTATACATAATAATTCATCTCACACCAGAGCATATGAATATGAGATAATTGACCATCAAATATAATCTATACAATATGCTTAATAGAGTGTAGGTAGCATTGATACATGCATTGCATTATAATCACAAGGCAAAGATGCAATATTTTATTTTCTTTTTATGGTATGCAGATAAAAGTTCACTTATTTCATGCTGTACTACAAATCTTTCTTCTAAGAACACACGGTAGTTAAAAGGCCTCCTATAGACATCGACAACCTATGCAACAATTGGATACCTGAGCTTTTGGAGACCAATGCTCAAGACTTTACATGTTTGGGTGGGCCATTGGAAAAATTGATTGCACTCCTCAAATGCGATGGCTCCTTTGAAATCATTCACTTTTGTTCAATACAACAAAGCTCCTTGGTTCTCAGTTTCCTTGCATAGTCACAAAAGGTTGCTTCGAAGAAACAAACGGCAGTGGCAGAAAAATAAGAGCAACACCAATCTTTCCCTTTACCAAGCTAGGCTATGCTCCTATAAGACAATAGATCAAGTCAGACAGTAATGGTACTCTGGTTGCATTCTTAGAGCAGTCTCCCAACCTTTAGAGTTATTTCACATAGTCCACTTTCTAATCACTCCACCCAGCCCATCAAGCTTATCCATTACTACTCTCTGTGAAAGGTTCATCATTTTTTTTTTTTCATTCCAAATTAGCTCAAATCAGCACCTCTCTATCAGGTCGATACAGTAACGTTCAGTTAAAGATTGCCCGTCTGTAACGTGCTGGGAGCGCACAATGCAGACGAGTATGGCGGTCCAGCAATACAGTCTCCAGTTTCACGCGTCCTTAGAGCTTCCTAAAATAAACACATAACCCTTTCCGCACCCAGCATGTAAATGAACGAAAAAGCTGTATAATGAAGGAATTAGCTATTCCCCTCCGATACTGTAACGGGCGCTGATATTATCTCCTCAGTAACCCGCTGTTCTGCCGCGGCCTTAACGTGCTAGTTTACCGCCTCCCCCTAGTAGGAGTTAGTGTAGTGTAAAAAGCATTGCTTACCTGCCCTGGTCCCCGGTCCAGCCGTCCGGTGTAGCCCCAGTCCGGTCTCCTGCAGCCCCGTCCGGTCCCCTCCTCCCGAAGCGCAAAAAAAAAAAAAAAACCCGAAAAAGTAGCAAGGCTCGGGCCTGCTACGGTAGTCCCTTCTCCCTTCCTCCCGATTTCGCGGGTAAGTGGCGGGGGCAGCAGCGGCAGCGGGATCCGGGGGCAGCAGCGGCAGCGGGGGGGGGCAGCAAAGAAGCAAAAAAAGCGGCATCCGGGATCCGGGGGCAGCAGCGGAATTGATGCCCGAGCGATTTTGGCGCTCATGCCATGAGCGCCAAAATCGCACGGCCATTCATCCAGGCAGAGGGAGCCGACGGCGAACGACCTCCGGCTCCCTCTGCCTGGATGAACGCACGGCCCCCGCCGGAATGAATGCCTGTGCGATTTTGGCGCTCATGCCATGAGCGCCAAAATCGCACGGGCATTCATCCAGCCGGACACGCGCCCACCCATCCAAGCAGCGGCGGGAACCGGACACGCGCCCACCCGCTCCCCGGGATCTGAAGCCATCAGCAGGATCGTAGCTCCCCCCGACGAAGACGAAGATGGCCGCCTGCACGGGGGAAAGCGTGCAATTGGCCGCTGAAGACGCCAAACGTCGTGACGTCACGTCTTCAGCGGCCAATTGCACGCTTTCCCGTGCAGGCGGCCATCTTCGTCTTCATCGGGAGGAGCTACGATCTTGTTCCTGATGGCTTCAGAAAAGTAAGTTACTTTTGCGACTTACTTTTGGGATCTTGACAGATCCCAAAAGTAAGTCGCTTTTGGAAAAAAAACAAAATTGTCGCTTTTTGAAAAAAAAAAACAAAATTGCTTTTGGGTTTTTTTTTCTTCTCTGCCGCCGCTGCTGCCGCCTACCCGCCCGATCGAACACGCGCCCACCCGCCCGATCGAACACGCACCTTTGGTTTTTTTTTTTGCTTCGCCTCTGTGTCCCACCTCCTCCCGGAGCAAGGCTGCTTTCGCGCCCTGCTCCGGGAGGAGGAGAGACTCAGCAAGAAGTAAGTCGCTTCGCCGCTTCCCTCCTCCCGGTGTCTGTCATTCCAAATGACATTTGAAATGACAGGTACCAGCGCACCCAGGTTACTGTATAGGCGCTGTATTAAGTGCCTATACAGTAAAATGGGTTGCGCGGGCATAACCCTTCCCTATCGCTTCACAGCCGCGGCATGCATTTGCATGCGATTAGAAGAGAGTATCGGGGACTTAGTGAAGAGAACTGTGCGTGCGGGGAGGAAGGGTGCGCCTGACACTGCCGCACTGTTTCTACCGCGGCCTTACTGTATCGACCTGTATACTAGCCAGTTTGTTTTATCTTCACCATCTTCACAGCAACCTCCCAGTTCTGTTTTCATTATGGACCGAGTTCATACCCACCTTCTGAAGTAATTGATGTAACTATAGACCTGTATCAAACTTGTCTATGCTCGCAAAATTAATAGAAAAAGCAGTACAAAAACAATTAACAGAACATCTAGACAACAATAACATACTCTACCCATCACAACATGGCTTCAGAAAACACTATAGCACTGAAACATTACTAATCTCTTTAACAGATAACATACTACAAGGATTTGATAATGGAAAACACTACATCTTGATACTTCTAGATCTATCCGCAGCATTTGACACAGTAAACCATAACATACTATTAAAAAGACTGGACGAAATTGGATTACAAAAGAAAACAATTGAATGGTTCACATCCTATCTTTCAAATAGATCGTATCAGGTACAGATAAAAAACACAATATCAGACAAGATCGACCTAAAAACAGGAGTCCCCCAGGGCTCAGCACTATCAGCGACTCTATTTAACATTTACATGCTCCCCTTCTGCCACCTACTAGCAGGGCTAGGTATCATACACTACGTATATGCTGACGACATTCAACTAATTCTACCGGTAGAGGAATCTATTGAAAAAACTCTGAACTTTGCAATGCTGTACCTAGACATAATAAAACAACTATTAAACCAAATGGAACTAGTAATTAACATAGAAAAAAAACAGAATTCATACACCTTGAACAAAAAAACATTGTAAAAATTCAAAATCCCATCAAACTTAAAAATGATAAATCAGTGGAGTTAACTGATAAGGCTAGGAACCTAGGAGTAATTATAGACACAGAACTCAGCCTTAAACAACACATATCAATAAAAGTAAGAGAAGGCTATGCCAAACTAATGGTACTTAGACTAAAACCCTTGTTAAATCAAGAACACTTTCGTACAGTATTACAAGCACTAATATTTGCTAGCACAGACTACTGTAACACACTTTTACTGGGATTACCATATACCACAATCAGACCGCTGCAAATACTACAAAACTCAGCTGCCAGAATACTGACTGGAAAAAGCAGGAGAGATTATATCACCCAAACACTTGCAGATTTACACTGGCTCCCAATAGAACAAAGAGTACAATTCAAAACACTATGCACAATTCATAAACTGATAAATGACGAAAATGCTGACTGGCTAAACACGGCACTACGATTACATGTCCCCCAAAGGAATCTCAGGTCGGCCAATAAAGCACTGCTAACTATACCCTCAGTCAAAACAGCAAAGTTGACCCAGGTTAGAGAGAGAGCACTATCTTTGGCAGGACCATTACTATGGAACACACTACCACTCGAATTAAGACTAATGAAAGATCTAAAACTCTTCAAGAAAAGCCTAAAAACTTGGCTTTTCAAAAAAGCATTTCACAGTGAAGGCGCTGAATAACAACAAACACAGCTGAAAGTCACCTATAGATATAAAAATAAAAATTGATTTTATTACTCATAATTAAATATTAAATTAAAAACAGTATACACATATCTGATTATCCAAACAATCATATAAATGGAAACCCCAACTCACTTATCAATTAGAGTATATTACTGAACTATGTAACCGCAAATATTGGCACACCATGGATAACTTACAAACCAAACCTATTTCGTGCCTAAATGTAAACCGTTGTGATGGTACATTACTAAACGACGGTATAGAAAAGCTTTTAAATTAAATTAAATTACTAGGAAAAATAAAGGATGGGTTTTGCCCATTCACTTCCTGTTCCACAGCCCTCATCAAAATACTTTGCTCAGAGGTTGGAAATGTAATGAAAATCATTAATTTTTCTTTCTCTCAGGGTCTGGTTCCCACATCATTGAAATCAGCAATCGTTCATCCCCTTCTCATGAAATCCAATGAGGATGTCACTGATCCAACCACTATCTCTATCCTCCACTCCTGTCTAGAATCATGGCAAATGTTGTGCTTTCCCAGTTACAGCAGTTCATTGACTTAAATGGATAACTCAATTTGGCTTTTGTGCCTGCTACAATAGAGTCCTTGCTTGTATCAAGCCTTGATACCATCTGTCTTGGATTTTACATAGAAAAACATTTTATTCTGGTTTGGTTAGATATCTCTGTGGCAATTGACACTGTTAACCATTAAGTTTTGATTAACAGATTGGAAACACTGGGTATTTCTTCCACTGTCTTGGTCTGGTTTTCCTCCTTCCTAACTGATCGTTCTTACACAGTAAGTATAGATGGTATACCTTCTTCTCCATATCCTTTGACAACAAGTGTTCCTCAGGGTTCCTCTCTTTCACCACTATATCCCATACTGTGCCGCTTAGGAGTGTCATTCAAACGTTTTGCACACAACATCCAATTCATTTTTTTCCTTTCACTTTAACATTGGACCATGCCTTTTGTCATCTATCCTTATGTCTGGCTCAGATCAAGATTTGGCTACATGACAACAAATTTGCTTTGAGCCTACAGAAATCAGATTATTATCCTGTCATGCTCAGAATTAGCTGGTCTTCCCTCAGGTTTCTCATTTGATGGACTTTCTATCTCCCTGAGACTAAAGCAAGTTTGTTTCAAGTTGCTGGACCTAAACTCTAGAACTCCCTACCCTTTGAGATTAGGACTGAGGGAGATTTTGCCCGCTTCAGAAAGGCCCTAAAACTTACCTCTTTCAGCGCACCATTGCAGATTGAATTTCACTACTGTTATGCTAATCTTGCAATGTTTTGTGGTATTTATATTGTCATGTTTTATTGTATTTCACTATGTAAAGCAGAATAGAAATTTGTTAAAGTATGGTGGTGGCAGCATTATATTGCGGGAATGTGTTGTAGCAGGAGGGATACGGAAGCTTGTGAAGATCAAGGGAAAGATCGATAATCAAAGTACAGGCAGATCCTGGAGGAAAACCTATTTGTCTATCACAGACCTGGGACAGGGGAGAAGATTTACCTTTCAACAAGACCATGATCCTAAGCACAAAGCAAAAGCATAAACGGTGTAGGTTACCAAGAAAAAAAGTGAATATCACAAGCATAAATGGGGTAAACAATAGAACTACTGTGAAAAATTGGTGGAATACCAGAACCAGGTCAGTAAAACAAAGGGATTATTACTCAACTAGAATTTGTTCTGGAAATAATCTAGTTGAGCTCTTTCATGCTGTGAAAACATCTGGCTCCATGAATAGTATATGCAATAGAGATGCTACTGCCTTGTTATGTAATCAGTTTGCAATTTATTTTACAACCAAGGTGACCAAAATCTGTGCTAATTTTCTTTCTAATTCTATTTCTACATCATATGACCAAGTTGTGGTACAACCAGACTGGAGTTCATTTGATGCTATAACTGCTGACATCACTCATACACAGGTCAATCAAGTAAAGTGCGGCCACGTTTACCCCGCTCCTAACCCGCTTTCTACTCACTTTCCGGCCGCGTTAGCCCTTCCTGCGATCCACAATCCCCTTTAACCTACTCTTACCGTGTCCTTAAATCCCCGGGTAACCCCTTCCGCCTGCGGCATGTATATTACATGTAAACAATCGAATTAGCTATTCCCTACCATCCAAGTTCAGATTAAAAACACAATATCAGACAGAATTGAGCTACAAAATGGAGTACCTCAGGGATCCGCACTCTCGGCGACACTTTTTAACATCTATTTGCTGCCTCTATGCCACCTACTGGCTGGACTAGGTATCATACACTACATATATGCAGATGACATCCAATTAATACTACCAGTAGAGGACACAATTGACAAGACATTAAACCTAGCATTGATGTACCTAGACATAATTAAGCAATTACTTAACCAAATGGAACTAGTAATTAACATTGAAAAAACTGAATTTATACACCTAGAGCGTAAAAGCTCTGAGATAATCAAAAACCCAATCAAACTTAAAAACAATCAAGAAATAGTACTAACCGAGAAGGCTCGGAACTTAGGAGTAATAATTGACACGGAACTCAGCCTGAAGCAACACATATCACAAAAAACTAGAGAAGGATACGTCAAACTAATGGTCCTCAGGAGGCTTAAACCCCTATTAACCCAAGCGCACTTCCGAACAGTCTTACAAGCACTAATATTCTCCAGCACAGACTACTGCAATACTCTATTTCTGGGACTACCATACTCAACAATAAGACCTCTTCAGATATTCCAAAACTCGGCTGCCAGAATACTGACTGGTAAAAACAAAAGAGAACACATCACTCAAACACTGGCAGAATTACACTGGCTGCCAATAGAACAAAGAGTGCAATATAAAACACTATGCACAATTCAAAAACTGATTAACGAGGAAAAAGCAGACTGATTAAACACAGCACTACGCTTACCCGTCCCACAAAGAAATCTTAGATCAGCCAACAGAGCTCTACTAACCAGCCCCTCAGTCAAGACAGCAAACCTTACCCAAGTTAGAGAACGAGTCCTTTCCTTAGCCGGACCAGCATTATGGAATTCATTGCCACTCAAAACAAGATTACAAAGTGATTTAAAAAGCTTTAAAAAAAGTTTAAAAACATGGCTTTTCAAAAAAGCATTCTACAATATGAATGGGGAACAAGAAGTTTAAAGGAATAAGCGAATGAACATCTACACAAAGCTAAAGTCACCCTATTAGCATAATTGTATATCCATCATCATTATAGAATAACTTAAACTTGCAGTTTAAAGTTCAATTATTGTATGATTTCCTATTAATCATATAAAAGACAAGATCCAGATTTCACATTATATACCTTAGATTATGAAAATTGTTACCGTAAATGTTTTGGCACTTTGTTAGTAAGAATTTAATCAAATATATATATGCGTGCCACCCTGTAAACCGTTGTGATGGTGCAGTACTAAACGACGGTATAGAAAAGACTTTATTTTATTTATTTATTTAAAATAACGCGCGCCCTGACTATTGCTTTTTTACCCTGCCGTTTTGCCGCGCGTTTAACCTGCTAACTTACCACCTACCCTTACCCCTGCGTTAGAGGCAGGGGTAAGGGTAGGCGGCAAACTTTCCCCCAGCCCCCGCTCACCTGCCCTTGCCGCGTCCATGGGTGCTGGTCTCCGGGGCAGCCCCAGTCCTCTCCCCTCCTCCCGAAGCAACAAAAGCGAAAAAAAGCGAAAAAAAAAGTTGCAAGAGAGAGAGAGAGGGGAGAGAGGACGGGCAATCCTACACAAGGGATTGCCAGTCCTCTCTCCCCTCCTCCCGAGTCAAGGCGCGAAAAGCAGCCTTGCTCCGGGAGGAGGGGAGAGAGGACTGGCAGTGTAAAGCGACGAAGCGACTTAATTTTTTTGCAGCCCCCCTCCGGAGACGGACATCGGCGGACCGTGGCTCCCCTGCCTCCCAGAGCTGCCGAGGAATATGGACGCCTGCACGGGCGAAAGCGGCCCCTGTTTGTGCAATTGGGCCGCTCAAGGCGTGATGTCACGACGTTTGGCGTCACGGCATGTGACGTCACGTCTTGAGCGGCCCAATTGCACGCACGGGCCGCTTTCGCCCATGCGATGCGTCCATCTTCGCGGGCAGCTGGAGGCAGGGGAGCCACGGTCATCCTCGCCGATGTCAGTCTCTGGAGGGGGGCTGTAAAAAAAGTAAATCGCTTCGTCGCTTTATTTATTTATTTATTTAAAACATTTATATACCGTTTCATCACAGATACAAGAAATGACCGAAACAGTTCACAATACATTTTTCAAAATAAAAATTAGCTGTAAAATAATAAACCCCCCCAACTGAAATTAAATACCATTAAATTATAATAGAGAAAAAAAATTATATTAAAAACTCATGATCAATTTTCAGAATAAAATTAAATGCAGTAATTTAACCATTAACTTATAAACAAGAAAAAGTAATAATAATCCAACACTTACTAGGCATAAATGATTAAGCAAGAATAGTATTTAGAAATCAGTGTCTAATTTATAATGGGATCTAAGTTTCCAAAAGCTTCTTTAAAAAAGTATGTTTTTAAAGCTTTTTTGAATTCTTTTTTGTTTTGAATTTGTCTGAGGGTCAGGGCAATCCTATGCTTTACACTGCCAGTCCTCTCTCCCCTCCTCCCGGAGCAAGGCTGCTTTTCGTGCCTTGCTTCGGGAGGAGGGGAGAGGGGACTGGCAATCCCGAGCGTAGGATTGCCCGTCCTCTCTCCCCTCTCTCTTGCTACTTTTTTTTTTTTTTTTTTTTTTCCGCTTTCGTTGCTTCGGGAGGAGGGGAGAGAGGGCTGACAATCCCGAGCGTCTGAGAACTGGCCACTTCCTGGTACCTGTCATTTCAAATGTCATTTGAAATGACAGATACCAGCGTGTCCATGAAGCGTTAGGCCCGCGCACCCAGGTTACTGTATAGGCGCTGTATAGCGCTCTATACAGTAAAATGGGTTGCGCGGGCCTAACGCTTCACGGACGCTTCTTAGACGCAGCTTGCATTTGCAAGCTATTTACATACAGGATCGAGCGGTAGGTGAGCTGGACTGTGCGTGCGGCAACCGCGGGTGCGCCGGGCACTAACGCAGCTCTTCCTACCACTCGTTACTGGATTGACCTGACAGTTACTTAAATGAACTCCTCATGTCTCATCAATCCCTGTTCAACAGCCCTATTGAAACCAATAAAGGAGGATATTGCTGGACCTACAGCTAACATCACCAAATCTTCTGTTATCCACTGGGGTTTTGCTAATTTTCCTTAAGCAAGTTTGTGTGGCTAATTTTGAAAAAGCAGTGGCATATTGATTTTTTCTAATTTTGAAATAGGCCAACTATCGCCTAATATCTTCACTACCCTTTTTGGCTAAGATAATCAAATCTGTCATTTTATCTCAGCTAAACCAATTTCTGGAAGAGAACACCTTGATTGATCAGTTTCAATTTGGATTTAGAATTTTAGTATAAAGACCTTACTTATATCTAGTATGGACATAATCATTCAAGGTTTTGATAGAGGCATAGATTACATGCTGGTTTTGTTAGATATCAGCAGAGTTTGACACAACAGATCATAAGATCCTCTTTTCTCACTTGCAGTCTCTTGGTGTAGCTGGAGTTCTCAAATGGTTCTCATCTTATCTATCAGACCGATCGCCACAAATTTGAATTGGTAGTGCTACATTTCATTGGAATGCCATGACCATTAGGATACCTCAAGGTTCAGCCTTATCGACAACCCTGTTTAATATCTATTGTAACCCTTTTTTGTGGATATGCTGGTTCCTAAAGCGCTATAAAAAAGTGTATTTTGGGATTACCTCAGTCTCTCTCCCCCTCTTCTTGTCTCAAGGGATGGGTGGGAGGATAACCTTCAAGGCCCAGGGCCTGTGTGTGTTTTATAATAGCTTTTTGGGATAAGTTGAGTGACAAAACTTGCTGGTAGGTATTTGAAATAAATTTTACTGTGATTGATTGGAAAAGAATCAATAGGAGCAAATAATAGTGTGCAGTTACATTCAGGTTCTTCAGCCTTATAGGAGTACAGATTTTTAGTGTTTCTACTTCTGTGGACTTTGACTTTCTTATCCTCCATTGTGTGGATTGAATAAGTGTCCCAAAGTGGCCGGGGCATCCTAGTGGTAGATGTCCTTGTTCTTCACAGTACTTGAGGTTTACAAGTACTCCTGATATCCAATCTGTCCTGCACCCAGGGGTGGAAACTGTTTGGGGTCTCCAGATGTTGTCCTTTTTCTCCCTTGAATTCCTCTGAATGAAAACAGATGTAGCCTCCCTGGAGTAAAGGCTACTACTGGAAAAACATTCTTAAAAGTTATCCAGTTCTGGGTAAGGAAGAGTGACAGAAAAATACTTCTTGGTGGGGGGAGAACTTCTCTCTTCGCATTGATTGGGCACTGAAATCTCTTCTTGGTCTAGGTAAAAAGGTACCCAGCCCCTCCTAACCACCTTGAGCCAAGGGAGTCAGCCTGCCAAGAATGATGCAGGTCAAAACTGTAAAAAATCAGAAAAAACAGCAAATATCTCTCTCCCCTTTTCATCCAGCTCTGTACAAGTAGTTGGCCAGGCAGTTCCTCTCCCCTTCTTGTTGTAGGCTGGGGTCTAAACTAGAAAAGCACACTGAAACAGCTCCTTCTAAAACCAAACCTCCTCTGCCACACACTACTAAGCTAGTCCACCCTTGTTCCTCAGAGGCTCTCCATTCCAGTCATCCTCTGGGGGAAGTGCTGAAACAAATGGGATGCCCCTTTGCAGCATTTTACCCAAGGGTTGGGATCTAGGGCCATCATGGGTGGAGACCCCAAGAAGTCTTTACACTATCTTACCCCTTTATGTAAGCTAATGGAATATCTCTGCATAAACTATAGGGTTTATGCTGACAACATCCAGTTCTTTGTCCTATGTCATTCTTCATGGTCCTATACATTTAATCTCATTGATGTTAAATGTGAAAAAGCCAGAAATAATTATGGTGGACCCTCACAGTATGGCCAACAGATAGCACAGTCCCTGTCATTAGAACACACTTTGTAAGGAGCCATCCATACCCCTCAATTCCTCCCAACTGGAGAGTCTGGATTGGATGCCTGAAGACTGTTTAGCCCAGACATGTTAATACACTGGGGTTCAGTTTGAGGAAGCAGTCAAGGAGCAAGGATGTATTTTTTCCACACTGGTGGGGATTCTCAGCTTCCCCCAAAGGAGTTTATTTTAGAAGTAATATCTTCCCTGCCTAAGGGTCTTTCTTTAAATTTACAGAGAGAGAGACTTTTAAGCCTCATACCCTTTAGGGGCAGACAGGCTCTCACCAGGGGGACCAAAGCCTTGTGAGCCTACTCTAAACCCTTGATGGGCAAGCAAGAGTGATGGATCCTGTTGTGAGAGACGGTGATGGCAGAAGATGTATCCAGTTTAAACTTTAAGGTATTTTTTGGACTTAAGAAAAGTTGGGAGATTTTTGGATCCCCCTTCCGCACTGGGATTTCAGAGCAGAGGACTTGCCCGATCCCACTAACTTTTCCCCAAGAGAAGTTCCCCAGAAAGGGAACTTGCCAGGTTCTTATGGCCTGGATTGGCCACTGTTGGAAACAGGATGCTGGGCTTGATGGACCCTTGGTCTGACCCAGTATGGCATGTTCTTATGTTCTTATGTTCTTAAGATCAGAGTATAAGGATGAAAGAATCTTTAAAGAAAGAAGAATTAGAGCAGGAGACCTTATCTGGCTCTCTACCATCAAAGGATCAGGACATGCTGGGTGTCTGAAAAGATGTTATTTAAAGGTAGGATTTTTCAGTAAAGCGGGGGCCACCTCCACTAGGATTCCTGAACAGCTGCTGGGAGTGTTTGCACATATAAAAATCACCATGAGCTCTACCCAGAGGTCTGGTAAAAGGACACTTACCTACCCAGAATTATACCTGTGCCATCAGTCAGATATAAATTTACACTTCTGGATAATGGATTTTAATTTCAATATCAACCAGTAAACTTTATTTCAACACCCAGACCTGATCCTATCTGAGTTCTTACAGCCTCTCACCTGATGAGAAGCACCTATAGTTCTGACACATACTGCCACCCATTTTCTTATCATGTGGTCCATAAGCGAGAGCTTCCCGCCATAAAAAGAGCCCCCCAGGGAGTAAGAATGTAAGATGGAATGGTTAGCTGGTGCAGCCCCTGAGGAAATAAATTACTTATGTGCCCTTAGCAGGAAGAATTCTCAAAAAAAAAATTAGATTACATAATTATTCTTACCAGTTTGAAAAATCCAGCATCTGATACTCTAATATTTACATTTAGTGGTCACAACATTCCAATTAAACATGTCTGGAATTTGGGAGTTGTCACCGATACAGATATTTCTCTGAACACCTGGATTAAGACCATGGTTAAAACTTTCTTTTATAAACTCTGCATGCTCAGGCATCTGCGTCCACTTCTTGATCCTCAAGATTTTCAAACTGTATTATAGGTATATACCTTAACAGGTAAAGACTATTGTAACGCACTTTATATCGGTCTTCCAGCTAATACTCTCCTCGCTTTACAGATGTTTCAGAATGCTGTCAGTTGTTAATTGGTGCAAGGGTCCGTGATCATGTCATGCACTGGTTACCAATCCAGTACCAGATTCAATGTAAAATATTTCTCATTCATAAGCTTTTTCATAACAAGTCAATACCATGGTTTCATTCTATTTTATGAATTTATAACCATTTGTATAAACTGCGATCAGTCAGTAAGAATTTGTTGGAGATCCCTTCCCCAAAGATGGCACACCTCGATATAACCAGGGAGGGAGTCTCTTCAGTTGTGGGCTCCGGGGTGGATTGGCCTATCTGGGCTTCGTACATCCCCGTTGGGCCAGTCAGTCTAGTCACATGATTTATGTTGATCACAGCGGTCCCATCCCCGAGGAACCATTCCGATGTTATGGTAGAGAGGGAGCCTCCCTTCAGGCTTGGTGATCATTGTTTTTCATGCCTTTCCTGCAGCTGGAGCCGCAGCTCCATGGGCATCTCTCTTTAATTCCCCTGCCCCCCCCCCCCCGCCCCATGACTGTAGTTGTGTCTACTTGTCCCTCTATTTTTTGTTTTTTACCTTTCCCAGTGACATCACTGATATGCTGTGGGATTGCTTCCCCTCCCCTCACCACTGCAATGGCAGGAAACTGGCTTTCCCTCACACCAACTGTTTCTCTCTCTGCTGCAGGAGGCAGCAAGCAGATCTCCCACTTCTACCTCACCACAGCTCAAGGCTTCTCACTTATTTCTGCTGACAACCTCCCCTTATGTTAGGTCTGTGGCAAAAAAATAACTCTCTCCCACCTATCTTGATCAGGCCTTTCTGCCCACCTCATCCAAAACCAGCAGGTAGCCATACCACGAGCTCTCCTAGTCACTAATATAAGTTAAAAAAAAAATTTGTATTTATATTTAGAAGCAGCATCTTAGAAGAGAGATAGTGGGAGCGTGTGTGTGTCAATGGGTACAGGAAGTATGTGTGCATGTATGTGTCAGCAGGTGCAAGGGAGTGTGTGTGTGTCAGCAGGTGCAAGGGAACTTGTAGGAATGTCAGTGGGTGCAAGGGAGCATGTGTGAATGTGTCAGGTACGAGGGAGCGTGGTGCATGTATATGTGTGTCAGCGGGTACAAGGGAGCATGCATTGTGTGTCAGGTGCAAGGGAGCGTGTGTGTATACATGGGTCAGTATGTATATATATATATATATATATATATATATATGTGTGTGTGTGTGTGTGGGTCAGCAGGTGCAAGGGAGCATGTGTATGTGTCAGTGGGTTCAAGGGACTACTATTGCTGATTTATATTTCTTGATTTCATTGTTTGATGTTTTATGAGGAATGATATTTCTTGTTTTCCATTCTTGCACTTCATACAGGATCTGGCTTGTTGGGGTTTCCAGTTCATTTTTTGTCTGCATATTTCTATTTATGGTCTCTTTATTCTGTATTTGGGGAGGGTCTATCTGTGTTTTGCATGTATGACTGAGGTGAGGTATTCTGCTAGCATGTAGCTTTTTCTGTAGGGATCTATAGAAACAGAAATGACGGCAGAAGAAGACGAAACGGCCCATCCAGTCTGCCCAGCAAGCTTTCATACTTTTTTTTTCTCGTACTTATCTGTTACTCTTGGCCCCCATCAGCAACCCCCTGGTTCCAGTTTCCCCCCCGCCATCGATTATAGAGAGCAGCACTGGAGCTGCATCCAAGCGAAGCATCCAGCTCAATTGGTCAGGGGTAGCAACTGCTGCAATAAGCAAGCTACTCCCACGCTTGTTTGTTTACCCAGCCTGTGCCATTCAGTCCTTGTTAGTTGTTGACTGAATATAATTCCTCTCTTCTTTATTCCCCCTCCATTGAAGCAGTGCGTTGCGCTGGATATGTATTCCCAGTTAAGTATCAGGCTTAATTGATTCAGGGTAGTAACCGCCATAACAAGCAAGCTACTCCCATAATTGTTTACCCAGACTATGTAATTCATTCCTTGTTGGTTGTTGCCTGAATAAAAATCCTCTTTTCCTCTTTCCCCCCTGCCGTTGAAGCAGAGAGCTATGCTAGATATGCTCTGAAGGTGAAGTATTAGTCTTTCTCCCCTGCCCGTTTAAGCAGAGAGCTATGCTGGATATGCATTGAAGTGAAGTATCAGACTTATTTGGTTTGGGGTAGTAACTGCTGCAACAAGCAAGCTATTCCCTGGGTTTTTTTTGTGAATGCAAATCCTTTTTTTCCCTCATTTCCTCTTGCCATTGAAGCATAGAGCAATGCTGGAGTTGCATTGACAGTGAGTATGTTTATTGAATAAAGGGTATTCATCTCCAGGTAGTAGCTGTAATTCCCGCAAACTACCCCCATGCCTCTTCTCTTCATTCACATCCTTTAGACTTTATGGATCCACAGTATTTATCCCACGCCCCTTTGAAGTCCTTCACAGTTCTGGTCTTTACCACTTCCTCCGGAAGGGCATTCCAGGCATCCACCACCCTTTCCGTGAAGAAATACTTCCTGACATTGGTTCTGAGTCTTCCTCCCTGGAACTTCAAACCGTGACCCCTGGTTCTGCTGATTTTTTTTCTGACGGAAAAGGCTTGTCATTGTCTTTGGATCATTAAAACCTTTCAAGTATCTGAAAGTCTGTATCATATCACCTCTGCTCCTCCTTTCCTCCAGGGTGTACATATTTATATTCTTCAATCTCTCCTCATAAGTCATTTGATGAAGACCATCCACCTTTTTGGTCGCCCTTCTCTGGACCGCCTCCATCTTGTCTCTGTCTCTTTGGAGATATGGTCTCCAGAACTGAACACAGTACTCCAGGTAAGGCCTCACCAAGGACCTGTACAAGGGGATAATTACTTCCCTTTTCTTACTCGATATTCCTCTCTCTATGCAGCCTAGCATTCTTCTAGCTTTAGCTATCGCCTTGTCACATTGTTTCGCCGACTTCAGATCATTAGACACTATCACCTCAAGGTCTCTCTCCTGCTCCGTGCACATCAGCCTTTCTCCCCCCATCGAATACAGTTCATTCGGAATTCCAATCCCCATATGCATGACTCTGCACTTCTTGGAATTGAATCTCAGCTGCCATATCTTCGACCAGTCTTCCAGCTTCCTTAAATCCCGTCTCATTCTCTCCACTCCTTCCGGCGTGTCCACTCTGTTGCAGATCTTAGTGTCATCCGCAAAAAGACAAACCTTACCTTCTATCCCGTCCGCAATGTCCCTCACAAAGATATTGAACAGGACTGGTCTCAACACCGATCCTTGTGGTACACCACTTAAAACCGCTCTCTCTTCAGAGAGAGTTCCATTTACCATCACACATTGTCTTCTGTCCGTCAACGAGTTTGCAATCCAGGCCACCACCTTGGCACTCACTCCTAAGCTGTTCATTTTATTCACCAGTCTCCCGTGCGGAACCATATCAAAAGCTTTGCTGAAATCCAAGTAGATGACAACGAGTGCTCTTCCTTGATCCAATTCCTTGGTTACCCAGTCAAAAAAGTCAATCAGATTTGTCTGACAATATCTTCCCCTAGTGAATCCATGCTGCCTTTGGTCCAGCAATTCTCCTGACTGTAGATAGTTCACTATTCTCTCTTTCAACAATGACTCCATTACTTTTCCCACCACCAAAGTGAGGCTAATCAGTCTGTAGTTACCAGCCTCTTCTCTATTCCCACTCTTGTGAAGCGGGACTACCACCGCTCTTCTCCAGTCACTCGGCACCACTCCCGTTTCTAGGGATCTATTGAACAGGTCACACAGCGGACCCGCCAGCAGATCTCTAAGCTCCCTCAGTATTCTGGGATGAACTTCATCAGGCCCCATGGCTTTGTCCACTTTCAGTTTCTCCAGCTCTTCCCATACATTTTCTACTGTAAATGGAGTTACATCTACTCCACTCTCCTCCAGTTTCTTGTTAACTAGCGACGGCCCTTCTTCAAGGTCCTCTTTCGTGAACACAGAACTGAAGTATTCGTTTAATATTTCTGCCATTTCTTCGTCTCTCTCCACACATTGACCCTTTCCACCTTTCAATTTCACTATACCACTTTAAACTTTTCTTTTTTCACTGATGTATCTGAAAAATGTTTTGTCACTTCTCTTTACCTCCTTGGCAATCCTCTCTTCCGCTTGACTTTTTGCTGTCTTGATTAATTTCTTCGTCTCCCTCTGTTCTACCAGATATTCTTCTTTGTGCTCCTCCCTTTGGGATCCTTTATATTTCTTGAATGCTGTTCTTTTAGCCTTTATTTTGTCAGCCACCTCCTTTGAGAACCAGATAGGTTTCATTTTTCTTTTGCTTTTCTTTACTTTTCTAACAATGTAGATTTGTTGCCTTGGTAATTGCTCCTTTTAGATTGGTCTACTGTTGATCCACATCTCTCGTTCTCTCAGCCTTTTAGTTCTTCCTCCAGATACTTCCCCATTTCATCAAAGTCCGTGTTTTAGAACTGCAAAACTTGGGTCTTTGTGCTTCTTTTCTGCATCCTTTTTGTGATATTAAACCATACCGTTTGATGATCACTGGTGCTGAGGTGGGCGCCCACCTGGACATCAGAGACATTATCTCCAATAGTGAGCACTAAGTCGATTATAGCTCCTTCTCTCGGTTGTTCCATTATCATTTGTTTGAACAAAGCTACTTGCAGGGCATCTACTATTTCTCTACTATTAGATTCTGCAGATGGGTTTCTCCAGACTACATCTGGCATATTAAAGTCTCCAACGATCACCACTTCTCCCTTCTTTCCTATCTTTTGGATGTCTTCAACCAGATCTCTGTCCAGCTCTTCCTGTTGGTTTGGAGGCCTGTAAACCACTCCAATAAAAAATGGAAGCCCCCATCTTTTTTTAGGTCGGCCCATAGTGCTTCTTCATTGCCCCATCTTCCTTGCAGCTCAGATGCTTGGATATTGTTTCTGACATAAAGAGCCACTCCTCCCCCTTTCCTATCCTCTCTGTTCTTCCTTAACAAGTTATAGCCCGGTATTGCCGTATCCCAGTCATGAGATTCCGTAAACCATGTTTCTGTGACAGCAACAGCGTCCAAGTCCGCCTCCACCATTAGCGCTTGCAGATCTGGGATATTATTGCCCAAACTACGAGCATTTGTGCTCATAGCTTTCCAGCTTTCTTCATTCAGGTTACTGCTGTTCCTGGACTCCTTTTGGGACCTCTTTAGTTGAGTTTTGCTATCCACTCTTCCCTTTGCATTTGTGCAAGGGAAAAGATTAGTGCCTCTGACAGTCATCCATCACAGTGAGGTTTTTCCTTTGGTTTCTGATCTGGAATTTCTGTATGCATTGGGTTTCTTATCTCTTTTCAGATAACACTTCAATCTTTTTCTCAAGAACTTCTTCAGTATTTAATACAGAGAAGGCATTTTGTACTTGTTGCACTTGATACAGTGTGTGTCTCCGGATCACAGGTCTAATTGTACCAGAGCCCACTGTAATACTGTTTTGAGTTCCTTAATGCCCTGTGTGAGGGGGGGGGGGGGGGGGTAGAGTTGTGGGCTGCACAGCTGTCAATAACGGGTGTCTGTGGGTCACAGGTCTTATCCTACCTGAGCCCACAGTAAATCTTTTTCCTTGACTTTTGGTTATTCTGTGGTAATGGGAAATTAATTCCTGAATAATGTAAAGTGGCTGAGACTTTCTTTATTGAAGCTAATTCAGCTTTAACTTCAGCCAGCTCCTTTTCCAAGGTAGATAGTTCTGAACAAATGGGGCAAGCCTTAAGTTTCCATATGATTACCCTCAATAAAGGCGCCACAACAGTTGCATTGGATAGTCCTCATTTTGGTAAATTTGATGGATAACACTTAAGGAATTACCAAATTACCAGCCTATATAATTGACAAAATATGTATTCATGCAGATTATATCAGAAACCCAACCCCAGGGGTGGGTGGGTAGTGGGGCAGGGTGGGAGGGACCACCTTTTTGGTCACCCTTCTCTGGACCACTTCCATCCTGTCTCTGTTCCTTCGGAGATACGTTCTCCAGAACTGAGCACAGTACTCTAGGTGAGGGCTCAACAAGGACCTGTACAGGGGGATAATCACTTCCCTTTTCTTGCTCGATATTCCTCTCTCTATGCAGCCCAGCATTCTTCTGGCTTTAGCTATCGCCTTGTCACATTGTTTCACCGACTTCAGATCGTTAGACACTATCTCCCAAGGTCTCTCTCCTGCTCCGTGCACACCAGCCCTTCCCCTCCCCCATCGATCTATAGCAATTTAACTTGTTCTCTTTTCCAAATGGGAGGTGTATTGGTGTTTTTAGCCCTGGTGTAATATTTGTAACATTGCCTTTTCATAGATAGGGTTGTCACTGTTTGAATACTGGCTGTTAGAACTGTTTTGATATTGGATGTTTAATATGTTTTAGTTGTAATTCAGTTTACCTAAGGCTTTCTGAGAGCCAAACCCACATCCAACATGTTACAGTAGGCTTAATGCAATATGGGATCAAAGTTCTTTATTTTTATTTTGCAGGATTTTCTGGTTAGCACCACAGATGTGCATGTAAATATAATGTACATGCTGTAAGTGCTATTTTTACCTCATAATACTGTCCTTTGAATTTCCTTTTTAATCTAAAAACTGTTATAAATGCATAATTTTCAATTGTGTATGGGGAGGAAAGGGCTAGGGGGTACAAAGCTGGTAAGGGTCACCTATGGCACCTGATACCCTTGCATCAACCCTGGCTGCACTGGCTCCATGTGGGAATGAAGGATTCTGGAGCTGTACTGTTTTGGGTCCTGTGGTTCTCCCCAGTCTTGGCCAGTGATAAATTTTTCTTCTTTTTAAGCCCTGGAGAAACAGCCATAGATCATGTATGGTCTCCCCCTTCTCTCCCCTAAAGTAGATAAGGCAATGCAGAGCCTGAGGAATCGTAAAAGCAGAAGACTCTCTGTTGCACACAGTCAGTGGAAATGTGCTGAAGTGGAAGCAAGCTACAGTCCACAGGAAAGGGATGGGGTGAGCCTGGAAGAAGTGCCTGTGCAATGTTGGGGAGGCTTCTGTCTGCTGGGCTGTCCTCTGAAAGGGTCAGCTTGCCCTGGAAAACTAGCGAGTCTCCTGGAGTGGGAGTGGAAATGGGGAAAAGGAGAGGGCTGCAGAAGGGCAGCAAGAAAAAAACTGTTTATATAATGATGAGGTAATATTGGAGCGGAGGCACTAACTGTGAGCATATGAGCAGCAGCACAATGGCGTATGTGCGGGTTTCTTTCTCTGACACAGACATCCACACACACACTTTCTTTGATACACCCATACGCTGAGACCAAAAGTGAGTTTGTTTGTGTGTGTGTGTGTATGTCTTTGTATCAGAGAGACACACACCCTCTCTCAGACTTAAAGTGAGTGTTTGAAAGTGTGTACATGGGTGTTTTAGTCTCAGAAGACTGTATATGTTTGAGACTGGCTTGACAGTGTGGTTGTCACCTCATTAGGCAACTGGTTCAAAAGCTGATTGGTTTGCAAGAGACTTTAATACCAGACCAGGAATCCAAGCTTGATCTATCTATATATGTGAGAGATCTAACCAAACTTGGGGGGGAGGGCAACTGGTTGCATGGAGGGAAGGTGACTTTCCCCTGGTCTAGCTTGTGCTCTGCTACTTAGCTATTTAGGGAAAATGTGAAATTTATGTTGCAGAGATTTTTGGCTCAGTTTTGTCAGGCTCCAGGTCACAGGATGTACCTCTGAAGAAGGGTCAGTTTGGCATGCTTTCAGGAACTGTTGAAACACATGCTTCAGGGAAAGCGCACAAGGGTGTTGGACAGATACCCTGTGGGCTGGGCTGGTTTTGAAAAAAAATCTCCTGCGCTGATATTTTCCTGCAATCCGTCCCTATGCGAACCCCAGACTTTGGAATACCCTTCCAGAACATCTTCGACTAATATCGTACCTTAAGTCATTTAAGAGGGATTAAAAGACTTACCTCTTTATGCAAGCCTACTGTGACAATGTCACTCATTAATGACATGAAGTGGGTGTCACCTTTATAGACTAACCTATGTATTGAAGCATGAACTTTTGAAGACCGAATCCACTTTGTCAGATGCATCTGGCCTCAAAAGCTTATGCCTCAATTAATTGGTTAGTCTATAAGGTGACACCCGCCTCGTGTCATTTTTGATACACCAGAGTAACATCTGTCCCTTTGAATATGTGTCATTCATTGAATCACATTGTTATATTTTATTTAAGAGCAGGTTAAGTTTATGCTGCATCATTATTTTATCCCTTCAGTGTTTTATTATTTCTACGTCACTTTTATTAGGTGAATTTGCAATTTGTAATCCACCGCAAACATAACACGTAGAGAAGACAAATCTTTTAAATAAGTGGCCTAGTCAAAGCCCAGACCTGAATCCGATAGCAAAGATGTGCAGGACTTTGAGGACTGCAGTACATAGATAACTCCCAGCCAACTTGAAAGAGCTTGAACTCTTCTGCCAAGAAGAATGGGCATAAACTTCCTCATCCCACTGTGCAAAGTTATAGACAATTATCCTAAATAACACATACCTGCTATTGCTGCCACAAAAAGGCTTCCACCAAGTACTGAGTCAAGGGGTGTGAAGTCCTATACAATCAAGGTTTTTTTTGTTTTTTTATTCTTTATTACTTTTGGAATATTTCTATAATTGTTCTTTCATAAGTGTAAGTATGTTGTGTAGATTGAAACAAACTAATGCATTTTGAATTGCATTTTATAGACAGCAGAATGTCTTAAGACTGTCAAAGACATGTTTAAATGCCAGCAGTGCTCACTTTGTTTATTGTAAACTGCAATTCCAAAATGCTTGTGGAATTACAAGAAACACAAAATATAACATATATGGGAAAACAAATACAAAAAAAAGACATAATCTCACTCCAGCAATGATCCTGGAAATCATGCCAATACCTTGGAACCTGGCTTTTTTCACATCTCTGAAACCTCTGTGCCTTGTACATGTGAGGCGCGGAGCAATACCTGAATGAAACCCTCTGTTGTGTCACTATTTGTGTTATGAATATCTGATTAAGAATTTGTGTAAAAAAACAAGTGTTTTTTTTGACAAAGTATGGCCAAATGGGTTCATCCCTAAAGGCCTATGGGTAATTTTGTGCATGATCTCCTGTTCATGGCGCTTATGTTTTGGGCCTTCTGTTTTCTGTTAGCTGAGCCTTCTCAAGTGTATGTTCAGTTTAGCATGCTCATACTATTTAGCTTCCCCTCAGGAAGTAACCATGCTCATGTTAGTAAGTTAGCACCAGGTTCTAGTATGCATTAAATTAGTGTTCAGTTAGTAAGGGCTGACTAAACACTAGGAGGATGAGCATATCATATTTTAGCATTAGTTTAGAAGCCCCTCATTAGTAAATATTCCTTCATTTGCATGTGCTGGCACACAAATGTTTGCTCACCCTAAATCTTTCCATACCTTTAATGTACATTTTAAGTATGCACAAGAGGGCCTTAAATGTGCATGCTAAAATTTATTGCATAAATCCCTAAAGTGACAAACATGTTGAAGTGTTACGATTCACAAACAAACTGTTATATAAGGCTTCAAGATCCTCCTTATATAAATCTATCAATCAAACAAATCTCTAGAAAGGAGGAATTATATTTTACCAATACTGTCTCAAAACTGATTTTTGGGAAATTGTATCAGAATAAATGTGCTTTCACAGTCGCCTGGCTCTTGCCCGCATAGGGCTACAACCAGTATCGTGTATATAGCACACACAGTCACCTCATTTACTCTTTCCCAACAAACGCTGTTTTTATACTTTTTTTTTAAAACCCCATCACGTGACCCACTACTTTCTAAAAAACCTATCGCTCAGTATTTCACTGAACTCTTTCCCAACACCTAAGTGCTCCACACAGATCCTCACAATATATTTATCATATTTTTCATATTTTTGCAATCATTGACACATTTAAATTCTTATCGCTTTCTTTTTTTCGTCACTCCCGCTATTCATTCAGCTCGTTGTTTCATAGTGCCGCTGTTATATACACACTCCCATGCCTCCCGACATCGATGTTTCGGCGGAAACACCCGCCTTCTTCAGGGGATTTCTCTTTCAGTATTGGCCGTACCCGGCTCCTTTCCCCAGCACTGTAAAAAATATGAAAAATATGATAAATATATTGAGAGGCTCTGTGTAGAGCACTTAGGTGTTGGGAAAGAGTTCAGTGAAATACTGAGCGATAGGGTTTTTAGAAAGTAGTGGGTCACGTGATGGGGTTTTAAAAAAAAGTATAAAAACAGCATTTGTTGGGAAAGAGTAAATGAGGTGATTGTGTGTGCTATATACACGATACTGGTTGTAGCCCTATGCGGGCAAGAGCCAGGCGACTGTGAAAGCACATTTATTCTGATACAATTTCCCAAAAATCAGTTTTGAGACAGTATTGGTAAAATATAATTCCTCCTTTCTAGCGATTTGTTTGATTGAAGTGTTATGATTGTCAGTATTTTGCCAGTATATTTCTATCTGCAGCGCAAAATGCTACATACAGTGATTCAAGCCCTCTTTTCTGTGCTGAATCTTCATTTGCTTTGACCCTTTGTTTAAAGCAAACAAAAAAAATTATGTAAGGGCTCTTGTTTCTGACTGAGCTGGATATACTTAGTTATTCAAAAACACTAGCTTGTAGGGAGGGCAGTAGTAGAACTGCCAAAGTGCAATGAGGTGATTCTTCAGCAGCCAATGACAGAACAGATGGATGGTAGACAGAAAAGGAGTTGATACATGTCTACTGGCAAAACCAAAGATCTTTGCTCTTGTTGGCACCCAATTAACTTGCACTGTACTGCCAATTTTTATTCTCTTCTACTTTCTGACCACAAAAAGGAGAAATTGTGCAACTTTCAATCCAACTTTTTTTTTGTGAGAGGGGACATTATTTGAATTTCATGTACTAAAATTGCAAAAAGTACCCCTTTCTTTAACTGATTTAGCCTGTATCAAATACAGCACACCTTAAGCTCCCTTTAGACCTTTTGTTTTTTTAATGACTAAGTAGATGGGTGCACACCATACTGCATGTTTTCATTTGTTTTAGCATTGTTTTATGAAATTTGATAGGTAGAGATTTAATATACAATTGAGATGTGTGTGTGTATGTATGTATGTATATATATATATATATATATATATATATATAATTTTGGATAAAGGCTCAAATACTTCTTGAATTACTGTATAAAAAGTCATATTCAATGAGCATCTCTCAGATCTGAAGATATTGTGCCTCTGTCTAGAGTTGTAGTGTAACCACACCTGGAATACTGTGTACAGTTCTAATCACTATCTCAAAAAGGATGTGGCAGACCTTGAGAAAGAGATAGAGAAGGGTAACAAGAATAGTGAGGATTGGGACATCTCTCATATGAAGAAAAAGCATCTTAAGTATTTTAGCCTATCAACTCTTCATGGACCAGTATATGCAAAACATACAGAATAAGATGCAAAGGAGTGTCTGAGCATCTCCCTCAGGAGACACATGATGTCATAGATTCACTAGTGGACACTGGACAGGGGTATGCAGTTTACAAAATATATGCTCCAATCAGCCTATGTATTTGAGATGGCATCAAGAGTCTCTGAAATTGGCACCTGCAGACCTCAGAAAAGATGTTAGAGACGTGCAGATGTGCCATGCAATAGAGAGAAGAGGTCAGTCTAGCAGTGGCTGACATTAAAGAGCATTGTGCCATGCTTCAAAACCCTCTCCACTACTACTCCATTCTCACCCTCATCTAGGAGGTATTCAATTGGGGTTTCAAGGATATGGTACCCTGTGGCCCCCCCCCCCCCCTCCCCTCAGCAGCAGGGATCTCAAGTTCATCCCAGGCAGCAGAGGGCACAAAAACCACAGCCTGCATCCTAGCCAAAACCAGGGATGGGGATTTTATTGCATCTAGGAGAGCATAGCCACTATCCAAGTATTTGTGCCAGAAAACTTTACTTTTGGGGAAAGCTGGAGATTTAGATAAACCATTGGCCTGGAATAACTTCAGACATTTGCATTCTCAGCATAATCAGAAATGGATACAGATTACATCTATTGGAAACCCAATTAAATTGGTCTCTGAGAAACTTCACCTGCAAAAGGAACTTTCCTCCCTCTGAGAGACCAATTTATTTTTTATTTAAGTCATTAATAGACTATTTCCCCAGCCTTGAGAAAGTTGTTCAAAGCAGTGTATAACATTTCTAAAACTGTTCACACATGGTGACAACGTGGCTGGCCAATGGGATGGAACCTGTTCCAACAGGTGAAAGAAGTGGCCATTTACTCCTAATACTTAAAGATTAAAAAAAAAAAAGTGTGACTATACCATCTGAGACCCAAAGGCTTTGAACAAATTCCTGGTAAAGGAAAACTTCACGATTTCCCTGGGTACCTTGATTCTCTTTATAGAAAAAGGAGCCTGGCTATGCTCCTCCTGTTTAAAGGATGCTTATACCTGCATAAGATGTTTTTAAGGTCACAGGAAATTTCTCAGATTTGTAGTAAGGAAACATCATCTCCAATCTCGTATACTGCCATTTGGCCTAGCATCAGCATCACAAGTGTTCACAATATGTCTTGCAGTGGTGGCTGTGTATCTACACGAATTAGGTGCACACATTTTGCTACCTCGAGCACATTTCAAGGAGGTGCCATAGAATCAGTGAGCAAAACTATCCAGGTTGGTAGGGTTTGTCATAAAATATCTCAAATTCCATTTGAGCCCATCAACTCAATTGGAATTTTTAGGAACTCTTGCTAGATACAAATCAGTAACAGCCTTTCTTTCACAGGCAAAGATCATCATGCTGTCTGTAGTAGAACAGATAAAACCGAGTTAGAAAGCAGGGTTAGTAGCTTGGGGCATGAGGTTGATCTACATGGGATCAGCAGTACATGTAACACCCTTGGCACATTTCTATGAGACAATCAAAGTGGACTCAAGCAACTCAAGATCTTTGAGATTGAAATTCAGATCATTCCAGCAGCTCAAGGACTCTCTCTTGATGACCAATTAAATCAAATTTGGCTAAAGAAAACTCCTTCCAAAGTCTTCCAACTCAAATTGTCCTAACCATAGATGCATCCAACCTGGGTGGGGGCTCATGTAGGTGGGTTCCACACCCAGGTCCTTTGGTCTGCCCAGGAAAAGTATAACCAGATAAATTTCCTTAAACTAAGGGCAATATAGTATACTCTAAAGGCATTCAAAGATCAGTTGGCCAACAAGATTGTCTGTCTGCTACAGAAGAGAGGCTCAAGACAAACTAGCTTTGGATGCTTTCTTCCTAGATTGGGAAGAGGGTCCTCCTGTATGCTTATCCTCCAGTTCTTCTATGGCAAAACACTTTGCTAAAGCTCAGAAGAGACCAGGGGACCTTGATTTTCATAGGCCCCTCTTGCCTGAGGCAGATTTGATTTCTCCTCTGCTGGGAATTAACCATTAGGGAATCAATCAGGTTGGGGAATTCCCCAACTCTCCATCACTCAAAATTGGAGAACACTGCACCATAACATCAGCCCTCATAGCCTGAATGTTGAGAAGGTAGCACTGAATTTGCTTAACCTATCTGAGGATGTGTCTAAAATTCTCCTGGCACTACAGAAAATATTCCATAAAGAAATTGTGGCTTTAAATGGAGGTTTGCCTTCTGATGTTAGAGAGATGTCCTATACCCTTTCTCCTACCTCACACAAAGACAGCTTGAATACCTTCTGCATTTTTAAGAGTCTGGTCTAAAGACTAACTCGGAGTTCATCTCAGTGCAATTGGTGCTTACCACACCACCATGTCAAAGGTAAACATATTTCTGGACAGCCATTAGTTGTCAGGTTCACGTGGGGCTTGTTTCAGGTGAAGCCTCCCTCTGTCTTGGGATCTCAGTGTGGTTCTTGCCCAATTGATGGAAGCTCTCTTTGAGCTATTAGACTCCTGTGAGCTGAAGTACCTGACCTTGCAGTTTATATTTCTGGTGGTAGTGCCTTATCTGCTTTATACTAAGTTTTTTCATCATAGAGAGGTTCTGCACACTCATCCTATGATGGTGTCAGACTGCTAACTTAACTAGTGAATCATTGCACATGCTCAGCAGAGCATACTAAAAGCTTCTAAAAATTATGAAAAAGTCTTCACTGGCTGGATCTGTCTGATGTCATCCACCTGTGAAGACGTGCATCCTGCTGTCTTCAGTGCACTATTACAGGGAAGCAACATTCTCTTTCTTGTCTTTTTCTGCTTCAGTCTCACAGCTTTCAAGAAAGTGCAGTAGTGTTGCAAGGCAAGTCAACCCCAATAGGCTTGATCACAAGCACTGCAATACCTAGCCCTTCCCCTAACATCATAGACCTAGAGGACAAGGTGCTGCAGGCATGTGTGTTGTCCACCTAAGTCTGACTTTGAATGCCAGATCTGGAGCCCCTTCTGTCTGTCTCTAATGAATGGTGCTATATTCTTACAGACCCTTGATCTATTTTTCAAAAAGCACCTTGTCCCAGGTTTCACAGGCTGGCTCCTTTGTCAGTTCTTTGCTGCAGCCACTGATTAATTAGACCGGGTGGCACAGAGATAGTAATGACTAGGTTTAACTTTTCTACTGCTGTAAATAGTCTCTAGCTGTTAAGAAGTGACAATGTTGGCTAAAAGATCTGGCCGAGAACTATATCTGTCCCAAAAACACACTTAAATTAATGATGAAAAATACATTTAAAGGAGTGCAGCTGCCTACACTAAACCACTCAGGAATATAGTGATGGACCTTGCCAGTAAGGATCATAGGATGAATTGCACACTGCAGGAACTGACATTGCTACAGCCAGAAAAAAATGTGCCTTCTAGGGAATTATGGGATCATAAAAATGTCTGACATCTATGTTAAACAATTAAAAAAATTGCTCTCAAATGTTGATGCTTCGAAAAGCTATTTTGATGAGCAGTATTTTCTTGCACTATCTTAGCATATCTGTCTGGAAATATTTTCAAGACCTTCATAATGATGATGAATAAAGCACAGAGGGTAGGTCTTGTTAGATGAATCTGGTCAATCTCTTTGACTGGTTGACCAGAGAGTTGGATGTGAGGGGGGAGTGTTAGATGTAGAGTACTTGGATTTCAACAAGGCCTTTGACATAGATCCACATTGGTGAGTTATAAATAAACTGAGTACCCTTGGTATAGACCCTAAAGTGTCTGGTTGAATGGGAGGTGATGAAAGGTAGTAGTGAGTGCCATTACTAGGGCGTTTCACAGGACTCTGTCCTTGATCTGATTCTTTTCAATATTTTCATAAGTGTAAACCGCCCTACTGGGAAAACCTCCTCCGCCATGGTGTCTATGTGACCGACGGCAGGTAAGGCAGAGACTTATGATGTTGCTGGCAGGGAACACACTCAGAAGCCCTTTCTCCGATTAGGTGCTGCAAGTAAGGGGACTGGATCCCACCCAATATAGTTTCCTGCAATCAGTGAGAAAGAGCAGGGGAAAAAGAAGGGAAGAGAAAAGAAACATACCAAAGCACTGGATTTCTTCTACTGAACAGCAAGAGGTTTATGAGCATAAACAGATATTTAATGAAGCAAGCAATTTTCTTTATATACACTATGGAACATCAGTACTGTCACCGTCCGTAACCAAGAATGATTGTTCAGAAACAATTATCAGAAAAATATTTTGCATACACTGGTCACTCTTTTGTTATACTCTTAATTGCTTGACGTTATATGTACTAACCAAAATATAAGCGTAACAGGAGTGTACATTTAGACCCTCCTTAAAAGCCCAGAACATTTAGCCTGGTCCACCTTAAGAAGGGGGTAAGAAGCTAGGCCCAGGGGAGAGAAGGAAGCCTTCTGCTTGTCTTTAAAGCTACAAAATAAATCACGACTGTAACGCTGGGAAGGAAATGCGTTTACTTCTCTAATTGCCTTAGTAGGTCCTTTCTATTTCTTGCAATTTCTGCTTTGTTACCTTTCTTTTTGCAATCGTGTTCGTAAAGCGTTTTGTATTCTGCTTCTCTGCAGCTAAAAAAAAATATATATATTTGTTGTCACTACCGCTGCGAAGGCTATGCTCTTGATTCCTAAATGGTATGCTTCTTTTTAGGCTTTTATAAACATTTGTATTTCTGCATATGCTTTAAGATTTCCCTCTGTCTTTGTAGTCACGGAGTGAAGCCTGATTGAGCCTTGTAATACTCTGCTGGAAATGTCTCCGCTCCTTTGATTGGTATGTGTTTGATAACTCTGATCCTTTTGTGGTCTTTTGCTTTTGTTCCTATATTGAAATTTTCTCTTTACTTTCCCTGTACTGATGTTAGGGCGTTTCCTTTCTCATCCTTCCTGACGCAGCATCCCTGGCGAAACACGGCCATGTCAAGGGACTGTAGTTCTTGTGAAACAGCCTTGTGTGCTTGGAGCGTTTTGAATAAAATAGCACTTGATTGGAAAAGACTTTTCCTTCAAGTTCTATTTTCAACATATGGAACAATAAAAGTATGTTTTGGAGGTTCTGATGTGCTACCCAGGGGAGTGGTATAAGCTTCTGATAGATGAGGATTGTGGTCCATTGGAAAGGGTATTTCAAGCTTTCACAAATATTGAGAACATGCCCTTTAAATCAAATAGAGCCAACATAATTGCTTTCCCTAAAACAGGTAGAGATTCCACATCCCCTCCGATGTATTGTCCAATATCTTTGCTTAATTTTGATATGAAGTTACTAGCCAAAATTATGGCAGATCGGTTGGCACCCCTCTTGGCTGGGCTGATAACGGTTGAACAAGTGGGGTTTTTGAAAAGCAGGGTCTCTGTTATGAATGCGAGGGAAGATATTGGTAACTATTGACCAGGTGGTGAGACAAAAGGCACAATCACTTCTAATCAGTTTTGATGCCAAGAAGGTGTTTGATATAGTGGATTCATTTTTTTTTTTTGTTCACGTCTATGAAGTATCGGGGTTCAGATGGGCAGTTTTACACTTACTATATGTGAACAGGTTTAAAAAATTATTAAATAAGTTACCCATAGTGCAGAAAGCAGTCCGAAAGACGACATGCTGCTGTTTTATTTTGGTACTGCCTCTCCCTCTGTCAGCTGTTTAAAGCTGAGAGTGCAAACGGAGCTGCTGGTCAGTGTCACCTTAGCAGCCCAGCAGTGATGATGTAACAGCCTGGACTCTTAAGGAACCAGGTTATAGCAGTACTGCAAGGAGAGGCACAAAAGTAAAATAAAAGAAATCAAAGTAAAACAAAAGCTAAGACACATTAAAATAAAGGCAAGGGGGAAAGGACAAGCAGCAGAGGGCAATCACCAGCAGTGACAAGCTACTGCAGCCCCTTTCCCTGGGAGTGACAGAGGCACAAAGGAGCACAGAGCACAGCAAGGACAGCAGCAAGGGATGCTGGGATAGCCTCTGCTGCTCGGCTGTAGGAGAGAGGGTCCTGGAGAGAAAGATGAATCCTGGTAAGGAAGCCCATGTAGCTCCTGGGGAAAATAGTTTAAAAATAAATGTTTAGACCAGATTGAGTGTTGGGGTGATCAGTGCTAGCCCCTATCACTTGTGCAAGGCTGGCTTGGTGTGTTTATGTGGCTAGGGAAAGCCCCTGTGCTGGGACTCCAGCCTAAGCAGAAATCCAGTCCAAGTTTTCCTGCAGGCTCTCCCAGTATGTGTATTGTACAACTCAAAAGCAATAGGGAGGCTAGCCTCCTGGATTTTGGTAGTAATTTGCCTAGTGTAGGAGCACTAAAAAGTAAGGTGACTAGCTTCTAGACCCTTGTTTTGGGACAATGCAGCTATTTTTAAAATATAAGGAAAATTAAATAGATGTGGCTGACACCTCTGCCCTGAGAGTGGAAGTCCAAAGGAAAGTAAAATCTTTTTAAAAGAGACACTACTTTATAGTAGCATAAGTGGAGCAAGGGTTTGCTCTGAGAGAGATTTTTCCACGTGGGGAATTAAGTGGAGGGCAGGACTGCTGGTGGTCAGCTCTGCCAAGCCCACCAAAAAAGTATTTGTGGTGGTTAGCCTGCACTCTAAGGGGAGCAGCCAGAAACCAGTAACCCTTCTGTTGCTGAGGTCTTGTGTCCTTGGGAGATTTGAAAGAAAGAAAAAGATTTGATTCCAGATCCCAAAGATATTCCTGTGCCCTGAAGGTATTAAAAAAAAAAAAAAAAAAAAGGGACAGAGTAGTTAATAGTAGAAACAACTGAACAGGAATGCGGTAATTGTTTTCTACCTATTCTAATTAGAGGGGAGTAAGATTTTTATATTGTGTATAATATTATCAGTTATTTTCTTTAGCTAGATAAAACAGTTTCACCAAGCCACAGGACACCCACAGCAGAAAGACTTTTAGCTTACGGAAGCTAACTTGGTGCCAGGGAGGTAGTCTTTGCTTTGATTTAGTATAGTTAGGTAGCCAGGTACCCCTGCTGGAGGCGGACACTGGTGGACCACATGCCAGTGACCTCAGGTCCCATAGCCTGGAGGAGATAGTTGCTGTGTCAGAGACCATCACATCAGAGATTGCATCATAATGTTTTGAGCTAGGATCCCAGATAAGTGTGTGAATACACCTACAAAAGGAAATCATACCTTAGTTCTGACCACACTAGCTAATTGACCTCAATAGGAAGATAACACAAAGGATCAGACAACACTGAAAGTGGACAGTAAAAACAAAAGGGAAAAAGATACCATAAGAGGGAATAGAATTGTTAATATTGCTTTTGCACTGCTACCAGAAAATAAAAATTTGGAAAGTATTTACAATTTCTAATTGTTGTTTAATTGTCTATGACAAAAGTTGTTGGTTTTTTTTTTAAGTATTATTCCAAAGATAAATACTTGAATTGTATACTACAAGATTGCTTCTAATTATTTACTTTTTGGTAAAAATAAACTTGTCAAACATGTTTATCAGCAATTATTTCCAAGGTACTTCAGGTAACATCCTCCCTCAGGACAGTTATCCTAAATTTCTCCCTGCTTCCCCTTCCTGCCCTGGGAGTCTGCTGGGTGGGTTCTGGACCCCATTCCTGTGCAGAAGACCCAGTAGGGAAGAGGGCATCAAACCCTGTGAGGTTTCCTCTAGATGTCTTGCAACAAAACTTTTAGCATGCCACCAGCCTCAGCCACAACAGCAGGAGAAGGTCTCTGCCACAGGAGGGCACTGTTTAAATATATGTTCTCTGTAATCAAGAGCTAGAATAGTAATTAATGGGGATCTGTTCAGGGAGCTTGTTTTGCATAGGGGAACAAGACAGGGGTATCCCCTATCATCGCAATTGTTTGTACTCGCCCTGGATCCTTTATTGAGGGATATTATGGCCAATTCATATATACAAGGGATATCAGTAGGCACACAATTATTTAAACTGTCAGCATTCACTGATAAGCTTCTATTGCATGTGTTAGATTCTGAGATTTCTGTGAGAGAACTCCGAAAGGAATTTGACCATTATGGATGACTAATGGGATTTAAGTTAAATTTAGACAGTCTGAAGCACTTAGAACAGGGGATTGGTAATCAAGGGTTTGGCAAGGAGATTTCCCTCTTAAATGGGCAAATAGACAAAGTATTTAGGCGTCATAATACCTCCGGACCAGAAACTACTACAGTTACTTAATGTGAAATGTTTTTTAGATACCACTAAACATGCATTGAGAGCATGGACATCACTAAATCTGTGTCTAATGGGCAGGGTGTATTTACTTAAGGTGATGGTCTTACCTAAAAGGGAGAATGTTAAATACATATATCCAATCCACTTGAACAAAGTCTCTTTGGCGTTATATGCTAAGGAGGTTAGGGCCTATCTGTGGAAAAGGGAGGAAGCCCCGTATCTCAATAAGACAACTCATGAAACCATAGGGTAAAGGGGGATTAGAAGTACCTGATTTAAGATTGTACAACATAGCCACAAACTTATGTCATATTGGGGACTGGTTGTTAAGGATTAATTTTAAATGGATGTTCAATTTGAATCTAACCTAGCAAACCCAATTTCTTTATCTTTTGCACTTCATATTACAAATGATCAATTAGCCCAATCGATTAATCACCATTTGATTACTCCTCTTCAGCAGGCCTGGTGATGGCTTACCCAGAAATTACAATTGCATTATAAAAGCTCCCTTTTTTTTGCCATTTTTTTGCCATTGGTGGGTAACACCAACCTTTTACCTGGAATGCAATCTGGGGGATCCATCAAGGTGAAGTTGCCAAGGTTTTCATTTCAATGGATAGTTATTGAATGCTCGGGGGAAAATTCTATCATTTCAGGAATTGCAAGAAGCATTTGGATCTCAGGGGAGGGATTATTTTAATGTATTCAGGCCTGTCGTCGTGTAGAATCCCTAAATCAGATGGAACTAACTAAGGAGAAGGGGGGATTACTAGAGGAATGGTTTGATATTGAGGATCCAAGCAGGGGAACTCCATCTTCTTTTTATAAATCCTTGCAATGTATTGAGGGCCCATGGGATTTTAAAATATTCTGGTCTAGATGGCTGGCAGACTTGCACATTACAGGCCACTTTAAAATTTTTGAGTTCAAACTTTGCTTCATTGTTAAAATATCCAATAATGTACAATTACATGACTCAATTTGTTTTTGAATAGGGCAATTGTCTTTCAATATCAGGCACTTATGGCGCACGTTGCAGAGTTAGAGACCTGCATTAAGGAGTAGATTTTAAAAGCCCTGCGTGCATAAATCCTGCCAGATTTACGCGCCAGGGAACTGGCGCGCCTATTGGGGTAGATTTTAAAAGCCCGGCGCGCCTATTTTGCATAGGCACGCGCAAAGCCCCGGGACTTACGAATGTCCCGGGGCTTCGTAAAAGGGGCGGGAGGGGGCATGTCTGGGGGTGTGTCGGCAGTCCGAGGTCAGGGGGTGGTCTGGGGCGGATCCAGGGGCATGGTGACAGTTCGGGGGCGGGCTGGGAGGGCGGCCCCAAGTCCCCAGGCACTGCGGCCTGTCCCCGGGGGATGGCGAGGCGGCGTGCGCAAGTTACGCCTGCCTCAAGCAGGCGTAACTTGTACAACAAAGGTAGTGGGGTGGATTTAGGTAGGGCTAGGGGGTGGGTTAGATAGGGGACGGGAGAGGAAGGTGGGGGGCCTCAGAGGGAACGGAGGCAGGCTGCGCGGCTTGGCGCGCTCAAGCTGTCGATTTTGCGCAGCCTTGCGCGCGCCGACCCCAGATTTTATAAGATACAAGCAGCTACGCGCGTATCTTATAAAATCCAGCGTACTTTTTTAAAATCTACCCCTAAGTGTACAATGGCAGTTGGAACTTTTGGGCATGCCTTTTAGACATGTTCCAACATACAGATATTCTGGGAAAAAAAATGTTTTCTTATATAGAAAGGATCACTTCCTTGGTATTGGCATATGATGAGTTAGCTGCTTTATTAGGGGAGGGTCAGAGCCACAACTTCTTGTTCTACATCAGAGAGAGAGGGTGAGACAGGCAATATTGCATCAAAGAGACAATCAGATGCTTCCTCCATAACTTTCTGGAAAAATAAAATACATTATCTGTTAGTAAAGAGCAGATATCTTGTAAACTTTACATCCAGGTAAAAAGATGATGGTCTTGGATATATGGCTTCCATATATTAGGAGGCTGCCACATAAGACTCATAGTCAAATTTTGAATGACTTTTAACACAGGTAAGCAGAGATAACTATTCCCTATCTGTAATGTGACTTGATATATAAATATCTCCCTATGAGCTCTGATGCTTGGGGAAGGGACAGGAAGAGTGGGTGGATATGGGGGATGGGAATATAGGGATATGAGAATCGGTATTACTGGATGGAAGCTTTGTGAATTTTCATCATTATGTGGTTTTTGGTCTTTGAATAAAACAGATTTAAATGTGTTTAGGGTTGCCACCCTCCTTCTGCTATTGATCGCATGTGGAACCTGCTTTCATACCACTGTATTCTCTGCTGTTGCTGTTTGAATATATATGCAACATGTGTGATAAAGTTAATGACATGGATTACGTGGAAGTAAGTAGTTTTGCAAGGGAGAATATAACACACCCATGGGTTATTAATATCTGCACGGATTTCCTTTTGCAGAAACATTTAATTATGGGGGTGTGGTTTAAAAAAGTGTTAGTATGTCTTTAAATCTTATCTGCTCTTTCCTATGTGAAGAAAACCCAACCCCCAATGAGGAGAGTGAGAGTCTCCGAGCGAGAGGCAGTGTGATAGATTGCTGAATGTTCTGGTTCAGGGAGCTGGTGAGCTGAGAGTCAGTAGTTTCACCTGATATAACCTGTACAAATTACAGGTGCCAGAAACATTTCTGAAAGCTCAGGGGGTATCTCCAGTTGGACTGTTGTATGTTTTGTGTTCTGCTGTTACTTCTGTACTTCAGAATCCTACTCTGTGTGAGTACTGATGGAAACTACCTCATTTTTTTTCAGTTATGGTGTACCTTCTGTAAATAAAACAAGTCTTTTGGCACACCAAAGATTGTGGGTGTTCTGTTTCTGTGAGAGAGAGAGAGAGAGAGCACCTCTGTGCTGTGTTGCTCCCCAGGTTTTAAGAACATGAAGATAAATGTGTGCACCTGTGAGTGAAGCCTGTGATTTAACATTTGAAAGCTATCCAAGACTCCCAGCTGTGTACTTGCTCTCACAGAAATAATGCACCTAATACATCAGGTATTATCATTGCTTCCATTGAATGCAAACAGATTCATATTCATTGTGATATCCTGAAAACCAGGCCTGTTAATGGCATTCCAGGACTGGAGCTGCCTACCCTAGCCCACTGCATGCCATACATATGCCCTCTTCCCTTAGTGATTGCTGTAGGTCTCCTTGTACATGTGAGGGAGAACATTTTCCTAATTGAAAATATGGTCCTTTGGACCATAATTGTTGACCACTGAAGGCCATACTCATGACTTAGAGTGATTGCTGAGTCACTTCTCCACTCAGAGGCGTTGAGTCTAAAGGACTGACCAGGACGAGAAAATGGCATAATTAGGCAAGGAGGAAGAAACCCAGAGAGAAGGCTGCAAGATAAAGCCCAGAAGGGAAAAGGGAAAACTAGTGGTTTCTCAATTTTAAATTCCATTTTCCTTTCTAGGCTTGTATAACATTAAGCAGAACTGTCAAATTTACATCTTAGGTGGAATCATTATCTGAAACTGTAAGCATGGTAGGCGGTTCAGACATTGCTCAACAGATTAGAATACCTGAATCTCAGCAAATGTTTAGTAGATATCAGATGACTCCAAGAACCAAGCTATAATGCCTTGGTGAAAAGGATGCTGCTGCCAGCTTCTGTTCTTCAGCCATAATTGTGTCATACATTGGTCCATCAGAGCTGTTTATACTACAATTATCACTGGCACATCAAGGGTATCACTAAAGAGACCACAACTACAGCTCTCAACATTCTCCTTTCATAGAAACATAGTAGATCAGAAAAAGACAAGCAGCCTATCCAACCTGCCCAGTTATTTCTATCCACACCATTAAGCATATATCTCAGCTGCCAGTCAAGTACTGTGACCACTTGTAAGATAGCACCCCCTATCTTGGACAGGTTTTGTGGTCTTCCTCCTTAACATTCCACCAGTTTGGGGAGATGCAAGATACCTAGGGTCCTTTATTTTCAGTTGGAACTGAATTTTCACCCATAGTTTCCTAGATTTTTTGCAAAGGTGAAAATTGGTTTAAACCAAGTTTGACACTAATTCATCCATTACCCAACAGTGTGCCGCAGCACGAAGCACCAGTATGCAACTGCTACCACCATCCATAGCAAAGTCAATTTTCCCCCTCATTCCTGTCCCCTAAATCAGCCAGCTGCTGTCAGAGAGAGCAGGGGGAGGGGCCAGCACAGCAGCCGTCAGAGAAGGGGCATTCCCTGCCACCCTGCTTTAGCTCCTGCAGCCAGCAGGAGTCATCAGCAATCAACACTGCTCTCATGTTGCTTCTGACTCCTCCTCTTTGGGTGCCTCCTCCCCCCCCCCCCCCCCACCACAGCTGGAAATAAGGGTCCCTGTCATCTCATACAGTTTTAACCGCAGAGGGAAGCCCGAAGAGAAGGAGTCTGCAGCAGCTTGTAAGAGGCTCTGCTCATCCAACTCCTGGCTGCACGCTAAAGGAAATCTCACAGGGGGAGGTGCATCACATGCAGGCTGTGGAGGAGAATAAATGATTGCATCAGCGGCCAGACGGCTGGGGGAGGGGGGAGTGGGAAGATGACTTTGCGCCAAGATGGTGGGAAAGAGATTATTGCACCATGGCAGAGGGGGAAGAAAGATGATCATACAAAGGGGGAGTGAAAGAGAAATGAGGGTTGTGCTGGAGTGGGGAAGAGAAATGATTGTGCCAGGCGAGTAAGGGGGATAAGATGATTGCACACAAAAGGGGTAGAGGGAGAAGCTGACTGCACTGGAGGGAGGGGGGGGGGAGAGAGATGATTGCAGCAGGAGGAATGGGTGTGGGGAGATGATTGTGCTGGGGGAGGAGATGCCTGAAAGATGAAATGTGCTAGAAAAATTATGGGCACCTATGTTACTAACTACGGTATATTGGGAGGGAGGAAAGAATGCCTGGCCTTGGAGGGGGGAATGCAAGAAGCAGGAAAAGGTGGAGATTGTGCCTGGAAGGAGAGAGGAGAAAAAAACAAAAGGAAAAAAGAGCCAAAAGGAAAAAAAAACAAACTAAATTTTAAAAATCCACCGATATTTACCTAGAAAAATTAGTAACTTTTTTTTTTTACTCTGATTTTCTCCTGGTTTTATGCTTGCCATAACAAATATATTCCTGGGAAAAAAAAAAACAAGAAAAAGCAGAAATGAAGGTCCCTAGAGATCCCCTATTAAGTTCACACTCTGAACTCCACAAAGCTGCTGTTTTCGAATCCAGTCTCCTAGGTCTCCTGCATAGCCTGCCAAACAGATCCAGCTCTGGAGGACAATTGCACTCTCATACGTCTAAGTTATTACTTTGCTTACAATCTGCCAGCCAGACCCAACTGCCAGCTCGATTCTAGGACCCCTGCATAGCTTGCCAGTCGGACACAGTTACGTGAGTGACTTTACAGTACTTCTGACCCCCCAGACAAACCTATTTGCTAGCCTAAGTCTATAATCCTAGCACTGATATGCCCACACCGCATGCTCGCCCTCCCCAAACACATTTAGAAATCTTCTAGTTTACCCATTTGCTTCTTAGCTCCATCTCTTTCATTAGCATTTCATTTCTCGATGATATCTCCGTGCTGCACACCACCAGCCCTACCTAACTGTGAAAATCCAGCCAATCCTACTATGGGCTCCAAATGATGATCCACTGGGAGCTTGTGTTTAGCAGAGAAAGAAGGCACCAGAGAAGCACCACTGCAAAAACATCAGCTAGAAAGGCAGAAACCCTGAACCAAATTCAGGTAAAATGACCGAAAACAAAGTAACAGGATGATGTTGCTTCTCAGTAGCCATCTTAATTTCATGTCTGGAAAAAGCAATCTTTTAACTACTACAGCCATTTCCAGTGCAAGGCTATTGAATGAGTTTCATCACTTTATTAATGTCTTGTTTTTATCTGTTTTATCTCTTTAATATATATATATTTTTAGCACTTTTCAATATGTCTGACAAGCACTGAGGCAGTAGTTAAATCCCTGCATCTGTCTGTTCATCCGAAGACATGATAACTTGTTAAAGTGGTTTGCTCAGGTTCAGATTTTGTGTGAAGGCCAACCACGGTCCTGGAGTTTGTCATATTAGAATTCACCAGAACCAGATCAGTGAAATTCTGAAAAGTGCCATAATGGCTGGTCTTGAGACTTAGTGGCAGTGTTGTGCGCTGCCTATAGTAGGACCTGAGCTCTACTCCCAACTAGACTGGGGCTAGGGATGCTGTGCAGGCACAGCCTCTGGCGAGGAGGAGTCCTAGTTATTGTGCAGCGGTGAAACCTTGAGACTCTGGAAGAAATCCTGGGGCATAGCTGCCCCTATCCAAGGACTGTCACTGCAGTAAACTGGACTAAGGAATTTGGAGCAAATGAAGGCTTATAGTGCCATATCCCTGACCTCGTTCCATCTGAATTGGAAGACCAAAAAAACAGAAGGAAACTGCTGAGTCAAAAAGGAAAAGGAAGCACTATAAAAAATCCATGCCTATGCATGGATCTGAAAACTTTGTTTAATATTTGTGCTTGTCAACCTGCTTTCATGAAAACGTTGTTTGGCTTCTAATCTCACAATTAAAATCCCAGCAAAGAAATACTGGCACCAAGCAGGCACCTTCTTTTCGACAGTTCTGAACTTTTTCTGTAGTTGATCCATTAGTTCCTAGGTGCTTGGCCCAGAAATCTTTGTAAACCAAGCAGAAGGAAAATCCAGGGCATGAGAATTGTGCTCTGCTCACTGGTCTCATGGCAAATGCTGGGAGTTTCTATAGGGGCCCTTAAAAATGTGACCATGCCCCACCTCCACTCAGGCTTAATCCCCAGGGTTTCGTGGGCCTTAACGGGCGCTGACGCTCACTCAAAATAGTTAAGGGTACAGATGGAAAACGGCACAGAATTATGGGAAAGCAAGACCTGTGCGGCAGATGTGCATGACTGACCCCCCTAGCATCTGAGCCCACAGCCCCCTCGCAGCAACATTCTAACTCATGATTTCAACTCACCGTAGGGTAACACTGTCCAAAACTGCTGTTGCCTATGGAAAATGACTTCTTGGTCATACGAGCTAATGTAACCTATCCAAAGCTGTCCATTTTAACAAGAAAGAATCCCTGATTTTTGGACCCTCAATCATACCATTTTTACCGCTCTCTCCTTTTTAATGTTTTCCTTCGTTGCTGCACGTCAATGGAAGATTACAGTATCTGCTCTCGTTCTCTAAATCCTGTTTTATCCTTTCATTTTACTGGGATTACTGCCGTGTTACAGTGGTGACACAGGTTAATTGACATCTGAACACAATGTTCTTGCAAACCCAAACAGGGTCTGGCTTTCAGGATCTCAACAATGGCATTTCATGAGAAATGTCTGCAAAGAACCTGATTAATTTGCATATTTTGGTTAGGTCTCTGGGAATGCTGTGAATGCCAGAGTTGAGAACCACTAAGTTAATGTGCTGCTCCATATTTTGTGGAATAGTATATCCAACAGAATCTAAAAGAGGTTAATTGTTGTTGTTAGGTGCAAAGTATTATAGCTTTATTAAAAGGTGATATGCTTCCCGCTTACAAAAGCTTTACAACTTCCTCTGTATTACCTTTGCACATGCCAGCACAGTGTGCGGAGGACAGGAAGGGATGCTTTGCTTTTCCTGCCCTTGTTCCTGGCTGTGGGTTGGCATGACATCCTCAAAGGCAATGGGCCAAGAAGGAACCGGGCCAAGTCATTTGCAGCCACATAGCGTGCTTCCACTGCTACAGGCTGACCACTAATTCTTCTGGAATTGCACTCCTCACTCACGTGTGAAGGTGTTATAAAGAAATGACACGAGGAGTCTGAGTGTCAGGGTTTGTGCTAAATGATGACTGGAGATTACCTAACCTTTTTTCTGTACGTAAATTAATGGGCAAGTTCATGGTGTGTGCACTTCAGGTGGTTTACCTAGTGTCCCCTTTAAGGAAATATGGGAAAGATGATCTTTTAGAGCAGGGGAGGGCAATTCCAGTCCTCCAGGGCCACCAACCAATTTAGGTATTCAGAATACCTCTAATGAATATGCATGAGATTCATTTGCATACACCGAGGCAATATGCGTGCAAATCTGGTTGGTGACCCTGGAGGACTGAAATTGCCCTCCCCTGCTCTAGGGGGTTCTTCTGAAAACGATATAATCTTGTCTTCAGAGCCTGGGAGGAGTAGATCGAAGGGACCCATGAGGAGGCCGGATTGCCTGGGGTGCCTCTCCTCAAGGAGATTTGCAGGGGCTTTCCCGCTCAAGGCTGGAACAGTGTTTTTCCCTGAGGGGAAACAATGAGAGGATCAGCCTTTAGTACAAAGATTGAAATGTGATCTGAGGTCCCACAGTCAGTGGAAGGCCAAAGCATACAGAAGTTCATCAGGGTGTAAGAAGGAATCAGGAAGTCTTGGAAGGATACCAGGTTGCCTTTTGTGGTGAGATGTGCTATGCTTTTTCCAGGTAGGAGAGTAATGAGGCATCTCTAAGTGAAGTGAGCCTTGAGAGAAAGGTGAGTAGTTTTTCTACTGAAAGCAGGAATTGGAGTGTACGTTTAGTAATCTTTCCTACAAAAGATAAGTAGTATACAGTTGCTAAAAAAAAAACCAAACAAACAAAAATTTCATTCATATTCTGTGTGTTGTGGCAGAGCTGCCATGGTCTTGCTGATCAAATCAATGTCTCTTAAAAATGTTGTAGTCTCTAACTGCTGAAAGCCCCAGAAATACATTTTATTTGTTTAAAGATATTTTCTTTATCCCAAGGTATCGGGTTCGATAGAAGGTGGTATCAGTGTGTGGTAACTTGGTGATAGCAACTTGGAAACAGCCACAAAGAATGAGGAGGCAGACTCTGGCTGTTTACTGTTTGTATAATTTATTTACATTGGAGAGAATGAGGGGTAAAGCAAAATCAATAAATGATACTGCTCACCTTAACTTCAGGTAGATATACAGTCCTCAAACATAGGGGGTTTTCTCATACAGTGGCTTCCTGCCTGCTCCCTGGGACCTCTCTAAATCTTCCAGGTCCTGAGTTCTTAAACTCTGGTGAGGCACTCCTCCCTTCATCCAGGAATCCCTATTGGTTTGTATTTTAAGGAGGACTGGGCAAGAGAGCTGAGGAAGTTTTCTGTATACTTCCCTCATATCCCCCCCCCCCCCCCCCAGCTCAGCTTTGTCAGGATGAGCGCCTGCCTGTGCTAGGGCACCTCTCAAGACAGGAATTCTGCATTAATGTTTTCCCTGCCTTCCCTTTGGCGTATTTTATAGATGGACTGTAGGGCCAGGAATCATCTCATCACCCTCGCACCTTGTTTCTATTCATCTATAGGGGAGCGGTTGGTGGTCCTTTATGAGTGTGAATTGCCATCCCAGCAGGTAATAGCACAAGGCCTCCTGCTCACTTGTTGAGTAACGCCTCTCCCATGGCATTAGCTTACAGCTAATGTAAGCCACAGGATGTTCTTTGCTATCCTGCTCCTGGACTAAGACTGCTCCCAAGCCTACTTCTGAGGCAGCAGTCTGCACCGTAAAGGGTTCTGTGAAGTCTGGACTTAAGACAGGTACAGAGCATATCACCTCTTTTAGAGCCCGGAAGGCCGTCTCTACGTCAGCTGATCACTGGACCTTCTCTGGTGCTTTCTTGTGAAGGGCTCTGCTTCTCAGAGTAATTGGGGATAAACCTTATGTGATACCCCGTAAGGCCTAGGAATGCTCTCACTTTTGTTTTTGTTTGCAGGACTGGCGCCCATGTGATTGTCTCAATCTTCTGGGTTTGTTGATGGACTTTGCCCTTCCCCAGGGTGTAGCCAAGATACTGGACTTCTTGGCCTCCCAGCAAGCACTTCTTAAGGTTAGTCATTAGTCCTGCTTTCCTCAGACTGGTTAGCATAGCCTGGAATTGGGATAAATGTGTCTTCCAATCTGGACTGTGCTCCATGATGTCATCCAAGTAGGCAGCTGCGTAACCTTGATGTGAATGGAGCAGGCAACAACCAAGTGTTGAAACATTGCAGAGGTGCCATGAAGTTCAAATGGTAAACTGAAAAAGTCCCCCTGGTGTTGAAAATGCAGTTTTCTCCTTTGCCGCTGGTATGCAAGGTTCATGCCAATAGTCTTTTGAAAGGTTCAAGGTAGAGATGAACTGGGCTGATCCCAGGTGCTGAATTAGTTCATCCACTCATGGCATCGGGTACGCATCAAGTTTTGAGACATCATTGACCGTTTTAAAGTCAATGCAGAACCCTCAGGCATGATAATAGGTCTCCACCACTTCCAAAGCCTTTGTAGCATAAGGTTCTGGTGTAGGCAGACCCACTATCGCATAAGCTGTCTAGGCTGTCCAGGAACTGTTCCAGTAGAACCGTTTTGGCTACCTCCACTCTGGTATTCCCTTCCGGGCACAGCCACTTCCAAGCGACATCCTTTAGTTTGTGGAAGAGGTTCCTAGAGTTTTCACCAGCCTGAAGAACTCACCACCGAAGTCGCTGTCTATAGGCTTCTGGGGTGAATCCTGCGTTCTCTAGGATGGTGGTCTTGACTTCCTGGTATATAACCCTCCCTTATGGATTGGCTGTTTGGAAAGAATTTTAACTTCTTCCAGTAAGTAGACTCCCCAGAATAGGTAGCCCACCTGTCCTCTGGCCAGCCTGCCAGTAGAGCAGTGCATTCAAAGTTTTTTAGGAAACCACTGGGGTCTTCTCCTGGTGTCATCTTAAGTAGTGTCGTGATATAGGAGTTGGATTGGATACTGAGGTTTGCACAGCTTGTGTGTGTTATCTGTGTTGGCACAGTATGCTGCTGTATAACCTGTTCTTGCAAAGCCTGCTGCTGACTAATCTGGGTTTGCAGGGCATTCTGCAGTTGCTGCTGTCCTGTAGCAAGGATCTGTATTACTTGTTCCATCTCCACTTCTTTCCAAGCTGCCTCCCAACTATGTATTTCTCCGGAGAAAGGAGAGCAGAAGAAAAATTTAAAAACCTGCTTGCCTGTGTGGCCCTTACTTCTTGATCCCGGACTACACAAGTGGGGCTAGCCCCCTTGGCCTGTTGTGGGAAGGGTGTGGGAGTGAAACGGGGAAGCCCCAGGAAAGAAGGGGGAAAAAAACTCTGCAGAGTTTTTTTTTTTCTTCTGCTGTTGTGACTGTGAGGCTCTTGGCTGTGCTTTTTGCTTAGGAAAGAAATCCCACTGCTGCTACCATGTGTGGTAACTTGGTGATAGCAGTTTGGAAACAGCCACAAAGAATGAGGAGGCAGACTTTGGCTGTTTCCCATTTGTACACTTTATTTACAGTGGAGAATGTGAGTGAATACAGCTCACCTTAACTCCAGGTAGATATACAGTCCTCAAACATAGGAGGTTTTCTCATACAGTGACTTCCTACCTGCTCTCCGGGACCTCTGTAAACCTTCCAGGTCCTGTCTTAAACTCTGGTGCGGAGCTCCTTCCTTCATCCAGGAGTCCCTGTGGTTTTGTATTTTAAGGAGGACCAAGTGAGATAGCTGTGCCTTATCCTTTAAGGTAGTCTGAGGGAGTTTTCCGTATACTCCCTTACACACTGGTCAATTTTAAAAGCCCTCTGTGTGCCAAAGCCAGGAGAAACATGTGTGATGACCCAGCACGCACCACATGGATTTAAAAAAGTGCCCAAGTATATGCATATCTCCTGGTAAACGTACAAATCATAAAGTTCAAAAAGGGGCAGGATGTGGGCAAGTCTGAGCAGGCCGAGCCTGTAACATGAAGTCCGTGCGTAAATATTTATGTACACAAGTGCATGCTGAGGTCTCCTACCATGTAACTTTACTTCTCCTATGGACAGCGTGTAAGTATTAAAATAAAATAAATTAGGCTAGTTAGTGGGGTTTTAAGGTCATGGCTAATAGGGCAAACTGGGAACAAACTAGGGAAACGGGTAATTGCGTCAGCACATGTATCTACTAAAATCCCTCCACTTGCGCGATCAAGGTGGCATTTAATTGTGTACACATGTACGCGTATAGTCAATTTTATAACAGGCGCATATATACGCGTGTATGTTATAAAATCGCTGTGCATATGTGTACCTGTGGGCAAGTCTGAAAATTCACCTCATAGTGTTAGAGGAAAGTAGAGAGCAGTCAGGAAGGGGGTCACGTAGGAAAAACAGGGGTGTTGCGATTTCCCTTTCCAGTTTGGTAAGTGCCATGTCCACTATACAATCTGCTTGACCACATTTTTAAGTCAACCTAACTGGTGCTTACTTAGCTCCAAAACAGGCACCAGGTACTCTTATGTGCCCAGAAATAGATTAACAAATAAAAACAAATACATATCAGGTGATACCTCTTTTTGGACTAACAATACATTTCTTGATTAGCTTTTGAGAGCTAAACTCTTCTTCAGGGGGTTACACAAATAAGTTTGAACTATGCAGTGCTAGTAATTGCACGCTGTTCTTACAGTTTTGGATCACGCTTTTCAACAGAACTAGTGACTCTATGTGGGTCAAACTCACTTGAATGACCGATCAGATACAAGGGATAGAGGTGAGGAAGGGGTTGGGTTTGGGAAGAGAAGGGAGGGAAGGAAACAGGCTAGGCCAGTTGCAGTAACTTATGTGAAGTGTCTGCTTTCCTAGTTCACATAACGCAGAAAGCCATTGGCTGATGAAAAAGTCAGAAGACAGACTGAATATTCAGCAGACTTCTTGTAAACTTTCTTAAAATAAATCAAGCCTCACTCCTGTTCAGGAAGGTAGAAAAGTTCAGCACAAGACAACAACAGGATGGGCATTGTGTTTTGTTCTTGGCCAGTCTTGGTCGTGAGGAAACCTCTTAGGGATACCATGAGCAAGATAACAATACGGCTTTGGGAACTGTGACCTCTCCCCCTGCATAGTAGGAGGTTCACATTTTACTCTTCCAACCCTGATCAGTTTTAGCCTTTTTGATGCTTCAGCCAAACTTATGTACCAAGCACGCTCTGAGAGGCTGACACATTTCACAATCTGTTTCTAAAACTGAAGCATCCTTTCCAATACAATAGTGCTATCACTATTATTTTATAATCCTTATACAGTTATTGCGTCCAATATGGTTCAAGATAAGTGAATTTAAGGGCGTAATAAACAATTGAGGTGGGTTGTTCAGAGGCACTGGGGTCTACTGAATTTTATTTGGGACCTTATTGGTCAAATAGCCAGAAGGGTAAGAGTGTGGGAGTGTTAATGTGCAGGATATTCTATGCATGACTGTTAGATAACATAGCATCCATTAAGTAACAGGAAAATGTGGCAGTGTTGACCCCTGGAAAAAGTAGTGCACTTAGAGGTAGGGATATGCAGAAGGAAAAAATTCGATTTGGTTTTTGTTTCACCAGGACCCAAATTTGCTACATTAGTTTCATAGGGGGAAAAACCAATTCATTGATTAGTTTTATTCGTTTTCCGTATTCCCATTAAAGTCAATGGGGAAGTATTTGCAGCCTATTTTTGGCTGCAGAATTGGGGTTTTCTTATCAATTCTGATGAAACTTCTGGGGAGCAATCATCAGAACGAGAAAAGAGCTCCAACATACTTAGACTGTGGCAAAGTGGTACCAAAGTGGCATAAATAGCCTAAGGCACTGTAAAGGAGCAAAGGGGTACAAGGAGTGGCAAGATTGCTTTAACAGAGGTGCAAAGCAGCAGCGAGAGTGTCAAAAACACACCACAGCTTCAAAAGAGAGCACCAATAACAGTTGCATGAATCCTCGAAGGCAGCACGACAGGCAAAGCGGCAAGACAAGTGGCATCAACATCCTACAGCACAATGAAGGGGAATATAGCAAGCAGAAAGAGTGTCAGAAAAAACCACAAGGCGCCAATAAAGGGAAAAGCAGCAGAAAGACTAGCACCAACACACTGAGGAACCATGATAGTGGCAAGAACACCACAAGGAGTAGAGTGAGTCATCTGGTGTATGGCAGAAAGTTGATAGGGGCAAGACAGGCTGGCCCCGGGGAGGTAGTCTGGTCTCTGTGGTTTTGATAGAGGCAAGATAGGCTGGCCCTGGGGAGAGTTCCCTTTCCTTTGTGCAGGAAAGTGCTCCCTAGAATGGGTTTGCCCCTAGAGTGGGGTGTTTCCGTTGGCGTCTAGTGAGGTCTCACTGGTCTTTTAAAATATGGTGGACGTAGCAGATATACAAATGAGAATTTTGAAGGCTGAGGCGGAGGAGGTATCCATGTGAACAGCGGGTGTTAAGAGGCTGGCTGCACCTGGGGAGAGTTCCCTTTCCTTTGCACAGGAAAGGGCTCTCTAGAATGGGTTGTTGGCCCCTAGAGTGAAGCATGAGCATTCAAGTGTGGCGAGTCGACATGGAGAAGGTTTCCATATGAACAGCAGTTCAACATGGGTCAGATGGTGCTAAGAGAGAGGCTGGCTACACCAGGGGAGAGTTCCCTTTCCTTTGCGCAGGAAAAGGCTCCCTGCAATGGGTTGGCCCCTAGAGTGGAGCACAAACCTTCAAGCGTGGCGAGTCGTCGTGGAGGAGGTTTCCATGTGAACAGCAGTTCAACATGGGTCAGATGGTGCTAAGAGAGAGGCTGGCTACACCCGGGGAGAGTTCCCTTTCCTTTGTGCAGGAAAGGGCTCCCTAGAATGGGTTGGCTCCTAGAGTGTGGTGGTTCCGTTGGCGTCTAGTGAATACCCAGAAGCTATTAACTGTACTTATGCACTTCAGCTGATGACAAAGGAACTTGAAGAGCTCTCAGAAATAAGAAAACTGCTACTCAAGTCCAAATCTACAATATCAACCTATGTTGACTTTGTACCCTTCAGTGCCTCTGTAAACTATGGGAACACAGAGGATGAACTAGAGTACAACTACCACCAGTTTTCTATAGCACTAGAAACATTAATGTGGGACGCTATCCTGCGGTCGATGGGACAGGACGTGTGACTGCAGAGCTCCATCCCCTTTGCACCGAAAATACCCTCTAAATACTTGATTTCCCTGCTTTTTTGCTCCAGATCATGTTGCCGCGGCTGTCCACATCATACCTGCTCTCATGACGGCGAAATAGAACCCGTCTGACCTTAAACAATTTTCCTACGGGAAGCTGAGCGCTGATGAGGAGCCTGTGGGCACGGACCAGACCCGCCTCGATTTTGATGCTGCCGAGGCCTCAGGTGACATGGTCGGAGCCCTCCCCCAGCAGACCCAGCTTGCTGCGGGAGACTCAGTGACAAGGGAGGAGATGAGAGGGTGTTTTATGGAGCTTCGCGCCGACATGAGGCAGCATAAACAAGATGTTATGTCCTCCATTGCTGATATTAAGGAGGACTTAGCTGCCTTAGGACACCGCATGGATAAAGTGGAAGTGTGGATGGATGGTTATGTGGAGACCATGAACAAAATGGTGGCCCATCAGCAGCAATTCACCAAAGATCTATCTGACCTCTCTGAAAAATTGGAGGACCTGGAAAATAGAAAAAGGAGATGCAATCTCCGAATCAGAGATGTGCCAGACAGTCTGGAGTATGCCGATGCCCATAGCATCGCACAGCAAATCTGTATTTCCATCTTGCAAACTGAGCTCACGGACCAGGATAACAACTCTGTGGAGGCCCCTGCAATCTGGCTGGAACGAGCTCATCAGGCCTTGGGACAGCGCAGAGAGCAGAGATCACGGGACATAATTTGTTTTCACAGTTTTCTGCAGAAAACACAGGTCTATGAAGCGGCCAGAAAGCAGCGTGACATTGTGTGGAAATCTCACTCCCTAGCAATCTTTCAAGACATGGCGCCAGTAACTCTTAAATGCCGATAAGACCTGCATGAAGCCACAGCAGCCCTGCGATCAGGAGGAATACATTACAGATGGACTTTCCCATTCGGCCTGCAATTTCAAGTTCAAGGCATGACATACTGTGTCAAGACACTACCGGAAGCAGCGGAGGCATTCCAGCAGGCTCAGCTACCAGTCACGTTCCAGGTACCAAAGCCAGCCACAGCCCATCCCAAACCGGACACCATGCCTCGCTGGCACAGGGCTGGAAAGGGAGGACGCTGCCTCCGCCGACAATCGGGAGATGCTGGAGCATCCATGTCCGACCAGGGCTGAACTACTGGTATCCTTCTTAGTTGCTCTAATCAGTATTCTTTGCACAGAGTTGGCCTTGGAGATTGCCTCCATCATCCAAACGTACTTCAGACCCGCAGTTTATTTCCTTCCCTACACATACCCTCCAAACGCACATAGACGGGCGTGCTTTCATTGGCCGGAGCGTCCGTCAATTTGGGCGCACCAGCCAATGAAAGCACATAGACGGGTGCGCGTGACGTCACGCGCGCCCGTCTGTGTGCTTTATTGGCTGGTGCGCCCAAATTGATGGGCACTCCATCCAATGAAAGCGCATAGACGGGCGCGCGTGACACGCCGTGATGTCATGCACGCCCGTCTATGTGCTTTCATTGCCTGGTGGGCCCAAATTGACGGACGCTCCAGCCAATGAAAGCACGCCCGTCTATGTGCGTTTGGAAGGGTATGTGTAGGGGAGGAAATGAACTGCGGGTCTGAAGTACGTTTGGATGATGGAGGTTGAATCGCAGGTGATGGTAGTGTTCGGCGTACTTTGGATAATGGGGACAGTGAGAATTGTTAGATTGGGGTACACTGGGCAGATTTCTAGGTGCTGTGTAGGGGGGAGGGCTAGTAAGGTGGGTTTCCAGACTCGTGCTAGATACATTTTATGGATGCTGTAAGGGGAGGGGAGGCAAGTTGGGTGCCATCTTTTGGCAAAGTCTGGGAGCTGTGTAGAGGTTAGGCTGGAGCGCCCAAATCGACGGGCCGATGGAGCCCTAGCTGTTGCCGAGCCAGGAGAACCGGGACCTGCGCGGGGGGGACTGCTGCGAGCCGTTTTCGCCGCCGGCTGCCCCCTCCGGAGGGCGGCAGAGAAGGGAAGGGGCTGAAAAGTTACAAAAGGTAAGTTGCCACATGTTGAGCCGCTTCGGGAGGAGGGGATTTTCGGTTTTTAGGTTTTCATGGGTTAAAGTTGGGATCCGCTTCTGGGTGCCTGTCATTTGAAATGACATTTGAAATGACAGGTACCAGCGCACCCAGGATACTGTATAGGCGCTGTATTAAGCGCCTATACAGTAAAATGGGTTGCGCGGGCCTAATGCTTCGCAGACACGGCTTGCATTTGCAAGCAATTTAAATAGAGTATCGAGCGGTATGTGGTCAGAACTGTGCGTGGGGCAAATGAGGGTGCGCCGCGCACTGCCGCACTCTTTGTAACGCGGCCTTACTGTATCGATCTGTTAGTTAGATGTCCCATTTCCTTGCCTCTGCTAATAGCCCTGGCACAGTAATTACACTGAGCAAAATGCAGGTCCTCTGTCACTTTAAAGTGGCTCCAGATCACAGATTTATTTCGTGACCCCTTTTCTATAGCCTTCGGGGGTGCATGCTGGCACTGGAGCTGAAGTAGTGGGTGCGCCCTGAGAAGCAATGCCGGGGGGCGTTAGGCACACTCTGTGCCTGCGCTGACTGCTCTTCCTCATCATCATCATCAGTTTCATCTCTCCACTGCAGCAATGAAGTGGAGGCTAAGACAGAACTAACTAATCCCTCTAAACCTTCTTCAGCTATTACTTCTTCAATTTCTGATGATGAGAATCCCACACAAGATGATTCTTCATCGGAATCAGAAGCAAACAGTGCCTGCGCTACATTTTCAACGCTAAGTCGAGTCTGCTGTTGCACTGCTGCTTTTGGGTCTCGCCCTTTTGTCTTGCATGACTCAGCCTCCTCTTCCCTCACCTCCAAAACTACAGGGTCAGAAACAAGTGGTGGCAATGAATCATCTTTAAATTTGTTTTTTCCAGATGGAACTGCCTCCCCCTTCAGAGATTTTAGATTGGAACAGGTCCCTTTTTAACTTTAATGGAGGATTGGCACTGCCTTTTGAAGTGCCTCCTCTGCCAGTCCCAATCACTCGACCACGTCTAGCTTTCCCTGAGATCATGGATTTAATGTCACTGCCTACCAGTGATTTCAATTAAAAGAATTATTTCCAAAAGAGGCCTACTGGGGATTTGGCTTCAAAGATCCCCGCTGTCCCAATATATGTGAGTCTGCAAAACTGCCCACAGATGCAGTGCCTTGATGTACACTACAACTGGAACCACTGTAAGTGTACACAACAAACTTGTAACTACAAAAGAGGCCTACTGGGGATTTGGATTAAAAGAGCACTGCTATCCCAATATATGTGAGTCTGCAAAACTGCCCACAGATGCAGTGCAGTACCTGTACACTACAACTGAGACTGGTCTGTGTGCACAATTCCTAGTGATGCTGCTTCTTGTTTGAAAATACCAACTCTCACTATCTCCCACCCACAGCCTGCCTGTGCCTGCAACTGCCTACCCCAGGGGGGTAACATAAGCAGCAAAACGCCATTGCTAGCAGCTTGTCTCAGTGGGAGAGATTGTTGCGTCCGTCGGTCTCAGACTGCTTCGACCTTTGTGCCTCACCTTTCTCTCTGCTCTCCCCACTAGCCTTGGGAAGATGGCTACCGCTGCGTCTACATGCCGCTCTCTCTGGCATCCCCGGAAGGCTATGGCAAAGCCTCTCGCCATATTTCTCCTAAGGGCCTCCTAGGATGTGCGCTTGCTACCCACATCTTTATCCACGTCATGGCGGGAACCTCGGGGGCATCCCCCTCAAGTGACGTCACACCATCCTGGTATTTAGCCTGCCCTTGTTTACTAGCTAATCGAGTTAGCAAGGATCGTGAATGGATGGAAAGCTTCCGGTATGAGCTACTCTGTTGCTTCCTTGCTGCTACTGGAAGCTCCTTCTGCCCTTCGGGGTACTTCTCTAACCTGGGTACCCACTCCTCGGGGGCCCTTTACTTTCTTTCAGGTGCCTATCTGGGATCAGGTACTCACTCCTCGAGGGCCTGCTCTCCCTGGCTCAGTGCCTGTATACAACTACTTCTGCCTGCTAGGATCTCCACCTACACAGCTACCAACTTAGTTGTCAGTGTGTCTCATCTACAGCTCTGCTGAACTGGGAACCTGCAACCGGATCTCCCTATACTATCTTGGTGAGACGGGTCTCCTCTGCTGAGGGCCCTGGACTGCTATCTTTGGATCACCTCATTACTGCCACCTCTGGTGGTACATCTCAGCTGTATAATAAGACAGTATCTGTGTTTGCATGTCTTGAGTCTAGCCTAGTACTGTGGTCCCTCATGGGGCTCCTTCCCATGGGCGTGGTCATCTCCACAGTACCCAAGAATCCACTCAAACACCTCAAAACCAAAACAGAGATAGAGAGACCATCTGAGATCAATAATAAAAAAAATTGCAGTCAAAAAAAAGCCTGGCTGGCTGGCACTGCAGCAAAATCGAACAAATATCTTTTTCTATGGAAAATTCTATCAAAGTAGCTAGCAATTGAATACACATTTGAGACACTCAGGCTAGCTCTGAGTAAAGCCACCATCCCCGGACCTCCCCCACAAAGAAAGAGCATGGCACGCCGCATGCTTAACATATAAATAGTGCAGCATCATCAGGAATAGCGTCACAGAGCACTGAGTGAGAGCGGCGATTGACTGCATTAGAAAAATGCTTAGCTCTGATAGGTTGCACTCGTCTCCTTGCCAACCTGTCTGACCCACTCTGACAGGGCTGTGAGGTCACATATGACTCACAGGAAAGGGCTGTTTTTTGCTATGGATACTCCCACATGGCCTTCTCCTATTTCAAATGGCCGCTAAGAAATCACTGCGAAACAAAAGAATGAAACTAATATGATATGTTTTATTTGTGGGGGATCGCCATGCATTTCGCAAATCCACGAATACAACGAATAGGGACTTATGCATTGCAGATTGCACATTCATTGAAAATGAATGCACATCCCTACTTAGAGGTACTACTGAGTGATTTAAAAAGAAAATTAAATCAATGATTGCTGAAGTTACTATAACATGAGAAAATTTATTAGGGCTCCTTAATGCACACAAGAGAAAAACTGAAAGATGAAAGGCAAGGCTATGTTAGAGATTTAAAGCTAAGAATTGTTTTTCATTTTTACCACTTGGCTTACTAACTTGGCTTTTCTGCCATTATGTATTTATGGGAAAAACCGTTCATTAAGTTGGCTCTGAGAATGGGTAGATGCAAGTGAGGTAAGTATTTTGCCTTGATTTCATTTACCTTGAAAAAATTCAGCTGGTCCCCTAGAGAATCAGTAGGACCTCAAGGGGCCAGAAAGAACATTTCTGTAGCATCTTAAAATGTCTACTCTGCATATATACTGAACCTCTTACAATGTAGTCAATGTTTCTAGGATAACATTTACTCTGTCACTGTCTCTTTTCCATCTCTTAATTAGTTGACCTAAAACCAGGGTCTGCTCAGTTTAAAGTTGGCATGCTGCGTGTAGAGCCTCAGTAGAATAACTCTATGGAAACCAGGCTCATATTACTGATAGACTGGGGTATTGCCTCCATTCCCAAGAATGCAGATTGGTCCTCATTGCATTTAAAAGGTATGCTGGCAAACCAGGATGGTGTTCCCGGCATTTAGATAGTCAGGAGGCCAAGTGATGGAGTGAGATCCTGGTGGAAGTCCCATGAGCTCTTATTCTTATGTATCCCAATGTTATGTGATGTATAGTTATGTTAAGTGGAAGTTGTATCTCAAGTATTGACTGTCCATGAGAAGGAACTACTGTGGAACTAAATTTAAGCTTTGCCCTGACTGTTGAGTGTTTGCAACCTTGATTGAAGTCACCTGCTTATTTATACCTGCAGTACATCATAAGTCAGGGAATTTTTATCACCTTATCTATTAATAAACCAGCATTGAAATGCCATTCCCAGTGTGGTTTGTACACTAGGGACTTCTTACCTGACAATTACCTTCTATGTGTTTAGAATTATAGACTTTCATGTGTCAGGTTTGTGTTGGGTTTTTTTAAAACTGGAAATGCCCTAATTATTACTAGCAAACCTAGCACCAACATCCTGTAGGTAAACAACAGTTAAGTAAATGAGGAGAAGACTGACAGCCTGAGATTGTCACTAAGACCTCAGTGAGTATGAGTACTGGCTTTAGCCCTTATTGAAACAACTTTTAGATGTTTCAATATGGGCTAAGGAAATATTTTCAAGAGAATGATCATCTACCCTGGAGCTCACACTGGGATGTAGATGTACACATAAATATCAGTCACAGTAAACATCACAGAAATTACTAATGAAAGCACTCTGAAGATCACTTTTCTCAATAGCAATATTTTTCACTATCAGCTGTCTGATAGGAAAAATCTCCATTTTTCAGTACAGTAATTTTCATTTTTGTCATTCTCGAGGTATCCTTCTAGCTATTTTATTTATTTATTTATTTATTTAAATTCTGTGATTTCTATACAGCACACTCCAGTGATAATGGCAGTTTACATAGTTAACCATGCCCCCTTTTTTCACGCTCTTTTTTTCCCATTTAAACCAGAAGCTTTTCAGCCCCTAACTTTCGCCCTGAGCCAGGGCAGTTCCTATTAGATGTTGTATTAGCTTTGAATGTAATTAAATTGTTTAAATCTCCTCCAACACTTTTAGGTCAGTATCGATATCACTCTCCCTTTTTTTGTTTTTACTCGTGCCCGCTAGCACTAGTCACTTTATCTCCCACACCTCTTCTTCAGTTGTTTTCCGCAATGCAACTTTCGTCAAATTTTGTGTTCCTTTCTTTAGCTCTTACTACATTTTGACTTCTTGATGACCCCGAAGAAGTACTGTAAGACCAGCAGTCTGAGCTTTCTTTATGGTACCATTTTATCTTTAGCTTTGAGCTCCCTTCCCCTTGTTTCATCTCACGGGCTTTCCCTTTCAATACGATTCAGCAGCTTCTCCATTTACCTTAAAATCCTTTGACCGACATCTATATCATTGTCAAAGATTTTCTATATTGATATTCTAATTTTTGGTTCTTACTCCATTGTCCACAAACACTCTGATCAGCAAACCGTCTATTTCTTTCAGTGCTGTCACAGGATGCACCCTTTGGTTCTACTGCTGCTTATTCTTAAACCTGGCACTCTGTCTCTAACACTACTTCCTTTGCTTGCAGATTGTCTTTCTTCACACTGCCACCCCGTTTTGACACAAGAATCCTTTACTAGTGTATAATTGAATGGCACTTCCTATACATATAAGTATTTCTCAGTTTCATCTTTCCTGTTCATTGGTCCTCTGAAATTTATTAATAGTTAAGTGATTTTTATCTCATTTTTTCTTCATTTTCAGGCAACTGATTATACCATTTTCCCTGCATAACCACTATTGATTTGGTGTTTATATGATTGGGATATGTATCCTTTACTTAATATCGGACCGATACAGTAAAAGTTGCGGGAGAGCGAACGCCCACTCTCCCAGCGCGCACACAGGCCACTCTCCTGTGTACGCGATTCTGTATTCAAATGAGGGCGTCCCTAGCATCTCTTTTTGGACAGGAGCGGTGGCTGTCGGCGGGTTTGACAGCTGACGCTCAATTTTGCCGGCGTCGGTTCTCGAGCCCGCCGACAGCCATGGGTTCAGAAACCGGACGCCGGCAAAATTGAGCGTCCGGTTTTCAACCCGTGGGCTGATTTCAAAATTTTTTTTTTACTTTTTTTTAACTTTCGGGACCTCCGACTTAATATTGCCATGATATTAAGTCGAGGGTGTACAGAAAAGCAGTTTTTACTGCTTTTCTGTGCACTTTCCTGGTGCCAGCAGAAATTAACGCCTACCTTTGGGTAGGCGCTAATTTCTGAAAGTAAAATGTGCGGCTTGGCTGCACATTTTGCTTTCTGAATCGCGCGGGAATACCTAATAAGGCCATCAACATGCATTTGCATGTTGCGGGCACTATTAGGTTCGGGGGGGTTGGACGCATGTTTTTGACGCGCTATTACCCTTTACTGAATAAGGGGTAAAGCTAGCGTGTCAAAAACGCGCATCCAATTGCGGGTTAACAGTGTGCTCCGCCGGAGCTAACTGTACTGTTTCGGCCTGTAAGTGTTTAGAGTCCTCTGCGTTCCTGCCACATCATCCATGGTCCTGACACTACTTTGTGTTTGTTCTTACAGAGATTTCTTTCAATGGTGTAATGACAATGATTTCATATTATATGTAACTCATCCCTCCCGTTGCAGCCCTAGCAAAACACGGTTCCTTGTCAGGTGGATGGGTCTGACATTTCAATAAATGTTTGGCAACCTGGAATGATTGAATGTTTATCTAATTTGTTTTGGGTTTCTCCAAGTTTACTTAGTTAAACATACATAATAATACAAGATACATAATAATTAGACTTAATCTGATAGATGAACACTTTTTTTTTCTAAATTAATTGCTTGTGTTTTGACTTTCAATGCCACTCTCCCAGCAATTCCTGAACTTCTTTTTCTAGATTTTTTAAGTTAGTTAAGGTTTTGTTAAATAAATAGGACTGGATGTCAGTGGCAGGGTTCAGAGTACCTGCTGTCATACCCAATGTCCAGGCAATATGAAGAGGGAGGATATGAATTGCTGAAGGAGAGGGGAGGAGGAAATATGTGTAGTGACAATTAAAAAAAAAAAAAAGTGCATCATTTTACAGAACAAGGAGAAATATATTTTTAAAAAGTCAGTATCCTCGACAAAAGAAAAAACTTATTTATTTTTAAACATATAACCCACAAATCCTCAGTTCTGGGCAGCATACAAATAATATACATAATAGCAAAAATATAGCATAATAGAATAAAAATATTAAATATAAACATAATAAAATGTCATAATCATTAATCAAAAGGTCAGATTACATAAACCTTGTGATAATACCAGGACTGGTCTCTGTAAGACAATCACAGAAGTAAAATTGATATTCTAATTATTTTATAGATAAACATGTAAACAAGAAGGGAGCTCATATGATAGGGGTAGGGATAATTTTTCAGCCAGAACTGGTTAGACTGGGATGGATAACCTAGGGCAGAGACAGCAGTTAACAAGGGGTAAATCACAAGGGAAACCAGATTAAAGAAATCGCAGTCTTGGAGAGGCTGCCTCGCTCCTTGAAACCTAAAATTGACAAATACAACATTGCCTGAAACCTTCACTACAATCAAGATATCTACTGACAGCATTTATTCTTTTTCTATGTCTAGCTGGAACTTCTGTATTTTTTATTGGTTTATCGTCATGGCAGATATTATGTTATTGCTACTTCTTATCTGTCAAATTCTGTCAACATTTCTTACGTAAATAATTTTTAAAAATACCCAGTGATTAAATGGAGTAGATGGAGGGAAAGCCAGGTGAAACCCAGAAAAATGTTTCTAGTCAGTAACAAGAGCAATTCTCAGCAATAGAATACCAAACAAAGCAGACTAGATTAGAAAAATGCATCTTAAGGGCACGTACTTAAATACAAGGAAAGGGAACATCCATTTCCAGTAACATTCAGCATTACTGTAGATGTTAAGTATTGTATACAAAGAAGAGAAATCTGATAGATAAATGTCGGAAATAGGAGCTGCCAGCGATGGCCATGGATGTTTTGGAATCACTGAGACTCCTTGAAATCAGTCTCATGACTGAACTGTAAATTCAGCAAATTATACAGAAAAGAGGGAAAGGAGAGGGGGGTTGCTTTTATTTGAGATATTAATTGCATCCCATTTTCAGAAAGGATGAGAGGAGAAACTGCTAGGGAATGGAGATTTTATGGGTAGAAATTAGGGGGCAGAAGAATGATACTAATAGGTGAATTAACTGGGGGTGGGGAGGGCAAGATTTCTGGCTCTTCTTAAAGACAATTCTTTCACAGTAGTTTTAATTCTCCCTCCCACAGGTTTTGAGTCTCCTGACCAATGACCACGAAATATCAACATTCGTAAGAAGGACAAAATGTTAATAAGACAAAAGGAAAAAACTAATTATTAACAAATCATTGGTGAAAGTGAACCGGGATGCACAATTAATTGGAAAGGTTACAAAAAGGAAGTGGGAGATATATAAAAAAAAAAAAGCTTTGCAATGTTGCCAAGAAGTATTTATAGCAGTGAGAAACAAATACTGTATAAGAACAAAGTTAAATCCTACTTGGCTCAATCAAGAAGTCAAGAAGAAAAAGTCTGTCTAAAGGACAATATGAAAGGAGAAGGGACAGAGAAAATCTTACAGACAGGGTGAATTTGTGGGGCAATGGCCAGGAATGCAGTTCTGTCACTTATTTTCAGACCTGAGGCAGAGCAGCAGGGGTGTTCTGCTCCAGCCCCTCCCCTTCAGACAGCCTGCAGGGAAGAGGAAAGGAGGGGGTGAGACTGGAGCACACAGAGCAGAAAACAGCTACCCTAAGGTACAAGAGACTGTGAATGAGCACAAGTTTGAAAATTATGAGCAGCAGTGCCAGTCATGAAGGCTTCAACCTTGTCTTTGATAATTAACTCTACAGGTCACAAGTTTCAAACTTTGTGATATTTCAATATCTTTTTCTATCTATTATGCAGATTTAATTTCTGGCAGAACAACCCAGAATGGTTGCCTGCCACCTTTATTCTGGTTTTCAAGGAATTAGAACCCATGATCAAAGGAAGAGTATTAGGTACCCTAGGCAAGCCTTTAGCCTTATAACACACACACATACACACAATTAAATTATGCTTTTATAACAGATTTGACGTGAAAAAAATATTCAAAAGTACAGTCTTCTGAGGCATAAATATCACTTAAATCATGCATATTATATTTACATGTACTGCCGTGGTGCCAACCAGAAAATCTGCAAAAAAGACACTTGGAATTCCTATGGAATTAGACTTTTTGTACTGCATATTGGGTGTGGGCTTTGCCCTCAGAAAGCCATGAATAAACAGAATTACCATTACAAATATAGTAAATCTCCCATACCAAAACAGTCCTAACAACCTGCACATATTACACCAGGCCCTAGAACACCAATACAGCTCCTATTAGGAAAGCAGAACAAATCAGAATGTTATAGATCCCTACATAAATGACATGGTAGCAGAATACCTCATCTCGGTGTCACATGCAGAGAACACAGAGAGACCCTGACCAAATAACAAAATAGAGATAGCAGAAAGTATAAATAGAAACATGCTGAGAAGAACTGAACTGGAACCCACAGCAAGCCAACCTCTGTAACCAGAGCAACAATTACTATTCTTTACCTATTTGAAATTCTTTAGATGTGCGATGGGAGGTCCAGAACGCTAACCTGGGTCCCGAGGCTCTCACCACACATTTAAAGAGGCAGGAGAATAAAAACTACTGCAAAAGGGAGGCTGCAGCAAGTTGCTTTTTTTTTTTTTGGGGGGGGGGTAGCAACCCTTTAAGGTGGTAGAGTTGGGGGCCGCCAACACATTAACGGACCACTCGCAGCATTCCTTTGTGCTGCAAGCTTTGGCTGCAACACAAAAGACCACACCATACAGCTGCAATGTTTTTTTGCAGGAGATCCCCCCCCCCCCCCCTACTATCGTGGAACCCCCTCCCCTCCTTGTAGTAGTGAGACCCCCTCCTGCAATAATACATTGCGGCTTAGTGAATCCAGGGGTGAGTTTTTGTACATTGTTAGCAGCAAACGTGCTATGAGATATATGAGACAGATTATCTGGAATTTGCTAAAGCTTGTGTTACAAAAGGATGGCATCCAGATGATCAAAGATGGGGATTAGATATTTGTTATGGGAATGGAAATAACTGAAAGGAAGGCACCAGTGGATCAAAATTTATAGTTACATATTCCAAGTGAGTAACCACAGGGGGCTGCAGATGAGCTGCTATTTAATATTTTTTGTCAGTGATCTAGAACAAGGAATAAATATGTGACCTGGCTTTGTCTGTCACTAAGTTTTGCTCTGTTTTCTAGCATAGTAGAGGGTGGGTACGTTTTTGGGGATCCTCCCTTTGATTTAGCCCCATGTTTTTGTGGGAGGCTGAAGGGGACTGTAAAAATCCCCCAGAGCATGTGATTTGGGTCTTTGCCATCCCCCAGGTGGATTGCCCAGAAGGAGGAGAGGGAGCAGATTTTGGAGTTTTGAGGACTTTTTGCTACCATTGGATTTCGAGTGGAACCATTTTCCTCTGGAAGGGATTCTCCCTGATATCTGGAGGGTCCAGATTGGACACTTTTTTGTTTATAATCTTTTCATTAAAATTTTACAAACTACAACTGTAACACTGTTCACAAAAGTATCCTAGTTACATCCAAGCTCAACCCCTCCCATAATAAGTCCCCCTTCACCACGTCCTTGTAGCAGATCAAACCTTCAGTGTTACAGGAATTCTGAACTAAGCCCATTCTTGTGACATCAAGCTGCAGCCGTAAGTTAATAACAAGTAACAGCATAGAAATGTGGGGATCAATTCAGGCAATACTCAGCGGACGCCTTCAATGTGAGTTCGTTCTTCAATTCTGGCGACAGAGAGTTCACAAACATCGGTTTGACAATTGCTTTTTCTTAGAGGATTGTTGTATAGCTCACTTCTCCGACATGGATAATTCCAGCATAAATGCAAACCATTTAGCCTATGTAGGACTTGAGGCAGCAACCAGTTGGCCACAAGCAGTCAAAGAGCGGCTAAGCAAGCTTTTGTTAGAATCATCTTAACGGAAACACTTAGAGTGGACATCGGATCATTATGTCCAATTAAACAAAAGGCTGCTGCTGACCATATGGAGATGGATACATTTGCTGAAACAAAAAATTGTTGTACAGATTTCCAGAACAATTGCACAGCATCACATTCCCATAAGCAATGCAATAAGGATGCTTTTGGTTTGAAGGCATGCTTTACATTTATCTGATGATAATATTCCAGCGATATAAACTTTAACTGTCGCACGCATTTTAGAACGGACCAGCCACGTGCATATAACTCCTGTAATGCACAGAAGTGCGGGCTAACAAAAAGGGGGAGGCCACAGGGCAGGGGCTGGCCAGGACAGCAGCCCTTAGGCTCTGTCCTAGAGAAGTGCGCGCTTGGGAGAAGCAGTTATAAAATGATCAAGTCCATGTGTGCGCGCCGGAACCGCGCGCGCGTGGACACATGCACGGATCTTTTAAAATCGACCCTTTACGTTTGCAGATCCCAGGTCCCCCTCCTTCTTTCTGTGCTGCTAATGTAGTAAATGTAAGCCTTGCCCATTTAAAATTCTAGGAAAATTGAGAGCAAGCTCGTTGAATGAGGCGTTTATCTTTTTTCAGAAAGAAAAACCAGAACCATGTGAAGCAGGTTGAATAACTTGACTCTCTTTACCTTTGCTAAAGGAGTGGAGCAAGGGGTGAAGAAAGCTGAGATTTTTGGAGATTCCAGTAGGAGTTGCTGGATATGTTTTTACTTTAAAAGACTAGCTTTTTGGATGGAGGGGATTTTTCTCCTTTTCCCAGCCTTGTGGATGCTGGAGTTACATCGGGGATGTCCTACTCTGAGAGAGGGGAAGGATTGCTGGATATGGATGCTGGTGCAAGGGAGCAAAGAACTTGCGAGATGGAGAGGCAGGGACCAGGGATTGTCTTACATTGATTTTTTTTATGTTGTTGATATTTGCCATTCTTGCTTGGATTTTGATTTACAAACTAAAGTAAAATTTTGTTGGACCATCATGTAGATTCAGAAGGTTGTTCTTTACTCAGGCGTAGGATCATAGAGAAGAGAGAGTGTTGGTGGGTTTTGGGGGGTTTTTTTGTTTTTGTTTTTCTGGATCTTTTTGGGCCCCCTCCAGCAGCACCCCAGACAGAGAAAAAAATAAGAGCAGTGGTTTGGGAGTGGCTTGTGTTGACCACTGACTATGTCCACTCCAAGGGCCCAGGAAGTCAAACTTCCCCTTGCCGGACAACATAATGCCCCAAGTGCAGCCAAGCAGGAGTCCCGCTACAAATAGTTTTGCAGAAAATGCCATACTGTATTACTTTGTAAATACACAGGAGGCCTTGCTGATTTTACAGAGGGCTATAGAAGTGTTAGGCAAATAACAGATTAAAGGTAATATGCACAAGTATGGAGTAATACCAATTGGGCACAAGAATCAGTAGCTGCAAACTACGTTGAATGGGGTAATAATTACTCGATTTCTCTAGTTAAAAGACCTGAGTCTACTGGCTAAAAATAAACTGGGAAGCAGTGAACAAAGCCAAGCAGCTGAAGCCAAAGCTGAGTTAATGTTGGCAACATTAAATAGAGGGGAGGAAGCAGGAGTCGAAGATAACCTTCCACTGTACAAGGGTCTCATCAGGCCTTATTTAGAATATGGGTATAATTATGGAGCATGCTGCAATGATTCAAAAACTCATGTGGCCATTTCAGGAAGGGTACAGTTTATAGCTGCCATTACATCCATGCACGAGATAAGTACACCAGCACTCAAATATAAAATACATATGGATATTTCAAAAATTTGTATGTTCCACAAATAGGGTGCTGCAGGTTAAGGCATTGGCAAGTAGTGCAACTAATAATCCAGAGTAGTTATAAACAGAACCAGTATTATTATTATTTATTTATATACCGTCAATCTGGGATACAAACTTGGTGGTTTACAATAGAGTTAAAATACAAATACATAACACATGGTTAAATCATACAAATACGTATCGAAAAGAAAACAAATGTACAAATATACACCAAAATAATGAAAAAAAACCCCAAAACCTAGCTGGTGCAGGGTGTCTGTGAGTGAGAACATCTTGCTGGCAGAGCTTGATAGTCTTCTTAAATGTACTTGTATGGGAAGGATGCATAAGGCCTATCCACAGATATTTCCAGTTTTTTATTTTAAAACATTTATTTCCCACCCATATCAAACCTGTTGTGCTGGGCGGGTTCAGTTGTTCCAGAATAGCGCTCCACGGGGGCCCGATAAACTCTTTTGTCCTTTGACTTGGCTCCAAGGTGTTGACTCCAGAGGTGCAGTCCTTGGGAACACCGGGGATGGAAGATGATTTCCTGAAGATCAGCTTAAGCCAAAGGAGTAATATCTCCCCGCTGATCTGCAGGCCTTTGAGGCCAGGGATATGAAGGCGGTGGCTCTTGTGCAGATGGTAGACAGCTCTGGAAGTGTAGACGGCTTGATGGCAGAACAGCTTGGTTTCAGTGAGGGAGACAGGTTCTCTTCCATGGAGTAGGAACTGGCTTGTGTGAGGTGAATGGCGGAGGAAGTATTGGGTTGTTACCTGTTTCTCTGACTTTGGAGGAGTTGCAGATGCTCTCTTCCATGACAGGCAGGGATATGGAACAAAAAGAAGATACCTGCTTGGTTTCTTTGTCCAACTCTGGTGATACCAAACAAATTTAATTTCGAAACTTTTGGAAGCGTATTTGTGGCATGGAGCAATCCCTTTCAGGACAGATTTGAGCAATTTAAACTAAGCTAGAAGAGACCTAGCAGAGATGTATGGTCCAAAAATAGAGATTTCCAATATCACAAAAATGATATCGTTCGATGAAAAATGCACAACTATATACAAACAAGTCCTTATCAGTTTAGCACAAAAACATTTATAAATGATTGCCAATGGTATTGACTGCCCTATATTGCAAGATTTTAATCATCAATCCCATGCTGTGTATTTTTTTTATCAATACATGTAAAAACTGCTCTTTTCTATAAAAAAAATTGAAAACCATTTCCCTTCCTTGTAATTCAAACACCCAACACGATGCCATGTTTCAAGATCCTATCTCTGTTTCAGGGATAAAGGTTATGTCTCAAGCATGCATCTCCAAGCTTTGGTTCACTTACATTGCGTTGAATCTCGCTGTCTTTCATGAGGAGCATAAAAGGGAGAATGATGAGAATTAAAGACCAATCAAAAATCCTGACGTCACATGAATCACTAAACATGACTGGAATTCAAAAAAGCCTAGTACCAATCAAATACTACCTTACCACAACAAATGTTTATATTATAAAAAATATTGATTCATAAATGGCTCAAAATTTTACTTAGATAACTGTTGTGGAATGAGTTATTAAACAAATTCACACTCAACTAAACAGTTATGAAAATCTCTATGAGAAACACCCACTATTATCATTAATATGAAAAAATGAACGAATATGGGCTTCGGGTATTGCCAATCTATGATCAAAAATAAAACTGTTACACCCGTCGGTCGCAGATGGCTGCGACCGCTGTTGCTCACCTCCTTCTATGCAGCACTGACTCTGTGGGGAAGACTTGCGGTCTCTGCCAGCTATCGATGGCCTGCCTACTGTCCCCGGGCCTCCCTGGACGCCGTGGATGCTGCGACCACCATTTTGCCCTTGGAATCCCTTAGGCGCGCACACGCATGGGCCAGTCTTAAGCACATCATGGCGGGACCCTCGGGGGCATCCCCTCTGGATGACGTCATCCTTCCAGGACATTTAAGCCGGCTGGCCCTGCCTACCTACGACTTGGCAATGAGTTCCCTCACTGCTGAATCTGCTTCGCTCACTACGGACTTCCCGTTCCAGTTCCTGCTCCTTGGCGTGAGACGCTCTGGGTACCCGCTCCTCGGGCGCCCTTCCTTGTCTCTGGCTATCCGCTCCTTGGTGGGCCTTTGCCTTGGACTACTACTTGTTCCGTTTCCCGTGGATTCTCCTGGAACCTTCACTACTGTGAGTACCTCTGCTCTATGTACCACTACCGTACTATCTCTACGTGAAGATCCCTCATCAGTGTACCCCACGCTGCGGGCCACTACCGTGTCATCTCTTCTGAGGACCTCTCACTGGTGTGCCCTGCTCCACGGATCACCACTTCCTCTACTGAGGAGCCTCATTGGTGTACCGCTCTGCGGACCATTGCCGTACCTTCACTGCAGAGGTATTCCCCTTGGGTAAACCCCATCGCACAGACTCTGTGTCTTCCTCCTGCACTCCCCGCTTCACGGGCAGTATCTCTCTAATAAAGACTCTATTCCACAGCTATGTCTGATGTCTTGTCTCCCGACGGTGAGGCTCACAGGGCTCCTCCCTGTGGGCGGTACCAACTCTCACCTCAGCCCATGGCCCAAATACCTACAAATCCTAACAGATTGCCAAGTCCATGGACCTGGCACAGGTCTCGGCGATTCAGGCCATCCCTGGCCTGGCCCAGTGAATTACAGAGCAGCAAAAGGTATTAGAGACTTTGGCAAATGAAATAAATCAACTGAGTAATCGGCTGGACTCTGTCCCAACACTTGCCAAGCCATGCTTCACATGCGTCACTGTTCCGGCCTCCAGTGCCCTTGCCAGCATCTCCTTGTTTTGTAGGTGACCCCTTGTTGGGTAGGGGCTTCTTGAACCAGTGCAGCATGCACTTTTCCTTACAACCTGCATACTTCCCTGACATAGTTTCCAAAACTATGTACATCTTGTCCCTCCTGGATGGAAAAGCCTTGGCGTCACCCCTTTGGAAACGAACGGATGCAATCCTCAATGACTTACCTGGCTTCCTCACCCTATTTCACTCATGTTTGACGACCCTTACCGCAAGACCATCACCGGATCTACATCATCGAGTTCAGGACTCTCTCCTCGGAATTACACTGGGATCTGGGCTGCCTGCGTGCCATATTCCTAGAAGGTCTAAGGTCACGCATCAAGGACTAATTAGCAGCACGAGAACTCCCCGATGGTGAGGCTCATGGGGCTCCTCCCTGTGGGTGGTACCATCTCTCACCTCTGCTCAGGGCCCACATACCTACAAATCCTAACAAAAACTGAGTGTTGCCAAGGAAAAACCACTCCAATTTATGTCTGTATTCAAATGCTGTGCATGTAAAGTTTACAGCTTAAAACTCCATTCCTGTTCATGCTTGACTAATGTTCTTTCTGTTTACCCTTAGTCATTTGTAAGACGCGACTTGTGGTGAAAATTTTGCCTATGGTATAAGAACTGTGATTTTGTTTGAAGTCGGGGATCCTCTGTTTATTTATTTAAATTATTTCTATATCGTTTTTACAATTATATAATTGATCAAAGCTGTTTACATAGCCAACAATAAAATTATAGCAACTAAAAAGATAAAAATGAATTACAAAAATAAAATGCACTGATTAATTCCAATCTTTGTTAGAACAAAAAAATAAATAACTAAAAAAATCAGGCAAAAATAAAATAAAAGAAACAAAAAATAATAAAGTTGGAGAGAAATACAATTCATTTTAAATCCCTATGCTAAACTTACTGGTTCTTTATAAACTAGAAAAAAACCCTAATATAGTTTAACTCAAGTACAGAGAAAAAGCGCTGGAGGTGGACCCTTGGCCTGGTGCAGGATTGGTACAGCCCTCTGGTTGGACCCAGAGAGCGCCTGCCACTAGAAGGCGGAGCACAGGAGGCTAGCTGGAGCTTCACCAATAGCAACCTGGGGTTCCCTCAGGCTGAGCCCTTGGTTACCCTGGCCGCCTGGTCTTAGCTGGGCCTCGCAGGATCTCCTGGAGAGGAAGTGCAGAGGAGTGCCCACCACAAACAAGGGTGTGCAGTCGATGTCGAAGCAAGAATGTCCAGAGGTCACAGGAGGCCAGAAGAGTGTCCAAGAGGATAGCGAGGATCAAGGCCAGGGTATCAGTCCAGAATGGTCAGCCAAAGCAGGGGTCAGTACCTGTAGTCAATCCGGGAGTAGTCAGGTCATGCAAAGTTCAAGTTCCAGGCAGCAGTCAAACAAGGTCAGTGGACAGGCAGAGGTCGGTTCCAGGCAGTGGTCAGACGAGGTCAGTGGACAGGCAGAGGTCGGTTCTATGCAGCGATCAGACGTTGTCAATGAACAGGCAGAGGTCGGGTCCAGGCAGCAGTCAGACGAGGTCAAGAGCAAGCAAAGGTCAGTACCGTGAGATCAGTTCGACGGGTACTACCAGGAATGGAGAGACGAAGGAACAGGAGACGCTGAAACAGGCAAACTAGAGAACACTGGAGTGTACGACCCGATTGCCAAGGCAATGAGCTAGTGTCTGAGCCCTGCATTTATACAGGGCTCAGGCGATGTCAGAATTGGGCGCTGCCCGAGGGTTTCCCGCGCTTGGCCCTTTAAGTTCACCAGAATTCCGCGCACGTGCTAGCTAGGGGGCAGGGCCAACGCAGAGGAGGACCCCCGAGCCCCGGCATGAGGACTGTTGCGAGTTGGAAGGCCCCGATGGGACTGGGGATGTTAGTGGATGCCATGGTCGAGCAGAGCTGGGATTGAGAGAGGAGCTGGTAGACGGTCGCGGCACAAGCACAACCGGGAAGCGCAGCAGTACCCCCCCCTTCTAGGTCTCTCCCTTACTGGCCTGGGCATCTCAGGATGGGTCCGGTGGAACTCAGCGAGGAGGTTCTTGTTGTAAATGTGGTGGGAGAACTCCCAGGAGTTCTCCTCTGGCCCGAAGCCCTCCCACGACAGGAGGTATTCCCAATGGCCTTTATGGTGCCAGCAGCGAGTTGTGTAGGATCAGGAGGTCTTCGAGAGGGCCAGGACAAGATGAATGGCTTTAACAGAGAAACATGGAATGTGTTGTGGATTCCCATGGAGGTAGGAAGTTGCAGCTGGTAGATAACTGCACCAATGCGTTGGGTGATCGGAAATGGTGCGATGAATCTGGGAGCGAGACGTTGGGAAGGAAGACGTAGTCTGATGTGTTTAGTGCTCAGCCAGACCTTCTGGCTCTACCGGAACAGGGGTGCGGTGCGACGATGAGCGTCCATGAAGTGTTTGGCTCTCTCGGCAGTGTGACCCAGTCTTTCCTTGTCCTGGTTCAGAGACAGCGGATCGTCTGTGCCGTAGACTGAGCTGCAGGCGAGGGTACAGAAAGCGGCACTGGTAGAGGCAGGCATGGCTGGTGACCGAATACTATGGAGAAGGGAGAGACTTCAGTGGCAGAGGGGACATGGGTATTGTGGGAAAACTCGGCCCATGGCAAGAGGTCGGACCAGTTATCCTGCTGATCATTGACATAGGATCTTAGGAATGTCTTCAAGAAGCGGTTAGTCCTCTCGGCCTGGCCATTCGCTTCAGGGTGGTAGGCCGAAGTCAGATTCAGGGTAATATCAAACCTTTTACACAGGGACTTCCAGTACTTGGCAGCGAATTGTGGCCCATGATCAGAAACTATCTCTTTGGGTAGTCCATGTAAGCGGAATACATTATTCAGGAAGAGTTTTGCCAATTCATGAGCCAAAGGGAGGCTCTGTAGTAGAACAAAGTGGGCCATTTTTTAAAAACGGTCGATAATAACCCAAATAACCGTGTTGCCCTTTGATGGGGGCAGATTGACGATGAAGTCAGTAGAGATGCTTGACCAGGGTTCGGTGGGAGCCAGAAGAGGTTGGAGGAGTCCCCAAGGGCAGCCAGTCGGAGGTTTTTGCTGTGCACAGATGGGGCAGGAGTCCAAATAACTGCAGGAGCCTTTAACCATGTTAGGCCACCAGTAATGTCTTCTTAACATCTCAAGGGTCTGAACCCAGCCAGGATGGCCGGCCAACTTCGAGTCATGGGCCCAGTGGAGGACACGCTCTCAGAGACGACGTGGGACCACCGTCTTCCCGGCTGGTACATGTTGGTAACTGCGAGGGTTATGCAAGCTGGGTCGATGATGTGTCTAGGGATTTCGGCGTATCTTCTGGCTCGAGAGAGCGAGAGAGAACATCCGCTCAGGTGTTCTTTGCTGCTGGATGGTAGCGGAGTTCAAAGTTAAAACATTCAAAGAACAGTGCCCAGCGGGCCTGTCTGGGGTCCAATAGCTGGGCTTCCTTTAAGTGTTTGAGGTTCTTGTGATCTGTAAAGATCGTGAACTTATGCTGTGCTCCTTCTAACCAGGGGCGCCATTCCTGAAGGACCAATTTCACGGCTAAGAGTTCACGGTCCCCAATCGTGTAGTTTTGCTCTGCGGGAGAAATCTTGTGTGAGTAGAAGGAGCAGGGTACTAAGATCCCCCTTGGAGGAATATTGGCTCAGGACTGCCCCTGCTCCAATGGCGGAGGCGTCAACCTTGACGACAAAGGAGCGGTTAGGATCTGGGTGACGTAGACAGGGTCCAGTGCAGAAGGCCTCTTTCAAGGCATGGAAAGCAGATTGAGCCCTGGGGCTCCAAACTTGAAGGTTACTACCTTTCCTAGTCAAGGCCGTGAGTGGTGCAGCTAGCGTGGAGTAGTTAGCGATGAAGTTCCTGTAATAATTTTTAAATCCAAGGAACCTTTGGAAGGTGCGGAGGCCTACTGGCTTGGGCTAATCTGGAATTCCTTGGAGTTTCTCAGGGTCCATGGTAAACCACGATTGGAGATAATGTAGCCCAGAAATGGAAGACAAGTCTGTTCAAAGATACACTTCTCTAATTTTGCATAGAGACAATTGTCTCTGAGGCATTGGAGGACTGTTTGAACATGTGAGTGGTGGGACTTCAGGTCTTTGGAAAAGATCAGTATATCGTCTAGATATACCACGACAAATGAGTATTAGTAGGTCCTGGAAGATCTCATTCATCAAACGCTGGAAGACTGCAGAAGCGTTACAAAGTTTGAAAGGCATTACTACGTACTCGTAGTGTCTGTCCCTCATATTGAAAGCGGTCTTCCAGATATCCTCTGGCTGGATCCGTACAAGATTGTATGCACCTCGGCGATCTAACTTTGTAAAGATCTGGGCTCCTTGTAGGCGATCAAATAGTTCGCTAATGAGTGGCAGAGGATAAAGATCCTTGCGAGTCACAGCATTTAGCCCATTGTTGTCAATGCAAGGACGTAAACTGCCATCTTTCTTCTTCACAAAGAAGAATCCAGTTCCTGCCAGGGAATCAGAGGGACTTATGAATCCTTTATCCAGATTCTATTTAATGTACTCAGACATTGCTTGGGTCTCTGGTAGTGAGAGAGGGTAGGTTCTGCCCTTGGGAGGCATGGTACCTGGTAGGAGCTCAATGGGACAATTGAATTCTCAGAATGGAGGAAGGATGTCAGCGTTTTGTTTGGAAAACACATCTTTGAAGTCAGAATATGGAACCCGTAACCCAGTAAGGGTTGTAGAGTTCAGAACAGTAACCGCTGGGAGACACCTGTCGCAGACAGCGGTTCTGGCACTGGGGTCCCCACTGAATTAACTGCAGGGATTGCCAGTCGAAGTGGGGTCCATGTACTTGAAGCCAGGGAAGTCCTAGGATTACCGGATGCATGGAACACTTACAGTGAAATTTCCTCTTCATGGAGGGTTCCCACAGTAAGACGAAAGGCCACGGTGCGATGAGTAATGTGTCCAGGGAGGTGCTCTCCCTAGATTGATGCGATGCGGAGAGTTACTTCCAGAGATTGAAGTGGGATCTGGAGTAGTGTGACGATGTTGTCCAGAATAAAATTGCCACTCGCCCCAGTGTCCACGAGTGCGGTAGTGGCAAAGGAATGTGATTCACTAGAAAGGGACACAGGAAGCAATAATTGGGGGCCAGTAACAGTAGTGCCCAAGCTTGGGACCCCCGGCGGGCTCAGGCTTTGCAGTTTCCAGGTTTTACGGGGCAGGACTGCAGGAGGTGTCCGGAACCACCACAATAAATGCAAAGGCCTTGTTTCTTATGTCGGAGACATTCTTCAGGAGACAGGTGTCCGCGATTAATTTGCATCAGTTCCTCTGGTGATGGAGGAGGTGCTGGTAAGGCCTTCAACTGGGGCTCATGGCATGAGCTGGGCATGAGGCAGAAGACCGGAGGACCTTTACCTCCTGGTGCTGCTGTCGTAGGCGATGGTCAGTCTTGCCAACCAGGGAAATCAGGTCTTCAAGACATGTAGAAATCTCTCGAGCAGCCAGCTTGTCCTTGAGAGCCGGAGACAGGCCCTCTAGATAGATTGCCCTTAGGCAGTCCTCTTGCCCCAGTTCTGTGGCTAATGTTCTAAATTCCACCGTGAATTTGGTGAGCGAATGCGAGTCTTGACGGAGGTGGAGAAGATGATGACCTGCAACCACCTGTAGGCTGGGATCTTCGAAGGTCCGCTTGAACATGGAGATGAAGTGGGAGAGGTGACGGAGGATGTCATCAGAATGCTCCCAAAGTGGGGAAGCCCATGCCAGGGCTTTCACCTCAAGGCGTGAGAGGATGAAGTTGATCTTCACTTGGAAACAGTGCAGGCTGTAGTGCGAATTGCATAAAACATTAGTTGATGAAGCCTCGGGAGAGGCACGGATCCCCATTGAATCAGAGTGGAGCCAGGAGGGCCAATGATGCCTGCGGGGGCAGGGTTTGAGCAAAACCCCCTGAGTTGGCCCTAACAGAATCCTCTAGTTGAGACCGTAGTCTCTTCACAGATAAAGCTAATGCTTCCATGGTTCACTGTTGTTCTTGGACATGAGCAGCTAGGCCAGGGATGGCCTACAAGGCGGGAGACTCTGCTGAGTCCATGGCCTTGGCAACCTGTTGCGCTGCAGGTGGACCCTTGGCCTGGTGCAGGATTGGTACGGCCCTCTGGTCAGATCCAGAGACTGCCTGCCACCAGGAAGTGGAGCACAGGAGGAGACAGAGGCTAGCTGGAGCTTCGCCACTAGCAACCCGGGGTTCCCTCAAGTTGAGCCCTTGGCTATCCAGGCTGCCTGGTCTTAGGTGGGCCTCGCAGGGTCTCCTAGAGAGGAAGCACAGAGGAGTGCCCACCACAAACAAGGGTGCGCGGTTGATGTCCAAGCAAGAATGTCCAGAGGTCGCAGGAGGCCAGAAGAAGAGTGTCTGAGAGGATAGCAAGGATCAAGGCCAGGGTATCAGTCCAGAATGGCCAGCCGAAGCAAGGGTCAGTACCTGTAGTCAATCCGGGAGTAGTCAGGTCAGGCAAAGGTCAAGTTCCAGGCAGCGGTCAGACGAGGTCAGTGGCAGGCAGAGGTTGGTTCCAGGCAGTGGTCAGATGAGGTCAAGAGCAAGCAAAGGTCAGTACAATGAGATCAGTCTGAAGGGTACCACCAGGAATGGAGAGATGCTGGAACAGGAAACACAGGAGACACTGGAACAGGCAAACTAGAGAACACCGGAGTGTAAGACCCGATTGCCAAGGCAATGAGCTAATGTCTGAGCCCTGCATTTATACAGGGCTCAGGTGACGTCAGAGTTGGGCGCCGCCCAAGGGTTTCCCACACTTGGCCCTTTAAGTTCGCCAGAGTTCCCTGCGTGCGCTATGGGGCGGGGCCGATGCCGAGGAGGACACCGAGCCCCAGCGCGAGGAGCATTGCAAGGTGGGAGGCCCCGATGGGCCTGGGTACACTCTTGGACGCCGCGGTCGAGCAGAGCTGGGATTGAGAGAGGAGCTGGTAGACAGTCGCGCCAGGTGAGCAGGCCGGTCGCAGCACCAGCAAGGCCAGGAAGCGCAACATCCTCTGCTTTTAATTTTGAAGGAAAGGCACATCTTGTTAACCTCAAGGCTGTGTGTGCAAAGCTAGATTACTAATTTGTTACCCACCAGTAGGGTCCTTGAAACATGTGATCCCCCACTATGGACAAGAACCCTGGAAAATCCACCTCACACCTTCTGAGAGCATGAGAGCTACAATGAATACAAGTCATAGAGGCACAGCAGTTAAAGGAGTTTATTGTCTGAAAGAGCTTGCAATGTAAATGATTGTAAAGGGTGAAATGGCGTACAAGGGATGACAGGATGGCATATGTTTGTGGGGGTTATGCTGTGAAGGACAAATGGGTTACTTAGGGTCTGGGAGGTGAATGCATCTCGTATTGGCATTAGTGAAACAGCAGGTTCTGTACTAGCATGTGTCTTCCCTATATCATGCCAAGATGAGTATTCTGTGCATATATAAATAAACATTAGCGAGCACTAACCCGAAAAAAAAAAAAAGGGGGATCCGCGGCCAGACTACCAGAAAGCGGGAATGATCGGGCACCCGATTCACATCCCTAATAAATATATGTTTATAATCTGTATAAATAATTTCTGCAGCATGTCCAAAATCCAATCAGGGGTCAATACATTTACGTGGAAATTAATATAAAAATCCAACATGGGATAATTGCTCCGGCCCAGCCTAAGTCAGTCCAATATTGATGAGTCACTGTGTCCTTTCCCCTGGCACCTAATGCTGGTTTGCACAGTAAATCCAGCAACCCTGGATTCAGCTTAGATTAGAGGTTTATTAATTGTCATGGCTCAGAACTCTCAGAGCAATTCAGTGCCATCAGTATTCCCTCTCTGTGTTTCCCAACCAGGCAGCTGAACCTAAGGTTATACTCTTCATGTTTACAGAGCTAGGAGGGGCAAGATGACTGTAGGAAACAGCAACAGATTAGTTTGAGATTAGACAATATTTGAGGTGTTTATATTGTTTCTTTTTTTCTCCATGCCTTTTCCCACTGATTTTTCTTCTGGAATGTATATTTGGCAAACCTTTATAGACCAAAAAGTAGACATGACAGAAACCCATTACGACAGATTCAACTGAAAGGCCAAATTTGGTGGGAGCCGGGAGCCAGAAAATGAAAAAAAAGGCTTTGGACTTTGCTTTCTTTTGTAAATGCTGCATGGCTCAATGTCAACACCCCTCCCTTTAGCTAGTGATTCCTGGGCTCCAAACAGTAATGTGCAACCATAAGCAACAGATTTTTTTGGTCATTTACCCTCTTATACACACGAGCCACCAGTTAGCAACTGGGAGTTTTATATTTTCAAATTTTAAAAAAATCTTGTTATTTTGTAAAAATGCAGAATAAATTATATTAGCGAGTCAAAGCGTGATTTGCAAATGCTGTACAAGTTCTGTTAGATATTCTTAGTGGATTGCTGTATCATTAGAAGGTGATGTAATATAAGAGGTAGTCAGACCACACCAGGCACCTTCTTCCAAGGTCTCATAAATGTAAGGGACCTTTGCTTTCCCCTTACTAAAGGAATGTACCGTTAGGCTGGGGAGGTTCAGTGAGGAAATAAGTGAGGGATGGTGTGTCCTAGCTGTTCATCATCCCAACTAATCTGCTATCCTCATGTATGTTGTTGGAGTGGGAGTTTTCTGTCTCCCGTCTTCTAATTTTACCTTCTAATTTATGGGAAAGGAGTAAAGAAGCTCCCATTTAGGGAAGGCCTCCCGTTGACGCAACTACCTACCTTTAAATATTATTTTGAACTCTTTTAAGCCAATTTTTGAGATTTCCCTGTGAGAGCCTATCCCCCTTGTTGCAGTGAACTGGGACATCCCTGTAATTCAAGGCTGGACCTGCTTGTGCTATGTCTCCTAACGAGTGTTCACAGTATTTTGTGTTAACTGTTTTAAGCTATAACTTATGTTGGAGGTACAGACGTTTTATTCCATCCTTCTTGCTTTATTTTTCCCCTTTGAGTTCACTTAATATTTTTTCCACTTTGAACTGATAACCCATGGTACCTGGAAGTCAGTAATCCAAACCTCTGGAAGAGGGAAGTCTTTCATCCAGATAGCTACAGAGGCGTGTTAAATTCCATCTAAAGCAAGGATCCCAGTAAAGTGCACTTACCAGGAGAAACAAAGAAGAGACAACATAAAGGTAACAAGAACTTTGTTCTATTGAGGGAAGTTTTATATAAGTAGTGAGAAGTGCCTAAGGAGTTAACAGAATTGAGAAAGAGAGTGAAGCACCCTTCAGGTGCTGCATAAGGATTTAAAAATATTGAAAGAGTATTTTTGGAAGAGTATTAATCTGGGACTCAGTTCTAATTAAATATTGGGACTGCATACTTTCTAACCACTTTCAGTGGGAAGATTTAATAATTTAACATGAGGTAAAGGAGGATTGAACCAGTTCAATCTACATAATCTAAGGAATTTGAATAAGCGGGAGAAAAAGAAAATTCATTGTAAATAAGGAATAATTCCAAAGTGATTAAGATATTTTGCTAGAAGATGTGAAGTCACAAGTTTATTCTATTTATCTGCTGTCTTACTATTTATTGCTGCTAATCAATCGAATGAAAGAAGTGTAAAATATTATTCAATTATCTGATCTGATCTGAAACAAAAGAAACGGCACATAAGCTGCAGGTTAATATGAATAGTGTAGACTCCAGTTCTTCAAAATTAGGTGTATGAAGATTTGTGCTGAGGCAGCTAGATTTAGTCCTGATTTAAAACATTTTTAGTTGGAGATTGTTAAAAACTGTCCTGAGGATGCTACTTATTGCAGCACCTTCCAGTTACTGAGGGATAAGCGGCTTGCAAACCCTGCACCTGCTCTTAGCCAAGGAATGCATTATGCCTCTTATTTAAGTGTCTCCTCCTCCCATAATCTTTTAGGATACGAACCTCATCCTGCTCATCTGGAAAAAGGGCACGAAGATGCTAGTGATGATGCCCAGATGTTGATGCCATCTGTAGCCCCTGTCTCAATTTCTTCTGGTCCTCAGGGGCTCACCTGGGAGGTCGTGGGTCACAGCAGCAGTGTCCATGCTCTTGGGTTCTTCCTGCATGGGTGGGGGAGGGAGAAGAGTCAGGCTTTCAATCCCTTCAGGGTTTTCTTCCTGGAGTTGCTCTGCAAATAGTCCAGTAAAGAGAACACACTTCATGCAGTAGCTATTGTTCAAAAATAATATCCTTTGCTAGTAACTTGATTGCAGGACACAAAAATATCAATGTGGCTACACTATGCTTTGGTGCACAGTCAATACAGAAAATTAAGTCCATTAAATCCCAGTTTTAGTCCACAGCGTGGCTGTGCACCCTGACTGGCAGGTACACAGGGTCAGGCACACCCTCTCTGGGCACATCCCCCTGGTACCTGCTCCTCTAGATGCAGATCCCTCTCTTTCTCCTCCAATAAATAACAGATGATTGCTTTTTCAGACAGCGACTCTGTTTTAACTGCTGTAAGGTGCATTTCCATGGTCCCAGGAAACAACTCTCAAATGAACACTCTTGGCCATCATCATTAGGATTACCACCCATCCTAGTAAAGAAATACCACTAAATTCTCTGCTTTATTTGTAAGATATATGCACTTTATTTTCAATATACTGGCTGGCCAAAGTCCAGTCCAGTTCTTTTAGAGATAAGAAAACTTGAAATGTGAAGACTTATTTATTCAAACAGGCATTTAATTTTTGAACCCTCCTTGCAATGAGCTCAGTGAGAAAAACTATCAGCTTTAGAGACTTTAAAAGGAATTGAACACTTTCAGTGCGTTAATAATACTCTTTAAACTGCCAGGTCTGATTAACAGTACCTGACCCCTGTGTTTGAATTATTTGTTGTGTTTTCAGTGTGCCAATTGCCAATCAAATGCCAGGTTCAACCAACAAAACCTGACCCCTGTATATTGACGAAATCAGCTGCAGTCTTATGTTCTGTATTTCTATGCTTTTATTGTAAGCACGTTATAACCTATTTTTTCTCTAACAGCCTAGTTCTACATTCCCTGTTATAATGTAACTTTTGTTTTTGTCTGCTCTGTTAACTGGTTCCCCCTAGTTTACTGTAAACCGGTACGATAAGACCTGGTCTTGAGCATCGGTATATTAAAAGAATTTAAATAAATAAATAAATAAATATTATTTTTACCGTGTATGTTTCTTTTAAATTTGTAAACTGCATCGAACAATCCATGTAGAGAGTGGCCTATAAAATTTATTAAAATAAGATACAGGTACAGACAGATCTGCTCTCTAACAGGTGAATTTTCAAAGGACTCAAGCATGCAAATGCATCGTACTAGTGAAGCAATTTTCAAAAGCCCAGTTACACGTGTAAAACCCGGTTTTAAGTTTGCAAATTCTTTTGAAAATTACCCTTTAATTGCTTAATGTAATACAAGTGTAACTGCTATTAAGCTTTTCTCTCACCAGGGAAGTCTTCTTCCATTGTTTAAATATCTCTATCTTGCTATCATTCATATTATGGGAAAATCACTCCTTCCTAGTCTAAGGCATTAGGGCTTTAAATAATGTATCCTGCTACTTTTGGCCAGTGACTCTCCTGCTGCCGTTGCTAAGGTGGCTACTAGAATAGAGGGTTTCTGTTGTTACTCTAGAAGCCACTAGATCCACAAAAGAGGGGCTATGAGAGGAAAATTTGCCCTCCTTCCTGTTAGGTCTTCCAATAACAGGAACCAAGGTGCCTAAAACCCATCCAACTAGTCTCCAGGGAGAGAGAGGGAAGGCAGGGCCTTTAAAAGTATAATACACAGATAAATTCAACACTAAATTAAACAGTTTATTTAGCCATTTTGTTTATCAAGCAAGTAGTGAAAATCAGCAATTCAAATTCTTGTGAATGTTTGAAAATAACATTCAAAGCGGAAAGAACTGTTTTACAATGGTGAATAACATTAAAGAACTTCTCTCTCTCTCTCTCTCTTTTCCTCCTAGGATTCTTATTCCCTCTCTGGTACCAGATTCCTGCTAATATGGAGCTCTCATCAGATAAGTATATGTATAAATATCTTTATCTCTGAGCAGTAAAGTTTGTTCCACTTGAAGTAATATGTATGTAAAGCAGATGTTTGTTTAAGAGCGAATGATTCTTTTCTTATGCTCCACTTCACAGGTGTTCCAGTGTTTACTTCCTTGCAGTGGATAAAGGTAAGTGTGTATTTTGTATACGTTCCTTTCCTTCTTGCCGTTCCTTAAGTTTGTCTGAGTCCTTTAAAGCTGTTGCTTTGTCCCCCTCTCTCTCCTTTGCTTTCACTGTGAGTATCTCTGTATCTCCTGCTTTCTTGTTCAGTCTAACTAGACACTTAAGTGTTTGTGTTGCGTGTATACACTTGGGGGTAGATTTAAAAAAAAAAAAAATATGCGCAAGCGTCCATGCACATGCGCTACCCGGCACGCACACATGGACGCGCGATTTTATAGCATGTGCGCGCCGGTGCATGCATGTTACAAAATTGGGGGCGGCGTGCGCAAACGGGGTTCATTTTTGCTATATTTCCGCGGCAACGCATCAGGGCCTTTCCCAGTTTGCTCCAATTTAGGAGTATAATACACAGATAAATTCAACATTTATTTAGGAGCGGACTGGGAGGGAACTTTCCTACCCCCTATCCTAACCTCCCTTCCCCTTCCCCTCACCTCCCCACCCTCTAAAAACTCAATTTTAAATCTTTTTACCTTTTTTTTTTAACAAGTTACTTCAGGGCCCGACGTAAAGTAACTTGTGCGTGGCGGCAGCCGGGACAGTGAACAATGGCACTGTCCCAGCCCGCTCCCTGCCCAAAACATGCCTTCCGGCCCACCCCTTCCAAGAGGCCCGGCACTCGAGCGCGTCCCGGCCTTTACGCGTGTGGCCGGGCCTCTTGGAAGATTCACCCGGCGCGCATAAGGCCTGGCCACGCGCATAAAGACCGGGATTTACACACGCAGGGCTTTAAAAATCTGCCCTTAAGGAGGTAATTTTGAAAGGAATTACATGTGCACATGTAGCATAACATAGCAATTTTCAAAAGCCATTTATCCATGTAAAGTGCACTTATGTGGGTAAATCCTATGGACAATTCAATGTCAAATATTGTAGCAATTTTCAAAAGTCCACTTACTTGGGTAAAGTGCATATTTTGATTTATCCAGATATTACTCATGTGACAAGGGAGAGGAGGAAAAAATGTCTCATGATGCGTCAGGAAGCTATAAGCATAGGAGCAAAGTTTATTCTTCATTACCCTTTCAAACGTATCTTTATTCAGCCTGGAACTGAGTATGTTTTCTTTGATCCTGCGAACCTGAGGACTTATCTGGATGCCCACACTGTATCTGTTTGATTCCTTAACTTAATGATCGGCGTTTGAACTTTGTTATTTTCAGTGCAGTTTTTCTCTGCTTAGTTCTTTTGGATTAATTTTCTTTGTTTCGTCCGCTTCTTTTGATCTTGTGAAACCCCCCCTTTTTCACCTTTAAAATTTGAGACTATGGCTTAATGCTGTTTAATAGAATTATTTTGCATCTTATTTCTATTTCCCTTAGTCTCATTGTTTTTTTATGTTACAAGTAAATGCTTGTGTTATTATTGATAACTTAAATAAATAATAGTAGTTATAGTAAAAAGGAAAGGAGAGAGATGGAGTTTTGGCCCACCCACACCAAGGAGTTCCATCCCCCGGAACCTTCCACATCTCAGCCCCAAGTCTTTCGTTATTCAAGCCTCTAGTTTTCTCCCTGCGGGCCACACCGAGGTGCCCTCCTCAGTGCTGGTTAGCTGGTTTGTCTGTGTTTTCTTGTTGCTGTTTTCTATGCGGGATGTAAACCCCGTCACACTCGCTCAAGGTTGACCACGTACACTCGTACATAATAGCAATTGTGCGCCGTCATGTATAGGCTGCATTGTTTGGAGCGTGCACGCTCTTGTGTGAATGCTCAGTTATGTTTCCCTCTCCTCCGATCATAAAGGTATGAAAGTGAGACTTGTGCATGCTGTTACTCTAGTTGTGTGGAGAGAACTACTGGACCCCCAGGCATGCATGGTAGGATTTTGGAGAGAGAGAGAGACAGAGTTATTCCACTTGTGAATGGGAGGCGGTGGCTTGTGACTGTTTCCTCTACTGTTTTTCTTCTGGCTCAGTGAGTGTCTGCCTGTCAGGGATGTGCTTTCATCTGAAAAGAAACAAAAAAAAATTGAAATTAAATTTCATGTTTTCTTTCATTTTGGGGACCCCCCCCACCCCGCAAAAAAAAAAAAAAAGAAACCTCAAAAGAAAAAAATAGTGGAATTTCATCCTTTAAAAAAAAGAATTGGCAGATGCAGCCAGCCCTGGAGCCTTCCCCTCTTCCCTCACTGCCACCCCATAAAAAGGCCCTCTGACTTGGCATTATTCACAGAATCTGCCGTACAACAAAATACCGCCAGCTTCAGGTCAGCAGGTACCATTTGGAAAAATAACAGCAGCAGGGCAAGAGCGACCAGAGATTGCTCCTGCCTCATTTAAACTCACCGAATTCTATTTACCCGCCTGTCCCATCTCTGGAACAGTCCATGATTGGTTCAAATTGAATCTCTCCAACCGATCTCAACAAATATTCATCAGTCGTAATCATTCCATGCCATTTGCTCTAGAAACTGGAGTTCCACAAGGTTCTTCCCTCTCAGCTGCATAATTCAACATTTATCTTACTCTGATTTGTCAATTACTATCCACACTTGGTCTAACTTACAGAATCTAGGCAGATGATATATAATTCTTCTTCCCCACCAAACATACCTGGTCAGACACATTAAAATTCCTCTCATTATGCCTTACAACGATCAAAAGCTGGTTAATTTACAATAAATTGTCTAAACTTCACTAAAACAGAAATACTTATTTTAGGAAATCCCCGTTTCGAAAGCATCCCTTCTTTCATTCAACATGACAACTGTACAATAAATATAGTTAAGCAAGTACGCAATTTAGGAATCATTCTCGGCACAAAGCTAAACTTAAATTCACATACCAAAACGTTCTTTAAAAATTCCCTCTTGAAAATCAAATTATTGAGACATGTTAAACCTCTGTTCGATCCAGTTCACTTTCGCACAGTTGTACAATCACTAATTCTCTCCAGTATCCATTATTGTAACTCTTTGTTATTAGGCCTACCGCAAATCACTACCCGCCCATTGCAGTTACTACAAAACTCGGCAGCATGGCTTCTACACAATACCAAATTCCATGATCACATTTCTCCGGCCCTTCATAAACTTCACTGGCTTTCTGTTAAGTGGCGTGTGCAATATAAAACTCTAATGATCCTTCACACTATTATCTACAGTAATAATACCTCTTAGCTTTCTGCTTCACTTCACATTTACACCCCATGCAGGAATCTCCGCTCCAAAAACATACTCCTACTTCAAGTCCTGTTGCCAAAAACTACCTGACTAGTTTCCACCAGAGAGCGTGCATTCTCAATAGCCAGTCCCATACTTTGGAACTCAATTCCATCAGAAATTCATTTAATTCCAGATAAAAATCTGTTCAAGAAAGCCATCAAACACTATCTCTTTATTCAAGCCTTTCCTGATATATACAAAACTTGACATGTGAATTAGTCTTATTTTTTAGTTCATCTATTGTTTATTTTCAAGTTATATATGTGTTTTATAACATTTTAAGGATATTTTGTGTTTTATTATTTATTCTATGTTTATTTTAAATGATATTATATATGTTACATTGTAACCCGCCCTGAACCTGTAAGGGCGGAATATAAATAATTTTAAATAAATAAATAAATAGATGTAGTGAGGGAACCCGGAGAGATCCAGGGGGCTGGCACCAAGCCCAGGGGAGGCTTTTATTTTGAACTTTTGGGGTGAGGAGAGGGGATGGGATTCAGACCTGACAGTTTAAATTTTCCTTTCTTTTTCATCCTTTTTTTTGTGTATTTGTTTTATTTTAAAGAAAGGAAATGAAACAAATGACACACACGAAAAAGAAACAAAACACAATGAAAAATGTTCAAGGTACACGCCTGTACATCAACTAATGACGTGTGGTTGTGAGGGAATCATGCAAAGTCCTGTATGTTATTCCCCACAAATGATTTCAATAATTACAAATGATAGCCATCATATTAGGCACTATTGTTTCCAAAAGGACCTTCTTTGCCTTGTTTATAATCATATGGCTTAGTGTCTATCAATTTTTGTTTATTTTTGTTTATAATTTTTCAATGCAATTAAAACTTATCTTAAGTTTGTGGTACACTCCTGCCATCTGTGGGTCTCTGTCTCAAATGTTGGCATTCTGTAGTCGATTTTTCAACTGGCCGAGGTACTGGGAAGCTGATCTGCAAAGGGAAAGTCCCATGGCGGCAGATCCATGTGCAAAGTATGAGGGATAAAGCCGGGGTGTGGAGCTTTACAGGTACAAATCCTTTTGAAAATTGACCCCTTTCTGTATTGTGGTTTGTAATAGAGGAGTGAAAGTGCATGAGAGTGGAGAGGATGGAGCAACAATGTGGGAGCATGGGCACACTAAGGGTGTTAGAGTAAGACTGTGATTAGGAGGAAGAGCGAGAGGAGCCAGAAGGGAGAAGCATAGGTAGTAAAGGAGAGGGAGGAGAAAGTCAACAGTTAAGCCCCAGTAGTTTAAGAGAAAAATTGAGCAGGGAAGCAAGGGCTGAGGAGGGGAGAAAGGCAAGGGGAGGAGCTGTCACACACAGCATGGATCCCACACGATAGTAGCAGAGGAAGCGGGACAGAATCTTCGTGTGGGTGTGGCAAAGCCTCATTTCCAAATGCTGAAGTAGAGCCAGGAGGAGAACCCAAAGATTCTGGAACACGTCCTGTCCGATACAGACTGCATATGGAAGTCCATGGCTGCAAAGGAGCGCATTTGGAAGATGATAGCAGCGGAAGTGCCAGGAAAAATAGTGGAAAATATTCTAAAGATCAAAATCGTAGAGCATATGGAAAGACATGGTTTAATGGAACACAGTCAACATGGATTTACCCAAGGGAAGTCTTGCCTCACAAATCTGCTTCCTTTTTTTGTAGGGGTTAATAAGCTTGTGTAGGTTTCCTTATCAAAAAGAGTGATCCAATTTTATAGGGAGCAATGGACAGATTAGTGCAGAGAGGTTTGGGTTTTGACTCCCCCCAAGTTAGGAGCTGCAGATGGTGAGCTCTAGCAGTATATAAACCCCTGCCACTATCTTAGGGTATGGATTTTAGATCTGGATTTCTGTTCTGGATTCTTAGTTGGGTTTTTTTGTTGCCTTCTTCTGAATTGCCCTCCTTGGGTCAACCATCTGACTAATTTTTGGCTGAGTTGTGCTTTTTGATCCAATTTTGGAAACCTTCCCTGTGGGAACCTTGGTAACTCTTCACAAAGGATTTCAGGAGTCCCTGTGTATGGTTAGACTGAGGGGTAGAGAAGATCTGCTCTCTGTCTCACCTCATGTGGATAGATAGACCTGATGCAGAGGAGTTTCAATTCTGAGTTGTTTTTGACTCAGTGATTATCTTCTCATTTGGGAGACGAGGACATTTTTCCACCCTTCCTGAATCTTGTTTTTTCCCCTTTGAGTCAGTTTATTTTTGTTCCTTTTAGGACTGAGTGCCCTTGGTACCAGGGACCCAGTTTCCAGCTCACTGGGAAGAAGAGGTGTTTTTCACCTAGGAAGAGCCTGATGAGTAGAGATTCCATCTGTGAGGAACGGAGTCCCATCCATTACCAGAGGGAAGGAGTTGAAGGTACTGTTCAAGAGTTTCTTTTTACTGACCCAAGTGGGAGAAAAGTGCCAACCTGGTGTTTCCAGAAGGAGATCTAAGATATTGAAGAAGAAAGTGCTGGAGAGGTATGAGATTTGAGATTTGTTGTGTTCTGTTGATGACTTAACACCGATAGGGCCATAAAAGAATTTGTATCCTCTGAGGCCAATTCTGTTCCAAGCTCTCTCACAAAGGTCTCTAGCCTTTTACTGGTGGGGTGGGGGGAGAATTTATCCTCCAAGACCCTGGGTGGCAGGGGTGACACTGTTTCTTGAACCTGGAAGAAGTATGCCTTCTCTTTCCCTTAGGTGGATGTGAATGCCAGCAAACAACACAGGAGATTCCAAAATTAAACTTTACTGCCATGGTTTGTGGAAAAAAAAAAATGAATGGCATGATTCACATCAGTTCTCAGATAGCATTTACACGTTCTTAGTCTCAAGATATCAAAGGGTCTCTTTCTCTATCTACCAGGGCAAGGGAGTGCACGCCCCCTCCAGGGCATGGATAAGTAAGACTCCTAAGTGGCCAGGGGTATCCTCCAAACTGGCAAGAAAAAATGCTTAAGCAGTCTTCGCATAGGCAGTCCCAATTTGCCTCATTTGCAAAGATCTCAGATTTGGTCTTACTCACAGTTCCCCAGCAGGTCTCTATCTCTCTCTTTCTGGATCCCTCAATGGAAGAGGATCTTCACAGGAACATCAGCTCTCCAATGTCCCTCCTTCAGGGCAGGAAGGGGGCAGCAAAACTCTTCCTCACAGTGCTCACAGGCAAAAGGTATTTTCCCAAACTGAGTCCAGAAATCACCAGAAAGTCCTTGCAGTGGGTCACCACTATGCCTCTGTCCTCCAGGAAGGGTGCAAAGGGACAGGTGTTCCCTATCCTGGGCCCCCCCCAGGGAGAAGTGTTTCCATCACCTCTCTCCAGGCAAAACCTAGGGTTTCACAAGGCTTCTTACCAAGAAGCAACGTGATCGGGCCTTGCCCAGTTCCCTCCCAGTCCACTCCAATTAAGAAGTGGACTGGGAGGGAACTTTCCTATATTCCTACCTACCCTGCCCTCCCTTTTCCCCTCTTCTCCCCGACCCCTAAACTAACCCTACCTATCCTCTATTTTTTTTTTATTTTGATACTTACTGCTCCTCCAGAGCAGAAGTAACTTCCACATGCTTGCCGGGTGCCAGGATATGCTTCCCCGGGACAGGGCCTAATGGCCGCTGTCCCAGCCGGCCCCTGCCCCTCCCCTCCCCACCCAGACCTCACTCCCTGGCCCCCACCCCTTTTAGCAGGCCTGGCACATCTGCGCATATCTGGGGTTACACGCATGGCCGGGCCTGTTCTAAAATGCGCGCAGCCTGCACAAGGCCTGGCCACACTCGTAACCCCCGGTATTTGCGTGTGCACGCGTTTTAAAATTTGGGCCTAAGTGCTGTAAAGAATCTTTAGTCACTTTATCAACTATCAGTAAAGGAGTTGGAAACCACATTGTCTCTCGGTGTGAGTATTATTGCTATAAACTGTGGAGATTATCTGTGCTGTTTTCAGGAACTAAAAAATGTTTGTGTACTTTGGTTAATGCAAAAGGGCCTTGATGCTATACATTCCTCTCTCCTCAGGGCTGAAGGCTCCAAGTTGGGGTCCTCAGATTTAATTTTAGTTTGATCTTACTCGCAATGCACAAGATGTTTGCCTCTTTCTCTCTTCAGATCCCTAGATGGGAGGGATCCACACAGGAACACAAGCTCGCGATGTTCCTTCCTTCAGGGTTCTCCCCGTTCTTGTAACAAAAATCTCTTTCCCAAAACTGAATCCAAAGCACCAGAAGATTTCTGCCACGAGTCACCTCCCCTTACCTCTGTCCTCCTGGAAGCTGCAGAGGGGTAGATCTTCTTTATCCTGGGTCCCCAGAGAAAGGTTTCGCCATGACCTCTCTCTGGGCAACACCCAAGGATCTCTCAGGCTGCTTAAAAAAAAGAACAAATGTCTGAAATCCCAAAACAACCCTGGAGACAAACCCAACCAGCCAGTAAGTGTACTGGAAGCCCAGCTTCCCGACCTTTCTCATGGACACCAGGCAGGGTTTGCCTGAATCCTCCAATTACGCCCAAAAATCCAACAAAGGAAAAACCTCCTGCACTTTCTCCGAACTGTAAACTAAAACTGCACTGCCTTCCATAGCTCTCAGGAGAGAGCTGCTTTTATTTCCTCACCAGGGGGGGATGGCTATTCCAGCATCTTCAAAGGGAGAGGCTCTACCAAATGGTGCCTGCCCACAATCTCCAACTCTCTGTCCCTAGCTGAAGGAGTTAAACTAAAGGCACTCCTGGTGATGAACCCCAGTGGGTCATTACACCTACGGCCACCGAACTGCATGAGGAGAGAGCAGGCGAGTGGCTTACAATTCCAAACCAAGTTTCAATGTTCAGGGAAGTACCCATTTCTAAACTATTTATTTTACAATCTTTATCTAACCTTCCTACAATGAGAACCTCATGCTCGGCGAAGTACAATATAAGCAAAATAAAATGCAATTCATAAACTTCGGGGCCTTGATTTGGATGGCAATTCAGCAAGGTGGCTAATGGAGATGTACCGATTCCCAAGGTGAACCCTTTTCCTGGGAGGGCAACAACTTTGGGAGGGAGTGTTGTAGACTTCCATACTCCTGAAAACCCCCATAATCCTCTGATAAAGAGTTGTAGCTTTGCACACTCCAAGAATCTTCTCCAGAGAGCAAAAGCAACTCTGAATTTCTAACTGCTGCAAGAAAATCCAGAGTCTTGCAAAAAAAAAAAAAGCCCTGAGACAAGACCTGTATCCTAGAACACATAAATAGATGAAGGCTGATTAATGAACTCTAACAACTAGTCCTATTAGAAGGATACAGTTGAAATGCATCTTAATATTATCTTAGAAGTATTTGTAACCATAAGTCAAAAATAATGAGGTCTTTTGGTAATGTTAAACAAGGCCGCATACTGAAAGTTAAACGCAGCTGCAAGGTTATCTATATATCAACCTTCAAATAATTTAGGAAAACATATTTATAGAAAAATGTAAACTCTAAGCAGTGACATATATAGCAAGTGTAGAAATAGTCATGAATTAGAATACAGTGAATCATGGTGCAGGGTTTGTACAGAAAGCTCTATGAGGTGAGACCGGAGGAACTTAATATGTATAGCCTAGTAGAGAGGCAAGACAGGGGGGATAATGATACATTAATGCCTAAAAGGTATTAATGTACTGGAAGCCAAGCTTTTTCAATGGAAGGGAAACTGTAAAACTAGGGGATAAATTCAGGAGCAATGTCAAGAGGTATTTTTTTCATGGAATGAGTGGTGGATGCCTGGAATGCTCTTCTAGAGGTAGACAATGATGATAAGGATAGTGGCAGACTTCAAGAAAGCATGGGATAAACACAGAGGATCCCTGTGGCAAGAAAATGGTAATGAAGGTATTAGGCAACCTAAATGAATTCTTTGCTTCAGCCTTCACTGAGGAAGATGTAAGACAGATACCCATTCCAGAAATGATATTTAAAGGTGATGATTCAGCAGAACTGAAACAAATGTCAGTGTACCTGGAAGATGTAATAAGGCAAATAGACAAACTAAAGAGTAGCAAATCACCTGGACCAGATGGTATACATTCCAGAATACTGAAAGAACTGAAAACTGAAATTGTGGCCCTGCTATTAGTAATTTAACTATCATTAAAATCATCAATGGTACCTGAAGACTGGAGGGTTGCCAGTGTAACGCCAATTTTTAAAAAGGGATCAAGGTGTGATCCAGGAAATTGTAGACCAGAGAGTGTGACATCTCTGCCAGGTAAAATGGTAGAAACTATCATAAAGAAAAAAATTGCATATAGACAGGCATGTTTTAATGGGACAAAGACAACATGGATTTAGCCAAGTGAAATCTTACCTTCCCAATCTGCTACTTTTTTTTGTGGGTGTAAATAAACATATGGATAAAGGTAAGCTAGTTGATATAGTGTATCGATGGGGGCAGTGTCCTATTGTGGATTGTGAACTGGTTAAAAGATAGAAAACAAAGAGGAGAGCTAAATGGTAAATTTTCCCAATGAAGAAAGGTGGAGTGCCCCAGGGATCTGTTCTGGGACCGATGCTTTTTAATATATTTATAAATGACCTGGAAATGGAAACAGGTGAGGTGATCAAATTTGCCAATGACACAAAATTATTCAAAGTTTTTAAATCACAAGAGGATTGTGAGAAATTGCAAGAGGACCTTGCAAAATTGGGAGGCTGCGCATGAAAATTGCAAATGAAATTTAATGTGGATAAGTGCAAAGTGATGCAATTAGAGAAGAGTAACCCAAATTATAGCTACACAATGCAAGGTTTAACATTAGGAATCGCCGTTCAGTAAACGGATCTAGTAGTCATTGTTGATAATACACTGAAATTTTCTTCTCAGTGTTAAGCAGCAACCAAGAAAGCAAATAGAATGCTAGGAATTATTAGGAAAGGAACGGAGAATAAAACAGAATATCTTAATGCCTCTGTATTGCTCTATGGTGCAACCTCATCTTGAGTATTGTGTACAATTGTGGTCACTACATCTCTGAAAAAAAAAAAAAAGCAGAATTAGAAAAGGTTCAGAGAACGGTGACGAAAATGATAAAGGGGATGGAACGATTCTCCTATGAGGAAAGACTAAAGAGGTTAGGACTCTTCAGCTTGGAGAAGAGATGGCTGAGGGAAGATATGAGTGGAGTGGAACAAGCAAATATTAATTGGTTGTTTACTCTTTCAAAGAGTAGAAAGACCAGGGTACACAAAATGAAGTTTCTAGGTGATACATTTAAATCTAATATGAGAAAATATTAAGGCAAAATTAAGCTCTGGAATTCTTTGGATATGATGAAAGCTATTAGTGTAGTTGCGTTTAAAAAAGGTTTGGACAAGTTCCTGGAGAAAAGTCCATAAACTATTATTAAGGTGGAATTGCAGAAATCCACTACTTATCCCTGTGATAAGCATTTTGGAATCCTGGGATACTGCGAGGTACTCGTGACCTGGATTGGCAACTGTTGGAAACAGGATACTGGGCTTGATGGACTTTTGATCTGACCCAGTATGGTAAGTTTTATGTTCATTGAGCAGCAGTTGCATCCCAAGGCAGCAGTGATATGAGTGCACTGTGCTTCCTGGATGGCTTGGAAAAAACCTGCATGGAGCAGCAGTTGCAACTCTAAAGGGAACACCATGCGACTAGAGGTTGGGTACCATATGAGAATTTGATCTACTTTGGGTAAATGCGCCTATAGTCGCTCATGGGCAGATTAAATGGGACTTTTTTCTTTATCTGTCATCATTTATTATATTACTATATGACATCAAAATGATATAAAATCTCATCCTCAGGAGAGAAAACAAGGAGAAGAGTCTGCACTGGGAGAGGAGCTATGCTGGACTGGCCATCTGGGTTGTCTCTGCTGTCTTATGAATTAAGGCCTTGGAGACTGATTTGCTAAGGTTATTTTTCCAATCTGTCTCTATGGAAAAGAAGCTTAGTAAATCTGGCCCCTGGTAAGAACATGACAAATTTGGTTTGTGTTTATGGGCATATAAGTGAAGTTATGCACACTTTGTATTGTACCTGTTAGTTTATTCTCTTGGTTAGAACACAAGAACAGAAGATGTACCATGCTGAGTCAGATCAAAGGTTCAGTGAGCCCAGCCAGATCACAAGTAAATCCCAGAAAGTAGATCTATTTCTTATTACTGGCTTCCAGAGGTAAGTGGTGGCTTTCCCAAATCTACCTGGCAATAAAAATGTTTACAGACGCTTCCTCCTGGAACTTGTCCAGATCCCTTTGTAACCCCACTATGCCAGATGCCTTCACCATGCCCTCCAGCAGCTTGATTGTGTGCTGGATGGAAAAATACTTTTTACAATTTGTTTTAGATTTGCTGGTGGTTAGTTTCATTGTTTTCATATTATTTGAAAGGGTGAATAACCATCTTCTATTTACCTGTTCCACCTGGCTCATGATTGATTTTATAAACTTCTGTCATCTCCTCTCTGTCCTCATAGGGGAGCCGTTCCATCTCCTTTATCCTTTTCGCTGCTCTTCTCTGGACCTTTCAAGTTCTGCTATGTCTTTTGTGAGATGGGGCGATCAGAGCTGCATAGTGCACACAATACTCCAGCGGCGGTCGCACCGTGGATTGCTACAGAGACCTTTCCAAATAATTTCTAGCCAGTACCCCAGCTGCAGCATTTTTCATTACTTGTAGTTTCCTAACATGTCTCAGAGATAAACCAATATGTAAGGCATTAGAGTAATCAAATCTTGAAATCACTAGTGCTTGGATTATTGTTGCCAGCCCTGCTACATTAAGAAAAGTTTGCAATTGCCTTATCAGGTGTAACTGGCCGATTACAGTTCAGTGCGCTCCGGCAGAGCACACTGCCGCGTTTGGACGCTCGTTTTCGACACGCTAGCTTTACCCCTTATTCAGTAAGCGGTAATAGCGTGTCGAAAACGCGCATCCAACCACCCCGAAACTAATAGCGCCCGCAACATGCAAATGCATGTTGATAGCCCTATTAGGTATTCCTAATAGGGCTAAGTTTTTACTGCTTTTCTGTACATCCTCCGACTTAATATCATGGCGATATTAAGTCGGAGGTCCCAAAAGTTAAAAATAATTAAAAATTAAAAAAAAAATTAATTTAAAATCGGCCCGCGGCTCGCGGGTTGAAAACTGGACGCTCAATTTTGCTGGCATCCGGTTTCTGAACCCGTGGCTGTCAGCAGGTTTGAGAACTGACGCCGGCAAAATTGAGCGTCGGCTGTCGAACTCACTGACAGCCGCTGTTCCTGTCAAAAAAGAGGCGCTAGGGACGCGCTAGTGTCCCTAGCACCTCTTTTTAATCGCAGGCCCTAATTTGCATGTGGGCCGATACTAAATCGCGCGCACAGGAGAGTGGCCTGTGCGCGTGCCGGGAGAGCGGGCGCTCGCCTACTCTCCCGTGACTTTTACTGTATCGGCCCGTAAGATCCAGACGCTGCAGCAACCTGCCTTTCTGGAGACCAGCTTTCATACAAGGCCACGAGTAGAGAGTGCAACTTTTACAGCAATAAAATATGTGGCTCCAGGATTAACCTCATTAGCCATCTGCATTCTCACCAATCTTGATTATTATATTTCTCTTCTGTTCCTGTAATGGTTATTTCTACCTAGATCATAGCTCTCTTTTCCAGTATTATCCAGGTCACAGCCTTAGGTCATCCCAGGAGGCATTTTTACATATTATGCCCCTTCCTTCCCACCCGGCAGCTGAAACAAGCTCGCAGGGATTTGGAAGACAGCTTTGATGATAATAGCTCCTCACCTCTGGAATACCATGCCTAGAGAAACATGTCTGGCTACTGAGTATATGGGGCCGGATTTTAAAACCCCTACGTGTGTTGGGCCTATTTTATAATGGCCCGGCGACGTGCGTAAAGCCCCGGGACGTGTCTAAGTCCCGGGGCTTTACAAAAGGGGCTGTCCAGGGGCGGGGGCGTGGCCAGAAGCCTCCAGCACAGTAGCCATTTGCTGCTGTGCCGGGGGATCGCGTGCCGGCAGGCTGCCAGCGCGTGCATCCTGCGCCTGCCCCGAGGCAGGCACAGAAGGTAAATTAAAAATTTGGGGGGGTTTAGGATAGGGTTGGGGGGGAGGGATAGGTTAGGGGAAGAGATGGGAAGGTAAGTTTAGGGGGAAGGGAATTTCCCTCATAGGCCGCTCCAATTTCTAATATGCACCCCCTTGTGCGCTCCGACCCCCGATTTTATAACATGTGCGTGTACGTTTGAAAATCTACCCCATGATGTTTAAATGTGAAGTGAATACCTGGTATTTCCAGGAAGCATTAAATATATGCTTTGTATTCCATGTTAGTGATTTGTCTTAGCTTAGCCTGGTTTGTGCTGTTTTTTTTGTTTTGTTTTGTTTTTAATTTATAATTTTAAGGTAACAGTATATTTCTTTGGGGTTTAGGATGTTTTTTGCTGCTTGTATATTAGTTTTGTACTTTAAGCTCCAGAGAATCATTCTTATGGTGTACCTGTACAGTATAGTGCTCCGTACCCCTGGTAGCACTATATCAATAAATGTTTAGTAGTAATATGATTATTTTTATGTAACCCCCTTTTTGGGGCACACAATGTTATATGAATTTGATGCCAGTGAAGCAACACCAGCCTCTGCAGGTTCAACAAACAAAAATGATCAAGCAGACTTTTGGTGGACCTGGCCCAGAGGCAAGGGCTCTATTTCTCATGCTGGATAGGGAAAGCCAACTCAAACTCTCCTTTCCCCTTTGTGACCCCTCTAACTGCACCCCATCTTCTTCCATCAACTGGCAAATACCTCTCATGAACCCATGCCTTGGGATTACAAAGGGTCTCACTCCAAGGTAGCTTCAAGCAAGAAAACTTTTTTTTTTCTTTTTGTTCTGGAGTTTCCAGCAGTCAGAAAAAAAAAATCTTAAAAATTCACTGATTACCCAGGGCTTGCAAATTCCATACAGAGGCAGCAACAACAGCAAGGAAAGGGAGTAAGGAATCAGTCCATCTTCCTCAAAAAGCCATAGTATTCAGTACTGGCAATGCTCACCCAGCTCCTTCCTTACAGGCCGATTCAGTAAAGTCCGCAGGAGAGCAGGCGAACGCCTGCTCTTCCGGCGCGTGCACAGGCCCACTTGCCTGTGCGCGCGATGCAGTATTCAAATGAGGCCCGGCGGTAGAAACGGGCCAAAGTAGGCGGAAGGGACACTAGCGCGTCCCTGGTGCCTCCTTTTGGCCTGGAGCGGCGGCTGTCAGCGGGTTTGACAGCCGACGCTCAATTTTGCCGGCGTCTGTTCTCGAGCCCGCTGACGGCCATGGGCTCGGAAACCGGACGCCGGCAAAATTGAGCGTCCGGTTTTCGACCAGACAGCTGCTGGCCGACTTCAAATTTTTTTTTTCTTTTTTTAAAACTTTTTTTACTCTTCGGGACCTCCAACTTAATATCACCATGATATTAAGTCGGAGGGTGTACAGAAAAGCAGTTTTTACTGCTTTTCTGTGCACTTTCCCGGTGCCGGAAGAAATTAGCGCCTACCTTTGGGTAGGCGCTAAATTTCTGAAAGTAAAATGTGCGGCTTGGCTGCACATTTTACTTTCTGAATCGCGCACGAATACTTAATAGGGCCATCAACCTGCATTTGCATGTTGAGGGCGCTATTAGGTTCGGCGGGTTGGATGCGCGTTTTCCGCCCCTTGCTGAATAAGGGGTAAGGGAAAACGCCCGTCCAATGACAGGTTAACAGTCGGAGCGCACTGTACTGTATCGGCCTGTTAGTGAGGGCGTTAGCCCTGAGTAATTTGGTAGCCCATGCTTCCTCCTAGGGGTTTTAGTGGCCCTGTCCAGGAATCTAGTCATGCCATCCAGGAGCCATGGCCAGTTGGCTGCAGGGAAGGAGAGAGAGCCAGACACCCCCACCCTGGTTTCACTGCAGCTTCCAGCCTCAAGAACTCAATTCTCTGCTCAAACCCCATGAGCAGCAGTTTATATTAAGCCAGGGCACACTCTCCCTCAAGGTTTTCTTTCATCACACTCTCTGAAAAAGATATATCAGATCCCCTTAATAGACCACTCGCATTAGTGCACATCACCAATAACTCCTTACAGCGGCGGGTGAGTGACGTCCCTTGAATTTCTCCAAGGAAAGATTTCGAGTGACCAGGCCCTAATTTAGGGGCCCCTGCCACATTTAGTTACGGGAAGAGCAACTTTGAAAGTCATTTCTGCAGGTAAAAGCCTCAAGGCAGCGAAACTTACACGCTGTGTTCTGCAACGTGAATAATTCCCCCTCCCCCAATGTATTCACGAGTTTAGGTCTGGGGAGGCAACAGCACTCCTGGTTTTGGATTTTCAAAACTCTCCGCGGTATTTTGACTGGAAAAAAAGTCTTTACAATCTGCAGATTCCTAACATTGGAAATAATCACCTAAAAAACCATTAAAATAAAGACAATAAAATACAAGTGCATTACTTCTATATGCTTAGTATTGCTTATGCAGAAATACCATCGGATTAAGTATATTTGATTTACAGTGCATGATATCCCAGAATCTATATTTGTTTAATACTGTGCTCCCTTCCTTCTTCCTCTTCCCCCCCTTCTAACATTGGTAGAATGAAAATAATTTGAGCATACTAACGCTATACAGAGTGCAGAGTTTAGCAGTGTCACTGAACTACCTGGGGCCTACCTTCCCCACTGACTTTTGGCACAAGGCATTTTTGTACAGAGCTGAAGAAGAAAAAAATGCAGTTTTGCAATATCAGTGGCAAAAATGGGCATGAATGCACCGCATGTTTCATGAGACTCTGAGCTCTGCTCGTCGGGTAATGGATTACTGTGCCCTTCAGCGCGATGATCTGTGATACTAAAACAAACCTGTCCCTGCAAAGACCAGCGACAGTGCGCCTAGCGCCGGGTACTGGCAGGCTTAGAAATGACGTCAGGTTCCTTTTCACAATGTTTGCTTTACAGGCTATGAACTTAGGGTCTCCTTTTTCAGGCCCTCTTTGAGAGCAATACTTTGCCATTCAAGGACTTTGCTATTCATGAGCAAAACAAGGGAAGTCCTTGAGTTCAGATAAAGATCATGAACTTTATTCCAATTACAATTACCAGGGGAGGAGAGACAGGAGTGGGGGGGGGGGAGCAGGTATTACACGGTGGAAAAGAGTAAAATCTTCTGTCCGGCTTCATGCCAGGGATATTGTGGAGGCAAATGGTATAACTGGGGTCAAAGAGGAATTCGATGGGCCAGCCCTGCGGATCAGGCTGCAGCACTCTCCACGGTGATGAGAGGTCCAAGTTCAGGTTACCCCCCATACGATGGGGCAGGGCAGGCTGGAACTGAGCATGACATGAAGGTGGCGTGCCTAGGGAGGGAAGGCGACTGCCGCTGTAGTGGCAGCTCCTCCCCGCCAACCAGCAATGCCGAGGGTGTGCTTCAGCGGAGGCGTCTCTCTAGCCCTCGCGGGTGTCACGAGTTTATTAGCAATGCTTCAGCAGCCCCTCTGGGGAGAGGTGAGGGCTGCAGAGAGACCGCTGTGGGATTAAAAAGTGGGAAGGGAAAAAAAAAAAGATGATACATTAAGGAGGATGAACCAGTCCGAGGTTATTTAACATAAAGAGAGATGGTCTTGTACCTCAGGTCACAGCGTTTGCGCCCTGTGGTGCAGGCGAGCTTGGTTCATATCTCCCATCCATCAGGGTGAGCAAGGCCTAAGTGCCCCGCTGAGAAGTTGTATTCACGCCTGGGGAGGGACAAAAGAAGATTGCAGTTTATTGTTATGTCCTCTCCTGACAGCAAGAGGTGCTGAAGATGCATTTTAAAAGCACCAAGGCAGAATCTACGTTTTACACCAGGGAGGCCAACTCTGGATCTCAAGAGCCGCAGACGGGTCTAGTTTTCAGATTTGCCCTGCCTCCAATGCGTGCAAATCTACCTCATGCAAATTTATTGTGGATAATATATCCTGCAAACCTGGCCTGTTTGAGACTCTTGAGATCTGTAGTTGGTCTCCCTGTTTTATACAATCAGCCTAATACTGTCACCACACATACCCCTCGTGATTATTCAGAGCTCTGCACATCCTCTCTTACATACATAAAGTACACATACAACACTCCTGCACTTATACCCAGCAATCAGGCTCACACACTACTATCCCTACAAGAAAGGGCTCAAGAAGCAGTATTTAAAGGAAATACAAAATATTTACTGGGGAAAATATGCAAACAAGTAAAACGTTCATTTGTTTTCTGGCCCTTCTGGGGGAGGAGGTGTGAAAGGCAGTCTGGTCATCTTTGTTCTCAGTCAAGCAAGGAGCACCACCATGTCATCCCTGCAGCTTTATAGCGTGTAGGGCATAATTGTCAACCATATTATTAGCAGTTGATACAGGTAATTTCGAAGCATTTGTATTTGTCTGCTTTGTATTTAAATCCAGTTGAACTACTTCAGCCCTTACCACAGCCTTTCTATTGGGATATTCTGTTTCTGTTTTAACAGTATTCTTAAATGATAAACTCCGAAACAAACTTTGAGAAACTATTGACTTTTCCCCACAATCTACTGTAAAAACTGCTTTAGTTCCTTTTTGAATGTTCAAGCCAGCAACCTGGCTCCACCCTGATTAAGGTGGATCCTAGTCCATCAGAATGTTTCTTCTTCCCCCAGATTTTACCCAGTTCTGAACAAGTCTAAAACCCTCTTCCCTGCATCATCATCATCATCATCTCATCCATGTATTGAGACTCCAGAGCTTAGCCTGCCTCTGGGGTACTGCATGTGGAACTGGGAGCATTTCTCAGAATACTGCCATGGAGGTTCTGGATTTCAATCTCCTACCTAAAAGCCTACATTTGACATCTAGAACCTTCCTCCAGCATTTGTCTATGCTTCTTGTACATTATTAATATCCTTCAGATATTTGAATGTCTCTGTCATATCTCTCCTGTCTCTCCTCTCCTCATTTTATAAGATTCTGACGCAGTCCCCTTATTTCGATAATCCTTCTCGGGACCACCTCTACTCTGTTGACAGATGTCAATAAAGTTTTGTAAAAGAAAAGAAAGGCACAAAGAAAAAAAAGTATCTCTGGGCAGAGCTTCAGGAGAGAGAGGGAACAAGATTCATCCAGCATGGCCACCTCCTTAGGCCTAGAAAAGGGGTTTGCCAAGGAATAGACAGACCAGTAGCAAGGAGTGAGGAAGGCCAAGTCCCAAAGGGAGACTGGAGGTATTCTTGGTGGAGAAGACTGAATTGTACCAGGTAAGAAAAGGGAGCTGAAGCATCATTGGTAGATAGAAAAGGACAGCATGAGCAATAGCCCAGCAGCTAGAACCAAAGGAGAAGGGCTAGTCCAGCCCTGGCTAGCCATAGGAAGCAGGACCCTAAGTCATCCACTAGCCTTCTCCTCATCCTTCCTTTTGGTTGTGGAACTGGGAGAGCAGAATTAGCCAGCCCATGAGTGCATAGAGTAGAGTCAGAGGACTACCCGTTTACAGAGGTTAATGAACACTGATCACCAGTAATTTGCTTTTCACTAAAATTAAAGTTAGGAATATTTCCTGAGCTATCCAATTATTGACAGCTACAATTTAGATACTTGCAATTATTTGTCCTCTAAAACAGAGTAATCTGCGGATGGGAAGCACAGTGGTTTTATAGTCCCTGTCGTGCTATGCAGCTATAAGTAGAGGGAGAAGGGCAGAGAGGGGAAAATGAGAAGGGCATGAGGGGGAAGAGGGGAGTGATAGGATTAGGGATGTGAAAAAGGAAGTGGGAGATGTGGAAGGAGAGTGATAGGGTCATAAGGGATTGATGGAATGTGGGAGAGGAGCATGAGAGAGCACTGGGAATGAGAGAGGGAATGATGGAGAATTGGGACATGGGGAGAGGGGAAAGCTGAGGAGGTGAGTGCAGCATGGGATGATGAAGGGAAAGCTCAGAGGTAGGTAAGAGAAAAGGGAAAGCTGAGAGGGGAAAGAGGACAAGGATGATTGGGGAACTGACAGTGGGGAAGAATGAGAGGGTGATCACTGGGGAACAATTTTTAACATAATTCCTGTTGAGTTTGATTTTTCAGCTGTTTTAGACTTAAATAGGCATTCTGATTTCAAAACTGCAGTTTTCTTCTATCACGTCAAGTTTTTTCTCTACAGCCTATCTTAGGCCTGGATTTATCAAAATGCATTAAATATCGCATGCGATAGGAAAAGGGGCGTGTTTTATGGTAATAGCATACTTTGCGATAAGTATCCTATCTTAGCGCATCACATAGGTATTACCGCAAACTGCAATAACTTTTTCACACTTTGCGGTAAGTGCCAGAATTGTTGTAATTCCTACCTAGGACCACTGGGGGGGGAGAGATGTTTTTGCAAATAGCATTTTCAGTATTTTAAGCTGCTAGGGCAGACAGAGCAAAGCCTACCACCACTGGGGGGAGGGGGAGAGAGAGAGAGCCTAGCTATAAGGCCCTCATACTAGGTAGGTATTTATACCTCTATAGGAGGCCCACCTAGTTACTCGAGGTGAGGTTTAGGTATTAGTGTAGGGGTTAGGGGCCACTTTGACAGTCAGAGTGCGACATACGAACAGAACAGTGCACTCTTGTGAAGATTTGATGACCTTCGGAGTGAGGAAATGTACCCAAAGATGAGATTTGTGCAATGTTCTCTCAATCTAGCTTGATGTTACCCATATAGCACTTTGATAAATGACCCCCTTAATGCGACCACTCTAGGCTGGATCGAGGGAAGCACTAGTGCTCTCCTATTGGCTGAGAGCAAACCTCCCTCAAGTAGGGAGGGGTGGGGGACGACCTTGGAGACTAGTGACAGGTCCATACTTGTCTAGGCTATTCAGTTACACATGAGCTAGTGTGGTGAGAGGTTGTGGGCCGCTCTATATAGTGAATCGTATTCTGAAGTGTAGTCCAAGTTCTTGTCTGTATACAAGGAGTTAGCAGAATTAACTTTTTAATTAACATACGTAATTATTTCCTTTCCTTCAGCTCTTGTCTGCCTCTGCTATTTCTCATCGTAACTGCCTAAACATCCCTGATTCATTTTGTTATATCTGTGGCAGTTTTACCATTCCCAGTCAAAGGACAAACATCAGTGCATTTGTCAGGCAAGCCTATTTTGCATATTTTAAAGTAAAACTTGGTGATCAAGATAAGTCTTGGGCCCCTCACAAGGTGTGCAAGCAGTGTGTCGAGAGTTTACGGATGTGGACGAAGGGAACACGTGATAAATTGCCATTTAGTATACCTATGGTTTGGCGAGAGCCTAGAGATCATTCATGTGACTGTTACTTTTGTATAGTGAGAACGTCAGGATATAACAAAAAAAATAAATGTAAAATAGAGTATCCTAGTCTACCATCAGCTATACACCAGTGCCTCATTCAGCTGAAATATCAGTGCCAGTTTTCATTGAATTACCCTCTTTCGAAAAACAGGAGTATGGTGAAGAACTAAGTGACAGCAATGATGAAGATTTTGAAATTGAAGATGACTCAGTTCATAAGGGATTTGATCAGCATGAGTTGAATGATGTGGCACGAGATTTGGGACTATCCAAAAAGGCTTCAGAACTCCTAGCATCAAGACCGCAAGAGAAAAACTTGCTTGAAAAAGGAGCACAGGTATCCTACTTTCGATCAAGAGAAAGTGCATTTCTGCAGTACTTTCGAAGTGACGGTGGCTTTGTCTATTGCCATAACATACATGGTTTAATGGAGGAATTGGGAATTCCAATCTATAACACAACTGAATGGCAACTGTTCATCGATAGCTCAAAGCGGAGCATGAATGTGTCCTCCTCCACAATGGCAATTTATTTGGTGCAGTCCCAGTTGGCCATACAGTTTGTTTTCATGAAGACTATGAAGACATAAAGAGAGTCATTGATCTGTTGCAATATCACAAGCACAATTGGATCATCTGTGTTGACCTTAAAATGTTCTGCTTCCTTCTTGGTCAGCAACACGGATACACCAAGTATCCCTGTTTTCTGTGTATGTGGGACAGCAGAGCTCATGAGAAGCATTGGGTGTAGTCAAATTGGCCTCCAAGATCTGACCTCAAACCTGGTGATCCAAATATTCTACATGAGCCACTTGTTGACAGAAAGAACATTATATTCCCACCTCTGCACATAAAACTGGGTCTCATGAAGCAATTTGTTAAAGCTTTGCCAACTAAAGGAGACTGTTTCAAGTATCTCATTTTGGCATTTCCTACCCTGTGTGTTTGACGGTCCACAGATTCGGCAGCTCATTAAAGATGAACATTTCATTGGGACAATGTCAGAACTCCAAAAGAATGCTTGGTTGTCATTCAAAAACCTTATCAAGGACTTTCTTGGAATACACAAGCACAGAATTACACCAAAATTATCCAGAAACTCTTGGAGAGCTTCAAAATGCTTCGTTGCAACATGAACATCAAGGTGCATTTTATGCATAGCCATCTTGCTGACTTCCCGAAAAACCTTGGTGCAGTCAGTGATATGCCAATTTTCTTAAGGCAGTTGATAAGGGTATTGTGATTTATAGTGTTGAAAGCTGCCGATATATCAAGCATTGCAAATATATAGGATTTTCCTTTGTCTATTCCTGTATGGAGGGAGTCTGTGAGCGCAAGTAACAGTGTTTCAGTACTGAAGTTCTTACAAAAGTCAAATTGGTAGGGTGAAAGGATATTAGATTTTTCTAGGTAATTCGTGAGTAGTGTGTTTACCACTTTTTCTAAGATTTTTGCCAGAAAAGGCAAGTTAGAGATGGGGCAGTAATTAGTTAGGGTGGCAGGTTCAGATTTGGGTTTTTTAAGTATGGGTTTGATGGCCTGTTTAAGAACAGTGGGGACTACTCCTAGCGTTAGGGATCTATTTATGATGTTAGTGATGGGTGGTGCGATTACTTCTGGGATGGTCAGGAGTAGTTTAGTGGGGATGGTATCACTGGGGTGTGTGGCAGGTTTGAGTTTCTTGAGAACGGATTTGATTTCAGAGGTGGCAGTGTTCTCGAAGGTGTTGAGTGATGCATTAGGTTAGGCATTATGGTTACAGTGGAGGGGTAAGTGGTGGAGAAACGAGACAGGATTTTTTCTATTTTGTCATGAAAGAATTGAGCTAGGTCTTCACTTTTGGTTTTTGCATCTTCTTCAGGTATGGGCAGGGGAGCTATCTTGATCATTTCGGATACATAACTAAAGAGAGCATTAGAATTGAATTGCAAATCGTGGATTCTTTTTGTGTGGAAATCTCTTTTGGATTTGAGGGTTTGATTGTGGTTATTGTGAAGTGAGGATTTGTATCTAGCCAGATGGGTGGGTGAAGGGTCTTTGCGCCAGATTTTTTCTAATTTTCTGAGAGTATGCTTCATGATTTTTAATTCGGGGGTGTACAAGGGTTTTTTGGAGGTGTTAGAGTGGTTTATTTTTTTTTGAAATTACGGGACAGATGAACGCTTCTTTAAGTTTCTCAAAGGCATCAATGGCTTCAGCAGACCAGTGAGATGGATTGGCTCCCTTCCGTGTTATGGCTGTAAGAGGCGCGGTCAAAGTGGAGAAATGATGTATAAAGGACGTGTAATAGTTTGTGAATCTGCGAAATCTCCACAAAGCCTTGAGACGAGTAGGTTGAGGCCAGTCCTGGATACTTTTGGTCTTTTGCAGGTCCATTTGGAACCCTCGGCTGGATACCACATAGTGAAGAAATGGAACAGATTCTTGATGGAAGGAGCACTTCTCTAATTTGGCATATAGGTGATTATCCCGGAGCCTTTGAAGAACATTGGCAACATCTACTTGATGGTTCTGCAGGTTTTGGGAGAAGAACAGTATGTCGTTGAGATAGATGACCACACAACTGTACAACATGTCCCTGAAAATGTCATTCATCATGTTTTGAAATATAGCTGGGGTGTTGCAAAGGTCGAAGGGCATGACTAAATATTCAAAATGGCCATCGTGGGTAATAAAAGCAGTTTTCCACTAATCTCCCTGGCATATGGGGACCAAATTGTATGCCCCTCTGAGGTCCAGCTTTGTGAATATTTTGGCCCCTTGGAGCCAATCAAAAAGTTTAGAGATCAGTGGCAGTGAGTAGCGGTCCTTCATGGTGATCTCATTTAGTCCACGGTAGTCTATACATGGGCGAAGGGATCCATCCTTCTTACCCACAAAAAAGAAACCTGCCCCGGCTGGAGATTTAGAAGGTCTAATGAAACCCTTAGCCAAGTTCTCTGGAATGTAGGCCGACATCGCCTGAGTTTGAGAGAGAAAGTGGGTATACCCTTCCTCTGGGAAGTTCTGAATTGGGTATTAAATTAATAGCGCAGTCGAAGGATTGGTGAGGCGGCAGATTATCTGCTGCCTTCTTTGAAAAGATGTCCTGGTAGGATGAATATTGCTTTGGTAGGCACGGAAGTGAGGTGATGGTGGTTAGGCACAGCATGGGGGTGACGTCTTGAAGGCATCTCCCGTAACAGTCCTTTCTCCATTGAGACAGTTCCAAAATGTTCCAGTCAAACTGGAGTGAATGTGTCTGTAACCATGGTTTACCAAGTACAATCAGGTGAATAGCTTTATCCAAGACCAGGAACGAGATGGTCTCTGAGTGGAGCGACCCAGTGCGGAGACGAATGGGTTGAGTAGAATATGTGACCTCACCAGGAAGTGGCTCACCGTGTATGGAAGAAAGTAGCAGTGGTGTAGGTGTCCGGATGGTGGTGCTCTACGAGGTGCTCTACGAGTTGCTTAAGTATGAAGTTTCCCCAGGCACCAGAGTCCACTAAAGCAACAGTATCGAGGGTACTCAAAATGATGAAGACTGGAAGAGTCAGTGGAGGAGATGGAGAGGTGAGACCTAGGAAGAGTCCTAGGTCTGCGAGTTTCCCAGACAGATAGGGCAGGAAGATACTGCATGTCCAGTCTGTCCGCAGTATATACAGAGGCCAAATCTTTTACGATAATGCCTCTCCTTGGCTGTCAGATGGCTGCAGCCTTGTTGCATGGGTTCTTTCTCCTCGATATTGAGCGTGGAAGTGGTCTGTTTAGTTGGTGCAGGACGAAGACATGGAACTCCAGAGGTCATCTTCTTGGGACCCTTTATCTCTTACAAATGCTCATGCAGGCAACGATCAATTCGCCCTTCAAGATCAATGAGGGAGTCCAAGGTATCAGGGAGCTCACGAGTGGCTAGTTCGTCCTTAATGCGATAATTAAGACCTTCTAGAAAAATAGTCTGTAGACAACCCAGGTCCCAAAGCAACTCAAATGATAAAGTTTTAAACTCAATAACATAATCAGTCAAATGTTTGGTACCATACTGAAGGTGTAGGAGTGCAGATCCAGTAATGGTCTGATGGGCAGGGACATCAAACACTGAATGAAATAGGGTGAGGAACCCCGTCAAATCGCTGAGGATAGAATCATTACGCTCCCAGGGAGATGAAGCCCAGGCCAGGGCTTTCTCGTCTAAAAGAGACAGGATGTCCATAGTTTTGAACACTACGTCTGGGAAGAAGGTGGGCTGTAATGAGAAGTGCATACAGCACTGGTTCAGGAAGCCTCAGCATAATAGGGGATCCCCTGTATAACGAGTGGGTGCAGGCAAAGGCACTGAAAGTCTTACGGATCCAGTAGGTGGAGAGGCGATAGCCTTGTCAGGTGAAGATATAGTGTTCAGTCGAGAACTGAGCTGGTTGAAGGCATTAGCCAGTGTATCCAAAGTTCTTTGCTGTTCATTCAGTCGCTGGGCCAGCCAGAAATGACCTGAAGGGCTGAGAGCTGAGCCGGGTCCATGGAGTTAGCAATCTGTTATGTTTAGGGAAGGATGTGAACCCCTGGGCTGAGATGAGCAATGTCTCCGCCCACAGGGAGGAGCCCTGTGAGCCTCACCATCAGCAGGCGCAGTCTCAGTGGCATGGCATACAGCTAGAAACAGAACCTTTATTAAAATAGGAAGGAAAATAATGTCCACAGTATTAGCAATAAGGAAGCACAGTCCCGGCAATGGGAGTTACCCAGAATGAGACACAATGGAGAAGATCCGATAGTGGCCCGTGGAGCAGGGTATGCCGGGGATCCCCTCTGGCGAGAGTAGGCACTAGAGATGTGAATCGTGTCCTCGATCGTCTTAACGATCGATTTCGGCTGGGAGGGGGAGGGAATCGTATTGTTGCCGTTTGGGTGTGTAAACTATCGTGAAAAATCGTTAAAATCGTGAGCCGGCACACTAAACCCCCCTAAACCCCACCCCGACCTTTTAAATTAAATCCCCCACCTTCCCGAACCCCCCCCCCAAATGCTTTAAATTACCTGGGGATCCGGCGGTGGTCCAGAACGGCGGCGGTCCGGAACGGCCCCCTCAATAGAATCGTGTTGTCTTCAGCCGGCGCCATTTTTCAAAATGGCCGCCGCAAAATGGCGGCGGCCATAGACAAAAACGATTCGACGGAGGAGGTCGTTCCGGACCCCCGCTGGACTTTTGGCAAGTCTTGTGGGGGTCAGGAGGCCCCCCCAAGCTGGCCAAAAGTTTCCTGGGAGTCCAGCGGGGTTCCGGGAGCGATTTCTTGCCGCGAATCGTTTTCGTACGGAAAATGGTGCCGGCAGGAGATCGAGTGCAGGAGGTCGTTCAGTGGCGGTCCGGAAACCCCCGCTGAACGACCTCCTGCAGTCGATCTCTTGCCGGCGCCATTTTCCGTACGAAAACGATTCGCGGCAAGAAATCGCTCCCGGAACCCCGCTGGACTCCCAGGAAACTTTTGGCCAGCTTGGGGGGGCCTCCTGACCCCCACAAGACTTGCCAAAAGTCCAGCGGGGGTCCGGAACGACCTCCTCCGTCGAATCGTTTTTGTCTATGGCCGCCGCCATTTTGCGGTGGCCATTTTGAAAAATGGCGCCGGCTGAAGACAACACGATTCTATTGAGGGGCCGTTCCGGACCGCCGCCGTTCTGGACCACCGCCGGATCCCCAGGTAATTTAAAGCATTGGGGGGGGGGGGGGTTGGGGGGGGGGGGGGGTTTAATTTAAAGGGGCGGGGGGTGGGTTTTAGGGGGTTTTAGTGTGCCGGTTTTCCTGCCCTCCCCCTTCCCCCGATTTACGATTTTTTAACGATAAATCGGGGGAATTGGTATTGTATCGTGGCCCTAACGATTTTTTGACGATTTAAAATATATCGGACGATATTTTAAATCGTCAAAAAACGATTCACATCCCTAGTAGGCACCTCAGGGCACAGATCTGGTAGTGGCCCGCAGAGCGGGGTATGCCAAGGAAGTCTGTACAGTAGATGTTGGTAGCGATGCCAAACTCGAATGCAGTCCTGTGTAGAAGATGAGCAAGAATACTGTAGTGTAGAGTAGGAATGAAGATAGACTTTCACTGAAGAAGGGCGGTAGTGGCCCAAGGATCGGGGTACGCTGCGTAGGGTCCTCAGTGTTGTCCAGAAATGATGATGTCTGTAGAAGTACTCACAGTAGGTAATTCCTGGAGCAAGCAGATCAGTAGCAGATAGGCAGGAAGGCCTTCCGAGGAGCGGCTATCCGCTCCTCGGAAGGCCTTCCTGCCTATCACAGGGGAGCCCCCAAGGAGCGGGTACTCAGAGCATCCAATTGCCAAAGCTGTAACAGGAACAGGAAGTCCTTGTATATGAGTAGAGTACAGCAAGACTCCTTGCTAACTCGAGGAAGGCAAGGGCTGGCTCCATTAAATACGCTTAGTGGGTTGACATCATTGGGTGGGGATGCCCCCAAGGTTCCCGCCATGACATATTCAAATAAGGCGCGTGCGCACGCACCTAGGTAACTCCAGGTCCAAGATGGCGGCCGGCAGTGCTCACGCTGTCCCGAGAATGCCAGAGAGGTTGGCGTGAACTGGCAGACACCGCCATTCTTCTAGACTAGATGGAGCAGAGAAAAAAGAGGTGAGCGTGAGAGGTCGCAGCCATCTGTGACTGACAGGCGTAACACCAGGGACTAGGAGAGTAGTGACACACACACACACACACACATACCATCACCACCACCACCAACATGACCATGGGGAATCCTGGAAGGCTTGAGGCTAGTGAACTGTATGACAAATGAAGATAGCTGGAGCCCAAGGATTAACTGTGTGCCTTTGTACTTCTAAGGCTAGGACCCCAGCCCTGGGTTACAATAGCGATAAAGAAACTGAGGGGGGAGGGGGAAAAAACCTCATGACAATCAAAATGTTTTATTATTTCTTTATTTTTTTAGTTGGCTTTATCTGCCTTTCTGAACAACAAATTCACTCAGGGCGAGATACAATAGTAAAATGGTTACATATAATCCATGGTTATATACAGTTTGGCACTAATATCCAGTTTGTACGCACTAAGTGCATAAATAGGAAAGCTATAGTTAGTGCGCACTAACATGAAATACAAATTTTTCTGAAATTTCGTCATTTTTTTTTTGTTTCATAGTGCTCCCAAAACAAGACGAAATAGACAATTTCATTGCCATTGTCTATTTCGTTGAAAACGAATGCACATCTCTAAATGCCAATCTATTGTGATATAACCAGCTTTTAATAGAGGCTGAGCAATTAGTAATATATTTGAAGGTAGAAGACCATGCACTATCAAGAGGAATTAAAAACTGGATCTTCATCTGCATAGACCTTAAAATGAATGCCTAGGCCCGCAAGTAGTTTACAAAATGGGGCTACATATATTTTAATAAAGTTACTGACAAAGTGGACTTCAGAAGAGCCCTACTTGTTATAGGTTGCCAGGTGGATCTAGCCATGCCTATATGTATCTGCTGCTTCTGGTCCAATAAAGATCTAAACCAGTTTAGATCAGATTCAGTCAATCCCATTTCCTGTAATCTGGTAATTAGAATTTGGTGGTTTAAAGTATGAAACATAGCTGAGATAAGAAGAAGTACCAACACATACTTCTGGCCACCATCATAGCTGTTTCTTACAGTGTCAAACACAAGCAACAGGAGAGTCTCGGCACTGAAACATTTTCTAAACCCAAATTGATTTTGGTTGAGTGTTGCATGTTCAGTACATTCAGATAATTGTAGCAGCATGAAAACTATGTATTGTGGAAGTAATTGGAAGATTTGGGAGAACAGAGGTGTTTTCTTGACTGTAGAATTGTTGGGACTTTGTTTTGAACCTGGTTTTGTACTGCTGAGCTTTACAATTTTTGCTGTGGACTCTTTTTGCTACATTCAGTATCTGTGGACCTGGTTATTTTGGAAGCAATTTTGAAGCAGAAATCTTGTGTAAACTATGTGACTTTTAGAAGTGATCTCTGACTAGGTTGGCTTTAAGGAGAGCCTGTCCCCTTTCCATGGGACCCAACAAGACTGTATTCCCCCACCCCAGTTGAGCGAAACTGGTGCTCTCTGGGGCCAGGAAGGTGACTGCTGCTGGGGGGGGGGGGGGCGGGAGGGGTTACATGGACTATTCAGAGAAACCTAGAAAAGGCATGGTAAGGGAATGGAGGAAGAGATCTTTCTTCTACCTTATAAAAAAAAGAACCATCTAGGAAAATGTAGCAGTTAGGAAAAGCCAAACAGTTTTTAAAAAGTAAGCACTGTGACCCCTGGCAGGAAAAGCAACATTGGCCCTTTAAGAGTTGCTTTTGCATGGAAATCTTTTTAGCTAGTGCTTCATAGTGGCAGATTGTTTCATTTTAGTAAGATACATTTAGAGAGAGTAAAACAAGAGGATATGATCCAGCTACCTTCCTTATTTTTTCCAATTGTAAAGAGTTTTTAAAGTGTCAAAATCATCCCCATAGGAAATAATGGTACTTACATTAATCTCGAGAAGGAGTAAATATAATCGAGTCTAAGATCTTGTGAACGCAAAAGAAAGTTGCATTTGTACTTGGGTGGAAGGAGGTTTATGGGCATATCTGCACTTAGAGTAGAGCAAGTTAATGGAACATCTATGATGGCTTCTCCTCGTACGCTATTTTTTTTAGGCCATGACAAATAACTTTTTTTGCTGTGCATTTCCAAAATATCTGCTTTTATGAAAGTTGCTATTTGCCGTTTCCCATTATTCGCCCTCCAGAGACCAAAAGGAGCTTGAATGAACCGAGCCCTTGCTGAAGGATTTCTCAGCAGCCTTCTCAAAGGCTGACTGTATTCTTCTGTTGCTAGGATTCCATCCGTTCAACAAAAACTTTGTGCTGTGCTCCAAATGAATTTGCTGGCTGGCAGTGTTGTACTGAGAAATGGAGCATCCCCGGCTGGGCTGTCTAGACTAAAATTTCACGATGTCTTCTTTAAGCTCAGAAGCAATGAGGATTTTGTGCATAATCCAAGAACGAAATTACAAGTACACAATTTTTTTTTTTCAAACGTTAGGTAGGTTTAATTCTATAGTCTCCTTGCTGAATTGCTCTTGAGAACTAATGTTGGTACGTGCGGGGGGGGGGGGGGGGATTTTAAATGGTCCACACAGGACTAAAGACGGCAGGTTCTTTTTACCCCAGGCTTTAGTTCAAATTTTCAAAGCGGATTTATGTGCACAACTGGAAAATATGCACACAACTCCTTTCCCCACCTTAACTCCACCCTCTAGAATGCCTACTTACTGTGTGTGTGCAAAAGTACTCGTGAAATAGCGTTGCATGTGTACTGCTATGTGCACAAAGCCCTAATTGATTTTCAAACAGGGATTTACACACAGAAATGGGGGTTTCTGTGTATAATCCTTTGGGAAATCTGGCCCGTAATGGGTAAAACAAAATAAAGTTGTCTTTTTTTATCGCTAGAAATGATTACATTAATCTCATAAAATGAGTGCAGCCAACAAGAACACTAGAGTAGGCCACCATGTGTACTAGCATCCCTTGGAATATGGAGCCTGAACATGTTGCTACTCATAGACCTTTTGATAAACATTTTGGACATGATTTGCATAAAAGATACAATGTGCTTTTATATATGTTACATATACGATAGAAGCAAAATTACACACACAAAAAGAAGTAATGTACATTCGCTTTTTAGAGATGGAGAGTAAAGACCTGTCCGCCTCTCTATCTGGGAAGTTGTACAATATCTCAGTCACTGCATGTGCCGAAAGGGAGAGTTTGGAAGAAGCTGCGAGGAACGAAGACGTGCTTGGGAAACCATTCTCGGTAAATTTATTAACCATCGTAGTTAGTGGTTTTGGTATGTACATGGGTGTACATGCACAATCAAGACTTCTGAGCCAGCAAACGTGCTGCACATCCAAAACAGAAGACGCTACTCTATGGGAGGTGAGGGTTTACATAATGATCCAGCTGGGCATTCAGCTCTTTCTTGCCCCATTAACTGTGTGTTTTCCTGGCCCTGGAAAAGCCACAGCTAGCCGGGTGCATGTCTGTGCCTACTCCAGGGAAAATTCCAAGATTCTGGCAGTCCAGTACTTTCAGACTGAAGCCCTGATTTTCCTCATAACTGAATTTAACTCATTTGATTAACATATAGGTTCCTGCCACCAATATTCTGCATCTGTTCATTTTTAAGTGTTGCCTAAATATTACAGTTCCCTGTCCGTTGGTGGAAACAATCCCATCATGTGTCTGTAGTCCCAATGGCATCATAATTATCTGTAGACAATAGAACTTTTAAATATGTAAAAAGAAATTCTCCATTATGTGCCTATGGAAAACATCTTTATTGACTAAGGCTCAGAATTTGCTCAAGCTGATTAGTTTTGTTAGTTAGGCTGCTGATTTCTGCATACCAGCACTGTAATACTCCCACTCCCATATTCTCTGCTCTTATAAATCTGCTTTACATCTTACAAAGGAGATATCCTGCAGTCAGAAAAAAAGATTTGGACTCTCTTCCTCAATATTTGAAGTGGAATATAAAAATTAGATAAATAAGAATAACAGCAAATAAAGGGAGAATATTCCTCTAGCTATGACAGCTCCTTGGAATAAAAAACAAAGCCAGATCTGTAAGATTCAATACTAGCTATTCTACCTGTTCATCCCCACAGGCAGGGCCACCTCTAGGCTAACTTAACTGGTGCCCTAAGTGAAAACTGAAATTGATGCCATGGTTCCAAAACTAATAGCATTCCCTCCACACACACACACACACACACTTCTTCTCCCCAGCAGCATGTCTGTCTCTCATGTACCACCTCCCATCCTCCTAATCCTCCACTCATGAACAGCAGCAGTCAAGAAACGCTGCTATGAATCTTCAAACTTTTTTACGTAGGCAACAACTGTACTTCCTGGGTTTCCAGTGGGGTGACTACTATTAGTCTTAACTGAATTTTGTATCCCGGGTGCAAGTTCTCCCAGTTCTAAGAGTTATGTTGCAACAAGTCAGCTATTTAAACAGCCAGTTTGGGCCTGTCTGCCTCACAGCGACAGGTGTGCAGGCTCCCTGCGCCTCTGCGGCACATCCACTCGGGGGCAGACTATCACTGAGGCTGCCTACACAGGGAGGGCTTGAGACCCATGCTAGTTCCCTCTCTACAGCACTGGTTGGAACACACCTGACAGATGATTCTCACATGTGTGACACACTGCACACATGACCGTGACGGGACTAAACATAAAGAATTACTTTGCATCCACAGGAACTCCCCAAACCCCAATAATAATGGGTGCAGAGCAGAACTAGGATGTTTCTCCACACCATACAGAAAAGATATTCCGATTCTGGTATCATCTTGGTAACAGCAACACTAACTCTATTACCAGGCACAATGTAAAATGCAAAAGCTGAAAAAAAAACCCCCAACCCACTCAGCACATATGTAGCAAAGCTGCCATCCCGTAGCAGCACTAACTCTGAGGGATCAACAGCAATAGCCCTTCCTATGAAAAGGCAGCAGTGCAGCACCAATGCAAGTCCTATTGAGGAAACAACACAAATAAGACTCATACAAATGCTAGTAAAACACCTCACTCAGGGGGCTCATTTTTTAAAGCTAGCGCACACGAAAAGGGACGTTTCACACGCGTGATAGCTAAAAAGGGGCGGAGTCAGGGCTGCGTCTGCCCCGGAAGAGGAGTCGTCGGGGCGGACGCCGCGAAGACAGTGTGGATGGCGAAAAAGTAAAGAGCCTTTTCGCTGCCCATTTCGCTGCCAATAGCACCACCTTTTATGATGGCGCTATTGGGTGCGAAAGCCGGCAGCGATCGCATCGCAAAGGTGCAATTGCTTGCTTTCGCAGGCCCCCCCCCCCTTTGCCCCCCTGCACCGCGCGATTCACGCCGCCGCAGTGTTTTAGAAAATATAGGCCTCAGTCCTACACACAAAACCAACCTTCACCAAATACAGAATGAAAGCCTCTAATCGGACATGTGGAGACAAAAACTGGAATGGAAACCTCCCCAAAGCCCCTCTGCATGCAGTGCCAAACTGGAGAACTAAAGACAAATACATTTCCTCCTACACTAAGCAAAGTACAAAGATAAAAATAATGCATGTTCCCAAAACTGACATATTATGGCTTTTGCACCCTCATTCCCTTTCCATGCCCCCATCGGTCCTCACTTCTCCCAATTGCTCGTTTTCAATCAATCATCCCCTCAAACTCACATCCCTGCCTAACATTCCTGACCCCTCCCCCACATCCTCTTCCCTTTGCTCCCTCCCTCCCCTATTCGACTTTTCCTGCCCCTGTCTCCCACCCCTTCCTGCTCAACAGCCCCCTCTCTCTCACACACCACCAGTCACCCTCCTACCCCTCAACCAGTCTCTCTCTCTCTCTCTCTCATATACACAGCAAAACATTTAAATTACACAAGAACTGGACTTTTAAAACACAGACAGCCCCTCACCAAAGACAGAGCAGAGAGACCATAAAGTTTAACTAGAAATGTGCCGAAAAAAATTGAACTGGAAACCACAAGCCCAACTGTATTATGCAGTGAAACAATGGAAAAAAGAAACATTCCTCACTAAACATCAAGGGATAGATATATTCAAATGCTACTTAACTGGATAAATGGCAGCTGCTGAATATCTATGTTCAGCGGTTGCCATTTAGCCGGATAAGTATTTATTTGGTTAAGTAGATAGCTGGATATCTTGGGAGTGGACAATAAGTGGATTGCCTTAATCCTGTTATCATAACCGGATAAGTGCCTATATTCAGCCTTATCTGGTTAAGTTAACCAAATAAATTAGACCCGCTCAATAGCATTATCCAGATATAATTTGTCTAGTTAACTAACACTTATTTGGTTATATTCAACAGCATAGACGTGCTTCTGAATATCCATTCTAAGTTAGCCGGATAATTAATATCCAGATAACTTAGATAAATGGATATCTTTGAATATTGGGACCCAAATAATAAAATCAAGAGATATAAAACATCATCCATAACAGTAAATATTCATATTAATAAAAAGAATAAATGTCAAAACACCTGACCAATATCTAATAATTTTAAAAACTCACATAAATTTGTTTTAATATTTCTCAATCACAGGAAACACATGAAATAACACCCAAAAATTAAAAATAAGCATTAAAATATGTCCAGCTCTCCTTACCTGGGATCTTTTGATTTCTAGTTGTTGCACACGTCCGGCCGTGGAACGGGTCCGCGACTGGCCGTGCTTACCTGAGATGCCAGACCGCCGGAAGGACCGCCAGAGGTGCAAGGGTGCCCCGACCCGCAAGCACTGAAGGCCATTGCGCTGATAGTCCGCGCCTTGCAGGGAACGCCGCTCTGCCGGGCGAGTGTCCCTAGGCGTGCGCGACTCAGGCCAATTTAAAGGGCCCGTGGCGGGAAAGTTCCCACGGTGCCTCCTGATAATGTCATCGTGGCCATCCTATATGAGGCCGGGCCAGATAGCCTATCGGTGCCTCAGCAACAGGTCAGCTCCTAGGGAGTAGCTGGTTGCCTGACTCCGTGTTTCTGACTCCTGTCCGTCGTCTTGACTTCCCCTGGATTGATTCTTTTGCCTTGACCTTGGACCTCCTCTGGACTTTGCTTGATTGCTGCCCGCCTCGACCCTTGGAACATCTTGAATCTGTTTCTGCCTGCTGTCCATCGTGGGATTCCTCATCACCGGAGACCCACACCTAAGTCCAGCCGGCTCCGGCACCCAAGGGCTCAACCTGCGGGGGACGAGGGCTGGTATTGGTGAAGGTCCTGTTGGGTCTCCACACTGGCCAGTTCTGCCTGCCGATGACCTGCAGGTCTCCTCCCTGCAGGTAGCGTCAACCTCATCTCTGTTCAAGGGTTCACACCAGTAACACTAGTAACCCAAAGATTGTTTTGGACTGGGGAAACAGCGGCCACCAAACTTAATCCTCTCTCTCATATACACACACACACACAAGCTGGCTGGCTCTCTCTCATACATACACAGGCTTACACACACATGTGAGCTCTCTGTCTCTCACACACATGCAGGCTATCCCACACATACATAAGCTCTCACTCTTACATGCTGTCATACACACACACACCCACCCCTCTTCAGTCATTGCCAGATTCCTTCGGCCGCCTGCGGGGATGGAATACTATGGTGGCCTTCTCCTCTGGCTGCTGCAACGATGGGATCCCAAGGTGTGTATTTTCAGGCCTCTTTCTGGTGTCAGGCAGCACTGATTGGGTGAGCCACAGCCCACCCATGGTTACACCAGCACCTCACACAAAGTATGCGCCGCCAATCAAGGGAAAGAGAGAAGTTGTGTCAGCCACTGTGTCCCACCCAGGCTCTCAGCAGAGAGTCAATTACAGTCTGCCCGCGACATACTTCCCAGTGCTTTATGACACATTAGTGTGTCGTGACACACTGGTTGAGAATCACTGCTCTACAGGCTGGTTTAGCTGTGAGTGAAAATGAGGCCTGATTTTTTTTTTTTCCCCACACCTTCTGAGACCACAGGAGAGGGTCCAGAGTGTGCACGGATGAGGATCCCAGCTTGCAAAGAAGACTACAGGAGGTACATATCCTCCCGGTTCTCCCTACAAAAACATACTGTGCCTATCCAGCTTAATATCTCACCAGTGGACACTTAGATTTCTTCCTTCCCAGCAGCATTCGATGCAGTGGAAGACACCCTTCCATTACAAAACTAGATGATGTTATGAATAAAAACATATGTTACCAAGGAAACACTCGTCCAATTTTAGCACTCATTCAGTGAGGGCCAAAGCAGAACCGCTGTAGTTGTCGATCAGTTGAATTGGAAACCTATGGATGGGGCAGATTCTTCCAATGGTTTGCATAACTTTGCGCTGGGTGACGAATAGAAGTCACACCAAAAGCTCTATTAATATCTTCACTTGCTATTTTAATGAACATAAACAGTATACATGGTGCATGATGTTATCTGTCCCTGTTATTACTGTAACAGCTTTCAGTTGCTCAGTGTAGATATTAGTAAGCAATTCATTTTTATTACAGGGAACATAAATCTTGTTGTTGACGTTTTCTTGGTGAATTCAATAATAGTATGTTTTTCCTCTTTTTGCTGTCTACTATTTATGCCATTCTTCCTTTATTATTATTTTTTTAATGAGTGGGTCTGTACCATTTTGACCTTCATTGTATTACAGTTATTGTATTAGACTACACCTTCAATTCACCCAAATTTAGAATGTAGAAAACTTTCTAGCAGAAAGTTATTCATTGACTTCAGCACATAAATATAAATTATATCCTATGTTTAGAAAATATGACTCAAAGGCAGGGCCGGTGGAAGCACTAGGCGAACTAGGCCTGGGCCTAGGGTGCCGAGTATTAGAGGGCGCCGCGAGCAGTGGTGTCCCGAGGGGAGCCACTGCCCCCGGGCGCAGGGAGGCTCATGCAGTCGCCGGTGGACCTCATCTCACTGACAGCTGAGCATTGATACATAGCAGGCAGATCGGCAGGACCGTGGTGGAGCTCACGTCACCACGGCCCGAAGAAAAAAGTTGCGTTTAAACGTGCAGGTGCTACTCCTCCTCCTCCTGCCTGTGCGGCCCCGGAAGAAAACGTTGCCAGAGCCGCGTGGGCAGGAAGGAGGAGGAGCATCAGTGCGTGCAGAAGAGGAGCAGCGCTTACAGACCGCCGCAAATCCCAAGTCGCAGCGGCCCGAGAAGAGGAGGAGGCCCGGTAGCAGGGCCGCCGCGGCCCAAGAAGATCAGGTCTGCTGCAGAGCCCATCCTGCAGCGACCCGTGAAGAGGAGGCCCAGAGGTGAGAGAGAGGTTGAGGGCCTGTAGAGTGTGTATGTGTGCGTGTAGAAGATGAGTTGAAAGACTGTGTGTGGGAGTGAGGACCTGGATATTTGCAGAGACAGCATGTGAGGAGTCTCTGTGTGTGTGAGAGAGAGACGCATGTGACAGTGAGAGCCTGTGTGTATGAATGATTGTATGAGAGAAAGCATGTGACAGTGAGAGCCTCTGTGTGTGTGAGAGTGATACGTAGGGTGTTTTAGTGTGCCCTTGGGCCTCAGCCCGACCCCAGACGGATCCAGGACCGAACTGAGGGTTGACGGCGTGTTCCAGCATGGCAGACGGTCTTACCCTCTGCCAGGCCTGCAAACTCCCAAGGCCAACAACATGATGTTGGAAGTTGAATGGTCCTCCGACCATTCCGAACCCTTTCGGACCTGCCGCTTAGATCGGCATGAGCAGCAGGCCTGGCCTGAGGACGAGGGCAGATGGGCCTTGACATGAAGACATGACACCAAGGTTGATGCAACGGCATCACAGACGAGATGGTTGAAGACATGACACCAAGGCTGATACGGACGGCATCAGAGACGAGGGCTGGAACAAGATATGACACTAAGGCTGATGTGAAGACATCACGGACCAGGGTCGATGCAACGACATCAGATACATGACAAGGAACTTGATGAAGTCCAGGTGAGACGAGAAATTAGGCGGAAGGACATTGGCACTGTCTCTCAGGGCGCCCTACTCAGCCCACCTTCATGGGCGGACCCAATGGGCTGGTCGCGGACCACCCTGTCCCACTGTGCGCCCTACACAGCCCGAGGAGACTGGTCACGGACCATGCGGAGAGCGGAACGAGCTCAGGGAAGAATCCAGTCGAGGTGGGACTCCGAAGCCAGATGTCGTCCGAAGCACCACAAAGGCTGGCAGGACATGATGGCTCAGGAGCACAGGAACGAATTCCACCAGCAGGCCACTCCACGCTCGTGAAAGACGTCATCCGAGGGAGCCGGGCCTGACAGGAACAGAAGGCTCAGGAGCGCTGAAGATACAGGAACTTGGGACATCAAGAAGCAGAAAATCAAGACGAGACACCGGGACACCTGGACGAGGACCTCAGGCACGAAGACTTGACACGACATGAAGATGAAACGATGAGGAGCTCCACGAAGAAGACCTGACGGAGCTCTGGCAGGCAGGAGCCTCCAGAGTGAAGTAACTCCGATGCAAGGCAAGGAGCAATGACAAGACCAGCCCTTTTATAGGGCTGTACAGGAAATCAGTCCATAGATGGGGCCAGCACACTTCCTGTGTCTGGCCCTTTAAATCCTAGAGAGAGGCGCGGCCGCCCTAGAGGAAGGAAGCAGGCTGTGCAGGACCGTAAACAGCGGTCCTGCACCGTCTGTACCGTAGCAGCAGGGCTGGGCCTGAACACAGGCCCCGATGACGGCAACGGCTCCAGCTGCTGCAGGAGGCCCCAGGGGTGGCTCCAGCCACTAATCGAGCCCGGGGATGCGGCCTACTGCCGCGAGGATGGTGACTGTCAGCAGCAGCTTCCTGCCGCGTGATGGAAGGCAGAAGTCCACGGCTCCAGCTGCGGTGAAGAGGAGACCCGATGGGCGGCTTCCGGGCCGCAGGGAAAGGCAAGTCCGCGGCTCCGGCCGTGTTGAAGGCCCAACTCCGGCGGCACCAGCCACTTCGGGCAGAAGAAAGCAGCATGGGGTGAGGTAGGCAGGGCCTGCTTGCGGGGGTTAGCTCCGCGGGCAGGGTTCATAACAGAGAGAAAGCATGTGAGAATGAGAACCTGACTGTGCGTTTGAGGGAAGAAGATGGCGAGGAAAGAAATGGAAAAAAGACAATATAAAAGGAATTGGCAAAAAAATAAGAAAGGGAAGGTGGAACAAAAAAGCCTGTGACCAACCGATTAGAAAACTAAGATCAAAGGTAAAAAAAAAATATTACTTTTTAGTGATTGGCACATGTAATCTTTGGGAATGTGCAAGAGTAGCACTTTCTCTATGGGGATCTCACAATGTACGTGATCAGCATGGAGAAAGTGGAAGCCCACGGGGCCTGCACAGAGGAGGCAGCAGAATGGGCTTCAGTGCCAGTAGCAGCAATCAGCACCTCCCCAATAGCCATGCGGCAGCAGTGACAGTGGCAGCAAAGGAATGAGAGAGGTTCCAAGGTTACCGGCAAAAGAAAGAGAGGGGGGTCTGCCTTTAGTGTATGCATGTGTATGAATGGGACGCCGCTTGGGGGTGTATGTGTGTGAATGCATGGGTGCCTGCCTGGGGGTCTGTGTGTTTGAGAATGAATGTGTGCATGCCTGGGGGATGAGGGAGCGAGTGGTGTGAAAATGAATGGGAGCTTGCCTGGGTGTGTGTGTTTGTGTGTATGTGAGGGAGCCAGTGAGTGTGGGAGTAAGAGTTTGTGGGGGGGGGGGGGGGGTGTTGGGGAGAGAGTGTCTTAGAGCCTGAGAGTGTGTCAGTGTCTGTGTGAGCGAGAGGTTATGGTGGGTATAAGAGCATGAATGTGTTTGTATGTGACAGTGTATGTGTGAGAGAGAATGGACATGTGAGTATGTGTGAGAGAGAGAGGATAACCTCCTAATCCTTGACAATATCAGGGTGACTGGAAATCAAGAGCTCCCACAGAAGAGAACAGCAGGAGCTTTTTAAAATCCTTATTAGTTTTAATTGTTAGATGTTATTTGATATATGTGCTGTTTTGAAATATTTTATTGGTGTTTGGGAAATTGTAAAAAATGTATGAGATTTTAATTAATAGAAATTCTATTTATCAGTAGTTTTAAAATATTCTTTTATTATGGTTTTACTATTATAACTGATGTTTTATGTTTCTTGATTTTATTTGTTTTATGAGGAATGGTGGTTCTGTTTTTCCATTGTTAATACACAGAGTCTGGCTTCTTGGAGTTTCCATTTCAGTTTTTGTCTAATTTGTGCTCCTTTATTTTGTATTCTGTATTTGGTGAGGGTCTGTCTCTGTTCTGTGTGTGTGTGACCATGATGAGAGATTCTGCTAGCATGTAGTGCCTGTATAGGGCAATCGGGTTTGTTTTGTTTCCTCAGTAGGTGGTGTATTGGTATTCTAGGACCCAGTGTAATATTTACCCTTGCTTTTTCACCGGCCCTGGTCTCAGCATACGCAGGATCCCTCCTGCTCTGCGGGCCTTCTAGACTTTTTGGCCATCCGGGGTTTCCTAGGCAAGGGTATCTTTGGTTAAATAAGATAGGCTGAATGAAGAATGGGGAAAAGGGTGGAATGAAAGCTGAAGACGGAGGTCTGAAGCAGCAACTCACACTACCAGGAATAGTCGACCCATTGCTGAGGCAATGTCGGTGAGGTCTCAGGCTGGTGATGTCATCTTTGAATGCCGTGGCCTTTTCCCGCCGCAGGCCCTTTAAAGGTCAGGATGTTGGGCAAGGAGGCCTTGGAGATGTAGTAGCGTCCTGCCACGCAATGAAGAAGGGAGAGACCTGGCATCGGATGAGTAGCACGGCTTGTGGGAGACACCCCCCCCCCACCCCCGCAAGCCGCAAAAGCAGTAAGTGATGAAACAAAGTCCTATATTTCCCACAAATGGTGGTGAAGGATATTCTGCTATCAATCTCTTAAAAGTAGTAGAGCAGCAACTTCAAGGTAAACTAGCTCACAGTCTTCTCAAGTCTAAAACTTACTAAAAAATTTTCGCTGACAAAGAATTGCACCTACATAATAAATGTAGTGAACTATTTACTATTGAAATTGTCACTGCAAATTTTATTATATAAATATAACTTTTCACAAATTAAAAATTCCAGTTAACAAGCCATTAAATCATATCAGGAGTTGTAATGTGAATGCTTTTGAAATGACACCCAGTTGATGGTCAGAGGTTTGATAAAATAAGGAGGAAGAGGAGAAACAAAGGGATCTATCAGCCATATTTTTACTTCTAGTTAATTACACATGAACTGCACTTTTATAAAAACAGAAATACATTAGAAAATTGTGTTCCCTGAGTTTCTCTGCCATTGCAGCAACCAGAGCTTTTTCCTCTGCAAAGCAAAGTTTAATCTTGTCAGGCAAGGTATGCACTGCTTCTATGACGGACCATGCCTTGCTCAGACCGGAGTAGTTCATGGCTTAAAACACATGAGACACCACAGCTTCGACTCATTTCCAAAGATTCCCTGCTGAGGTATTTCTTTTCATGACCTGAGGTTCACATTTCATGGAAATACTCCATCGTATGCAGAAATCATTCAGCCAGTTTTCATTACCTTTCAGTGCTTGCTGTGAGTCTTGATTTATAGTCCAGTGTTAAGAAGCTCAACCACGGACAGCACTCAAACAGCCAAGGAATTACAGGAAGCGAATATGGAATACTCAGATGTCTGCCACTCATAACCCTCCTAGGAGATCTGGGTTTGCTGCTAATAATACCACCCTCAACCCATCTCCTATCTAGAGGATATTTTTAGCAATTGGCGATTTCTCAGTAAACAGAAGGACCTTCTCCTGTACTTCAAATGAACCAACAGATGAAGAAGAGAGATGTATATAGGGGTGTGGGGGTAAAATAAAAGTATAGACTGTTAACATCAATTACCACAATAAGCAACCAGTTCTAAAGAACAGAACCCAGCCTGTCATTCTGCATGATCTATTGTCTTAAACAGGATGAATCAAATCGAAGACTTTAGGCTCAGTTTAAGAACAGAGACATCAACATGTAAGATATTTACCCAAGTCCATTAACTGCTTATGGTGATTAGCTAGACCAGCCTTGCTGGTTTCCCCACCACCCCCAGCCTGACCAGTTACATTCTGCCTGGGCAAATCGTTACCTGCACAAAATTTAGCCGGAATTAGAGGCAGTGCTTGGGGGCATTCCCAGTATGCGGTAAAATGTTAGCTGGGTAACCAGCATCAGACAAATAGCTGTCTTAACTTTATCTAGATATATTCATTGGCACTTTCCTTCAGATAAATGCCTCTGAATATTTGGAAAAAGATATCTAGATATCTTACCTATTCAATGGGATTTTTTAATATGGAGGAAAAGCTAAAGAGGTTAGGTCTCTTTAGCTTGGAGAAGAGACAGCTTAGGGGAGATACGACAGAGGTCTATAAAATAATAAGTAGAGTGGAGCGAGCACATGTTAATTGGCTGTTTACTCTTTGAAAGAGTACAAAGACTAGGGGGCACACAATGAAATTGCTAGGCAATATATTTATTTAAATCTTTTTATTATTGTAAGGTTGAACAATACATACAATTAAAGCCTGGTGCACACTGGTTCCTTGCATACACCAGGTCAACATGTTAACACACACCATGGATCAGTCAAATATGTAACTTTCCCTTATTATCCCCCCACCCACTTATAGCAGTCCAATGCCTTACCTCCTTCATTAAATACAATGATTCTGTTTCAGTGCCCCTTAAACATAGTGCAAATGAACTTGGATCAAACCAAATTCAGCATATCCTGCACAACAATGCCATCCAAGACTTAACTAATGCTAAGATGCACAAAATATTACATTATTCCCCATCCCCAACCTTCCCACCCCTACTACCCACTCCCAAGAGTCAAATCTGTATACAAAAAGTGATAGATGAGCTAATCCAGAGACCTGGTAACAACCGTCTTGCCATCAGGGATAATTTAGCACCAAACTTCTTGCTCTAAGGGAGAGTGATTGCAAATATTTATCCCAAACTTCCTCAAATTGCAGCTTCGTTTTAAAAGATCGAGTGGTCTCCACATTTTCCATCTGCTTCAATGTATGAAGACTATTTCTCCACACCCAATTCTCAGGGGCTCCTTTATCGCACCACGCCACCAATATGGTCTTTTCCCCCAACAAATAAGCTTTCCGAAGAAACAGACCCTCTCCCTTACTCACATTTAGAAAGGTTTCTGTACAGTCGAACAATACTTCCTCCAGAGTCAAATGGGGGGAATAGGAAAGTGTCTGTTTTAAAGAGCATCTTATCATGTCCTAAAAAACCCTGGACCACAGGGTAGGCCCAAAAATAATGGCCCAAAGTGCCTCTAGCAGCCATACATTTCCAACATAATTTGGATTGCATTATCCCAACCTTAAATAACTGCAAGGGGGAAACACCTGCCTACCATAGGAATTTATGTCAAATCATGTTTATTCAGTTTTGATGAAAAGAATATAAAACCACAGAATAACGTATGGTACATAATTGTGTCTGTTACATACCATAACCATGCCCGATCAATATCACAATAACATGCTAACCCAAACCCACCCTCCCCCCCCAGCACTGATAGATGGAAGTATTAAACGTAACATACACCTGAAAACAGGGTACACAGGATTATAGTCCAGCAGTCAAAAATCTCTAGAATTACGTTGGGAAACAATGTTGTGGTCACTAAATACGAGTCACAGTTCCAAGCGATTAAGAAACTGACTCTTAGAGTCCTGAGGTAGAGACATGATATAAGGCATCCACATAGCACTAAGTGTCCTTCTGGCATTCGGAGACATATGTTTTGTGGCTAGAGTTTCCATGGTAAGCAAATGCAGAACCGAAGCTTGCCAAGCCGTCACGGAAGGACCTGATGGGTTCCTCCAATCCGTCAGAATAGTTTTACAAGCCAACAGAAAGAGTTTCTTTATCCAAAGTAGTTGTGTGGAGTTTCCTTGATATGTACAAGGAAAGATGCCAAACAGAGCAGCCACAAGTGGGAAATATGGGATCACTGTGGATAGGACGTCTGTGGTATAGCGGAATATCTGCTTCCAAAACCTTTGTATATTTGGGCAACTCCAGAGAGTGTGGCCCAAATGGGCTTCTGGGGCTTGACATTTGACGCAGTTCTCGGTAGCCGTGAACCCCACTCGGAACGCCTGGTGTTGAGAAATGTACATCCGATACAGGATCTTGTAGCGTGTCTCGCATAATAAAATGTTGGTGGTCACTCATGGGGTGATTAGCACGGCCTTCTTGAACAAAACTGGCAGAACGGCCTGGGAGAGATCCATTTGCTATTTGAGTCATATGGCATCTGTTGTCCAAGGTTTATGCCAAGACTCCAAATACTTATAATAGAAGGAAATAGAGCGTTTCCTGGGGCAGTCCAGATCAAACCAGTCTTGTAAAAAGGACCAGTTAGAATTGGTGACGTCCAGGTCCCCTTGGGCGCGGATATAATGGCGAACTTGATGATATTGCAGAGAGTCAGAAGAGGGGATCCCAAACGTTCGGCAGAGAGTGGAGAAATCCATAATTGAGCCGTCCGCCTGAAACAATTGATCTATGCATTTTAAGGTTTTTTTGCTCCCAATACTTGAAGCGAGACATTCCCATGCCAGCTGGAAATGCCGCATTGCCCCTTAGTGGTAAATAAAGTGATATCTCTATTGGCAAAGAGCACTTTCGCAAAAGCCACTTCCACGTCCTTTGTAGGGGTCGTAGTAGTAATCCAGAGCTGATACCAGAGGGCAACGTTGCGCCCGACGCATGCAGGGCGTATCTGGCAGATAAGGGGTCAGAAGCTGGACCTCAAGGCTTGTGTCAGAGAAGAAATCAGTATCCAGAAGCCAGTCGCCAACATGTCTCAGGTTGACAGCATGACCATAAACTTTTAAGTCCGGAATGCCGAAGTCCCCTGCATTATTGGGTCGCATAAGGTGTTGTAAGGCCAGTCTTGGTTTCATACCTCCCCACAAGAATTTTGTCACGGACTTTTGGTATTGAAGCAAAGTAGTCCATTTTAACAGTATCGGAAGAACTCCCAAAACATATAGCCAGCGAGGAAGCACAGTCATTTTCAACAAATGGATACGACCAATGAGGGAAAGCGGCAGGTGTCTCCAGGACAGCAGTGATGTATCAGTTTTTACTTGCACGACAAGTATATTAACATCATATAACTCATCAATAACATCAGGTAGCCATATCCCTAGGTACTTTATTTTTTAGAAGCTCACTTTAAAGGAAAGTCCCCAACCCAAGTCATGCGTACGGCTCTCATGCTAAATTTTCAAAAGGGAAACTTTGATAAAATGAGAAAAATTGTTAGAAAAAAACTGAAAGGAGCAGCTAAAAAAGTAAAAAATGTGCAAGAGGCGTGGTCATTGTTAAAAAATACCATTCCAGAAGCACAGTCCAGATGTATTCCACACATTAAGAAAGGTGGAAAGAAGGCAAAATGATTACCAGCATGGTTAAAAGGGGAGGTGAAAGAAGCTATTTTAGCCAAAAGATCTTCATTCAAAAATTTGAAGAAGGATCCAACAGAAGAAAATAGGATCATGCATAAACGTTGGCAAGTTAAATGTAAGACATTGATAAGACAGGCTAAGAGAGAATTTGAAAAGAAGTTGGCCATAGAGGCAAAAACTCACAGTAAAAACATTTTAAAATATATCCGAAGCAGAAAGCCTGTGAGGGAGTCAGTTGGACCGTTAGATGATCGAGGGGTTAAAGGGGCACTTAGAGAAGATAAGGCCATTGCGGAAAGATTAAATGATTTCTTTGCTTCAGTGTTTACCAAAGAGGATGTTGGGGATGTACCTGTACTGGAGAAGGTTTTCATGGTAATGATTCAGATGGACTGAATCAAATCATGGTGAACCTAGAAGATGTGGTAGACCTGATTGACAAACTGAAGAGTAGTAAATCACCTGGACCGGATGGTTATACACCTCAGAGTTCTGAAGGGACTAAAAAATGAAATTTCAGACCTATTAGTAAAAATTTGTAACCTATCATTAAAACCATCCATTGTACCTGAAGACTGAAGGATAGCTAATGTAACCCCAATATTTAAAAAGGGCTCCAGGGGCGATCCAGGAAACTACAGACCGGTTAGCCTGACTTCAGTGCCAGGAAAAATAGTGGAAAGTGTTCTAAACATCAAAATCACAGAACATATAGAAAGACATGGTTTAATGGAACAAAGTCAGCATGGCTTTACCCAAGACAAGTCTTGCCTCACAAATCTGCTTCACTTTTTTGAAGGAGTTAATAAAAATGTTGATAAAGGTGAACCGGTAGATGTAGTATACTTGGATTTTTAGAAGGCATTTGACAAAGTTCCTCGTGAGAGGCTTCTAGGAAAAGTAAAAAGTCATGGGATAGGTGGTGATGTCCTTTTGTGGATTGCAAACTGGCTAAAAGATAGGAAACAGAGAGTATGATTACATGGAGAATTTTCTCAGTGGAAGGGAGTGGGTAGTGGAGTGCCTCAGGGATCTGTATTGGGACCCTTACTTTTCAATATATTTATAAATGATCTGGAAAGAAATACGATGAGTGAGATAATCAAATTTGCAGATGATACAAAATTGTTCAGAGTAGTTAAATCACAAGCAGATTGTGATAAATTGCAGGAAGACCTTGTGAGACTGGAAAATTGGGCATCAAAATGGCAGATGCAATTTAATGTGGATAAGTGCAAGGTGATGCATATAGGGAAAAATAACCCATGCTATAGTTACACTATGTTAGGTTCCATATTAGGTGCTACAACCCAAGAAAGAGATCTAGGCGTTATAGTGGATAACACATTGAAATCGTCAGTTCAGTGTGCTGTGGAAGTCAAAAAAGCAAACAGTATGTTGGGAATTATTAGAAAGGGAATGGTTAATAAAACGGAAAATGTCATAATGCCTATATATTGCTCCATGGTGAAGACCTCACCTTGAATACTGTGTACAATTCTGGTCACCGCATCTCAAAAAAGATATAGTTGTGATAGAGAAGGTACAGAGAAGGGCGACCAAAATGATAAAGGGAATGGAACAGCTCTCCTATGAGGAAAGACTAAAGAAGTTAGGACTTTTCAGCTTGGAGAAGAGACAGCTGAGGGGGGGATAAGATAGAGGTGTTTAAAATCATGAGAGGTCTAGAACGGGTTAATGTGAATCAGTTATTTACTCTTTCGGATAATAGAAAGACTAGGGGGCACTCCATGAAGTTAGCATGTGGCACATTTAAAACTAATCGGAGAAAGTTCTTTTTCACTCAGCGCACAATTAAACGCTGGAATTTGTTACCAGAGGATGTGGTTAGTGTAACTGTGTTTAAAAAAAAAAAAGGATTGGATAAGTTCTTGGCGGCGAAGTCCATTACCTGCTATTAAGTTGACTTAGAAAATAGCCACTGCTATTACTAGCAACAGTAGTATGGAATAGACTTAGTTTTTGGGTACTTGCCAGGTACTTATGGCCTGGATTGGCCTCTGTTGGAAACAGGATGCTGGGCTTGATGGACCCTTGGTCTGACCAGTATAGGCATGTTCTTATGTTCTTAAGTTCAAGATGTTCTTGATGTACGGAAACACGGAAAGAAATGGGAGTAGTTTCTCTCATGGGAAGGTTTCGGACCGGAAGAAAATAGTTGGGAACCAGCCACCAATATTCTAGATAAGAATCTCAAACAATTCCATGCCACCCATCCTTTGAAACCAAAACCCCCGGGAGGGGGGCTTGGGGGGGGGGGGTACTGTTATGGTTGCCGGCTTTGGCCACCCACAGCCGGTTCAACTCACGTCATGTCATGTTTGGCTCTCTACTCCCGGTACATTCGCGGCTGTGGCCAGATGCTACCGCCGCGTTCCTCCTGACTCCCTGTGCTCCACGTAGTGGCTGGGACGCCGCCGACCAGCATTCCGACCCTGGGCCTCCCTAGGCGCACGCGCCATCTATCCTCCCTTTAAAGGGCCAATGGCGGGAACGTCAGGCTCATCCCCGGCTGATGACATCACAGGCCCGGGATATTTAAGGACTACCTACAGCCACCACTAACAGACTTGGCAATATGTTCCCTGGTTACATTCTGGTGCTTGCTCCAGTACTCCGGACCTGTTGTTCCTGCTCTATGGATCCCTGTGCTTCACATCGGTATCCTGTCTCTGTGCTTCCTGCTCCTCGGGTCCTGGCTCAGCACTACCTCACCTGGGACTCTGTCTCTGTGCTTCCCGCTCCTTGGGGCCTGGCTCAGTGCTACCTCACCTGGGACTCTGTCTCTGCGCTTCCCGCTCCTCGGGGCCTGACTCAGCACTTCTGCATCGGAGATCCTGCTTCAGTGCTTTCTCTCTACAAGACCTGGCTCAGTGCTGTGACATTACTGGACTGTGTCTCTGTGTCCCCGCTCCTCGGGACACCTCTCAGCGCTTCTACATTGCAAGGTCCTGCTATTGCGCTGCCGTATCTCGGGCAGTTCCTCTGCGCTACTACACTACTCGTACTTGCTACAGCGGATCCCCAGCTCTAGCCCTACTTCAGCACATCAGTGTACAAGCCTCTACTTCTGCACTTCCTCTCCTCAGGGGCACTCCCACGTGGTCCTGCCCTATTGTCCTCGGAACTGCAGTGGCCTTTCACCCCTTGAGGCCTTCTCTCCCTTTTCCTCCGAGAGTACCTCGGTCTTGGACTATACGAAACCTTACCAACACTCCTTGCTTCCAGTCGCTTAATCTCTCCGGGAGCAGCCACACAGAGGTGCGCCTAAGAAGTGCAGGCCCCGGCACCCAAGGGCTCAACCTGCAGGGGATGAGGGCCGGTACTGGCGAAGTTCCTGTTTGCCTCTGTTCCCGGCCAGCCTCACCTCCCGACGGTGGGGACCTGCGGGGCCCAACTCCTTAGGTAGTGTTAACCCCACCTTGGGCCAAGGGTCCACAAAGCCTAACAAGATTTATGGCACGAAGATATCTTTTGGATACCCTGAAACATGCTTATCATTGAGCGCTAAACTCAAATTGCAATGCATTACAATATGTCCACCTGACTAAAAGTTCCTATATAGTTTGTGTATTACATCATTCTAACAGATCAGCAGCCATTGCTTCTTTAATACACAAACACTGGCATATTTTGTCTCTTCACAAGGTATTTGCAGATAAACAACTGATTGCGTACATGCATGGATGAAATATCAGGGAGAGTGGTTAAAGCTGACTTACCACAAGAAGAACAGCAATCGCCTATGACCATAGCACACCAGCTGTTTGGGTCGTGCACTTTTTGTATGACTACATATGGGATGACCGAGCAATTTTCTTAGGCGGGAGGCAGAAACCAGACTGACTCCAGCCTTTCTCCATGCAACGTTCACTTTATTAAGCACTTTCAGCATACAATCAAAGCACAGTGCTTGCCTTCTAGCAGTAACACACAGGTTTAGTCAGGACAGAAATGTACACAGGAGCAGCCTTCTCCTAGTGACACTGGTTCCCTCCAGCAGGATTACATTTACAGCTTCAGTTAGGTCAGAAATGTATTTAGAAGCTGTCTTCTCTTAGAGATGCGGCGCCTCATTCCAGCTAGGCTCTGACTCTTATCCTCTCCAGCAGAGGGTCCTGCCCACAATGCTCTCTCCCTCTGTGGGGAATTAAAATGCACTAGGCATCTAGCCTGGTCCCACACAGATTAAGGAGGAATAGTAAGGCCACTGCTTCACACTACCATATAGGGATCTCAGTAGACTCATCCAGTCACAAGCAATTGCATATACAGCTAAAAGCAATACTAATTATGTTTCTTTTGTTGTGTTTGTTGTTCAGTGCCCTTGTTCTAAGATCTGTTTGGGTAGGATTATTCATATAGCAAACATTAGATTGGTGGAGCACAGACGTTGTTTTCAAACATTGAAAGTACACGTCTTGTTCATGCTCACCAACATATTTTTGAAGATTGCTGATGGACAGTATTAGATAGGTTTCCAGTGCAAGGGAGTCATTTTGGATTTTTACCCTGTTGCAGTAAAACCTACAGCGATGAACAGTGAAGTGGAATGGTTTTCAATACTTTGAAATGTTTTTTACTATTGAGTTTGATAACTATGAAAGTTTGGAACCTAGTGGTTAGAGCAGTGGGCTACGAACCAGGAGACCAGGGTTCAAGTCCCACTGTCACTCCTTGTGACCTTGGGCAAGTCACTTTACCCTCCATTGCCTCAGGTACAAACTTAGGCCTGGATTCTCAAAGGTCGCAGACCTTAGAGAATCTGGTGGTAACGGGGGCGAGGGGGGCAAAGCAGGGGGCGGTCCTGCGATAGCTGGCAGCGATCGCACCTCCGCGGTGCGATCGCTGCCGGCTTTCGCGTCGAATAACTACACCATATTGGCGTGAAACTGGCAGGGATAAGGAATCTTACCTTTCGCCGCCAGCGATGTCTGCGCAGCGTCAGCCCCGGTGCTGCCCCGACTCCTCCTCTTCCGGGGCCGACTCCGCCCTGAGCCAACTATCGCGTGTGATAGCATTAGAGAATGACCCCCTTAGATTGTAAGCCCTCTGGGGATATACAGTACCTGAATGTAATCTACTTTGAAGTGCTACAAAAAGTGGAATATAAAATTCTACATAAATACATTTTTGAATAATTTCTTTTGCTAATGCATGAATTTTTCCAGTGTTCAGGACATAGCCGGTTGACGTGGATTTAACAGGGCCACTGTCTTTTCATTTCTGGAATGATCAGCACTATTGGTGGGGTCATAAGTTTAAAAGTTTGGCAGAGAAGCACGCCACATTTTCCCTAAAGCAGAGGAGGCATCCCCTAAACACGGGATCATGTCAGATTGCATTTTCAGTAGATAAGAATCTTTAAAAATAATTATTATTTGAAAACAAAGGGCCTAATTTTCCAAGCATTTTCCCCATAGACCCAGAATGGGAGAAAATCCTTAGTAAATCATGTTCCAAATGTAATAAATATATATTGTATTTGGTTTGCCGATGTTTAGCGTTTGGGACAGGGAAGGAGATAGCTTTTCATTTATCCTTCAGTCCCCAATGTGATGGCATATAGATGGCATAAGCAGGTGATGCAAATGTATTAATGTGGTTCACTTTTGTACAATATATATTATCTTAGGAGTACAGTGATTGCACAAGTGATTTTTCATTTGTACCATTCCTTTAATGGACTGTTAATTTTGAATAATATTCCCTACTCCTTGCCAGGAATGGTAGGATCAGATGCAATGATATTAACTGCTTCTGTGTTCTCCATCTAACTGCATTACTTAAATTTGGTTTATATTGGGCAAGAAAGGAAACTGTGTTGTAATTGTGTTAGCTTTGATGTGTACCAGCCTCTGTGCATGCTCATTAACTGCTTTGACTCTTTCCAGAGTATTCATCTCCCTTTTGCAAATCTGCAGAATGGTTTTCTGTATTTTCAGAGGATAGTAGTTATAAAATTGCAGTTAGTAAATTGTGCTTTCTTCTTAGGTAAGGGTGTCCAGAGGCCTGATGTGCAGTGGGAGTCTGGAAGAACTGAGGTAAGCAATATGGTTTCTCTCCCCCCAGCTCTGGACATCAGTGCTAGCTCCGTCACCATTCTTCCTTTGGATAGATCTGCCACTATCATGCTGGTCTCTGTTGGGATGCTCTGGTATCCCTGCAGCAAACTATTGCCTGATCAGCTGCTTTCTCCTCTCAAAGAGTATTGCAGCCTTAGATTCAGTATTCCACCTTGTCTGGTCAGACTTGGAGCGCAGAAGAGCTGTAAGCACAGACTGAGCCAATAACAGCTTCCCAAGCTTCTCAAGTACCAACATAAGATTGAGGTTTATTAGGAAACTGGAAAATCTACAGAACTCTGCGAAACATCTCAATCTGTGCGAAGTTCTGGAGCGTGCTATCCCACCTCTCAGTAAAATTATCATCTACCTGCTGTGAAAAGAATGGAAGGACAGAGAGGAGAGGAGAGAAATGAGAACTTGCTCTGGATAGTCTGGACCTGACAAGAATATTAGAAAAATCATAGTAACTTATTAACATAGTATCGTCCGCAGAAATGGCCCATCCAGTCTGCCCAACAAGTTTCTTATCGTGGTATTTGCCACTCCATGCAAGTTACCTCCATGTTTCTGTTAAGAGTAGTAACTGCTGCTCCGTGCAGGTTACCCCATGCCTTATGTTAAGGACAGTAATATTTACAATCAAAACCAAGCAACTGTCTAACCCATAACAAATTGGGATGTGCATTTGTCTCATTCATTTAATTCGTTTCATACATTTCCCATTACATGCCAGTTAGATGTGCATACGTTTCATATTACATGCTTGTATAGGAAACGGATGAAACGAATGCACATCCCTACAAATTACTGCTAGCAACATTTTTAAATGGTGAGCAACAATGCTGTTTGAACATGCTTTGCATTTGGACTTGACTACAGAAGCAGTCCTCTGCTTTATCCCTAAAGTCAGCGTATCGGTACCTCGGACTGTAAAAGTCAGGTCCCAGCATTGGCTATCATCAGAATCCAGTGCCCCTTTTTTTCCCCTGCCATCAAAGCGGAGAGCAAAACTGCAGACCACTTTGACATGGGAGGGGAAAAAGGTGATGAGGTCAAAAGGGCAAGGACTCCATTATGTGTCTTTATTTCCACAGTCATAATGCCTTATTTTTAGGAAAGAAAATCTGGATATTTTCAGATTTGTAAAAAAAAATGATCCAGGAGCTTGGAACAATATTTCTGGGAATGAGTCGGGAGGCTGTTGCCATGGCCACCAAATTCCTGATTCACTATCCCTGTAAATGTTTGCTGAGGTTTGGAAAATATTTTTTATATTTGATGAGCCCACATAGCTACATTTCTTTTTAGAAGCCAAGCTGAGCAATCTGGATACTTGAAGGCATGCACGAGTAGCATCCTATGTAACAGCATAAATTAGTTAGTGCTTCTAATGTCAGTTTTCTTTTTGCTTCGATTATACCATACCCTTTGTTGTCATCTTTATAGGAACTTCTTTCATTTGTGGGCTAAGGAGAAGGTATGTAAATTTTACTTTCTGATATTTACAATTATTTGTTGCTATTTTTTGCAAGCACTGTTGGTATTCAGTTCGAGATATGTTGATGTATAATTTGTATCAGATAGAACAGTGCTCAAAAATATATAATCTATAGGCTCTTGCCCTCAGGATGCTTCAACCAGCATCATATAGCTGAGCCATGTTTTCACGTGATTTACTTATTCCCACTTCCTATATTCTTTTAAACGAATTTTATTGTTTGTCATTCCTATACTTGTTCCGTGCCCCGGCCGCGGCAAGCCCATGACCGGGCCTTCTCATCTCCGGCGCCCGGCTCCCGGACCTGGCCCGTTCTCACTGGCAGCAGTGGGCAGCCGCCTATGCTCCCACACCTCTGCTGCCTCCTTGGACACTCCTAGTTGCTCTGTGGACACCTCCAGCTCCCGGCAGGCCTCCCCGCATGTGCCGCGGGGAGACGCCACCGTCCAGCGTCCTGCCTCCTCCTAGGTGCACACATCAGCCTTTAAAGGGTCTGCGGTGGGAAACTAACCCATGGTCCCAGATGATGACATCATCGGACCTCGCTCTTTAAGGCAGAGCCCACTACTCACTCTTTGCCTTGGCATCAGGTCTCCATGCTAGTTTTGTGCTCCATTGCTCGTTCCTGTTCCTGACTTCTTTCCTGGTTCCTATTCCTGACTCTGTTCCTGGTTCCTACCTAGCCTCTGCCTTGGTCTGATTACTGGCTTTGACCCTTGATTTGTTGGACTATGCTCAGGACTGACTACTGGCTTTGACCCTTGCTTCATTGGACCTCGCTCTCTACTACCGCCTGCCCTGACTCAAGCCTGTTCTCAGCCACTCCTCCAGCGTCTCCTCGGACTTGGCCTTTTTAGGCTTCGGCCTTCTAGTGCCTGGGCTTCCCTCATCCTTGAACTCTGGTCTGTCTTGCCCGCCCGGGCTTTTGGACTCCTGCCTCGTCCGGATCACTGTCTTTGTGCACCGGATACCTCTGCTGGTCCCTGACTACCTGCTTTGAACACCTATTGGGATCTACCATATGGAGGCCCGCCTAAGGCCAGCTGGCTCCAGCACCCAAGGGCTCAACCCGCGGGGAACAAGGGCTGATATTGGCAAAGCTCCAGTCGCCTCTGTCTCCCGGTCTGCTCCACCTCCCAACGGTGGGGATCTATGGGGCTTGCCCTACAGGTAGCACCAACCCCATCTCGGGCCAAGAGACCACCACCAGCATAACAGGTTGCCAAGGCCATGGACTCGGTGGACCAATCCACTGTCCAGGCCATTCTGGGCCTGGTTCTGAAGATCCAGGAACAGTGGCGGTTCTTGGAGGCATTGGCTACTTCCACAGAGCACCTAAACGTCCGATTGGATTCACATCCGACGGACTTGGCTGCACTGAAGGCCACCCCTGGGCTCGTTCAGAAGCTCCAAAACTCCAGTTGGCCTTAGAACTGGTGGTGGCAGATGTGAACCATCTTGCCACTCACCAAGACTCCCTGACCCAACTCAATGCTCCACCATCATCCCCCGATGGCCTCCATGCCAGCCTCCGGTCCCAGTCGGGCAGTCATTTCCTTGCCGGCACACCCCATTACACAGGAGACCCCAAGTGGTGTCAGGATTCTTAAATCAATGACATATGCATTTTACCCTCCAATCAGCGCTTTTCCTGAATGATTTAGTTAAGATGACCTTTATTCTATCCCTTCTGGATGGCAAGGCCTTGGCTTGGGCCTCCCCTTTGTGAAAGTACTCCGATCCCTTGCTTTTGAATCTCCCACAGTTCATTTTGGCCTTTAAGCAGGTTTTCGAGGAACCAGGCAGGCTTCCCACTATGGGCTCAGATCTCTTATAGTTACTCCAAGGGACTCGCTCCTTAACTGACTATGCAATAGAATTCCGTACCCTGGCCACGGAATTAAATTGGCAGGGGGACAGCTTACACATCATTTTCCTGGAATGATGGCCCCCAGGATCAAGGATGAACATATGGCACGAAAGCTTCCCACATCCCTCGAAGGCCTCATCGATCTCACGGGGAAGATCGACAGATGACTCCAGGAGCGGGCCCAAGAAAACCGTTCTACTCAGAAGAGTCGCCCTACGGAATCACTCCATGGGGGCTGGTCGTGGACCACGCTAGGTGGGCTGTGTAGGGCTATGACGTAGACTCTAGACAAGACAGTGGATTAACTGAGAAGAGCATGTTGCAGAAACTGTAGAGGCCTGTACCGGGGCGCGCCCTGCGACACAGCCACCAGTGGCCAGTCGCAGACCACGCTGGAATGGAGCAGGTTCTGGCAGTCTTTAGCATGGACAGAGCAGACACAAAGGAATCTGAGGGCCAGCAAGGTTCAGGACACAGGGCCAAGACAGGACTTGGCTTCAAGCAAGGATTACCCTCTGGAGGCTTGTGCTGCAGACGAGAAGGTTAGACCTTGTGCCACGAGGCGCCCTACACAGCCCACCCATGGGGCTGGTCACTGACCACGACATGACACGCCAGGAAAGGTGGCGATGAGGAACCAGGGATACAGGACATCTGGACTGGATCAGGGACATCAGGAATAGGAGATGGACATCAGGGCTGGATCACAGATGTCAGGAGCGGAGGACGGACATCAGGAACTGGAAGACTGACATTAAGACTGACCATGGACATCAGGAAAGGAAGACTGACATCTGAAGTGAATCAAGGACATCAGGAACGGATCACGGACTTTAGGACAAGACATGGAGCTCCAACAGGAAACAAAGAACACAGGACCTTGAAGAAGAGCTGGAACAGAGAAGACTCCTGGAGCGAAGAACAGGAACATCCAGGAGCATCTCAGTCCTTGCAAAGGCAAAGCTGGAATGAACGCTGAACCCTTTTGTAGGGCTGGAGTGGACTTCGCCCAGGGAGGAGCTTGCAGGGGCCACACCTGGCTGGCCCTTCAAATACAGAAGTGAGGCGCTCGCCTGTGCCTTAGGAAGCTGGGAGAGAGAGCAGGATCCGCTGGTAGCATCCTCAGCCACATGGAGGACCCAGGCTAGACGAGGAACGACTGCAGGAGCAGCTCCATGCCACACAGAAAACCAGGAGAAGCGTAGGCAGGCTGTAGGCACTGGCAGGGACAGTCTCCTGTTAGGGAGCTGCTATCTGATGGGAGTAGCAATCAGGTAGGAGTTAGCAATCTGATGTTATTTAGGAGAGTTGTGGGTGGATCCTTGGACTGGTGGCAGATGACCATGCCCCTGGGGGAAGATCCCGAGAGGGACCACCGGTCAGGCTCAGAGTTAGAAGACAGACACACACTAGTTCTTTTATTAGACAGTATACTGAACCACCAGAGGTGGCAGTAGTGAGCTGCAATGCCTGGCTGGGCTGTAGTCCTCAGATACTGGAACAGCGATCCCTGGAGGCTGAGCTGTAGAGAAACTGAAATATAGTGCGTAGACAGGGTATGCAGGGTTCATGGACCGAACCTGATGGTAACACTCGCACAATGTCTCATAGAAGCCCAGGAGCTGGAATGAAGTAGGCCCTCGAGGAGCGAGTTCCTGATTCCAGGGAAAGCTCTGAGAGAGCGATGGTAACTCACAGATGTAGTAGGCAGCGATGACTTTCAGGCAGAAGTGAATACGGAGCAAGTCTGGGAACTTGGGCCCTCGAGGAGCGAGTACCGGTTCCAGACTGTCACCTGAAAAACAAAGGAGAAAGCGAGGTCCCCGAGGAGTGGGTACCCCTGGTAAGTCTGAGGAGGCAGAGTAGCTTAGGTAGAGTAACCCGAACCCTTGCTAACTCAATGTGTTAGCAAATCCTAAGACCTTATATATCCGTTGCGGGTGACGTCATCTCTGGGGGACGCCCTTGAGGTTCATGCCATCGCCTGTACTTCAATCGGGGCCGTGCTGCAAGCGTGCCCCTAGGCCTCCAGGAAACATGGCGGGTTGCAGCATCTAGCCTGTCCGGGGACGCCGGAGGGCTTCAGCAAAAGGACGTCGCGGCAGCCAATCTTCCCGCGGTCGAAGAGGGTTGCGCCAAAGAGGTAAAGAGGGTGGAGAGAGGGCATCGGGAACCAAAGGACACAACACCTCCCTGCCGGCTGAAGACCCCAGCAACGGCAAGAACGGCTTCCCTACCGTCCGAGGACCCCAGATGGAAGCAGGAGCAGCTGCAGCAGCCTCAGCCACGAAGAGGCTCTCCCAGCACTCAGCCCTGCCGCACAGGGCAGGAGACTGCCACGGTCTCCAGACCGCGGAGGATGGCGGTGGACTGCCACGCTCGGGGGAGCAGCGTCAGCGGCCTGACTGGCCGCGAAGGTAGGGGACCTGCCCGCGCTCATTGAGGGCAGGTTCACAACACTAGCAAGTGAGTACATGATAAGAAACTCCATTTGGGTGAAGCTGGGAGGCCTCACCAGAGTGTAAAACCAAAATATCCTTACTGTTCAAAGGCTTCTTCAAACTGTTTCCACAATGTTCTAAAATGGCTGGACTAAATAGTGCTGAGGCATCCAATCCAGACCCTCCAGGTGGGAGAGACTGAAGGGAATGGATGGCTCATGATATTAAAGTCTTCCATACAGGGACAGTAACATCTTTTGGTTAAACATATATGATCTAAGAAGCCTGGAAATTCACAACTGTATATCTTAGAATAAAAAAACTTTATATTGTAAGTCATTCAGATTTATCACTAGGAATAATACAAATGCCTTTAGCACTCTTAGGTAAGAAACTTATACTATTATCCTTTACACAGCATATACTTATAATGGTTAAAGCTTAGCATATTATGGATGAACTCAGAGAAATACACATAATAAGAGCCTGGACTTGCTTAGAATGTTACTATGAAACTTAGCTAAATACCCTAACACACTCGAGATTATTTTCAGCCTCACCACTGCAGATGGTCTCTGTCTCTGAGCTGTGAGAGAAGCTGAAGCTCATGAAGGCGCGCTCGTCTGTTGCTGGAAGCACACACTGGTATCTTGGCTCACCCACTGAGCTGAGAGAAGTTGTCTAATCCTTGGAGAGGAAAAGGATAAGTTTGACTCTGGCCATGTGAAAAGATTTAGGGAGGGAGTTATTTAGAAAACTGGAAGAACTTGTATGTGCAGGTGTGAATAATAATAGTGGAACAAAGCAATCACCAATCAATCAATAAATGAATGAATATGGATCAATATATATTACACAGCTTACTATAAAAAGTTCTAAACAAGATACTGCTGCATACTGTTTTTTTTCCTTCTTCTCTAGTTTTCTCATTAACAAGTGTAAAATAGGAAGAGAGAACATCTTTTTTTTCTGTTTGATAAGGTTCACTGTTTGAACTGTCTGGAGCCATGGAGTACCAGGTGTTGTAAACCTGCCCACGACTAGCATGGGCAGGTCCCCTATCTTCGTGGCCAGTTGGGCCGCTGATGCTGCTCCCCCGAGCGCAGCAATCCGCCACCGTCCTCCGCGGTCTGGAGACCGCAGCAGTCTTCTGCCCTACGCGGCAGGCCCGAGTCACTGGGAGCCTTCCCACACGGCTGTGTATGTCGCAGCTGCTCCTTCTCCTTCCTGGGGTCCTCGGACGGCAGGGAGCCATCCTCATCACTGCCGGGGTCTTCAGTTGGCAGGGAAGCCGTCCCTGCTGGTACCTGCAGCTAGCCTGCGCTGCTTCTTGCTTTCTTTGCGGCTGGAGCCGCTTCTGCAGCCTGCCTTGTCCCATCCTGGGCCCTTCACGTGGCTAGGATGCCACCATTGTGTCTGCTCCTCTCCAGCTCTCCTTAGGCACGGGCGTGCGCCTCTCCTCTTCTTTTAAAGAGCCAGCCAGGTGTGGCTCCCTGCTAGCTCCTCCCTGGGCATAGTCCTCTTCAGCCCTACAAAAGGGCCCAGCATTCATTCAAGCTTTGCCTTCGCAAGGAGTTAGTTGCTCCTTGATGTTCCTGTCCTTCGCTCCAGGAGTCTTCTCTGTTCCAGCTCTTCTTCAAGGTCCTGTGTTCTTCGTTTCCTGTTGGAGCTCCATGTCTCGTCCTGAAGTCTGATCCGTTTCTGATGTCTGTGATCCAGTCCAGATGTCCATGATCCAGTCCAGATGTCTAAACGACCTTTCCTGGCGTGCCATATCGTGGTCCACGACCAGCCCCACGGGCGGGCTGAGTAGGGCACTTTGTGGTACAATGCCTTTCTCACTACTGCAGCTCAAGTCTCTGGAGGGTAATCCTTGCTTGAAGCCAAGTCTTGTCTTGGTCCTGAATCCTTGCTTGAAGCCAAGTCCTGTCTTGGTACATTGTCTTGAATTTTGCTGTCCCTCAGATTCCTTGTGCCTGCTCCGTCCATGCTAAAGACTCTGCCAGATTCTCGGCAGCGGCTCCTGTCACAAAGAGGTGGAGACAGTGGCAGCCCTTCCCACCGCAGGCAGTGGCTCGGAGGTGGATCCTCAGTCGTGGAGAGAGGCAGCAGTCAGGTGCCAGTCCGGACAGCATGGCGCAGGCAGCGTGGGAGAGGTGAGTGGCTGCTCATAGGCCCAACTGCAAGCAGCATCTCAATATTGTCTCTCTTTCCCATCACTGAGCTGGAGGCTAAGACACTACTGAATAAACTTTCCAGATTCTCTTCAGCTACTAGCTCTTCAATATCTTCTGATTCAAAGAATCCCAAAAAAGATTCCTTCTCTGAATCATTTGGTACAAATACTGCCTTCACTGCCTCAGACGCAGGAACCAAAGAGGAGCATGCTGGTGGTTTTGGGCATTGCATTTCTGCTATGCCTACATTGCTAAAGCCAATTATGCACGGCCCCCTCCACCTTTTACTTTTCTCCAGAAGAAAGAGAGAGAAGAACAGGTGGCGGTGGCACATGCTCTCCAAATTTCAATTTCTTCTGCATTGAGTTGTCGTCGTCTTCTTCTTCTGCCATTTTGGATCTAAAAAAGTACCTCTTCAATTTAGATGCAGTATTGCCTTTTTTTCTTCCAGCTCCTGCCAACATCCCCAACTCTTCCTTTCCCTGACATGATGGAATTTGTTGGCATGCACTGCCTATTGAAGGTTTGAATATTACACATTAATTTATTGATACTGTAATTGAACCCCTAATCCCAGTACCAGTCATTGTATAAAGAACTGTCTGTCTCACGTACACACACACACACACATATCTATATCAATATCTATCTATATATATATATAATTACACTATGGTAAATCAGCACTCATGTAGCATATAAAAAATATAATTGTTTCAAAACTTTATTTAAAAAATGCAAAATTTCATAAAACTTAAATTATGCAATATCAGTATCTTAAATACTTGACATCTTTTTTAATAAAATAATGAAATACATATATTTTAAAAAACCTAGCAAATCTTATAAAAATTTAAACAAAAATGTTTCTCCTCAAAATGCACACATACTCAAATAACTGCTTGAAATACCATGAACCTTCAATATAAAGATTTGCATGAATAGAAACCACTGAATAAAAACATTTTTCACGACGCGATGTGAAAATTCTGCTATGAAAAACAAGCAACCTTGTTTCACTGACTGGCTTCTTCAGGGGGAATTTAAACAAAGAGAAGCGCCAGATAGTACTGATGATTCAGTACTCAGCCAAACTGTATTTGTTTGAGCCAACAAAAATCTGCAGTGCAAATGACATCAATCGTTTCCGGTGATTGAAAGTATGTGTGTCTGCCTCTGAAAAATTATCCAAAACCAGCCATTCAAAGGACATCACCTATTCTTACGTGTATACTTAAAGTGCAAACATTTCCTCTGTGTTTGACAATTGCCGAAAGGTCAACTTGTATAACTCTGTTACTATGTTTTACCGGCGTTCAGCTCACTGCCTTTACTTGAAAAGCCTTGCCTTCCAGTAGACACTAATACCCTGTCATTCCCGTCAGTACCAGTACCATTCAGGGCTCAGTAGGGCAAGCTTCTTCATATTATTTCATAAACAGGGCTCTATCTCTTGGTTAAATTGCAATTTTGTGGAAATTGTAGATTCTGCGGAAATTGCAGATTCTGCAATATTAGGCCTCTTCCTCAATTTCAGCAGGGTCTTGTTATTTTTTAAATTGCTCTAATTTTTGCTGCATTAGTAATAGCATATAGAGAATTTTATGGAAGAGAGCAGTGGGCACATAGATTATCATTTATAATTGTTTCACATCACAGAATGACCATGCCAGTATAACTTGTTTTCTATTGTGTGCCTATGATAAAAATATATCTTCACATAATACTGAATAACAAAGAAGGCCCATATAACCAGATCAAAAGACCTGTCCAGGAGCAATGCGCTCTAAGTTGATTATGACCTGAATTGGACCCTTCTGGTCATAATTGTAGTACCATAGTTACAGAGGGTAAATCAGCAAAACCTGAGATCCTAAACTTAGCAAATGTAAAGTCATTTCCAAATGGTACCGTATTGGCTTGAATATAAGATGACCCCAATACAAGACAATCTTCTTATATTCAAGGCAATACAAATAAAACTTTCAGCCTCACTCTCACAGCACTTTCTTTCTCTGCCGCCTGAGTACCTGCCGGGGTCCAGCAGCCGAGACCATGCAGGGAGTGGCTGGGGAAGTGAGAAAAGGGCTAAGTGGTTTACACTTGTGTGAATATATCATCAATAACAGCACCTCCTGTTACAGCACACATCAACGATGAAGGCATGTGCTTACTGTATTCCCTATAGTCCCATGAGTTCATGTTTTTGGCAAGTGTCAGGACCATCAGATGGTTCTCTCTTTCTATAAAACCTGTTCCATGGAGTTACCGACATAGAAATCCAGATGCAGAGGAGAGAGAAGTTTGGAACCATGGCCCTGATCCATTCCAACCGTAATATTGCAGCACAGCACAGACCAGGCCTGGCCAAGGCTCTGCAGGATAGGCAGCAAAGGATATTTGGATGCTGAGATCTCCCAACAACTGGACAGGGTGAGACAGGGCTGAGCAACTGAGGCAGAAGCAGCCCTGGAGGTGGTAGGATTCCAATTATTGGGTTCCCCTGCTGAGCGCTCTAGGGGCGGGAGCGGCTAGCAGGAGGGGGAAAGGGGCTTGGCCCAATTATAAGACGAGTTAGGTTTTTCCATTTTATGATTGTGATGGGTAGGGTAGCCAGAAACAGTTCAGAGACAGGGAGAAAGTAGTCAGCCAGAAACAGAGGATACTGCAAGCAAAACAGTAAAGGAGAAAGAGAGTGGCAGAAAATAGGAGGCTACTAAGAGTTGTAGTCTAGGAAAGACATGACCTAAAGCAATGCAGGAAGGAGAAAATGATTTCAGAGGAACTTGACATTAATTGGGAGACCCAGGTGGGGATAATTAAAGAGTTACTTAGAGCAGAGTCTCTCTTGGGAGGAAAAGGCAACTACTAATGAAACAAGAACTGCCAGACAAGCAGAAGGCGGTCAGAGGGGACTGTGGTAGGCTGAGAGAGCCTCCCCAGGTGGAGAATATCCAAGTAGGATCAGGATTCTGCTGAGTTTCTGTAAGAAGGTTAAGGCATTTTATTTCAGGCATGCTTTTGCACATGTTTAATATTTATTATTTTAGTTGTTGATTTATTAGGTTTTAAGAACCCAGGCTGCCATTTAGAGGAAACTTCTGTTTGAGTTAAGATGGGAAGGTTTGTATGTTGGTGTCTGCCATGTTGTATCTTGGATTTATTTTATATGCTATGTGTTGTCACTTTTAACCCGCTATGGGTTGTTCAAGGATTAGTGGGGTACAACTTTACTAAATAAGCAAATAAATAAATAAGACTGGAGAGCCTGCTAAGAAGCAGAGTCCAGCCAGAGAAGACAATGGTAGAGTGGAAACTGCCACTCAAGGAGAGGGACATCCCAGTGAGAGGGCTGGAGAGACTACTGGTAAGGACAGCAGAGAGGGGCATGTGGGTGACTGCATACAGTTTATGCCAGCCTGTGTTTAAACACTTGCTGTTCATATCTAGAGTACCCCTAATGCCTTAGTGGTGACTGTATAACTGTGTTGTCACTAGTGAATGGAACAATGTTAAAAGGACAATAAAGATGTTGTTTGCTGCAAGTCCTTGACCAGGCTGTTGTATGTGGGTGCACCAGGAGGTGTTTGGAAGAAGTCATGGGTATGGCCAGCACAGGGCTCCCTAGGGCTAACCGAAGCCTTCCAGGGATCTACTCTCAAAAAAAGCTGTAGGGGCCCAGGACAAACCTTGACCATTTCTACTACCCCCTCCCCCCCCTGGCTGAAAAACTGCCACAGCCCAGGACTACCCCAACCCCCACTTACCCCTTCCAATGAGGGTCATGGTTAGCGAAAGGGCATAAGGGTTACTAAGTCATCTCCTGCCCCCTCCCCCCCTCCCATTGACATCTCTTTAAAAATGGCATTGGCTGGCTCCTAGATTGGCAATGATGAAAAATGGCTCCAGTCTCAGGGCCAATCAGTGCCATTTTGTTGTACAGCCGTATATTTGTGCAGCTGTATAATAAAATGGCAGCAGCTGACCTCGAGGCTCGCGCCATTTTGATGTCACTGTGGTATCGCACTCCGAGCTGGTTGATGCTATTTCTAAGCGACGCTGAAGGGGAAGAAGACAAGTGGGGAATTGCTCCTGCCCCTTTCACTAACCAGGAACCCCATGGAAGGGGGCCGTAGTGGTCCCTGGCCCTGGAAACGTTTTCAGGGGTAGGGGGGGGGCCTCCATTTCATTTTTGTTTGTTGGGGGGGGGGTTACATGTTTGTTTCTTTTTTTTTTTAATTATATTCCATGCTATCTCCAGCTTTAGACGGCTTGCAATGTCACATCCTTAAAAACAGAGCACCAACGTTTAGATAAATAGATAAACACTTTAAAAAATATAAATAAACAATACCTACATAGAATACAAAAAAAAGCAAACCCCAAAACATTAAAAACAGGAACCTTCTACATTTCTGCCATAATACTCAGATATTAATATATATATATACCTTCCGGTAAGTTTAAAATGTGTTTAAATCGCAGATATTGAAACCCTCTCATTTAAAGGTGAATTTTATAAGCCAGGCGTGCCTAGCAGTCCACCCGATTTTATAAGCTGCCCACGTGCATGCACTAATTCCAACGCGTGCATATCTCGCATGGGGGGGGGGAAAGGGGCAGAATGTGGGCGAGGGGTAGGTGGCGTGGGGGCATTCTGCGGTGGGGCCAAAAGATGTGCGCGCCTGGGCACACCCCGAGGTACATGTGAGCATAAAGTTACTTTTGCTACGGAAGAGGTATAAGTTTCAATAAAAACATTCCCGGCTATGTATGAAGTCTTTGAAGGGACTGGGATAACTGGGAGGTGCAGGCTAAAGATCCAGGGAGGTTTTGGAGGACCTAGCTATAGGCTGGGCAAACTGGTGCACGAACTGGTGAAACTGGTCATGGCATTGAACACGCGCCTGTTGCAGAATCCCCCTCACTTGCACGGCTCAAAACCAACATTGCGCGACTATTCGCCCACACTTTTAAAATTAGGAGCACATATCCTGTGCGTGCGCTAGGGCTACTCTATCATATACACGAGTGGGTGTACGCAGGCTATAAAATTGCCGTGTATCTGGTCACGCACCCAGACACGTTCAGAGTTATTCATGGTAAAACTGTCATCAGGAAAGAATTATAGTCCTGATAAGTGATGAAAAGTCCAACAAGAGGAGTTGATTTGTACCCTGCAGTGTCAGCTGTAGTGTACAAATCTACTCCTTTTCATCACCTATAAGGGCTATAATTCCAATAATTTATTACTGATGTCAGTTTTACTATGAATACCTCTGAATGTGTCTGTAAGAACAAACCCCAACCCACCTCCCGAAAACCCATCCCAATTCAAAGTGCCCCTCTAGAGTGGTATCTGTACATAGAGTGTCAGACTGACTCTATACAGAGTCTCTCTCTCTCTCATATAAGGCTCAGTAGCAAAAGTACGCAGGCAACCCAAGTGCGTTGCCCTTCCGTGCGCCCTTCCCGGTGTCTTAAAATTTGTCTTGTTTGCGCGTATATGATGATGTTTGCACGAGCAGCGCTTTTAAAGTCAGTTTATCATCAAATCTGAATGCATTGCTTCCCTACCCCGTCCAAAACATGCCCCCGGGAACACCTCCACTAAAAGTGGCATGGGCACATTTACCTGTATTGAGGAGGGCAATTTTCAAATGGGGCAATCTAGAAGCGTTAATCTTTTTTTTTTTTTTTTTTTTTTTTTAACAAATCTAAAACAGTTGTAACAGCAGTCAAACTCTTCTACAACAGGCTGTCTTTTCTCTAGACTAATTTTTCATCACTTTGGGGCAGGCAGTTAGCTGCAGTATGCGATGCTGAATTTCTATCATATAGATTTCACATTTCCTGTTCGGAAGATACCAGTTCAGAAAAAAAAAACAACTTGATACAAAATTAAATTTTATTGTAAAACTCTGAGGTGAACCATTATGGCTGATATATTTTTCAGCACCATGGCTCCTCCTTAACAGTTTAACTGATTATGCTAGCTGACAGAAGAACCGCGCACTGACCCTGAAACAGGGAACAATTCTTGTGTCTCACTTGATTATCAGCTCCAGGCTGTAAAGTCTGTTGCTTTTTCAAGGTTACTTGGGCCTTTGCTCTTGCTAAGGAGCAGTGAGTGTTTTAGAAGACTCACAAAACTGGTCTTAAAAAAGAACTGTACCATATCCGTGTCTCCAATTCAAAGAGCCCTTTTTGTATTTCTTGTTGTTTTAAATACTTTCCATGGATTTAAAAGTTGGGTTTCTTGATTCAAGAATGATTCTAGTCAATAGTGGTATAAACATTACAGAGATGTATTAGATTTGGAAACCCAAGTATTATTGTTCTGTGGGTGACAGAAATAAAGAAATCCTTGTCATATAGTCAAACTGAAGCACATCTGTTGTACTCATTTTAAGTTGCTACTTTGTGTTAACATCTGTGCAGAGAGTACGTACTCAAATGACTAGATTTAAATACTGCTCTACTTACAGACATAGCAAAATGAGGGAGCCAAGAGTAAAATATAACATACACAAAAATAAGAATTTCACTCTGATATCTGTGGGCACATCAAGGTATCTTGAGAAAAATGTTCTATCTATATTTATATGACCTTCATAATGGCACAAAAAAACTGCATAAACGTGTTTGGATGCCTGATATCCAAAATGGCATCAGCAGTATAATCATAGGTCATACAAGGGGAATACACACTCATAAGAGAGAATTCTTTGTTTTTTTTGTTTTTTTTAAATATGCAAACAAAGTCACTTGAGGCGATATCAACACTTATCTGAAAAATCTTTCTGGAGATCGCTGTTATAAAATCCAGGGTCGGCACGCGCAAGTGGGTGCACAATTGTGCAACTTGCGTGCGCCAAGCCGCACAGCCTGCCTCCATTCCCTCCGTCCCCCCGCACCTTCCCCTCCCTTCCCCTACCTAACCCGCCCCCCAGCCCTACCTAGAAAACCCCCCCCTTACCTTTGTTGAAGAAGGTACGCCTGCCAACCAACGGCCGGCCCGTGATCCCAGGCACAGCAGCAAATGGCCGCCAATAGCTCTACTGTGTAGTTTTTAATTTTTTTCTTTTTTATGTCATTTGAAAGAGCATCTTTTTTCTACAAAAGTCGCCCTGTTTCATTTTGGACCCGATTGTGCTTTGGTCATAATTAAGGTCCCAACAATATGCATCATTTGCATGCGTAGGCGCACTATGTTAAAAAGAGGAATCTTTGGCACCCTGCTGTATATTATGCAAATGAGCTAGAGATGTGAAATTCTGAGGTTCGGCGAAGCTTATTGTGCTTACTATGCTTGTAGCTTATGCCACATCTTGCTTCGACTTACTTTTATAAATAACTCCTCAAAATGGACATTTCATTGTGCTGTGTTATTTACTGCATGCAAGCCTGAACATGCAAAAGTATCACCTTCACATGGAGCTCTGGTAACGACATGTTAGCAGTGTGTTGTGGCAGAGATTTTGGGAACATTCCCTGGCCTGTGACACCAATGTGCTCTGTGTCCCTGGTATCAAATTTTTCTTTGTGCCAAAGGAGGATATTGAATCAATCAGACCTGTTCAGGATGAGAGGTTTAGCAAAGGTCATACAGTTGCTGGCACAAGGGAAAATCATCAATTCAAGCTCATTGATGCAACTAAAATTTGCATTACCAAAATTTCGAATGATGTCACCTCATTCATTTCAAGTGTTCTAGAACATGAACGTGAATATTTTCATGCCTTCAAGTATCCAGCTTCCAACCTGTTCAGTATTTAGCTTACATCTATGATAAATCCTCGTGGATTGGCCATATATGCAAAATCTCAAATGAGGAATGTGATGTATTGGTCAATTTCATGCATCTCCAAGGCCCTGCCAGGTCATTTACTGGCCGCCCCATAGAAACACCTGTTGGCTTCCAGAAGAGCACATTATTGCTATCCTTGATACACCCATAACAACTTCATCAGTCAGGCAGTACATTTATTCACAAGCCACTTTGTCACGCATTGATGGGACATTCAAAAGCATGTTCAAGACAGGAAGAATCACTAAGAGTCAGATTTTTAAACTTATGCGTGGGCGTAGATTTGTTCGCGCAACCCGGTGCAAACAACCCGATTTTATAACATGCGCATGCAGCCACGCGCATGTTATAAAATCTGGGGCCGGCGCGCGCAAGGGGGTGCACACTTGTGCACCTTGCGTGCACCGAGCCCAAGGGGAGCCCCGATGGCTTTCCCCGTTCCCTCCAAGGCTGCTCTGAAATCGGAGCAGCCTTGGAGGGAACTTTCTTTGCGATCCCCCCCCCACCTTCCCCTGTCTAGCCCACCCGCCAGCCCTAACTAAATCCCCCCCCTACCTTTTATTTCCAAAGTTACGCCTGCCCAAGGAAGGCGTAACTTGCACGTGCCGGCTTGCCATCCCCCGGCACAGGCCGCTGTGACGGAGGACTCAGGACCAACCCACTCTGGACCGCCCCCGAACCTCCACCACGCTCCTGGACCGCCCCCTGACCCCCCTTCCCGCCCCTTTTTTGATGCCCTGGGACATACGCGTGCCCCGGGGCTTGCGTGTGCCACCGAGCCTATGCAAGATAGGCTCGGCCCACGAAGGGGCAGGCAGGGGCAGATTTTCGGGGATTACGCGCGTATCTTACGCACATAACCCTTTGAAAATCTGCCCCACAGTGAATTTTTGTGAAATCTGCAATTTAAGCAATTCTTGTATGTGGGTCTTGCCTTTTCTTGTTTTGTGCTTAAATAAAAACTTGGAAATCTTGGCTGATACCTTATCTGGTTATCTGGAGTGGCCCCTAAGGAGGGAGTTGTCAATTTTGCTGAATTGGTAGTGACTCGGCCTCCACTGACCAATGCAAGGTAACTAATCAACATACAAAGTTTTTCACTGACTTTGTCTAATTTATGAAAATATGTCTAAACAAATGTGTCAAAAGCTAAAAGTGTGGTAAGCACAGTAAACTGAGCTGCATTGTAAAATTTCACATCTCCAGCTTCCCATGGTTCTCCTCAACTATAAAAATCCACACCCCCCTCTTGACCACTCAGATCATCTAACTTAATGCTACTAGATGTCCCACCTTGAGGAAACCAGAGTATGAGCATTCTTCTCCACAGGACCGCTACTATGGGCCAATCTACCTAAGGGTGTAAGATGCCTCTGAGAAAAGACATTCTTTAAAAAAAAGCTCTAAAAACTTTTCTCTTCAAGAAGGCATTCCCAATCCCAAACGAGAAGGCATTCCCAATCCCAAATGAGGATGATGCTACATAGCAGACTACTGCCCTCACATCTGGCCACGATTCCCCTTCCTCGTAAGTTTTATGCATTGTCTTGTTTTCTCCGTTTAGTTGGCTGTGAATGTTCTTAATGTACCCCGCTCCGAACATAGGAAGGGCGGGTAATAAAAGTTTTTAAATAAATAAATTTGTATGTTTCACAGTTGGATGCCAAAAATGGCTTCTTTTTAACATAGTGCATTCACATGTGCAAATGATGTTTGTGTCTGGGACTAAAATTCTGACCAAAGCCAGGCTGGTCCAAGACAAAACAGGGTGACTTTTGTAGCAAAAAAGGTGCTCTTTCAAAAGACATTAGAACAAAATTAAAAACTACATAGTAGAGATATTTGCGCCCAAAAAATGGAGAAAATTTGCATAAAAAGGTGATATCATGCCTTTATGTAACTATATCTTTGCTTCCAGTTGGCTGCAAAAACTCCTAGTGCAAATCCTAGATGCACATCATGGGCACCACTGAGACTGAGGACACCCCCAAACCACCTCAGTACATCTTAGACCTGGCCAAAGTCCTCCTGGCAGCTTCAAAGGCTGTGCCTTTAGGCAAGATGGTAGTGCCTACTCGTCTGCGCAGGAAAGTACTATCATGGGCCCATGACTCGCTAACTGCTGGTCATCCCAGCGTTGCCCGGACCTTGGAGTTATTGACCAGATACTATTGGTGGCCTCAAGTAAGGAAAGATGTACTTCTGTATGTAAGTTCTTGCCCTACCTTTGCTCAACAGAAACCCCTGCCCGGTCGTCCCTGGGGCCTCCTCCAACCATTACCCATTCCCACTGAGCCATGGACCCACCTCTCCATGGACTTTATAGTGGACCTGCCTCTATCTGAGGGTAAGACGGTGATATGGGTCACGGTTGATAGATTTTCAAAGATGGCTCACTTTGTGCCCCTGGCCAAGCTACCAACTGCGCCTGAACTGGTGCAACTCTTTACCCAGCATATCTTTCGCCTACACAGACTCCCTCTCCGTTTCTTCGGACCGAGGATCACAGTTCACGGCCAAATATTGGAGAGCACTCTGCAGGAAGTTTGGGGTCCAATTAGACTTCACCACGGCCTTTCATCCACAAAGCAACAGTCAAGTAGAATGCATGAACAGAATCTTGAAAGCTTTCCTTCGAGCCTTTGTTGGGGACCAACAAAATGACTGGGTGGCTCTGCTGCCATGGGCAGAATTTTCTTATAACTTCCATCGACATTCTGCCACCAATAAGCCTCCTTTTCATTTGGTCTATGGGAAGCAACTCAGACCCCCATTACCCTTGCCTCTGACAGTATCATCTCCTGAAGCGCAAATCTCCGCTTGACAGCTACATATCCTGTGGAAGTCCAATCGGGAGAGGCTACAACAGACTGCTGCTATCTCAAAGAAATATGCAGACTGACTGCGGTGTCCTGTGCTGGTATTTTGCCCTGGGTATAAGGTATGGCTAAGCACCAAGAACATCCAACTGCAGATCCTCTCCATGTGTTTGGCTCCCCGGTATATCGGTCCATTTGCCATTGTAGAGCGAGTGGGCGCAGTCTCCTACCGTCTATGCCTTCCACCCACTTTAAGGATCCACAATGTCTTCCACGTGTCCTTACTCAAGCCCTTGATTCTGTCTGTCTTCCATGACAAACCTCCGGATCCCGTTAGACCCACTGCTGAACCAGACATTGTCTATCAGGTAAAAGAGATCTTGGATGTTCGGTTCTTTCATAGAAGATGGGAATATCTTCTCTCCTGGGAGAGGTATGGTCCCGAGGAGAATACTTGGGAGCCAGCCTCCAACATCCTGGACAAGAACCTCCTTCGCCAGTTCCACTTGGACCACCCTGCAAAGCCCAAGCCCCAGGAAGGGGGCGTAGGGGGGTACTGTTGTGGTCCCGGGCTGTGCCCCAGTCCCTCCTCCTACCTCAGGGATGGTCCAGGCCACTGCGGCATTCCTCCGGCCTGTACAGGCCTGCACGTCTCCTCTCCACAGCGCTCCCTGCTCGAGGGAGACGCTGCTGATACGCAGGGGCTCCACTCTTAAAGGGGCCAGCACAGGAAAAGATAGCACTGCCCCAGGATGACTCAGACGCTTTCAGGCTATTTAAACCCTATATCTAGCTCCAATCCTTGCCTTGCAACGAGGTTCACTCGCCTTAGAGTCTCTAGTTGCAGTTCTGACTTCGGCTTGTTCCTGGCTTCGGACTCCAGCTTGATCCTTGGCTTCGGACTTCAGCCCAACCCTCTGTGTCCTGCGCTTCCATCCAGGAGGCCTCACCTAAGTCCAAGCGGCTCGGGTCCTCACGGGCTCCTCTTGGGGGGATCTCGGGCTTCCAGTGGTGAAGCTCCAGTTGGCCTCCTGATACCAGCTTCCTCATCTTCACTCCAGAACGTCTCTCCAGCTACTGCCCACAGGAGACCATTAGTAAGCCGAAGTGGCTCAGATCCTCACGGGCTCCTCCTGGGGGGATCACGGGCTTCCAGTGGTGAAGATCCATCAGGTCTCCTGCCTCGGGCCACCTACCGGTTGCAACCTCCACTGTGGGCTTTCCCACAGTGCATCACCATCTGTTTCAGCTGGCTCAAGGGTCCACGAACTCAACACTAACTTCAGCTGCATGACATATTTTGCCAAAGTCGCCACACCCATATAACCTTTCTTCTCAGGTCACCTCATTGGCTCCTTATATGGTCCCCGTATACAGTTTAAGCTCCTCTTACTCATCTACAAATGCCCTCAAACTGCAGCACCTCACCACCTCTTCTCTCTTATTGCTCTCTGCATCCTTCCTCGTGCACTCTACTCATGAGACAAGTCACTCCTATCTATGCCCTTCTCCTTTACTGCCACTTCCTGACTCTGTACTTTTTCACCTGGCTGCACCATGTGCTTGTTGCGTAATGTTCCCTCTCTCACCTTGTTTAAATCCCATCTAAAACCCCACATTTCTGAGTCTGCTTTTAAATCTTAAGCCTGATTGCTTTCAGCCTCATTAACTAATTTTTAACCATTGTCTTACGTTATGAAACTCTTCAAGTCTCTTGACCTATATGTTTGTCTTATTAGATTATAAACTGCATTGAGCAGGCACTGTCTCTTATGTGTTGTTTGTTTGTACAGCGCCTGCTTACATCAAGTAACACAATAGAAATGTTAGGTAGTAGTAGTGTGGAGATTGTCAGTAGTATTAGTACTTTTAGATGGTCTGAGGAGGACAATTCTTAGACAACTGATTTCCACGTAAATAGCTTTGAAAATTGTCCTCCCCGCAACCGTGCAAGAATCTTGCAAGCCAGTGAATTAGCAAGTAAACAAAACTAAAAGCTATCAAACAGGTGCCTTTTTGATCTATTAGGATTGAATTCACAGACAGAACACAAGGTACAGCATTAGAAGGCTGATCAAGTTCCAAGCAGCTAAGATTTGTTTTTCATTCGTTTTTCATCTCCAAGAATTATGTGTTAAACATAAAGACAAGGTTCCTAGTTCTTTCTCACTCCCCACACCCACCTTCCAATGGCAGGTGCTCCTTTGGATTTGCTAGAAAGTCACTTACCCCTAGATTCATCAAAATGCCTTAAAGCATTGATAATGCCTGCATTAAGAAAGAGAGAGAGAGACTTTCTACAAGGTCCTCATAGTAGTGAAGTATTTATATTTCTATAGGAGGGCCATCTAATAGGACAAGGTGAGGTGTTGGTGGTGGTTTATTAAGGCAATGTTTAACCAGAGGGGCAAATATTTTTATGTCTTCTAACAGCTTCGGTGTACTAAAAGACAAATGCATTCTGGGTGCTCTGTCCTGCCCATATAGATTAACTCGCATGTGCAGTGTATGACACAAACTACATAAAATTAGATGCAGTCAGTATTAAAGTGTAATCAATAACGTCATTGAGTTTTAGGTTGTCTCTGTTGGGAACCAGACAAAGCTGTGGCACAAAATTTGAGCAACGAAAAAATTGCAACAAAACAAAGTGACATTTACGGGTGCCTATGATTAAGTATGAGAACTACGGAAGAGCAATAGCAAGTTTAATCGCTTCCCTGCCTCCTGTTACGATGGCATTTTCCCACCTCATTCTTTGAATAACAGTTTTGTTTTTGGGTTGAGCAGCATAGTGGTTTATCTATAGAAAGGAACAGTAGTTTTTGCTGTGCAACATTGTCATCTCAGTCCTTCCTGGACTTTAATTCTACGTGGGAGACGTGTCCACGTTCTGAGGCTTTGAACTGGGTCCCATCAGGAGCCAATAATAATCTCTATCAGACAATAAAAGTTTCCAACCTCTGGTGTCTCTCTGGCTTGATTTTCTGGCTCAATCACAATGAAAAGAGCCCCAATATATATTGCAAAATGAAACAATCTATCCAAAACAAACACGTATTGCAAGAGCAGATTAGCAAAATATCGCCAGAGTAAATTAGTTTATTCAAATAGGACCATCATACCATCCTTTGGGTTTAGAACATAGCAATGTTCAAAAGGAGACCAATTGGGTCTTGTATAATCATTGGTCCAATTATAGCCAGTTCAAAAAAAAATGTTTTGTTTTTTTAAAATAATTTTTCAATATAGTGATGCTTCTACAAAAATATATATAAATATTTACTTCCCCTGGCTCAGCATCTCTCTTGTTCTTCATTCTCTGGTCTTGTCTCTGTTACTTTTCTGTTTCCCTTCTCTGAGCCTCTCTTCTGGTGTCTGCTTTCTTTTTACTTTACAGTTTCAATTCTCTCTTTCTGTGAGTGGATAGCATGTGCCAGCCAGGAGTTGAACCTAGAGTCTTCTGATCCGTAGTCAGATGCGTTATCCATTGCGCCACTGGCCCACTTCTTCACCTCCTTCCGCCTACATTGTCTCCCTTAATTCCTATTCCACTTTAAATCCAGGGTTCACTCTCTCTCTTTCACCTCCCGTCCCCAGTCCTTTCCTAACACCCCATCTTCTTTCCCACCCCCTCCATTAATGGGCCTCTCTCTCTCTCTTCCTCCACCCAATACCTAGACTCCTCTCTCTATCTCTCCCTGCCCCTTAGCTAGGGCCCTCTCTCTATCCTTTATCCTGGGGCCTCTCGTTCATTCCTGGGTCCTTCATTTATCTCTTGCCAGTTCTTTCCCTCCCCACTATTCCTCCCTCTTCTTTTACCAAGTTCACCTCCCTCCTGGGTCTTCTTTCCTTTTCCAGCATATTGACCTCTATTCAGGGTCTTTCTTCCCTTATCCCTCAGTCCTACCCCCTTCTCCCTTCCTACTATCCTAGGGTGACAGTCCACTCTCATCCACACTCTCTTTTCCCCTATCCTGGGTTCTCTTGCCCTATCCCTTCCCTTTATTCTTTTTCCTCTTTCGCTCTATACCCTCCATACCAAGTTTATTCTCCCCTTTCCTTGATCCCAGCCCCTGAAAGCTACCCACATATCCCACCACTCATCAGGGGGAGAGAAGGAGATGGGAAGAAGAGTCCGAGGGAGAGGAGAGAGAGAGGACTGCCCTTGTGGGAGGGGGCAGGAGGAGCGTTGAGGCAGGACTGCACCGGAAGTGGGGCATAGAAGAGAGGTGAGGGGAAGAGGAGAAGTAGGAAGTGAGTGTGGGGGGGGGGGGGGAGAGAAGATAGCACTGGGGTTGGTGTGGGCTGTGCACTTGTCAGAGAAGAAATGCACTCAGCATGTACTCTTGCCACCCCCAACAAAATATATATGGGGGATGGGAGTCTATGGAGAATGTATTTCATCCCTGATGAGAAAGCTCTGGAGGAATTATCAAATCAATAAAATATTCACACATGTCTTTGTTTATTTATTTCACCAGCTATTAGTGCAATAGTTTATCCTCATAATAAATCTAGGTATCTACAGTTCAAAAAACTATAATTAATTATTGAAAAACCTCTTTCAAAAGGATTATGTTAGGAAGATAAAGCAGAACTTGTGAAGCCTAATTATCATAGTCATCACTTCTGGCTTTGCAGATTAATTAATTGTTTTTAGCATTATCTAAACAAATGCCCTGCAGGATTAACAAGACTCCATTCTTTGCAAACAAAAGCAAAGATTTGCCCAGGAAGAAGTAGTAAAGTACATTGTAAATCTTTGGGAGTCACATGGAGTACAACATCCAAAGGCCAAGCTGTCTGAAGAACAAGATCACATATAAGTGAACCATACGCTGAGGCTGAGAGCCCGATTTTGGCTGCCCAGATTTGTCTTAAAATTAGTTTTCCTGTGAAAATGCTCTGGCAGCATATACTAAGAACCCTGTGAAATGTGCTGTGAAAAGTGTGAAATAACCATTTGTACAGGATGGCAAATTATGTATAACTGGAATGCAGGCAGGCTGAGAGTGAATAAGTGAGCTGGATAACTTGGCTCCACTCTCAGAAAGCTTGCAGGTTACCCAGCTAACCAGTGCTTTATAATGATCAAGGTTATACAATTTGCAGATGACACAAAATTATTCAGAGTAGTTAAATCACAAGCCGATTATGAGTAATTGCACGATGACCTGGTGAGGCCGGAGAACTGGGCGTCTAAACGGCAGATGAAATTTAATGTGGAAAATTGCAAAGTTATGCATATAGGGAAGGCCAATCTAAAACATAATTACACAAGGGAAAGGACCTTGGAGTCTCGATGAATAATTCTTTGACATCCTTGTCTCAGTGTGCAGTGGAGGTTAATAAAGCAAATAGAATGTTAAGGTATTATAAGGAAAGGAATAGCAAGCAAAACAGAAGCTATCAATAATGCCTCTGTATCAATTCAAACTGCGACTGCCCTTGAGTTTCGTGTGCAGTTCTGGTCTTCCCATCTCAAAAATGTTACAGTAGAACTAAAAAATAGAGATGTGAATCGTGTGCCAGATCGTCTTAACGATCAGATTTGGCTGGGGGGGGGGGGGGGGGGAATTAACACCAGGAGAAGAGAACACATAACCCCTATTCTGATGGACCTCCATTGGCTGCCCATCCACTTCAGAATAATCTACAAGGCCATTCTCACCATTTTCAAAAACATCCATCAATTAGCTCCAATCGATCTCCATATCCCCCTCCGATTACACCATTCAACAAGACCGACAAGTGATGCTTACAAAGGATCACTTCAAGTACCTCCAGCCAAAACTACCAGACACATCATGCTTAGAGATCGGGCATTCTCCACAGCCGGTCCAACTTTATGGAACTCCATTCCCCCGGATCTTAGAATGGAACCCAGCATCTCAACATTCAAGAAAAGACTCAAGACGTGGCTGTTCAAGCAGGCCTTTCCTAACTCCAACATTATGTAACGCCTCATCAATCAACACGCTCCGTTAGTAATAGCGTTAATAGCCACCTCTTACAATGTTATTTATACATATATATAATTATCTGATCTTCATTTTCCTTCTCACTCCAAGTTATTGATTTCCTTGTTATATGTAACTGCTTTTCTGCACTATTGTTCAAATTGTAAAGTTTGTTATAATTGCACCCCTGTTTCTTGTGAACCAGCATGATGGGACTACCGTCTTGAATGTTGGTATATAAAAAACTTAAATAAATAAATAAATAAATGTGAATTGGAATCGTTTCCGATTCCAATTCACATTGCTAATTTTTTTTTTTAGGGAGGCCCGCGCCGCTAAAAAAAAACAAACCACCCGACCCTTTAAATCGACCCCCCCCTCCTGACCCCCCCCAAACCTTTTAAAATTACCTGGTGGCCCAGGGGGGCCTCGGGGAGAGATCCATGGGAGCCTCGGGGAGAGGAGAGATCCAGGGGGGCCTCGGGCAGAGATTTCTCGTTCCCAGGCATCAGCTGTTCTAAAAAAAAAAAAAAAAAATGGTGCTGATGCCCCTTTGCCCTTACCATGTGACAGGGTATCCGTGCCATTGGCCGGCCCCTGTCACATGGCAGGAGAACTGGATGGCCGGCGCCATCTTTAAAGATGGCGCCGGCCATCATCACTCATCAGCCCCTATTATATAATAGGGGCTGTTGGATCTCTCCCCAAGGCCCCCCTGGACCACCAGGTAATTTTAAAAGGTTTTGGGGGGGTCGGGAGGGGGGGGTCGATTTAAAGGGTCGGGTGGGGTTTTTTTTTTTAGCGGTGCGAGCCTCCCTAAAAAAAAAAGGGTCGGGGAGGCTAAGGGGGGTCGATTTAAAGGGTCGGGTGGGTTATTTTTTTTATCGGGCCATCGGCGCCATTTTAATTAGTGGCAGCCAAAATGGCGCCGATGGCCCGAGAGCGGGAGATCGCGCTGGGACACCCCCCCCCCCCCCCACTGGACCACCAGGTAACTTAACATTTTGGGGAGGGTGAGGGTGGGTAAGGAATTGGTTTTAAAGGGTCGGGGTGGGTTTAGGGGTTGTTTTGGTGTGCCGGTTTTCCCGCCCTCCCCCAAATAATTCCCGTGACCTATTTAACGATACAATACAAATGCCCCTGACGATAAATCAGGGGCATTTGTATTGTATCGTGCACTCTAACGATTTAGGATGATTTTAAAATTATCTGACGATAATTGTAATCGTTCAAAAACTATTCACATCCCTACTAAAAAGGTGAAGAGAAGGGTGACCAAAATGATCAAAAGGAATGGAACAGTTCTCCTATGAAGAAACATTAAACAGATTGGGGTTCTTCAGCCTGGAGAACAGACAGCTGAGAGGAGATATGATACAAAATCATGAGTGGTGTGGAACAGGTAGATAAAGAATGTTTATTTACACTTTTCCAATAGTATTAGCATTAGAGACACTCAATGAAGCTGAGTAGGACTTTTAAAATAAATCAAAGTTGGGTTTTTTTTCACTCAACACATAAATTGGAATTTGTTGCTGGAGGATGTGTTGAAAGTAGATAATGAGGTTGGGTTTTAAAAGGGTTTGGACAAGTTCCTGGAGGAAATGTCCATAAACCACTATTAGCCTTGTAGAATTGGGGAAGCCACTGATTATTCTGGTAATGAGCAAAATGATTGGCCTATTCTTTGGGATACTTCCATGTACCAGTGACTTGGATTAGCCACTGTCAAAAGATAGGGCTGGGCTTGAAGGACCTTTGGTCTGAAGACAGTGAAGCAATGTGACAATGCGACAGCTAAAGCCAGAAGAATGCTGGGCATAGAGAGAGGAATAACCAGCAGGAAAATGGAGGTGATGATTTCCTTGTACAGGTTCTTGGTGAGGCCTCATCTGGAGTACTATGTTCAGTTCTGGAGCCCTTATCTCAAAAAGGATAGAAACAGGATGGAGGCGGTCCAGAGAAGGCTGACCAAAATCAAAAGACTTGTGAAGAGAAGCTGAAGGATCTAAATATGTATTCCTTGGAAGAAAGGATGTGCAGGGGAGATATAATACAGACCTTCAGATACCTGAAAGGTTTTAATGATGCATGAACTTTGAACATTTTTTGCAGGAGGGAAACAGTAGAACTAGGGGTCACAAATGAAACTCCAGGGGGGATGTCTCAGAACCAATATCAGCAAATATTTCTTCATAGAGAGGGTGGTGATGCCTGGAATGCCCTTCCAGAGGAGGTGGTGAAGACAAAGACAGTCAAAGAATTCAAAGGGACATGGGATAAACACTCTGGATCCCTAAAAGCTAGAGGGCAGAAATGAAAAAAGGGTGCCTAGAGATAACCTGCTCAGAGGTGGTTACTACCTTAACAGAAGACATGTGGACCACCTCTAACCAATAAGCCTTGATGCTTTTGATGCATCTGCAACATCACTCTCCGCTTCAACAGCAGAGTAGGGGGTGGTGTGGAAGGGGGATTGGATTCAGGTAACAAGGGTCCTGACTTTTATGGTATGGGGTACTGATAAGCATAGGGGCAACCTGTTTGGTGCAGCGGTTACTACCCTTAACAGATAAGCCTGGGCGGGGGGGGGGGAAGGAGAATTGAATTCAGACGAGAATCAACACAGGCCCTGACTTTTATGGCATGAGGTATTGATATGCAGAAATAAGGAGAAAAGCACAGAACTGCTTCTTTGGCCAAGTCCAAAAGCAAAGTACGTCAAGCAGCACTGTCTGAATTTTCAAGAAAGCTTCTCACCCAGTAAAAATGTTGCCAGCAGTAATTTTTTATGGGTTATCATATGGCTTGGGGACAGCTGCATGGAGCGGCAGTTACTATCCTTAAGAGAAACATAGGAGTAACCTGCATGTATAGCAGATACTACCATAAGAACCTTGCTGGGTAGACTGGATAGACCATTTGGTCCTTTTCTGCTGACATTACCTTGTTACTATATGTTACCCAGTAAGACATTTCATATGTTCTTATGTAGCCACCTAACTGGATAGTCCAGGCATTTGTAACCAGGCAGACATGCTGAATATTGACCCTCCTATGTATCTCTGTGGTTACAATAAATATCGGGCTAAAGTTATCTGAAAAGTAACTTACATAGAAACATAGAAACATAGAAACATAGAAATGACGGCAGAAGAAGACCGAATGGCCCATCCAGTCTGCCCAGCAAGCTTCACACATTTTTTCTCTCATACTTATCTGTTTCTCTTAGCTCTTTGTTCTATTCCCCTTCCACCCCCACCATTAATGTAGAGAGCAGTGATGGAACTGCATCCAAGTGAAATATCTAGCTTGATTAGTTAGGGGTAGTAGGGGTAGTAACCGCCGCGATAAGCAAGCTACACCCATGCTTATTTGTTTTACCTAGACTATGTTGTACAGCCCTTGTTGGTTGTTTTTTCTTCTCCCCTGCCGTTGAAGCAGGGAGCTATGCTGGATATGCGTGAAGTATCAGTTTTTTTCTCCCCTGTCGTTGAAGCAGAGAGCCATGCTGGATATGCATTGAAAGTGAAGTGAAGTATCAGGCACATTTGGTTTGGGGTAGTAACCGCTGTAACAAGCCAGCTACTCCTCGCTTTGTGATTGCGAATCCTTTTTTTCTTCACCCCTGTCATTGAAGCTATGCAGGATATGCGTGAAGCATCAGTTTTGTTTTTTTTTTGTTTTTTCCCCTGCTGTTGAAGCAGAGAGCTATGCTGGAAATGCGTGATGTATCAGTCATTCTCCCATGCCGTTGAAGCAGAGAGCCATGCTGGATATGCATGGAAAGTGAAGTATCAGGCACATTTGGTTTGGGGTAGTAACCGCCGTAACAAGCCAGCTACTCCCCGCTTTGTGAGTGCGAACCCTTTTTCTTCTCCCTTGCCGTTGAAGCAGAGAGCTCTGCTGGATGTGTGAAGTATCAGTTATTCTTCTCCCCTGTCGTTGAAGCAGAGAGCTATGCTGTATATGCATTGAAAGTGAAGTATCAGGCATATTTGGTTTGGGGTAGTAACCGCCGTAACAAGCCAGCTACTCCCCTCTTTGTGAGTGCAAATCCTTTTTTCCATTTCCTCTTGCTGTTGAAGCTTAGAGCGATGTTGGAGTCACAGTAAGCATGTGTATGTTTATTGAATAAGGGTATTGTGTCCAGGCAGTAGCCATCATTCTGGCGAGTCACCCACTCTTCATTGGCGGCCTCTTGACTTTATGGATCCACAGTGTTTATCCCACGCCCCTTTGAAGTCTTTCACAGTTCTGGTCTTCACCACTTCCTCCGGAAGGGCATTCCAGGCATCCACCACCCTCTCCGTGAAGAAATACTTCCTGACATTGGTTCTGAATCTTCCTCCCTGGAGCCTCAAATCGTGACCCCTGGTTCTGCTGATTTTTTTCCTACGGAAAAGGTTTGTCGTTGTTTTTGGATCATTAAAACCTTTCAAGTATCTGAAAGTCTGTATCATATCACCTCTGGTCCTCCTTTCCTCCAGGGTGTACATATTTAGATTCTTCAATCTCTCCTCGTACGTCATCCGATGAAGATCCTCCACCTTCCTGGTCGCCCTTCTCTGTACCGCTTCCATCTTGTCTTTGTCTTTTTGTAGATACGGTCTCCAGAACTGAACACAGTACTCCAGGTGAGGCCTCACCAAGGACCTGTACAAGGGAATAATCACTTCCCTTTTCTTACTCGATATTCCTCTCTCTATGCAGCCCAGCATTCTTCTGGCTTTTGCTATCGCCTTGTCGCATTGTTTTGCTGTCTTCACATCATTAGACACTATCACCCCAAGGTCCCTCTCCTGCTCCGTGCACATCAGCCTTTCCCCCCCATCGAATACAGTTCATTCGGATTTCCACTCCCCATATGCATGACTTTGCACTTCTTGGCATTGAATCTCAGCTGCCATATCTTCGACCACTCTTCCAGTTTCCTTAGATCCCGTCTCATTCTCTCCACTCCTTCCGGCGTGTCCACTCTGTTGCAGATCTTAGTGTCGTCCGCAAAAAGACAAACCTTACCTTCTATCCCGTCCGCAATGTCGCTCACAAAGATATTGAACAGGACCGGTCCCAACACCGATCCTTGCGGTACACCACTTAAAACCGCTCTCTCTTCAGAGAAGGTTCCATTTACCATCACACATTGTCTTCTGTCCGTCAACCAATTTGCAATCCAGGTCACCACCTCGGCACTCACTCCCAAGCTTCTCGTTTTATTCACCAGTCTCCTGTGTGGAACCGTATCAAAAGCTTACTTCATGGAGGCAGACGAAAATGGCTGATAAGTCCAAGTAGAAAAGGCAATGACTGAGAGGCATGCTTTTCTGGGCAAAATGCAGTCCATGATAATGCTTAGGCTACAGCAGAACTGAGAGACTTGTGTGAAAAAATTAAAGGAACAGGAAGGGCAGATGAGCAGAGAGTTAAGGAGAAACATTTACAGGTCGATACAGTTATGCCGCGTTTGAAAGAGTGCGGCATTGCCAGGCGCACCCTCGTTCCCCGCACGCACAGTTCTCTTCACCTAGCGCTCGATACTCTCTTCTAGGTTGCTAAGACACTAGGAATGTGTAAATTAGAGTCTTTTAAATTTATTGGTGTATTCCCTGTTAATTTGATAGTGACCTCTAAGGGGATAATTAAACTCTTGATAAGGGCTGGGCAATCCTGTGTTTTAGATTAAAGCCTAATTGATATTTAACTGAAAATTTCTCATCTATAAATCACAGGCGGGCCGATACAGAAAAACCCGCGGGAGAGCCAACGAGCGCTTGCTTTCCTGGCGCGCGCCCAGGAGAGCAAGCGCTCGTTGGCTCTCCCGCGGGTTTTTCTGAATCGTGCGCCCAGGCTACTCTCCTGGGCGCACGATTCAGAAAGAAAAAATATGCAAATGAGGGCCCGCGGAAAAAGGAGGCGCTAGGGACACTAGCGCATCCCTAGCGCTTCCTTTTTGACACAAGTGGCGGGTTTGACAGCCAACGCTCAATTTTACCGGTGTCTGTTTTCGAACCCGCTGACAGCCATGGGTTTGGAAACAGACGCCAGCAAAATTGAGCGTCCATCTTCCAACCCGTGGGGCGCGGGCAGATTTTTAATTTTTTAATTTTAATTTTTTTTTTATTTTTGGGGCCTCCGACTTAATACACTATGATATTAAGTTGGAGGGTGTACAGAAAAGCAGTTTTTTCTGCTTTTCTGTAAACTTTCCCGGTGCTGACCGAAATTAAAATGTGCAGCTTTGCTGCACATTTTACTTTCTGTATCGCGTGGGAATAACTAATAGGGCCATCAACATGCATTTGCATGTTGCGGCGCTATTAGTTTCGGGGGGAGGGGGGTTGGCTGCGCGTTTTCCACGCGCTATTACCCCTTACTGTATAAGTGGTAAAAATAGCGCATTGAAAACCCGCGTCCAACCAGGGGCTAACAGTGCGCTCGGCCTGAGCGCACTTTACTGCATCGGCCCGAGGATGAGCTAAGAACGAGTGGGAGGGAAAGACAGATACTAGGATTACTTCCCTTAGGCTTGGTTTTTATTAAATGCGCACACACACACACTTATGAATATACCCTGCTATTTCATTTCTCCCCCAAACATTTTAAGTCCTAAAATTTCCCAAAGCAATACTCTCTGATCCTCTTTAGCCACAAGCAAGATGATCTTCTGCTCTCAATGGTCCCACAGAAGACATTAGAAAAAACTTACCTAGCTCCCTGGTCTTTTTTTTTTTTTTTTTAATTAGGCATACACACACATACTAAAAGAAATTACTTTAGCTGGCTTTTAGTCAAGACACTTGAAGTTAGTTTACCCCACATTTTCACCTTTCCCCAATACTTACCAAACTTCTTCAGCTGCCAACAATATCTTCTTCTCCTCTCAATATTCTCTCAGGATTCAAAGTTGTTGAGAGCCACTTTGTATGAGTGATTAAGGTGTAGGGATGTGAATCGTTTTTTGACGATTTAAAATATCGTCCGATATATTTTAAATCGTCAAAAATCGTTAGAGCCGCGATACAATAACAATTCCCCCGATTTATCGTCAAAAAATCGTAAATCAGGGGAAGGGGGAGAGCGGGAAAACCGGCACACTAAAACAACCCTAAAATCCACCCCGACCCTTTAAAATAAATCCCCCACCCTCCCGAACCCCCCCCAAAATGCCTTAAATTACCTGGGGTCCAGAGGAAGGGTCCCGGTGTGATCTTTTACTCTCAGACCTCCGGTGCTTGTAGAAATGGCGCCGGCGCTACCTTTGGTTTTTCCGTGCGGAAAATCAATTCGCGGCAGGAGATCGCTCCCGGACCCCCACTGGACCCCCAGGGACTTTTGGCCAGCTTGGGGGGGGCCTCCTGACCCCCACAAGACTTGCCAAAAGTCCAGCGGGGGTCCGGAACGATCTCCTGCAGTCGAATCGTGTTGTCTACAGCCGGGGCTCGATTTTGCTACCTTTGACCTGTCATATGACAAGGCAAAGGTAGCGCCGGCGCCATTTCTACAAGCACCGGAGGTCCGAGAGTAAAAGATCACACCGGGACCCTTTCTCTGGACCCCAGGTAATTTAAGGCATTTTGGGGGGTTCGGGAGGGTGGGGGATTTATTTTAAAGGGTCGGGGTGGGTTTTAGGGTTGTTTTAGTGTGCCGGTTTTCCCGCCCTCCCCCCCACTGGACCCCAGGTAATTTAAGGCATTTGGGGGGGGGGTCGGGTGGGTGGGGGATTTATTTTAAAGGGTCAGGGTGGGTTTTAGGGATGTTTTAGTGTGCCAGTTTTCGATTTACACGATTTTCACGATATTTAAAAAACCCAAACGGCGACGATCCGATTCCCTCCCCCTCCCAGCCGAAATCGATCGTTAAGACGATCGATCACACGATTCACATCTCTATTAAGGTGAGATATTCTGCTAACATGTAGTTTCTGTGTAGGGATCTGTAGCAGTCTTGTTGGTTGAATTTTCCCAACATGCGTATGGTGTTCTAGGTCCTGATGTAATATTTGCAGTGATGCCTAATCATAGGTTGCTTTTGGAGTCTTGTGAGTTAACGCTGCTGCTGTAGTATACCTGATATGCTATATATATATGCTGAGAGGTGTTTTTTCCTAGAATTTTGTATTTTTTGACAATGTGCCTGGAAATGGAGAAATGTATGTTTGTGACACCTTTTTTTTTTTTAGCATGGTGGTGTAGAGGAAAATATCCTGCTCTGTCCCCATTGTTAGAGAGGGGTGTGGGTGTGGTGGGGGGGGGGGATGTGATCATAGAACTGGAAGTAAAGGATTTATATTGGGTTTGCCTTATACATACAATGCCAGGAATGAACCTCTTTTAATCCAGAGCCCAGAGTCAGGCCAATACAGTAAAAATTACAGGAGAGCGGCTGTGCGTGTGATTCATTAAAAAAAATTATTCAAATTAGGGCCCGCAGAAAAAAGAGGCGCCAGGGACACTAGCGCATCCCTAGCACCTCTTTTTTGACAAGAGCGGCAGCTGTCAGCGAGTTTGACAGCTGACGCTCAATTTTGCCGGCGTCGGTTCTCAAACCCGCTGACAGCCACGGGTTCGGAAACTGGACGCCGGCAAAATTGAGCATCTGGTTTTCAACCCGCGAGCTGCGGGCCGATTTTAATTTTTTTTTTTAACTTATTTTTAACTTTTGGGACCTCTGACTTAATATCGCCGTGATATTAAGTCGGAGGGTGCAGAGAAAAGCAGTTTTTACTGCTTTTCTGTACACTTTCCCGGTGCCAGCAGAAATTAACGCCTACCTTTGGCACTAATTTCTGAAAGTAAAATGTGCAGCTTGGTTGCACATTTTACTTAGTGAATCACGTGGGAATAACTAATAGGCTCATCAACATGCATATGCATGTTGCGGGTGCTATTTGTTTTTGGGGGGGGGGTTGGACGCGCGTTTTCAATGCTGAGTAAGGGGTAAAGCTAGCGCGTCGAAAATGCGTATCCAAATGTGGGATAACAGTGGGCGCCGCACTGTGGGGTATGATCTCAGTCTCTGAAATGTACTGCTCGTGCTATTCTTAATACTTGCATTGTGCCAAACAGCTTCTTTTGCTAAGGTGCTATATACACAGGCAACATAATGAGCTGAGTTTGGAAATTCTTTTTAATCATGCGAGTGGTGCCCAAGCAAGCAAAACTGTTTCTGTATCTTTAATCCATATTTTCTTGGTCTCTGTTTGTAGCTTTTGGTACCTGATAATCTTCTCTCTCTTCACACATAGTACAGAATAGTCACTTGGTACTGACATTTCCATTAAAAATGCTTTTTGTTTTTTATCATTTTTTCCTTTATCTCTATGCCAGGTTTTCTAGCATCCAGCATTTAATTGGTTTGGTGGTGAATAATTATACTCTATGATTTATGCGAAGAATGTATGTAAGATACATTCACAGTTAATGTCATTCCAAACTAGAAAACTGGCAGTGGGAATGTGGGCGGTGTTGGGGGCAGAGCTTGGTCCCCCCCTCAACCAAAAAGGCACCCTGCTACCCCTGATGCCTGCTCCTGGTTTTGGTTGTTTTCCTAGGGAAAGGACTTTTGGGCTCCTAGGGTCGATGCCTGGATATGGACCAGTGGGAAAGGGCGTCTTCTCTTTTTTTTTGAAGAATGTCATTTGTTTTGCCCTTTTGAGCTTGGGTAAAGGAAGTTCCATTCCTGGGGAGAAGGAGACATGATGAGTATGCAGAAGACTTGTGGCATCCATCCAGTGTTAACCATGAACATCTCATCAGGATATTAAAGGAAGGAGTAGCAAAAATGACAGGAATCGAGTGGCACCTTATAGGCTAACTCATTTATTAAAGCATGAGCTTTCGAGGACATGCATCTGACGAAGTGGCCTCTGTCCTCGAAAGCTCATGCTACACCAGACTAACACAGCTGTCCCTCTAAAGGAAGGAGTGTGGAGGTTCTCTCCAGGCACAAACAAGGAAGGAGAAAGGAGCAGGAGTAAGAAATTTGTGCTGAACAACTGGACTAAAGTTATGAAATACGGGTCTTAACTTCATGATATCTAAATTGGAAGTAATCAACCTACCCAACCAAATTCTGGAAGGAAACACCAAAACTACCAAATTAATTGGACAGGATCAGGAGCAGGAGAAATCCATTGACTTCAGTAACAACATACGTTCATTCAAAGTATAAAGAGAGAGATTTATTAAAAGAACTAAAGCTGTAAATGGGACTGCAGAGAATAGGAACTTGTAACTGAACACTTTTATCAGTTTTGCAGCATTAATCAGTAAAGTTAGGTTGGAAATCATGAATTGCTTACAGCGTGATTATTGCTACTGATTACTGAAATGCTGAATTCTCTCCCACTCTCTCACATACACAGGCTCCCTCTCTCACAGATACATTATGTGTGTGTTCATGCATGCCTCTGTGTGACACATAGACTCTTACAGGCACACAAACATACACATTCATAGGCAAACAGGCTCTCTCACACATGATCTATTTTTGGAACGATGGTATATAAAATGCCTAAACAAACACACAGACACATATACACACACACACACACACACAGGCTGTTACACAGAAATACACATATGCAGTACAGACACAGAAACACACACATACACATGACCTCCTGTTTTCATCGGGCCATGGTGGGATGAGCTCCACCACGGTCCCGTGGGCTTCCTGTTGTCGTTGGGCCGTGGTGGGATGAACTCCACCATGGCCCACAGGCTTTCCTGCTTGCAGAGAGGGGAGTGGAAGCTGTGTTCACCCACGGGAAAAGTTGAGTGTGGGCGGACACGCACACAAGGAAACACTGGGCCTCTCATTTTCAGGCGCTGGCGGGTTGAGTTCCACTGGTGGGTTAGGCTCCGCTGGTGGCCCCATGGCTTCTGCTGCTTGCTGCCAGCCTGCTGCTGCCCCCCAGGTGTGCCGCCCAGTGCAAGTGCAAGTGCACGGTATGCACACCCAGTTGCGCCGAGCCTGGCAGTGTCCACATGCCTGAAGCCAGATTCAGCTCAGAGGAGAGGCTAGCCAAAGCCAGGAAGTGTGTTGAGACTGAATTGGTGCCTGCAGACTGGGAAAGAGTTGGTACTGGCAGCCAATGCAAGAACTTTGTGTGATGCGGCTGGATTTCTGCTAGGGGTGGTGAAATGCTTGCTGATTAAATATATGAGCAGCAGCACAACAACAGACAAGAGGGAGAGTATGTGTGTGTGAGAGGGAGAGAGAAAGAAAAACCTGGAGCTGAGTGGTGCCTAAGAAACGAGAGAGGGGGAATCTGTTGCTGAACAGGTAGAGGGAGAGACAGCTGGGAGCGTGGGACCTGGTGTGGGGGACTTGCATTTGCTGGCCAGGGGATAGGGTGTTTGGAAGGGGTGGGGTTCAGGGACCTGTTACTGGGCAGGGGAAAGATAGAGAGAGGGGTTTGGATCCAGGGGGAGGAAAATGAGGGAAAGAGATAAAACCAGGGTGCCTCCTATAGATAGTAAGAAGGTTGTGGGGATAGGAGCTAGGGCAAGAGATGGGGCAAGAAACCCACTCAGATAGCAAGCAGGGAATGATTGTACCTGAATTCTAAATATGCTGTAATCCAGCGCTTCTCAACCGGTGTGTCGCGACACACTAGTGTGTCGCCAAACACCGCCAGGTGTGTCGCGTCTCCCGGTGTCCCACTGCCCCATTGTACTTTCCTTCTCCCTTTTTCCAGCCCCCGCGGTCCAATTGAAAGCCTCCTTTCTTCCTACCCCCACTGCCCAATGGGAAGCCTCCTTCATATTGCCTTCCCCCGCGCAGGCCAATCGGAAGCCTCCTCCCTGCCACCTGCCAGTGGTAGTAGGAAGAAGGGAGGAAGCCTTTGATTGGCCGGTGAGGCAGGCATGGCACTGTCCGGGAGTGGGGTGGGAGGAATAGCAGTGTAGGACCCCGACGAAGCAAGGCCGCTACGGGAGCCCATCCCCGTAGCGGTGAAGAGAAAACCCGACCCCCGACGGTGCAAGGCCGCTACGGGAGCCCATCCCCGTAGCGGTGAAGAGAAAACCCGACCCCGACGGTGCAAGGCCACTACGGGAGCCCAGCCCCGTAGTGGTGAAGAGAAAACCCGACCCCGACGGTGCAAGGCCGCTACGGGAGCCCAGCCCCGTAGCGGTTGAAGAGAAAACCCGACCCCGACGGTGCAAGGCCACTACGGGAAGCCCATCCCCGTAGCGGTGAAGAGAAAACCCGACCCCGACGGTTGCAAGGCCGCTACGGGAGCCCAGCTCCGTAGCGGTGAAGAGAAAACCCAACCCCGACGGTGCAAGGCCGCTACGGGAGCCCAGCCCCGTAGCGGTGAAGAGAAAAACCCAACCCCAACGGTGCAAGGCCACTACGGGAGCCCATCCCCGTAGCGGTGAAGAGAAAACCCGACCCCGACGGTGCAAGGCCGCTACGGGAGCCCAGCCCCGTAGCGGTGAAGAGAAAACCCAACCCCAACGGTGCAAGGCCGCTACAGGAGCCCATCCCCGTAGCGGTGAAGAGAAAACCCAACCCCGATGGTGCAAGGCCACTACGGGAGCCCAGCCCCGTAGCGACGAAGAGGAAACCCGACCTCTGACTGAGGAGCCCATCCCCGTGGCGCCGAAAAAAGAAGGCCCGCCGGATTAAAGCCACGGCGGAACCGGAGCCTATCCCTGCAATGAAGGAAGAAGTTATTTTTGGTGAGAGCTGGTGTGTCTGTGTGTGAATGGGGGCCTGGGTGAGAGCTTGTGTCTGAGGGTGTGAATGAATGCCTGGGTGAGAGCTTGTGTCTGTGTGTGAATGGGGGCCTGGGTGAGAGCTTGTGTGTGAATGGGGGCCTGGGTGAGAGCTTGTGTCTGAGGGTGTGAATGAATGCCTGGGTGAGAGCTTGTGTCTGAGGGTGTGAATGAATGCCTGGGTGAGAGCTTGTGTCTGAGGGTGTGAATGGATGTCTGGGTGAGAGCTTGTGTCTGTGGGTGTGAATGGGTGCCTGGGTGAAAGCTTGTGTCTGAGGGTGTGAATGGATGCCTGGGTGAGAGCTTGTGTCTGAGGGTGTGAATGGATGTCTGGGTGAGAGCTTGTGTCTGTGGGTGTGAATGGGTGCCTGGGTGAAAGCTTGTGTCTGTGGGTGTGAATGGATGTCTGGGTGAGAGCTTGTGTCTGAGGGTGTGAATGAATGCCTGGGTGAGAGCTTGTGTCTGTGGGTGTGAATGGATGTCTGGGTGAGAGCTTGTGTCTGTGGGTGTGAATGGATGCCTGGGTGAGAGCTTGTGTCTGTGGGTGTGAATGGGTGCCTGGGTGAGAGCTTGTGTCTGAGGGTGTGAATGGGTGCCTGGGTGAGAGCTTGTGTCTGAGGGTGTGAATGGATGTCTGGGTGAGAGCTTGTGTCTATGGGTGTGATTGGATGTCTGGGTGAGAGCTTGTGTCTATGGGTGTGATTGGATGCCTGGGTGAAAGCTTGTGTCTGTGGGTGTGAATGGATGTCTGGGTGAGAGCTTGTGTCTGAGGGTGTGAATGAATGCCTGGGTGAAAGTTGTGTCTGTGGGTGTGAATGGATGTCTGGGTGAGAGCTTGTGTCTGTGGGTGTGAATGGATGCCTGGGTGAGAGCTTGTGTTTGTGGGTGTGAATGGGTGCCTGGGTGAGAGCTTGTGTCTGAGGGTGTGAATGGGTGCCTGGGTGAGAGCTTGTGTCTGTGGGTGTGAATGGATATCTGGGTGAGAGCTTGTGTCTGTGGGTGTGAATGGGTGCCTGGGTGAGAGCTTGTGTCTGAGGTGTGAATGGGTGCCTGGGGGAGAGCTTGTGTCGGAGGGTGTGAATGGGTGCCTGGGGGAGAGCTTGTGTCGGAGGGTGTGAATGGGTACTTGGGTGAGAGCTTGTGTCTGTGGGTGTGAATGGGTACCTGGGTGAGAGCTTGTGTCATTGGGTGTGAATGGGGTGCTTGGGTGAGAGCTTGTGTGTAGGGGTGTGAATGGAAGCCTGGGTGAGAGCTGGTGTGAATGGGTTGTAAGAGCTTTTGTGTGTGATTGAGAGCTTGTATATAAGAGAACATGAGTGTGATTGAGAGAGCGAGACTGGTCAGGGAGGTGATGTGTTTCTGTGTGAGAGAGAGAAACTGGTCAGGAAGATGACTGGTGTGAAAGAGACCGAGACTGGTCGTGGGGTCTATTTGGGGGTGTGTGTGTTGTGAGTGACTGGTTGTGGGTGCTAAGGAAGAAGATTGAGGACAGAGCTTCAGCAGCCCTTGCTGCTTCTGGTTAGTGCTATTGGCCTGGAAGGGAAAGGAGTAGGAGAGTTGCTGGAGAAGGTAAGTAAAGGTGGCTTTTTAAATTTATTTTTCTTGATTGACTGCCATTTTAATTATTGGGTATTATGCGATGTCTGCTGTTTTGAAATATTTTATTGATATTTGGACATGTTTTAATAATTTTTATGAGTATTTAATTGAATATTATTCTGTTCAGCAGCTGCTTTGTAACATTTTTGTTATAACTTTACAATGATTTCTGTGTGGGGCTCTGTAGCAGCTTGGCTTATTCTGTTTTCCCAATAGGAAATGTTTTAGTGTTTAGGGCCTGGTTTAATAGTTGTATTTCTTAGATAGGGTTGTTACTGTTTGCGTGTGTTCCGTAATACAGGTGGTAACTTTGTGCAGGTTAGTTTGTGTGCATTATTGCAAATCCTGAGTCTGTTAGGTGCTATATTTCTCTTTCCATTTCTCCAGGTTCGCACTGTATGCAGAGTGGCTTTTTTGGTTTTCCGTTCCAGTTTCTGTCTCCATATTTATAATTTGTGTTTTTTCTGTACTTGGTGAAGGTCAGTTCTGGGTGTGTGACCAAAGTGAGGTGTTTTACTAGCATGTAGGCATTTGTATCAATCTTATTTGATGTGTTTTCTCAATAGGATATGCATTAGTGGTAAATTACTGTCTTTTCATAAGGAAGGCTATTGTGCCTGGTAGTAAAGGGAGTTTGTTTTGCTTTTACTGAGATGTCATCAGAACCAGAATATCTTTTTTTTGTATGGTGAGTTGTACGGGTTATGCCCTAGATCTGCTCTGCACTCATTGCTGAGGGTTGAGGGGAGTCCTGTGGATGCAGAGTGCATGTTTACACTTAGCCCCGTGATGGTCACATGTTCAGTGTGTCATGCATATGAGAACCATTTGTCAGGTGTGTCCCGGCCAAAAAAAGGTTGAGAACCACTGCTGTAATCTGCATTACTTGCTCAGAATCTTCTATGATATGGTGAATTGTATTTCTGTTTAAATTATGGTAATAACTAGCTGTTAAGCACGTAACAACGGGCTACATTAACCTTTTTTTTCAGTCCATTTCCTTATCCCTCATTCTCCCCTCCCTCTCCCTCCTCCCTCCCCCCTCAGTCACTCTCCCCTCCCCACTCTCTCCTCCCTCCCCCCTCAGTCACTCTCTCCCCTGCCCCTCAGTCACTCTCTCCTCCCTCCTCCCCTCCCCTCAGTCACTCTCTCCTCCCTCCTCTCTTCCCCTCAGTCACTTCCTCCTCCCTCCCCTCATTCACAACCCCTTTGGATGGCGCAGACGGAAGATCTCCGGGGGAGGTCCCTCCCTCTCGCCGCCGCCGCTACTGCTCGCCACCACCGCCGCTACTGTTCGCCGCCGCCGCCGTTACTGCTCGTGCTCCTTGCCACGCCATTTTGGTTACTGGGAAGCTCTGACCGACATGCTGCCTGCGCATGCGCGGTAGAGTTGCTCTCTACTGCGCATTTGCGGCACGTCGGTCAAGCTTCATTTATCTAGTAGATTTGTAATGTTACATCTGTGTAAATTGCATATTCAAATTAATTTCAGCTACATTTTGTGCCCCCTTATGGAAGCATGTCTCCTCCTTTTCATGTACTCTGAGTTGCAGAGGTGTAGTGAGGGTCTTTGGTGCTCGGGAGGGGGCAATGCATTTGTATTCCCTCCCAACCACCCCCCCCCCCCCAAAAATAAAAATCCTCCTTGTAGGAATGCTTAAGGGCAAGAAAGTCACACTAATAGAAACCCCAGAAAAGAAATGAACATAACATCATAAGTTGCCATACTGGTCAGAGTGAGGGTCCATCAAGCCCAGCATCCTATTTCCAACAGTGGCCAATCCACTGTTGGAAATCACTGTTTAGGTACTTGCCAGGATATAAATACCTGGCAAGTACCTAAACACTGAGAGGTACATATTCAAAAGTTAGCCAGCTAAATGAATATTTGGACACATCTGGCTAAATTCTAGCCAGCTAATAAGTTAGGAGGATAGAATTTACCCAGATAAGTTAGGGGTGTTTCGGGGACGTAACTGGGAGGAATTGAGTTAGCCAGCTGAGTTAACTGGCTAACTCTGCTATGCAGTTAGCCGCATGACTTAGCCGGCTAAGTCTTGGGTCAAATTGCTGTCCTTAAGTTGCACTTTTGAAATTCCTCCAAATTTAGTTGGATAAGTTTGCTATCAGGACTGGGTCTGAATATGGGCCTCTAAGTAGATCCCATGCTACTAATGCTGGTAATAAGCAGTGGCCATTTCCTAAGTCAACTTGACTAATAGCAGTTTATGGACTTCTCCTCCAGGAACTTGTCCAAAGCATTTTTAAAACCAGATAAGCTAACTGCTTTAACCACATCTTCTGGCAATGAATTCCAGAGCTTAATTATGTATTGAGTGAAAAATAATTTTCTTCGGTTTGTTTTAAATGTGCTAAATGCTAACTTCATGGCCTACCTCCTAGTCCTCGTATTATCTGAAAGAGTAAACAACTGATTTACATTAACCCATTCTAGTTCTCTCATGATTTTATAGACCTCTATCATTACCCCACCCTCAGCCGTCTCTTCTCCAAGCTGAACAGTTCTAACCTCTTTAGCCTCTCCTCATAGAAGGAGCCATTCCATCCCCTTTATCATTTTGTTCGCCTTTCTCTGTTTCTTTTTGAAATGCAGCAACCAGAACTGAACACAGTACTCAAGCTGTGGACTCACTATTAAGCGATACAGAGGCATTATGAAATTCTCCGTTTTATTCACTGAGCTGACAATTTCATGTGTTGTCCACTATGATGCCTAGATCTTTTACCTGGGTGGTAACTCCTAATATGAAACCTAACATCGTGTAACTATTTTATTTATTTTTATTTATCATATTTTTCTATACCGGTGTATGGACCAAACCTTTACATCGCTTTACAATCTCATCATGGAAATACATAATATCAACATCAAAGTAAAATAGCTACATAGATCATTAGGTAAAAAAAACCTAAAAATATATTACAAATAAAATACTTAACCTAAAAATCACAGCATGGTTTTTTTTTTTTTCCTTTTATGCAACACCTTGCACTTGGCCACATTAAATTTCATCTGTCATTTGGAAGCCAATCGTCCAGTCTCACAAGGTTCTCCTGCAATTTATTTCCATCCACCTGTGATTTAACTACTCTGAATAATTTTGTATTGACCGTTCCTGTCTCATAGGGCTTATGTCCTAAAGTAAGTGAAGTTTTTGGCCTACTATCCCATGGCAAATCTGATGGATTTTTGCAGTATATACTAAGATAACAGGTGCAAAAATAACCCCCAATAAATTTGTCCTTTTGAAAGGTGCTACATGTTTTTTTGGAGGTAGTATGTACAATGGGAAAAGTGTTTGCCACAAGATTATAAAAAGCATACAAGAGTTGCAAAAATGTTGCATGAAACCACAGCCATCTTTGAAAAGTAAGCAACAGTGCTACGAGGAGCGCAGTTGGACCTAGGCAAGGAAGGATTTGTTAGTTCCTGAGATATTTTCCACTGCTGAGTGTTGTCATCTTCTTCTGATTTCCTTTTTCTCTTTTCCATGCATTTGTTTCTTTTGTATCGGGGATGAAAAAAGTGTACGCAGTCTTAATATTTGTTCTAGTGTTGTCTGTGGTGGAGAGTACATTTCACATTTACTTACCTCATGCTTGGATTAGAAATAGCTGCAATGCTGTCCTGGGGATTAGAGTTAAAAATCACAAAAAAATCAAGAATCATACATTGGCACTGATCCTGTCATGATCCTCATCTTCTTCCTTCCTGTGTAGCCCCAATCCCCAGGACAACAGCGCAGCTGCTTTTAGAAAATGTGCTTCTCTCAGCCCTTTCTCTCCTTCCCCTGCACAATCATATTCCCCTACAAAACTGTTCCTCTTTGGATATTTACATTTCCCAAGGAAACTCCTTAAGCGTTTGCAGCCTGAAGGTTTCTCAGCCAATTCCGATTTAAGCATGAAATAAGTAAATGTGAGCCATACTTTCCACTTTAAATAGATTTGGTTTCTTAAGATGATTGAATTATGAGTATATATGGAAGATGCCTACATGGACAGTAGGCACAGTTAAAGCCTTGACGACTGGCGCTATATGACAAGTTTAAACTTGTGTTAGTTCAGCGCCTTTTTGTGTCTGTTACCATGTGTCCAATATATGAGCACATATTTTTCTATCTTATTTTCAGGTGACAAAGCATGCATCCCAGCTTTTGAGTTTAAACCTTACAGATTTTTCATCAAAACTTTGAAATGGGTGTAACCCCTGGTCTAGCATCCCTTCACAGGACCCCAAAGACCACATCTCAAATTATGGGCTTAAGGGCATAACTTTCCTCTCCTGATGTTAAGCCTCTCTGAAAATCCAATATTCCCTGTCGGAATTACGTCCTAGGCCATGAGCATTCTTCGGTAATTAATGAATGTGTTATTGTGCGTGTGTGTGTGAGTGAGAGAAGATAAAATTTGTGTGGCCCTACCTCCCCCAATCCACGATGAACTCAGAAAATCAAAAGATCACCAAGTATGAAGAGCAAATTTTTATATCCTTATTAGTTTTAATGATTGGGTATAATCTGATATTTCTTCTCTTTTCAAATATTTAATTTTGGGGGGAGATAGAACTATTTTGCTTATTAGATTTTTTTATTCATTAGATGGTTTGAAATATTTTATTGGTGTTTGGGAAATTTTTGATATTCTATTCATTGACTGTCTTGAAATAGTCCTTTTATGAATATTATTTTAATATTATGATTGATGCTTTATATTTCTTGATTTTAATATTTTATGAAAAATGGTAATGTTTCTGTTTTTCCATTGTTGCTCTGCATATACAGGCTGGCTTGTTGTGGATTCCAGTTCAGTTCTTCCCAGCACATTTCTATTTATATTTTCTGAGATCTTTATTGTGTATTTGGTCAGGATCTTTGTGTTCTGCATATGTGACCAAGATGAAGTATTTTGCTGGCATGTAATTCCTGTAATTCTATAGCAACCTAATTTCCTAATAAGAGTTTTCTTGGCGCACTAGGGCCTGTTGTAAAATGTGCAGTGTTGCCTTTTCATAGATAAGGTTGTTAGGGTTGTTTTTGTATGGGAGGTTTACCATATTGTAATGGTAATTCTTTCTGTTCATAGCTTTTTGGGTGCCAAGCCCACACCCAACACATATTACAAAATGTCTAATTCCATAGAATTCCAAGTGTCTTTTTTTTTTTTTACAGTTTTTCTGGTTGGCACCGCAGCAGTGCATGTAAATATAATATGCATGTTCTAAGGGATATTTATTCTCAGAAGACTGTACTTTTGAATATTCTTTGACATGTAAAATGTTATAAATGCATAATTTAATTGTGTGTCTGTAAAGGGTGTGGGTTGTGGGCAAGGCTGTAAGGTTTGCCTAAGGTACCTAATACCCTTCCCCTCCATGGGGACAGGGGCCAGCACAATAATTGTTCGCACCCGCCCTGCACCGTTTAACTTACCCTTCCTCCCTTTTTTTGTGTGTTTAAAGGACAGTTTTTCTGCGGCTCTTCTCCCTATGTGAAAAACGTTCCTAAACTGGGACCGGGGTTTGCTGTCACCTTCCCCCTTCACCGCGGTTTCCCATTGGCCGCCGGACCTCCTGGCCCTTCCCCCACGCTACTGCAGAATGCTCTGCCAGCTGAGACTTTCTTTTTATTGCCGGGGCAGACAGCAGAGCAAACTTCTTCAGTTTTCGTAAAAGCCTTTCCCGCCGCTACCACCTTCCTCCCCGGTTCCTGGAAGCAGGAGAAACTGCAGTGCAAACTGCTCGGGCGCCCGCATCCGTCCCGCGTGTGACGGGCCAGGGGCAGGGGATGCTCTGGCCTGGCGATTGCTCAACGCGGAACCCCTCCCCACCTCTCCTCCCCCTTCAGCAGTTACCAGAGCGAGAGGGAAGCTGCGGGGCGGGGCAGGCCGGGAGGGGAGGCGGGCGTTCAGGGAGCGAGAGGGCAGGGAGAGCGGCAGAGGAGGAGAGAAGCTGCAGAAAAGGAGCGATCGGAGGGGCGAAATGTGAAAAGGAGAGGAGGTCGGTGGAGTCCCTGTCTGCAGCAGCGGCGGCGGCGGCGGTGCTGAGCGTGCAGCCGGCGGGCTAGGGGTTGGCTCTGCGGGATGCAGCTCCCGTTCCCCTCCCGGATGCGGCTCCGTCCTGTTTGGGGTTGTTAGCACCCCGCCCTCCTTTGCACGTTTTCTGTCTGCAGGTGGTTGCGCTGGAAGCAAAGACTGTGTTTTGCATTTTACGACTTGAAAGTTTCCAGATCCAAGTTTGATGCTCCGGACTTCTTGACCTTTGAAATCGGTTTTTTGCACAGTTTGGAAGCGGCTCGGCTGCGAGATCCGGTCTTGGACTTCTCGCCTGGCGTTTCCTTACCACCACCCCCGACCATGCATGCGCTCTCTTTCGCAGTCTTGCCAGCCTATTGACTTTGTGGTTTTTTTTTTTTTTTTACTGAACTGAACTAAAATAAAACAAACGCGGGTGGCCCTGCTGAACATAAACCATGGGGAGCACCCTGGGCTGCCACCGGTCCATCCCCAAGGACCCGTCCGACCTGTGCGCCAAGGGCCGCAAGTTCAGCGCCGCCTGCAACTTCAGCCACATCTTGGTGAGCCCCGAGCGGCTCAACATCAACACGGCCACCGAGGAGGAGCTCATGACCCTGCCGGGGGTGAGCCGCGCCGTGGCGCAGAGCATCGTCGAATACCGCGACTACATCGGCGGCTTCAAGAAGGTGGAGGACCTGGCGCTGGTCAGCGGGGTGGGCGCCGCCCGCCTGGAGCAGGTCAGGTTCGAGATCTGCGTGGGGGGGAGCCGTGGCGGCGGCGGCGGCGGCTCCTCGGGCCAGCACTCGCCCGGCTCGCTGCGCCGCGAGCCCCCCGACCCGCCGCCGCCGCCGCCCCCCTCCGCTGCCGGCCGGCCGCACCCCAGCCCCACCTCCCTGAGCCTGCAGAGCGAGGAGCTGGACTTCCCCCCCGGCGGGCCCGTGCAGCTCGTCTCCAGCCGCGCGCCCGTGGAGGCCTTCGGCGGCGTGCGCGAGGGCCGTCCCGTGCTGCGCGTGGCCACTTGGAACCTGCAGCGCTGCTCGCTGGAGAAGGCCAACAACCCGGGCGTGCGCGAGGTGCTGTGCATGAGCCTGCTGGAGAACAGGTAGGAGGCTTCATTTATGGAGAACCTAAAGTATCAACGGAGTTGCACTTTCAAACTTTTTTTTTTTTTTTGCAGCGGGGTTTTTACCAAAACTATCTACGGTAATATATTCTGAAAAGGGAAGGTATTCCCGATCAAACTACTAACATTTGCTTTTAGCAGCAAGAGTCGTGGCAGGATGAGGGCATTACTCCCCCCCCCCCCCAAAAAAAAAAGTGTGAAAGCAAAATCATAGAAATAGTTACAATTTGTTATTAAAATTCAAGGGAAGGGGTAATGGGATAAATGACCTCTCATCCCGATGTGGGCGGGAGTTCCCCACTGGGTGTGTGCGGTGGGGGTGATGGTGAGGGCTGTAGCGGAGGTGTTGCTGATAAGGGGGCACGAAGGCAACAAAACTCCAGATGCAGCTTTTCCGGTGCTGGCTGGCAGAGCCGCCGCAAGCCTGCTTTGGCAAAAAGAACTGTTGGCGCAGGCTAAGTCTGAATTACCCTTCCAGTTCAGAGAGTGCACAGTAGCAATGGGACACTGGGGACTCTGGTGCACGGTACCTCGATTTATGAGCCTTCGTGTATTGGGCTAGCAGAGAGCCGCCTGGCACTAGAGATCATCTGGCCCAACTCGAGGGCTTTGCTGCAGGTGCTCCAGTCTATGCAGCCACAGGACACATCTTTTACACATTGACCTTGGGAGTAGTGCATGCCAGCTTCTTTAGTGTGCTGCTATTAGTATCATGCTATTTCATTTAGTAAAAAGTGAAAATTTGATTCAGGCACTTAAGGCATTCCACATTAGATACTTTTTTGGTTTTCTTGTGCATAACTTTCATTGCAGACCAGACCAGTTTAGTATCTCATCAAAATATCTACAGGTCCGTGATCTGACTAGAATAAATGTAACACTATAATTTTTTTTTTTGGGGGGGGGCGGGAGGGCATGTTTGAAAATATTAATTCTGATATCCATATGGCACTGACAAAGAAATTATTGGGTTTATCCTTTCTCAGGTAAACTAGATTCAGGTTATAGATGGCTGAGGATATGTAACCCTTCCTGATTTAGTCAAAAAATGCAAAGCTTGGTGAATTTATGCTCTATGTGTGTGTATTGTATGTAATCTTTGCATTTTTTTTTTACACATTTTGGGTGTGAGAAATTTATCTAAAATATTGTTTATGGTTTAGACAGAAGGAAGGTTGGTTAAGGCCTTATTGTAATGATTTTATATATGAATGAGGTTCATATTGCTAAGTGAAGTATGATTGGTGTGAGTGAGATCTGTATGGTGATTTTAATTAGGGTGGTATTTAAGAATGTGTAATGTATCTTTAAGGAATTAATGTATTATAACTTTTTATACTAAGATTTTTTGGAAGTATTCAAAGTTTTTGATCGGGGGTATAATTTAAATGGTTTTGTGGTTACTGTGCACTTTTGCTCAACTTCTTTGTTTAATATTTGGTTTTATTGTCCATGCTTTTCTATTTTTATGATTTGAACACTGCCTTGGGCAGTCTTTGACTGGGAAGGAAGTATAAAAATACTTAACTAAATAAATGACACACCAGTCACTCAGACTGACAAATGGATTAAACTTGGCCTGCTGGGAGTTCATAGATAAACTTAGTTGATAACCTGTCTTCTGCAAGAGCTTGTGACATGGAGTAAACTGGGGAAAAGTAAAAAAACAGCAGTAGTATTTTTCTACATCTCAACCCTTTTGGTTCAGATCAAGCATAGAATCAAACCGAGGCTGGTCTCTTCTTACTTAGTCTTTTGGCTAAGATTGAGAACTCCTGTAATATGGGAAGTTAACACCCTGCCACCGAACAGGATGATGATAAAAACTGTTGCCAAGAAGATTAAACCTCCTGTTTAAAAATCAAAATAATCACAAGCTTCTTGTTTCTCCAGCTTACTCATTTGGTGATGGTCCAAATATTTTTTTTCTTTGTTGTAATGAATTAAATATAATATTATTATTATTTATAGACCACATATAAAGAGAATCTCTTGCTGAGCCGGGCGCAATAAAACACATACAGGCTGATACAGAAAGAAACACGGGAGAGCGGGCGCTCCATGTTGAGCGCCCGCTCTCCCGATGTGCTCCCAGCCACCTCTCCTGGGAGCGCGATTCAGTATTTGAATGGGGGGTAGCGCTAATAAGGAGGCGCTAGGGACAATAGTGCATCCCTAGCGCCTCCTTATTAGTGGTAGAGGTGGCTGTCTGCGGGTCCGGACAAACGATGCTCAATTTTACCGGCGACTGTTTCCGAACTCGCTGACAGCCGTGGGTTAGGAAAACTGATGCCGGTAAAATTGAGCACTAGGATATTAAGTCGGAGGGTGTACAGAAAAGCAGTATTTTCTGCTTTTCTGTACCCTTGGGCATGTGTTAATTTCTGAGCGTAAAACATGCAGCTTGGCCGCACATTTTTTACTTTCAGTATCCCGGGGACTGACTAACAGCCTCATCAACGTGCATTTGCATGTGATGAGCGCTATTAGTTTTAGGGGGGCTTGGCCGCATGTTTTCAATACGCTAAACCCCTTACTGCATAAGGGGTAACAGACGCGTGTCAAAAATGCACGGCCATTCGCACGCTAAACGGTGCACTCAGCCGAGCACACCACACTGTATCAGCCTGATAACTTGGATAATAAAACATATCAAAACAAGTATGTCTTCAGCTGTCTTCTAAACTGTTTATATATTATTGCCTTTCCCTAAATATGGTGAAAATGCCCTTTTTATTATGGCAGTGACCCATTTTAAAGATATCTTAGCCCCCTTCCCCGCCCAGTTGATGGTGTTCGTGCTCAGCCTGACTGTGATAAGAATCAGCAGGGCATCACTTTACTGAGGGTTCTAACCATATGGCAGCATTCATATGAAAAAAAAAAGAAAGCAAAACTCTGACATCTGCCTCCTGTGGCATCAAATAAACCTCTTAATGATTTTACTTGTTCTCCCTGCCAGCTGACTTATTTGAGAAGTGGGTTTGTTACCAGTTCTGCTTTAAAAATGAAGTGCAGTCCCCTCTCTAGCCTCTGTCCTTGCACCCTGAACACAGTGACTGAAGCGCTGCTGGGTTGGCAGTAGGGCCGTGCCGTGTAGAGGAGGAGGAGAAAAGTGTAGCACGTTAATGCTAAGAGCCTAACAGAGCAGTGTGATGGGCTGCCTGTTCATTAGGTGGAGCATCGCCAGCAGAAGGAATTAGTTCGAGATGTGGTCTGGCAACTTCTACCACCGCTGTCGGAACAGGGGTTTTTAGAAAGTGGAAAAGAATGTATACCAAAATAAAATACTCTGGTTTATTAAGATTCTGGTTCCCAGGTGAGTTCCCCCATCCCCGAAGTTTTGAGTAGCTGAGAAACCAGCAGCCAGCTGTGGCACTTATGCTTTGGGTAGGGAGGCCACACTTGCACTGAATCAGAAGAACTGATGGCTTGGGTGTACCCATCAAACTTTTTGGTTCAGGCCAGCTTTGTGCAGAGCTGTAGACAAAACGTTGGGCAATGTCTTTTTTTTTTTAGTTGCTGCTTTGCATGACATTGACAGCCATTCCAGGGAGAGCGCAACCACACCTAATGGGAAAAACCACCGTTTCCATTAAATTAAAGCAGTGCCATGGGAAGGAAGGGGAGAGAGGGTCCTAGAATCCAACAGATTTAGTCAACTGGAACCTGTGATCTTGTGTGGGTGGTAATTGTTACAGAAAGACTAAAAAACAGTTTCTACATTGTAGCAAGTGAAAGGAAGCAAAGTGATAGCCGGGCTAATGCAAGAATATTTGGTGTCTTAGACCATCCTTCAGTCATTCGCTCCCTCCTACCAGCAGCTATGGCATCAGCGAGGCACCCCCCTGCTTTGTTGGTATTGGCTCTGGCACATCATCCCTCTGGGCCTTTTTGCCAACAGGAGTTTGATGCCCCCAAAATGTTGGCGCTCTAGGCAAATGCCTAGTTTGCCTAATGGAAGTGTCGGCCCTGAGTGACAGTAACTGGCAGGCAGATGTGAGAGGAGTAGTACAGAGGGGATCTTCACAAAGTTAGTCTTGCAGAGAGAGAGAGAGCGAGCGCGTGGGGACTGAATGACTTGTAAGGTCACAGCGTTGGCAGAAGTGCTCTCGCCTCCAGCCCCACCGGTTCAGGTCTTCCGCTCAGGTGTCCCACGCGAAATGACTATGGCTTCAGTCCAGTGCTGGGAGCCCTAGCAGAAGCGTTCACAATGTAGCTCCTGTGGGATATCCCCATGAATATGGAGGGCCTATTTATCAACCCGTGTTGATGCTTGTTATCTTTGACAGAGGCCGTTCATTAATCATGGGAGCTGCGGTAAATAGAACTCTGTGAGTTCTGCTGTGCCACCTCATCACTGATCTTGTGCCAAGGACACAAGGGATACTGCTGGAATAAAGTTTTTCCCTTCAGGAATGAGAAAAAAAAAAGGCACTTCGCTAACTTGTCAGTATAAGTGTCAAATGCAGTGTCTCTCACTGACTTTGCTTTCCACTCATGCTACGTGCCTTACACAGTACAAGAAAACAAAACATTTTTATTAGCTTGTGTGTGAAGATTTGATTCAGTGCTGTGTAAAATAATGCGATTCTCTTCCTAGGGATTAGGAAGTATTCACGGACCAGTAATCTGGGCTCTGGTATAATAGTAGTAGAATTCAAACGGGAGGAAGGTGGCAATGTAAACTTAATGACATTCGCTTCTGCAGCTTAGTGGTTCAACCTTGCCAGGATGAGGGACGCTGCGGCCTTACGTTCTGAGGACAATGAATGCCTACTCTGCAAGAACGTGCTCTGTCGATGGTATGCCAGATGTATTTATCAAACCTACCTAAGGATCCCGTTTCTGGGAGGGAGATTTTCGCCCTGTTGCCGGTCTTCATATTTTGATATGTCCTGATTCATTTTGATGTTGGCAGTGTTGATGGCGAACAGAAGCAGTTCTCAGAAATCCCTAGTACACTTGGGTGGATGCAAAGTCTCCCGTCCCGATCTGGATCTCCTGGCAGGTCTGCGTGTGAAACAGCTTGTGAAGTTTGAGACTGGGCCTCTGTAACCTTAGTTTACCTATTTTCTTTCAGAGAGAATTTGTATTAAATTTGGTAATATGTACAGTTTCACACTTCATAAATGCATCAGTATCAGTCTTTGCTGAGGAGAAAAATGTGCATTATTACATTTTATTTCTGATGCCTGAAAAGGGGGCAAATATGCTCCACTTTGAGCCAATATATTCTCTACTCATCCATAAATATAAGAGGAAAAAGCAAGTTCTACCCTAATTGAGTAAGTTGCATTTATTACATAGAAACTATCTTCTCTTTAAATTTGCTACTCTAAAAGGTATTCTTTTCACTTTTCAGCTTTGGGTCTTGCAGTATTACAAGATCAGTGTTCCAGCCACAGAAAGCAACTGCTCTTCATTTTTTTTTTTTTTTCATTGAAAAATGTTCAATAGCCAATGCATTTTAGCAAGAGAGATTTGATCTTGTGGGACCTGGAATTCCGCCTCCCTTAACGCTGGACTTTGCGCTATTGGGTGGCCCTCTCTGCACATTAGTTAAAGTAGATGTGGAGAGGCCATTTCATTATCATTCTTGCCCAATGGGTTATACTGAGACACTGGAAGTTGTTTTAATTAACTTTCTACCACCTCAAACAAGCAATTAATTATCAGTCTAGAGAAGCTTCAGAGGATCTGGGTGGGATTAATCTACTACAGTGCAGAAATTGAATCACTGGGACAGTGTTGTGTTCTGCAGGAGTATAAAGAGCTCTGAGGAGCTGTAAATAAAAAAAAAAAAATATATATATATATATATATATATATCTATCTATCAAATCTGACAAAACTGATAGACATCTTGGCCTCAGCACAGATGTCAGCTCTGGGGTTCTTGAGCAGACTCCTTGGCTGTGTCTGGGCAGGGGTTAATTGGAGCAAGCCCAATCACTTTGTAAAGTTGGCGCTGATGGGTAGGGTGGGGGAGGGGGGTGTCAAAGCACCTGACTGATTAGGTGAGGGCAGGGAGCTTTTGTTTACAAGGGCGAGGTCCGTGAAAGCTGAAAACAACAGGCAATGCTGAGCGCCATGGGTTTTGAACGTTAGCAGAGAATTTGAGTTATATATATCCTATGATGCCTTGTACGACTGTTTAACTTGAACTATAATGGAATATTTCCTCTTTCAAAATTGTATTATAAAATGAAAGTACAAACCCAAGGGTGTAGCGGGTTCTCCAGCTCTGGGGTGAAGACAGTCTTAAAGCCCCATGAATTCTGTCCAGAAAGTCAGGGCAGATAATGTTGCAACTCTGGAGCTGTCGCAAAACCTGTGCTGAGAAGTTAAAAAAAACCCAAACATATATATATATATATATGTATGTATGTATGTATAATTTTTTTTTTTTTTACATAGATTTGCAATACAAACCAAAGTCTGTGTTGAATTTAACATTTTTGCCATTTAGGAGCGGCATTCATTATGATTTGTGATAAAGAAGTTAGATGAGCTTTAAAATGGCCCTTGCCTGACTCTTTTTAGTAGGCATTAAGTACAAATACGGATGATCCAGAATAGTCCTCAGTGGATTTGAATGTATTAAGTCACACGGTAACAGCAGCAACCAGTGAGGGCCATGGAAAGATCTCGTCTGAAAAATGTATTGGTTTTCATGTGATGGTTTACTGCTGCTCCTGCGAGGTATGTGATTTCGGATTATTTCTTGAATCCGAAGCCTCATTGATAACTTATTAAACGCACTGCTCTGGTTTATGACCTCCCCCCCCCCCCCCCCCCTGTCCTTTCATTCCTTCTCTGCTTCCTGATGCCTTTCCTTCAGAAGAGTCTTCCTTGCTTCCTCTGAAAATATCCATGAAAGGGGGCTCCTGCAGTGGAGATGGAAGTAGTCTACATGTGCGCCTTTTTTAAAGCAGGCGTGAGAGCAACTAGTAGAGTTCCGTGCTTCCATTCCAGCACGTGATATTGTGCTGAGCTGTAATGGTTCTGGGGCCTGGCTCGGTTACAGCGCTCCGCTCTCAGGCCACCAGAAGCCGGAGAAGAGCTGAGCAGAAGCAGACTCCGGGGAGAGCTGCAGGACACACTGATGGAGCCCATGCTGCCAGCCTGAAGGTCTGATGGGGAAAGAGGAAAGTGGAGAGCAGAGACCGAGAAACTCCAGAGGAAAGGAGAGGGAGGAAAGAGAGAATAGTGCGGGGGGGGGGGGGGGGATAGGAGTGTGGTGATGCACGAGGTGCAGAAGTGGCGGGGGGGAGACTGGCGTGAGGAGTGAACCTGCCTTGTAGGAAACGGAAAGGGAGAAGTTACTTAGTGTAACTTTTTTTTTTTATTATTCAAAAAGCCATGTACAGTTATGCAGTAAGTATACAGAGCAGAGCCTGAATAAGCCCATTAAAGGAATTCTGGACTTCTTGTGCCAGCAGCACACTTGATCTTTTGATCTTGTGTTCTCTGATGTCAAGAGAAGACCTTGAACGTTGGCTCTCTTTATAACATGTTGTACATAATTTCAGTCTTCACCGGGAGGCTTCAGCGAGAGAGGGAGAAAAAGAGATTGGAGGGGTTTGGGTTGGAGTGGGAGGGATCATGAGTGCCTGCAGAAACTTCCTCAGGGATGAGGGGGGGGGGGTGGGCAGGCAATGCCAAAAATAAAAAGGAATGTACAGAAAATCAAATACAATGGTTACAAAACCAATTAGGCATTAAAATCAGGATGGGAGGGGGATTTGAATTTGAATGTAACTTATCTTTCCACATCTGAGCTCAAGGGGAGTTACTAGTTCAGGTACAGTGGATGTTTCCCTGTCCTCGGAGGTTTCCATTCTCAGTTTGTATCTGAGGCAAGGGAGGGTGAAGTGATTGCCCCCCAGGTCACAAGGAGCCTCAGTAGGCGTAGCGGGATTTGAACCCCCGCCTTCCCTGGTTCTCTGCCTGCTGCTCCGAGCACTAGGGCTGCGCCTCCACCCATGGGAGGGGTTTAATGCCATGCAGCGTTACTGTGTGTGCTGGACAGACCGCGTCACTTCTAGATCCCAAGCTGGTACAAATACCACTGGCTCATGAACCACAAAGTACTGTTAATACAACATCACTACTGACATCTCATGTCACAGGTTACGGCTGCAGCTTCCCAAGCACTGCCCTCTGTTCATCCCATGCCGGTCACCAGTACTGGTCTGTGCCACGTCTGCTGACAGGTTCTTCCAGGCACAGCCTCCCGGTAAAGAAGTGTGTTCTTACGTTTCCTCCATCCAACTTCAGATCATGACCTTTTGTCCTTGACGTTCCATCTCTGTGGAAATTTTGCCTTCCTCTACTTCATTTCTCTCCCCCGTCCTTCTTCCCTCCACAGAGTACATGCTGCATCTGCGAAGCCTTTCTCTGTAGGATTTGTGTTGCAGCCCTCTATCATTTTGCTAGCTGTTCCCTGAATTGTTTCCATCCTCACGAAGGCGCAGCCTCCAGAACTCAAGGTGGAGGCTGACTAGTGACCTCCAAAGGCAGCTTCGCCTCCTTTGTTGCCTCCTGACGATACTTCTTATGCACCTAAGTATACTGTTAGTTTTCACTGTTGCTTTATGACATTAATGGACTAACTTGAGGTCATCTGAGATTACTTCTAGATCTTTCTTGTTTAATGGTTCCCAGTTCTTATCCTTCTACATGATATGTAGCTATTTTGTGCCCCAAGAGGCAGAATCTTACACTTTTTGGCATTGCACCTCATTTTCCAAACTCTTGACCATTTTCCCACATTTTGCAAGTCCACTTTCATTTTATTTCACTTCTGAGTAGCCCCGGGCTACTCCACTGGCCATTTTACTTTCACCAGAGTGGACTTCACCATTCTCTCCCTGTTCTGTTACTCAATCAGTTCTCATTTAGCTGTCAACTTTCTGTCTTGCTCCCACCCCATCCAGTTTATTTACTAGTCTTCAGTTTGAAACTGTGTCAAAAGCCTTACCAAAGCCCAGATAAGTAACATCTTCTGTACCTCCCTCTTGTGCCATCTCATTAAGAAATCAACATTGATAGGGTCTTCCCTTTGAGAAACTGTGTTGTCTGGTGTCCTGAATTGGGGCCGGTACAAAATTTCTAGCTGCCCTGGGCAACTTCAAATTTATTCTCCTCCTCCCTTGCTAATACCTTTTGTCTCCTAAGATCTGCCATTTTAGGTCAGACCAAAGGCCCATCAAGCCCAGTATCCCCTTTCCAAACAGTAGCCAATCCAGATCACAAGTACCTGCCAGGATCCCAAAAGGTCAATATGCTGCTTATCCCAGGGACAAGCAGTGGATTTCCTCACCTTATGGACTTTTCTTCTAGAAACTTATCCAAACCTTTTTTTAAACCCAGCTAAACAGCTTTCACCACATCCTCCAGCCTTGAATTGCAGAGTTTAATTATGTATTGAGTAAAAAAAATACATTCTCTTATTTTTCTTAAATGTATTATCTAATAACTTCATCGCATATCCCCTAGTCTTTATATTCTTTGAGAGACTGATGCAATAAAGTGTGATCAGCCTAGCACAGGTTTACTCGTGGTTGGAAGCACGTTTTGGATGTGCAATCATAGGGTCAATGCAGGAAGGAGATTAGTGCATCTATAACGCACATCCTAACCAAAGTATATTTGATGGTGCCCATCGCATTTAAATACCATGCAAACGAAGACATTGGCTATTACTCCCAATGCAGGAAAGCACACCCAATGGCTGGGCACCCAGCACACATTTTTGTTTTACACCGGAAAATTAACTCCAGATCCGGAGATGGAGTAAAATTTACCCGCAGTCAAGGGCTCACAAGTAAACCAAAAAATTTGGTCCTCCATGTTGCAATAAATGTGCCCCTTGTAGGATAGGATTGTTTAGAGAGATTAGTATAAGATTTAGTTGTTTGGGGTTACAACAAAAATTTAAAAAATGTATATAGGGAATAGTGGAGTAAGCTTCATGATTAGCTAAAGGACACCTTAAGAAAACATGGCAGATTTCTGTAACGTCATGCAGGCGACGCACTTTTGCTAGGAATGCACAATTTAGACAACCGTGCGCCCAATGCAATATACTTTTGAGTGCCAGAAGCGCACGTCTCCCTAGCACACCCTTTTTGTACGCCGCTTCGATTTCATTCTCAGAATATTGCGTCAGGCGCACGGTGGATGTGGATGCATGCATGTTAGGAAAATGGGCGCTCAGTATAAGCGCCTGTTTATTTTGTGCACATCTTATCGCATCAGCTGGCACAGGAATAAACGAGCGATTCATGTTTACCCTTCCACTCCATCATTATTTTATAGACCTCTATCATATCTCCCCTCAGCCTTCTCTTCTGCAAGCTGAAGAGTCCTAACCTCTAATAGGGGAATCGTTCCATCCCCTTTATCATTTTGGTTACTCTTCTCTGTACTTTTTCTAACTGCGGTTGGGCTTCCACTGCCTATACACCTCAGCTCCTCCAGAATACCCTGGTTGGCTGCCGGGCGCTTAGGCACAGGGGACCATGAGCCAGCCCGTGGCTTTGCCTCTTCCTGTTACTTTGAAAGGGTGCCCATTAGGGGGAAGACGTGGGGCCAAGGCGTGGCAGTGAGGGGTTAGGGGGCTGCTTCTGCCCTGTTGGTGAGAAGGGCGTCAGCTAGAATTTAAAATACTTAATAAAAAAAAAAAAAAAGTCCAGTCACATAACAGATATTTAGCTTGAGAATTAAAAAATGATTTTCTTTTGGCTTTTTCCTCACCTTATACTACTTTTCTCCCCTCTTCTTTCATCTTTTTCCTTTTTTCTTTCCTGTTTTCCCATTTCACTTTTCCTTCTGACTCCCTCTCCTTTTTCCAGTTCTCCCTCTACAACTGACATTTCCCTTACTTGTCACTTGTCCCTCTCTCTCTCTCCCCTCTGCCTATCTTCCATCCATTAGCACTTCACACTTCTGGTACATTTTTCTTTTCTTTTTTACTTCCCATCATATTCCCCATCCCAGCTTTCTGTCTTGCCTCACTCCTATATGGCATTTTATCCCCTAACTCTTCCTAGTCTTCCTTCTGCTCCCTCCGAGTCTCCCACTCTTTCTTCTTTCTCTTTTCATACTGCCACGCTCCCTCTCCTTTCCTGCTTCATCTGTGTCATTCTCTCTCCCTTGCCACTCCCATGCTCCTTATATTATTTTGTCAGCAGGGGCATTGCTAAGGGCAAGATCATTCCCTCCAAAAAGATGACTTCTCCCTAACTTTGGTGGCTACCTCTCAAGCCATTCGGGCTGCAGCTCTGTGCATGGGTTGCCTCCTCCTTCCTTTAACCCACACAGTTGCGGCGTCTCCTCTTTGACCAGCAGGGCAAAGAATTGATGACTGAACCATGGATACAGAGGATCTTTCAACCGCAGGAGGAAGGGAGGTGTCTGTGCACAAAGCTGCAGCCCAGCTGGCTTACAGGTGCCAGGCCATTGGCCCAGAGAAAAAGAAGGGACTTGGAACTGGATCAGGGTCTCGTAACTTGGTCGGAGGAGGAAGGGAGTGTGCAAGGGAAGTCCTGGGGATGGGGTGGAGAGCAGGGGAAGAATGGGATTTGGAGAATGAGGGAGAGCAGGAGAAGAACAGGGAGTGGTGGATTGGGGAAGATAGGAGTATTAGGGGCTGGGGGGGGGGGAGCAGGGTTGGATATTGGGAGCTAGACTGGTGGGTATGAGTGGGGGTATGTTATTGGCTGGCGGGGGTGTGAGTGTGTGTGTGTGTGTGTGTGTGAATGACCTGGAGGACTGGAGAGAGAGAGGGCAAGAGGCGGTGAGAAAAATGATTGGACTGATGTAGAGGAAAGGGGTAGATTGGCCAGCTCCATGCAGACTGTGGGGTTCTTCAGTCCGGAGAAGCAATAGCTCCAGGGTCCATAGGGTTAAGACATTTCAGTAAAAAGATGCACCAGCCACACAATTTACTGAGGTACAAGATGTTAACTAATAGCTTGGCTGATGCTACATTTGGTTCTGCTACAATCCCTACAGTAATCAGTCCAGATAACCACTGCCTGATGCTCAGATCCAAGCCAGCACCTCGCAGCGACAAGACACACACCAGGGGTGTCGTCTTAAACATGTAGGAGCTCCTTTTCAGAGTGTAATCATGCATGGCTCTTCTTCCTAGCTACAGCATATTGTGTTGTAATTAACGTACGGCATGCAGGGCATGGATAGTTTGGCACATACAGTGCACGCAGCACCTCCTCAGCCGCCTCCTTTGAGTCCTTCCAGCCTCTGCCTTATCCCCAGGCTGCGTGAGACAAAGGAGCAAGTTGAGTACTGGATGTGACTCTTTTTGAGTGTTGGAGCTGCAGTGGTTGGGGGAGCTTTGGCAGCCAAGATAACTAATTGAGCCAGACACCTGCTTCACACCAACTTATCACTTCTCCTGGAAGGAACTGGCCCTGTGTGACTGTGACGTGTGTATGTGCTCCCTCTGGTGGGATAATCACTGCTTTCCTAGCTCTTCTTTCGGCCATAAATCCATTCCACATCTGCACAGTCTGTTTGGTGGAGGTTGGCCTGCCGCACAACATTTTTGTTAATGTTGGTGTGCCTTGGGCTTGAGAAGTTTGGAGAAACACTGTGTCAGGGGATCCTTTCCTCCAGATTCCCTCACAATGTACTCTTTAGAGCAGTGGTTCTCAACAGGTGTGTCGCAAGGTCCCTGGAGGTGTCGCAGGGTCAGCAGATGGCTGCCGCCTCATCAGCCGGGTGGGAGTTGGTTGACCTCTCTCTCTTACATTGGGCCTGATGGGAGGCTGCTCTCACTTCTTTCTCTTCTTTCTGGCCCGGTGGGAGGCTGCTTCCTCCTCCTCCCAGATCAGAGCGAGACATTGCCAGCTCCTGCTGTTCTGGGCCTGATGGGACACAAACTTTATCTCCCCCGGCTGAGTCTGGCAGTGATGCTGCTGCCGAGCTCGTCACCCTGTGGAGGGTGGGGGAAAAGAGGTTGGGGAGGCTGCACAGATAGAGGTGGAAGGGAGAGGGAGTGTGGGGGCTGCTGAGCAGGAAGGGGTGGGAGACAGGAGGTCGGGGTAGCAGGCAGAGGGGGTAGGGAGAGTCAAGCAGGGGAGAGAGAGAGAGAGAGCACAGGGAAGAGGATGTGGAGGGTCAGGAATGTGGGGCAGGGGATGGGAGTGTGAGGGGATGATTGAAAGGGAGTAATTGGGAAAAGTGAAGGATGATGGAAGCATGGAAGAGGAGTGATGGGGTGCAAGAGCCTTAATAGGTCAGTTTGGGGAATGTGCATTTCTTTTATCTTTGTACTTTGCTTGTGTTTGAGGATATGTATTTCTGTTTCTAGTTCTCCAGTTTTGCACTGCATGCAGAGTGGCTTTTTGAGGTTTCCATTCCAGTTTCTGTCTCCACATTCATAATTTGTGGTCTTTTATTCTGTATTTGGTGACTGTCAGATCTGTATGTATGACTGAGGTGAGGTATTTTACTAATGGTAGGGATTTGTATCAATCTTTTGCTGCGGTTTCTCATTCTCAATAGGACGTGCATTGGTGCTGCACTGCTGCCTTTTCATAGGCAGTGTTATTGCTGTTTGAGGTCTTGGAGTTAGTGCTGCAGTGGTATGGAAGGTTTGCTACACAGGTGCTGAGTGGTTTTTGTTGTTTTTCCAGGTTTTGTATTTTACAGTGCATCTGGCAGTAAGGGAGTTTGTGTTTCTGTTACTGAGAACCCGCCCCCTATTGTTTGGGAAGGGGGCGGGTTCCTCTGGATGCAGAGTATATGTTTACATTTAGCCCTGTGATGGTCAAGTGTTCAGTGTGTCACGCCTGTAAGCATTATCTGCCAGGTGTGTCCCCATAGAAAAAAGGTTGAGAGCCACTGGTTTAGAGATTAGCCCAGCCCTGGGACTTTCTCTGTATTGGTACCTGCTAATAATATGAAGATCTGAAAATTTCTCCTGAACGGTTACAGATGAGCTTCTGCTGACAGTTCTTTAAGCAGCAGCTCTGCCGCATATATCACAAGCCTGGCGGTCCTTCCTCTGACTCCACCCTGAAACTCCATTTCTTAAAACAGACAGGAAAAAGGTGACTAGAACTATCTCCACTCATCACCTCTAGTCCTCTCACTTTAGGATCTTCCTGGGCTTCAAGAATACTCCCCAAATCCTGGGAGCCTGGGGATGTTATTGAGTCCCAGCCACTGTCCTAACAGAAAAGATCAGGGAGCTGAAAATGGGCCCCCCGTTTGAGGAGTGTCTGATCACCACTGCTCCCTCCTCACTGCGTCGTGCTTGGTGCCTGGGAAGGAAAGGGATGCCATTAGTCAGGGACAATTCTGCAACCATCCAGAAGAAGAATGCACAGTTTTCCGCCTGTAGTCTTCTAACCACAATCTGAAAATACAGAAAACTTCTGCAACTTTTGCAAAGGGAGGGATTTTCAGGAAATGGCACCAGCCCTAGCTAAGCAAGGCATGCACAGCTGCTTGCACACACAAAAGGGTAACCCAAACACAACACCATTTTCTTTCCTTGTCTAGCATAAACTAGGTTTAAATAACGCAGTGAGCTAAAGAGCATAGATGCAGTTAATAATCGCACAGCACAGTAATCGCTAAACCCAAAGTTTTGCCTTGCCCCGAGCTCATTGACGTTCTGCCTCGATTTATAGCAGATCCCTCGCGTGAGCGAGCTCTAGTTGTCTGAGAGGTGCCCCTCGTAAGGCATCCAGGACTACTTCACTCTAGCTGCTGGCCTGGTAAGTGCGCCCCAAGTCCCCTCCCAGCAGGACCTCCTTGCACAAGATCCCGATGATGCTTCTTATCGAGGCTGTATGCCGAAGGTCTGTTTAATACACCCAAGTACCCAGAAATGTAGGTTTATCCAGGGCAAGCTGCCGTAACTCAGCTTTTACTTAGTACATTTTATTACCTACTTTTCTCAACTCTTCTGTACAAAGCGATTCACAGTCATTAAGCAAACAACATAGTCAAGGACAAGGATGAACACATCAACCCCCAAATAAATCCTGCTCGCCCTTTGTTTTAGATGGATATTTACATGGAACGCCTTTCTCTTCCCCCCCCCCTCCCTCCCCGTTTCACTATTCTCTCTCTCTTCTAAAGTGATGATCATAGCCTGGGATGCTCGCATCCCAATCCTAGTTCCCATTATACCAGAACTCGGTGATTGCAGCCTCATCCCAGACTGCCTCTGCCATGGTGGCCTCTAGGACTCAAGTAATTCTGATGTAGAAATCTGTGCTTATTTCCCTTGTCCTTATTGGGGTCAGTGTGGATGCAGTCCACTGTGCGAGCCGCCAACTCCAGCGACGTGTACCCGCGTGGTCTCCGGTTACAGACTCCGGCATCTCCGGTTACGTGCTACGTGCCGTCTCTGGCTGTGTTCAGCGCGCAGCACCCTTTCTGTGGGTGCCTGTGCTGTGCCACTTAACTTCATTGAGGGTTACCTCCATATCAGGAACCCCCCCCCCCCCCCCCAAAAAAAATGTCAATGGTGGTAAAATCAGGCCTTGCTTTATCGGTTTCCCAGATTGCCGCTCGGCTCTCTCATTCAGTTTGTCTGCAGGCTCGCAACCTTTGCGTGAACCCATTCAGCATGGTTCAGTGTTTGTATAATTCATGCTGCTCTATTAACATGAAGACGGGGTGCTTTCTCTCTCTTAATCTGTTACTCAGATTGTGCAGTATTTTTCTCCCCCCCCCCCCCCCCCCCCCCCCCCCGCCTGACCCACATTCAGTGAGTAGACTGTCAGAAAATAGTGCCCCTGAAATGCCAAACATTTTTTGTTAAAGGGCATGGCCTTTTTATAGCTTGTTTACAAGCTCTTTGATGTACAGTAGTCTTGCAGCACTTGGGAGCCCCTGCAGACATCCCAGCGCCCAGCTTTGTAGTCGGGTATGCTTCGCTTTTTCCCCAAGTGACTCCATAAAGGCGGGACAGCGGTTTGCTGACCTGCGCATGTTACTTTCACAGTGGATCTATGGTCTGTGATCCGCCGCCCTTCGCTGGAGCCTGTAAAGGTTTGCTAAAGTTGTCAAGAGTGCGTGGGTGCATTGCTCTCCCAAGTCGTGCACTGTACGGTGAATAAAACAGGAATGTAGGCTGCATCTGTGGCTGTGTGTGTGTGTGTGTGGACAGAGGTCGATTTATTCAGTAGGGCAGAGAAACAGAAGGTTACCCTGGTAAATACGTTTACCTGCATGTTCTGCTGAATATACCCGGATGAAATTATCCGTATAACCATCGGAGAGGTATTTTTCTGACCAGAAATAACCAGCTAACTCTGAATATTGACTACCATTTGACCACGTCTCCAGAACATCTCCATCACCGCCTCTTTTTATTTGGCTAAATTTTGGGGAGGGTAATGAGCTACCCAAACAAAATGTAGCTAGGGAGCAGGGGAAATTTCAAATCTAGTTTGGACAAAAAAACAAACAAAACAAGTAACTCCAAAAATTACTTGGACAGAGCCTTTGCACATCGACCTCATAATCCATTCCACAGTGTGAGTCAGAAATTTTACACAAATCTAGTTACTTCCTGCTGTCTGCTGTTCTATTTTGGTACTCGTCTGAGCTCCATGTGTATACTAAAAGTGACAGATTTAAATTGGCCACTTTGCCAGTGCTAGAGGGGAGAGGAAGGCAGCTACTCTCTCTATTTTTATTTTCTCTTTCTTGGTGAAAATGCGTGGTATTTTACACTCACACCGTTCTGAAAATAATTGATGGGCAGAATGAACCAATAAGTAGAGCAGAGGTGCACAAGCCCTGGTTCTTGATTGTCAAGAAATCCACAATGAATAATCATCAATATCTGAATATAATTGGGGCCAGATAGACCAAAGAGCTTCTCCTACTTCTGTATCAATAGGGGAAGATGCATAGAAGCAGGTGGATTGGCCTAGCTTGTTACATAGGAAACCAGGCCCGTTTGCTTCCATGGTGGAGCAGGGCTCTTCCCACCTGAAGTAATCCTTTTTTTTCTTCATTTCTGACATCCTTGCTCTGGCTTCCTTGTGGCTTTTCAAACTTCTCCCTGACTGCATGGCTTTCTTATATATATATATATATTTTTTTTTTTTTTTTTTTCGTTCTGGCAGTTTCCTTCTGCTTTTGGGCTCACAGCTCAATCGGAACCAGTCCCTGTTAGGCTTACAGTGTCAGTAACCTTCATTTACAACTACCCAGCAGTCCCCTCCCCTCCCCTGTTTTACGTCACTTCCCACCTCGCTCGGCCCAGTCCCTGGCAGTCGCAGACTGCGGTTCCCTCGAGAGATCTGCGTCGTGAGCCCTGAGTCGACCACTAGATGTTGCTATTGACCCCGCTGGCTGGCGTTCCTTCTCCCCCCAGGGTCTGTGCATGCCACCTCTTCAGCAAGCGTGGGGGTGTCCTTGAAACGTGCTCCTCGAGGGCCGCAACCCTTCGCGTCTTCAGCATTTCCACAGTGAGCGTGCATGAGATCTGTCTGCATACAGTGGGGGGCAGTGCATGCAGATAGGACCTCCCCGGAAAACCTGACTGGGCTGTAGCCCCCGAAGGCTCGAGTCTGGGGAGCCCATCAGCGCTCCCATTGGGCTTGACCCCTGACCCCCCTCCTGATTTTTTTAGTTGCTTTCTATTCGGCAGGTTTGTTTTGGTCTAATGATGTCCAGCAGCGCTCCCATTGGGCTTGACCCCCACCCCCTCCTGATTTTTTTAGTTGCTTTCTATTCGGCAGGTTTGTTTTGATCTACTGATGTCAGTTCAGTAATGAATCCCCCTAAATTTCCTGCTCTATTTTTGGTGAGTAGAAGCTGAATGTGTGAAAGAGAATTATGACTTGTAAAATTAGCAAACATGACAAGACCGAGCAGCTGCACACGCATCCAGTGCTGGGGAGCAACTCAGGGGGGAGTCTGAAGGGAGCCTTAGTCTCATTCTTTAAATGCACAGATAGAAAGGGGGGGGGGGGGACAACAATACACCCAAATTTTGACCAAATAAGTGGGCATTCCCCCTTCTAAGTGGGGGAGGCTGGCGATCCCTTGGGACCATCCTCTCCTTTTTATCTGGCAGAGACTCGCTCTCAGTTTGCAGAGCTTGTAAATGCTCCTCTGACACTGGAATAAAGTGACCTGTCCATCAGGCTTGACCGGGTCACTTGCAGTTAATGGCATAAACTTTTAGCAGCTGAAGAGTTCCTTTCACCTGGGGTCATCGTGACAAAGGTGACACGACACGACCGACCGTGAAGCAAGAACAGACTGCTCCGGCCTGACGGGGGGGAGTTGACGGCTCACTTCCGTGAAGCAGGATGTCATTTGTTACACTGCCTACATAGAGCACACAATGCTTGTCTGTCAAGGGCGGGGGGCGCCTGTTCATTCCATAATACGTTAGAACTGTTGAGACACCTTGCCCGCACCCCCCCCTCGTCTGAACAGAAAAGTTAATGTACAGCCACTGTGCATTCTCCCTCTTTAGTGGGGGGGAAGGCAAATGTCATTCAATTGAGCTTTGATTTGTTCACATGAAAGAGTGGTTTGGGTTTTTTTTTTTTAATTAATTTTTTTTTTTAATGCCGGATGTCTGTATAGTCTGGTGCCTAGAAGGCAAAATTAATAATAAAACCTGGGTCTTAAGTAGGAAAAAAAAAACAGCTCTTAGAGTTCAATTACTTCCTGACCTGAAGTTTGGAAATGTTTGCTTGAAGTTAAAAAGAAAACAGTCATGACAGCAGAAAAGGGCCAAATGGTCCATCCAGTCTGCCCAGCAAGTTTCTTCTGGTAATAACTGCCACCTCATGCGGGTTACCCCCATGTAAAAACGTTACACCAAAAGTTAAGACGGATTACCCCATTTCTTCACCTCCAGTCTCTAACCACTCTGTGTTTTCTCCCACACCCTTTCTGAATTCCATTACCGTCCGTGTCCTCGCCACGTTTTCCGGGAGCGCATTGAAGGTGTCCGCCATCCTTTTTCTACAAAAAAAAAAAAAAGTTTCCTTATGTTCCTGAGTCTAACCCCTTGGATCTTCCTATCAGGTCCCCTAGTTCTACAGCTTCCTTTCCATCAGCAAAGGTTTGAATCTTGTGCATTGTTTCCTTGCAGGTATTTAAATCTGTTTCATATATTCCCACCCCCACATAAATCTCTCCTCTTTTCTCTAGATGTACACGTAGCCTTCAAGAAGGGGGCTGACGTGCTGTAGCACGGAACACAGTGCTCCAAAAAATGTAACGCCTATATGGAGAACAGTGTTGGGGGGTCACTTGAGGTTTGAACCTGTGGCTCTGGGAGTTTCAGGCTGGGAACTTGTAGCTAAGCTCCAGAGGCTGCTGGAGCTCCATGGCGTCATAGCATATTTACCCTGTACACCAGAGAGAGTTAGTCCATGCCTCTGCAACATTTTGATTGGACCGGTACTGGGTGTGCCTTAAATTGAGACCAGAAGGCATGCAGTTTGCTGGTCCAACAAATATCTTGGCATCTGCCCTGTGGAAGCTCTTGTCACCTGGCCTCTGATGTTGACAGAGTTGAGTGTACCTGCCTAGTAATCCAATTAATGTGCTCCTGCTCCATACTTCTTTCTGGCTCCTGTCCAGCCCCTAGGCTTCACCTTCACACCTCAGCCTAGCTTCTCCAGGTATGCACCTCCTGTCCAGGGTGATCCCTGATAGCTGGACCTTGATAGCACTGACAGCTTGGATTAACTCATGTATGAAGCTAGGCTGAAGTTGGAGTCCATTGTTGGGGCTTCCAACAGTATGAAAGCACATCGAGGGTTACAGGCCCAATGCCATACCTTTTTTTTGCAAAATGTTTCATCTACCCAACCGTTCCCATAACTACGTATGCTGCCTTCCTTAAAGAGTGATAATTCAAGGAAAGATTAATGTGGGGGGGTTTCCCGGGGTCCATGGGATAGTCCATGTACAAGATCTGTGTGCAACATAATAACAAAGGGCCTCCAGACTAGGCCTCTACGTCATGATTGTCCCTGTGGAGAGGTGAGGAACATAGAGCCATGGGCATGCATGATTTCATGCTTGCAGTCAGCTTTACAGAATGGGCTCTAACCCCCACAGGAGCAAGTTCCAGAGGCTTCACTCCAGGCCCAGCCCGCAAATTCGGTAACCGTTCATGGCTGCAGCAGCTACTCTGGTGCTTGCCAAGAAACTCTTGCACCAGGCTCTGGGGACCCATGCAGGCGGTTCCCAGACTGCTTTAACTGGACACAAGGGAGGGTTCAGTGAGTTCATGAAGCAATGCTGTCTCATGTTCCAGCAGTTTGCTCATGACTACTCCAGCGATAAGGCTAAAGTGACCCTGTCAATTGGCCTGCAATCTGGAAAGGCTTTAAAGCTGCTTTGCTTCTTGCTACAGCATGACAGTACCCCATTCTTGAAGACTACTTAGGATTTATAGGTCCTTGGCCCAGACTTCTGGGAGGCCTTGATCTGGAGAAATTTCTGCCCATGCAATCAGCTTCTTTCTTTGCCTTGTCTAAACCTATTTATTTCTCAAATCTTTTATACCGCACTAACAGATCAAGGTGGCTCACAACAATAAAATACCACAACAAATCACATTTCATAATAAAACCAAATAAAATTAATCACGGCACGGAAACAACCACGCCTTCACGTTTTCCTTAAAACTCAAATAATTAGCCTCCTGCCTTATATCTAAAGCAGTGGTTCTCAACCCTGTCCTGGGGACCCCCCAGCCAGTCGGGTTTTCATGATATCCACAATGAATATGCATGAGAGAAAATTTGCATGCACTGCCTCCATAACATGCAAATTTTCTCTCATGCATATTCATTGTGGTTATCATGAAAACCCGACTGGCTGGGGGGTCCCCAGGACAGGGTTGAGAACCACTGATCTAAAGGAACCTGTACCCAGAAGAGACATTTCTGACTGTAGAACTTCAGCTCCAGTTCCTGTATCCAAGAATCCAGCTCAGACTGTCTCTACAGCTCCAGTTCCAGCTCCCACACCAGGGAAGTCTGCTATGCCTACAGCTGCAGTTCATGGCAACGCACTGGTGAAGTCAGCATCTGTAAATCCATACGGCTACAGCTCCTCTCCCTCTACCAGAAGATCTAGCTCCAGTCATCTTGGTGTCTCCAGTCGCCTGGACCTATGACCTTGCTCCAGTTCCTCATTGCCCCTGGTGCTGCTCCAGTTCCCAGGCCAGGCTCTGTTCCTGATTCTAGCATGGCAAAATTTGTCCCCATGCTGATCCGGACTGTATCTCTCCTGGTTGAGTCTGGGACCCCAGAGGATTTTGGGGTGTTGAGTCCACCTATCAGAACAGAGAAATGCTGTCAGGGTCAACTGAGTTTGAACCTGCAACCCTGGGAGTTGCAGGCTGGAAACCTTCAGCTATTCTACAGAGGCTGCTGGCTCTTCAGGGAGTCGTAGCATGTTTACCCTGTATACTAGAGAGAGTTGGCCATGCATCTGCATCATTTCTATTGGAGCAGCAATGGGCGTGCCCTAAATTGAGACCACCATATAAGGCACACAGTTGATGATCTAGCTAACTTCTTGGTGTCCACCTTGCAGAAGCTCCGTTTGTTTGTTTGTTTGGCCTCTGCTGACCCTGTTCCATTGTTTCTGCTGTATCCTATTCCAGTGCTCCTACTGTGTACCTTTCTCCAGGCCCTGGGCTCCACCATCATGCCCCTGGCCTAGCCTCTCCAGGTATGCACCACCTGTCCTGGGTGGCCCCTGATAGCCCCGACAATTGATCAAAATCTTGAGAACAAAAAGTATGATTACATAAACACTTTTTTTTAATTTGAGCAATCACTAGTTAAACTTCCTGGAAAGAGAATCCTTAAATTGAAAACTGGTGAACTTTCTCCCTCCCTGCCACCTTGATGTCATACCACATCTGCGGAGGTATGTGTCGAGCATTATGCAATTTTTTTGGTTCATTGATTCCTTAATTGATCTGTAAGGAATAATTCATTTGTTTAATGCAGTGGTTACAGTGTTAACATGATTTGCAGCCTTCACATGGTGTTTATTGCACAAGGGTTTTGGATTTCTTAATTAAACTAGTTTTGCAGCTTAGTGGTTAGAGCAATGGGCAGGGAACCAGGGAAGCCAGAGGTCAAATTCCACTACCATCCTTGTCACCTTGGGCAAGTCATTTCAGTCTCCACTTCCTCAGGTGCAAACTTAGAACGTGAGCCCTCTGGGGAGAGGGCAATACCTACAGAACCTGATTGTAACCTGACTTGAGCTTTGATTTTGGAAGGGCAAATAAATATTAAAAATCCCAAGCTAACCTAACTGCCAATGAAAGACTTTATCTGCTTTCACTTGATGTTTGTTTGTCCACTCATGGCTAAAGACCAAATGGTCCATCCATTTTTCCCAGTTGAGATTGTCACATTGGGTAGCCAAGCATACATTATCATTATTCATCCCAACACCAACCCCCTCATTCCATCTCCTTCCATATCTTTTACCTGACCTTTCAACTCTTTTCTTATCAATGCTTACCATCCTAAGCATGCCCAAAATCTGTGGCAGTGATGGCCTTCATCAATTCCACTAGTTGGCAATTTCGGGCTCTGCTATCTTCAACTTGGATTCTTACAAGTCCAATGCTTGCGTCAAAACTCAGGGCCCCTCCTGGGTGGTGTTACATCTTTGCCCTGGCTCAGTGTGTTTGTTTCTCAGTTTGTGGTCAGTTATGCGCCTTTTATATGTGGTGGTGAGGAGGCAGGCACAAACCTAGCAAAGTAAATGAGGGACGACTTATCCCATCTACTGCAAAAGTCACGCTTCTGACCTGCAGCTCTCTCCTGCTTTGGTTGTGTTGCAGAATGTTTACTTTAAAGCTGCATTGCGTTCTGTGGTGCACCAGAAGAGCTGCAAAATGAAAGTTGCACTATGGGGTTACGCCAACCTCGCGTGGGAGAGCATAAACCTCAGGATGAGTAACTGTGGTTTCCCAGATCACCAGCTCTGTAGAATTCAGTTCCTGCTGTGTTTGCACATACAGTAAATAGAGCATTTGCTGTTAAGAGGGTTCGTAAATCCGATCGGTGTGACTGCTCCACCCACCCCAGTAGGTCTGCTTTCCACAGTAATCATGATTTATCTTGAACACCATGCTTGTGTTTGATTTTCACCAGGATCAGATCTGAGGAGCACTGCATCAAGATGCTGCTGTGCCTTTTGCAGGATTACCAACATTCTGTTAATTATTTTTTTATTTTATTTATCAATTTTTATATACAGTCATTCGGTTTTGCCATCACAACGGTTTACAAATTTTCGATGGAATCATTAGGCCATCCCTGCAAAAGATGTCTGGTTTCTTTTTATAATAAAGTACCAAGTAGCTGGCTCTGCTGCTCAGTTTAATCTCATCTATATCAAAATCCAAGGAAACTCAAGCTGATTATAAGTGTGCCCTTTGGGAGGACAGGAGGAATTATTTTCCCTCCAGGCTACAAGCTGCAGTAAATCACCCAAAAGAGCATTTTCTTACAGGGAGGGTCTAGCTAATCCATTGGAGACACATGATTAGTTAAAAGGTCTCTTCTTGAGATTTTTTTACCAACTATTATGATAATAAATTAACTGGTTTGCAGAAAGCTTCAGTCCTTGACAATCAGGCGTCTTTAGATACTTCACGGTAAATCCTTTATTCTATCAAGTGGACATATTTTAGTTTGGTGTAAATCGCTGAAGTAGAGAGGATTGTTTCCAGTCTCAAGTCCTCATTCTGTGTATTAGATCTGTGACCCTTTTGGATGCTTTGAATGCTTCAACCACAGTTCGAGATGCTAGGAAGAATGAGTGGAAGGGTTGGTTCCTGAGCCATTTAAAAGGGCATTAGTGAGACCTGCATTGAAGAAAATGGGACTTCCTACATCTGACCCTTCTAGTTATAGGCCAATTTCCAGTCTTCCAACTAATGCAGTGGTATTGACTCTCAGCCCTCAAGGGCTGCCAACGGGTTGGGTTTTCAGGCTAGCCCTAATGGATAAGCATGAGGTTTGCATGCATGCTACCTTCACGCTTCTTCATGCTCATTAGGGTTCTGCTAAAAACTCGACCTATTGGCAACTCTCGAAGGTTTGGGAGTGAATACCGCAGAAGTATGGCAAAGATTTTTGGAAAAGGGCTGTTTTTTTTTTTCCAATTGCAGATTTCCTTGCAGAGAATCAGATATTGCATCCCTGTCAATGTCTGTTTCACCAGGGCCAATCTAAGGACACCTTATTGGTCCCACTGGCAGACTATATACAGCAGAAAGTTGATGGTGATGGATCAGTGATATTTAGTTTTATTGGAGATATCTGCTGCATTTCATTCCATTAACCGTGAATTGTTATCGAAGTGGCTGTCTTACATTGGAATTGGAGATACACTATGCTGGCGGTTTTGGTTTTTTCCTAACCAGTTGTCAGCAACAGGTAAAATTAGGGGGCAACAGTTTGCTTGGAGACCAGTGATGGTAGGAGTGTTACAAGAATCTACCTTGTCAGTAATCCTTTTCAATCGATATTTGCAGCCCCTTTGTTTCCTTACTCTCCCTTATGGAGTGCAGTTTAGATTTTATACGGGTGATTTACAAAGATATCTACCAGCACAGGCCTGGGCACACTAGGCCTGTGCCTAGAAAGGTAAAACCCTGGGGGGGGGGGGGGAGGGCAGCAGGCTGGCTGAAGATTTGCCGCCTTCCAGCTGTGTTGAATCTCAGCAGAGAACAGCTCCCTGATCCAGCCTCTCCCCTCCCAGGCAGCATGCAGGGAATAGGGGGGGAGAATGGTGAGCCTGGGGCAAAGCAGATCCATTTTAGGCAAGTTAGGAGGGACTGAGTGGGAGGTCACTGGAGGACTAAAAGGGGATCGGCTGTGAGGGCCATATGTGTGAGAGCAGGGATTGGTGCTGTGCGTGTGTGTATGATAGATTGGGTGAGAAGTTATAGAGGGGATTCATGGCGAGAACACATGCCGCCTCCTCGCTCCCCCCCCCACTGCTCCTCCTCTACAGTTCACATCCTGTCTCCTTTTTGATTTTGGTTTCTATCCCACAGATCCAGGAGCCTCCTATCCTTTCTACCTTTCTTTTCTCCATGGATCCTGGCTTCACCCTCCTCTTCTCCCGTCCCAGGTACCTGATCTTGCCCCCCCCTCAATCTTCCTCCTCCTCTTCTTCCCACCCTGTCTGCTCATCTTCTCTTCACACCATTACAGATCCTCCTATCTTTCTCTTCTTCTCACCCTTTTTTTCCCCCTCTCCCCATCCCTGAAGGTGCCGCCTCTTATTGGTTTTTGAGATCCCATTCCTTACCAAGCAAAATGTATAATCTAATTTAAAAGATGGAAATTTGTCAAGGTATGTCAGAATTTTTACATTTTTTGCCACGTAATCTACTCCTGAATTGTCACAGGAATGTATGGGCTATGCCTTAGATCTGTCTGCTCACTGTTGTCTGATCTTATCAAGAGGGTAGGGGGCGTAACAGGACCATCAGTACTTCAAAATCCTCAATCCTGCCAGTATGGGGAAAGCCCCTGGTGACAGCAGATTTGCTATCGCACATGTATTTGGGCAGTGAATGATTTGGCTATCCCGGAATGGCAATTTTAAATGCCAACAAGCACTGAGGTACTTTCGATTAGTCATACTGCTGATTCAGCAAGGTTATCAATTAATGGTCACTCAATTTTTCACAAGTTTGCAGTCTTGGATTCAGTATTGATTCAAAGTTACCTTTGTTTATAAAAGCCTTTTTTTTTTTTTTTTTTTTTTTAATAAATTGCAAGTAATAGTCAAATGTTTTGTCCAGAGTGACTTTCACATGCTGGTTCAAGCATTTGGTTTTTTTTGGTAACTGATTATTGTAGTGCCCTGTATTGTGGATTGCCTAAAAATCATTTTAAATCCCTGCAGCTAATACAAAATGCTGTTTGCCTGGTGGATTACTGGTTGTGCTCTATGGCAGCATATCGCTCCCTCTTTACGAAGTTCACGTTGGTTGCCTGTCGAGTATAAGGTAAAATAGTTGCATTGGTTTACGAGGTATTAAGCTGTAACAGCCCAAGTTACTTAGCTGATTTTTGGGAAGATATATATGCTCAGTTGAACTTTGCAATCTGCTCACAAAGCAGTTCCAGCAGTTGAGCGCTGCTGTTCGCAAGAAACCTGTAAAAGGGCATTTTGTGTTGTAGAGCCAACCCTGTAGAATCTGTTTCCCCGAATATCTTCACAAAATGAAAAGACTATAAAACATTTTAAGCACCGACTTAAGGCAGTTTACTTTCAGTAAGCGTTTGGGTAATGAGTGGTGGGTTAGACCATGTATGGTGGCTTATTCTAGGCAAACCAGAATGTGTGCTAAATTTTTATAAGAGCTTAGTAAGAATATAAGAACATGCCATACTGGGTCAGACCAAGGGTCCATCAAGCCCAGCATCCTGTTTCCAACAGTGGCCAATCCAGGCCATAAGAACCTGGCAAGTACCCAAAGACTAAGTCTATTCCATATTACCGTTGCTAGTAATAACGGTGGTTATTATTTATTTATTTTTAATTTTTATATACCGAAGTTTTTGTAAGAACTACAAATCACTCCGGTTTACATGAAACGATGAATTGCCCAAAAAAGAGAAGGGGGGGCTTTACATGGAACAATAGAACAAATAGTCAATTTAACATAGAACTAAATAAATCTTATAGATAAATATTATAGATACAATTTAACAATTTTACATAGTAATAATGAAATAATATAGATACAATAGATACAATAATAATATAGATATTATCTAAGTCAACTTAATTCATAGCAGGTAATGGACTTCTCCTCCAAGAACTTATCCAATCCTTTTTTAAACCCAGCTACACTGACTGCACTAACCACATCCTCTGGCAACAAATTCCAGAGTTTAATTGTGCATTGAGCGAAAAAGAACTTTCTCCGATTAGTTTTAAATGTGCCACATGCTAACTTCATGGACTGCCCCCTAGTCTTTCTATTATCCGAAAGAGTAAATAACTGATTCACATCTACCCATTCTAGACCTCTCATGATTTTAAATGCCTCTATCATATCCTCCCTCAGCCGTCTCTTCTCCAAGCTGAAAAGTCCTAACCTCTTTAGTCTTTCCTCATAGGGAGCTGTTCCATTCCCTTTATCATTTTGGTTGCCCTTTTCTGTACCTTTGTCAGTTTTTGTTACTAGTGTATTTTACTGTAATCTGTTTAGAATGATATGTTCAACTTAAGCAGAGCATAAGAATTTTTAAATGAATGATTTTAATTTTCAACGTGTACTCATTTTGAATGCAACTACCATCTCAACTTGCTTCTTTAATTCCATGCTTTGTCACGGGCAGGAGAAGGATTGGTGTTGGAATTCCTACCTCCCAGGCTTGCAGTTTTGTCCAAAGCTGCCGGTCAGAGATGTAGGGTCTGCAGCACGTGTTCACCTTTTTTGTGTTAGACATACTGGAAACTCTGAAAAGTATCTTAGCCACTCTTGATTACAGCACGTTTAGGACCTCTAGTCTGCAGAATTCAGAGGTGTGCAAAAAGTTGCGCACGGGAATAAGTATCCACAGAACAGCGTGGCGTATCCATCCCTAGGCGTGATCCGGATGCAGCCTAATATTCTGCCTCTTTGCACAGCTCTGCAGTTTTGGCAGAGCTGTGCAAAGTTGTAAGAAGTTGGCTTGCTTACAGAGAATCCCATGACTGTAAAAATGGTAGGAATGGTCAAATGTGTAGTTTACATCACATACACAGTGATGCAAAAGGCAGAGACAGCATAGAAGCCCTTAAAAAAAAAAAATCACTGAAAAAGTCATTCTGTAAAAGTGCATGAGGCGGTATTTTCTCAAACTGCAGACAATAAAGGTGACCGCTTCTGTTCCCAAAAGGGAGAACTGTAACCTAGTCATGAGTGTGTGTGTGTCTTTTTTTAATATTGTTTCTGTGGTATAGAGTACTAATGAAGGTCACGATGATGTTTGCGTTGCTGTGCCTATAATAGCCCATTAAAATGTGACAGGTTTAATTTTTAACATGTGGAAATGTGTTTTTTCAGCCATTGCAAACACGGCAGTAAGTGTATCCATGTAGAGTCCTTTTAACGTTTTGTAGAACAACGTTTGGGCACCAATCTTCTAGCAGAGTTATTGCTCGGATTTTTTTTTTTTTTAAACCATTCTCGGGAGGCGGGGTGTATGGCTCCACATCTTCATTTAAAATGGTTTTGTCCCTGTGCTGCCCCCTCCGAGAGGGAAGAGAAGGTGGGCTGCCATTCTGGCTGGCCAAAGAGCAGGAAGCGGCTAGCAAGGCATCCCGTCACCGGTGCATACCGTCTGGGAGAGGATACTTGGCAGGGTGTAGATATGAAAGGGTACATTGAGACTAATATTTACATGTATAATACAAATGTAAAACAAACCCCACAAGATAGCATCTGAATGTGGCTGCGTGGAGTACAAGCTTGCTGCCAGCACGGCTCTCGGGAGTGACAGATGTAGAATTACCAGCTTGGCAGCTTAAGCTGCCTAGGACGAGGGCGGAAACCTCTTCAGGGGGAGGTTTTCAGAGCGGATTAGAGAACCTCTGGGAAAGTTAAAGCAACGTGGATCCTGTCTGCAGGTGGGGAGGATGCCTGCTGTCCTCTCCAGGCTGATGTACTAAAGTCCCATCCTCCCCCTTTTTTTTTTTTGTTTTGGTCTGTGGGGAAAATTGCTTATCGCATACCCCCCCCCCCCCCCCTGAGTTCTGCCTCTTCTGTGTGGCTGGACAGTTGACCAGACCTGTACTTTGCTCGGTTAAGGACAGATATTGTAGCAGGAAGGAATTTTTTTTTTCTGTTTGTTTATAGGTTTTGCGAACAAATAATTAAAAAAACAAACAAACCCCAAAACAAATCCACGCCCAAATCCTATCTCCCGGACCCTCGCTCCGAAAATCTCAGTCCTTGCACGCAGTTAAGAGGCGGTTTTTATTGTGGGAGAGGTACAGGTTCGCCCTTTCTGCTTGTTTGTCTGTCACGTTGCCCCGTAGCTGGCAGCGCTTCTCATTCCTTCCATCCGTGTCTCGCGCACCTTTGGCCGCCGCGCGGTCTTCTGCTTCCCTTCCAGTAATTGGGGGTCATTGAACTCGGCGGCGGGTGGCTTGGGAAAACGCTTACTGCCGCAGCTCCTGCGGGCGCTGGGTCTCGGAACTCGGCACATGCAGCTCGGATTTTTGTGTCTTTACATTTTTTTTAACCCCTTCAACACACAGTGTGCGACAAAAAGTGACCCCACGGTATTGAGCCATAAAGGTGCTGGGGGGGGGTAAATGCTGAGCTCCCTAGTGTAGAGCCAGGGTTGCTCAGGCAATAAAGGAGGAAGAGTATTTTTTTTTTTTTAAATTAAAAAAAAAAAATCTTGGCTGCACATACTTCTAACATTCAGAGGTGTAGGGAATTTTCCCAGGCGAGAGTCTGTTCAGGAGTTTGAGTTGGGAAGGGGAGCAAGAGAGCGTGGAAGGTGCTTACCTAGGATGCCGAAACCATAGGTAAATGCCTACAGGGTAAAAGTGTACAACTTCTGAACATACTTTTTTCCTCTCTTTAATTTAGAATTAAGGGGAGTTTGGGCTTTTGACTACCGGAAACTGGAGCATCCTTCCTATCGTGGAATATTTTGACATCCAGAAACCTTTAAATTGAGCTGAGCCCCTGGTGGGGACGAAGCAAATCCCCTGAGTGCAGGGCAGAGCTACGGGTCGGCACCTTGGGGTAGTTTTGTGTGCAGATTTCCACTTGAGCTGCCTTCTGGAACATCCACGCTGCGGTCTCTCGATGTGTCCAGAATTTAAAGCAGTCTACTGCAAGTGTGTGCACAGCTTGTGTAATCATCTGAAGATCCTTCTAGAAAACGAGTAGCATAAACTCTGTCACATATGAAGACGGGGGACGTCTGTGATCTGGAACACCCCACGTTGAATGTTTTAGGGTAATTGTTGCCCAGAATCCAGTTTAAACCTGGGAAATTGTTATAGATTGCTGGATCAGGAGTAATTTGAGTTTGTAGTTGATTTGGGATTTTGAATTTAATTCTGAAATGGGCTACTGACAGACAAAGCCTGGTAAATACCAGTTACATTCAGACAGGTAGAATGGAGCAAAATGATTAATAAGATTTCAAAAAGTGTGTTTCTTTTTTTTTTTTTCTCCAGGACCAGATATACTAAGTATTTTCCCCATAGACACAACATGGGAAAACCTCCACTAGCAATCTACAGTTTTAACGGGTTCTGATCAGAAAGGGTCGGATTATATTAAGTGGTTTTATTTGTTCATATATTAGAGGAGAAAAACTTACATAAGACTTGCCATACTGGGTCAGACCAAAAGGCTATCAAGTCCAGTATCCTGTTTCCAACAGTGGCCAAGCCAGGTCACAAGTACCTGGCAGGATCCCAAGGGGTAGACAGATTCCATGCTGCTCATCCCAGGGATAAGTGGATTTCTGCAACTCCACATTAACAATGGTTAATGGACTCTTCCTCCAGGAACTTGTCCAAACCTTTTTTTAAATGCAGCTACTCTAATAGCTTTCACCACATCCTCTGGCAACAAATTCCAGAGTTTAATTATTGGTTGAGTAACAAAATATTTTCTCCTATTTGTTTTAAATGTACTACTCAGTCTTTGTACTTTTCGAAAGAGTAAACAACTAATTTGCATTTACCCATTCCATTCTTCTCATTATTTTATAGACCTCTATCATATCTCCCCTCAAGTCCTCTTCTCTCCAAGCTGAAGAGCCCTACCCTCTTTAGCCTTTACTCATAGTGGGGAATCCTTCCATCTCCTATCATTTTAGTCACCCGTCTCTGTATCTTTTCTAACTCTGCTATATCTTATTCTGAGATACTGTGACCAGAATTGCACACAATACTCAAGATGAGGTCGCACCATGGAGCAGTAGAGGCATTATGATATTCTCCGTTTTATTCTCCATTCCTTTCCTAATAAGTCCTAGCTTTCTATTTGCTTTTTTTGGCTGCCGCCACACACTGAGCAGAGGATTTCAACATATCCACAATGATATCTAGATCCTTTTCCTGAGTGGTGACTGATAGTGTGGAACCTTACATTCAGGTCGATACAGTAACTTGCAGTTAAAGATTGCCCGTCTGTAACGTGCTGGGAGCGCACAATACAGACGAGTAAGGCGATCCAGCGATACAGTCTCCAGTTTCACCCGTCTTTAGCGCTTCCTAAAATAGACTCATAACCCTTTCCGCACCCAGCATGTAAATGAACGAAAAAGCTGTATAATGAAGGAATTAGCTATTCCCCTCCGATACTGTAACGGGCGCTGATACTATCTCCTCAGTAACCCGCTGTTTTGCCGCGGCCTTAACGTGTTAGTTTACCGCCTCCCCCTAGTAGGAGTTAGTGTAGTGTAAAAAACATTGCTTACCCGCCCTGGTCCCATCCGGTCTCCGGTCCAGCCCGTCCGGTCCCCTCCTCCCGAAGCAAAAAAAACCAAAAAACGAAAAAGTAGCAAGGCTCGGGCCTGCTACGGCAGTCCCTTCTCCCTTCCTCCCGATTTCGCACGGCCATTCATCCAGGCAGAGGGAACCGGTGGCAAAAACGGCCCACGGTTCCCTCTGCCTGGATGAATGCACGGCCGCCGGCAGTGAAGGAATGGCCGTGCGATTTCAGCGCTGAAGGCAGTCACATGCCGTGACGTGACGTCACGGCATGTGACTGCCTTCAGCGCTGAAATCGCACAGCCATTCATCCAGGCAGAGGGAACCGGTGGCTAAAACGGCCCACGGTTCCCTCTGCCTGAATTAATGCGCGCCTGTGAGACCCGGCCGGGTCGCACAGGCGCGCATTAATTCAGGCGGAGGGAGCCGGCGGCGAAAGCGGCCTCCGGCAACCCCCACCGGCAGTGAATGCGCGCCTGCCTGTGGGGGTTGCTGGAGGCCGCTTTCGCCGCCGGCTCCCTCCGCCTGAATTAATGCGCGCCTGTGCAACCCGGCCTCGTTTGAACACGCGCCCACCTGCCCCCCGGATCCTGCTGCCGCGCCCGCCCAATCGAACACGCGCCTACCCGCCCGCGGCCTCGATCGAACACCCGGCTCCCGCCCGCCGGCCGCCTGGACCCACGCCGCTGCCTGGATGACCGCATGAAAGTGACAGGTATTTAAAAAATTTTTTTTTTTTATAACACTCAGGTTTTTACATATTTTTGGTTTTTTTTTTTTTTTTTTTTTACACTTCCTGGTGCCTGCCATTTCAAATGTCATTTGAAATGACAGGTACCAGCGCACCCAGGTTACTGTATAGGCGCTGTATTAAGCGCCTATACAGTAAAATGGGTTACGCGGGCATAACCCTTCCCTAACGCTTTAAAGCCACGGCATGCATTTGCATGCAATTAGAAGAGAGTATCGGGGACTAAGTGAAGAGAACTGTGCGTGCGGGGAGGAAGGGTGCGCCTGACACTGCCGCACTGTTTCTACCGCGGCCTTACTGTATCGACCTGATTGTGTAGCTAGAATTTAGATTGCTCTTCCCGTAGATGATAACATTTTCTAAACTGAGGCGTAAGCGAATATGTGTGCACGTTTGTTGGCCCGTGCCCAAGGACACGGCCATCTTATAACACATGCGTATATATGTGCTCATGTTGTAAAATAGCCTGACCGCATGCAATTTTAAATAGACATGCATCTATGCACGCAAATGCCACTTCTATCGCGTAAGTGGGGGGATTTTAAAAGACCATGCCATTAACAGTTTCCCAGGTCATTCCCTGTTCACCCAAGTAAGGGGTAAGACTTCCAAACCCCCCTTAGTTTATTAGCCTCCTTTCTCCCCCTGTTAGCCCTGACCTATAAAATCCTGCTGATCTGCCTAGAATATTTTGTTTTACAACATGCACGTCATCCATAGTAGAAGTAAAGTTACACGGCAGGGGACCCCGTTGCACGCCTGTGCGTGTAAGTACTTACGCACTAATTTCAAGTTAAAATCCAGGAATGCCCATGCCCCGCTGAGACCCGCACCCTCTTTTTTTTTTTTTTTTTTTAACTTTTCATTTGTGCACACAGCGGCAAGTGCACACGCATCCAGGTGACTTTTTAAAACCGCTCGGTGCACGCCGGCCCAACTTTTTGGCATGCACCGGGCTTTAAGTGTGTCGCTTTCAACATTAAATGTCAGCTGCCATTTGCATGCCTAGTCTCTCATTCTTGCAAGGTCCTCTTGCAAATTCTTACAATCCTTTTGTGATTTAACAACTTGAATAATTTTGTGTCCTTTGCAAATTTGATCACCTCACTCATTGTTTTCCATTTTCAGGCCATTTATATATGTTAAGAAGTAGTGGTCCCAGAACAGATCCCTGTGGCACTCCACTATTCACCTCTTTCTATTGGGAAAATTGATCATGTAACCCTGCTCTCTGTTTTATATCTTTTAACCAGTTCCCAGTCCACAGTAAGACATTGCCTCCTATCCCATGCCTTTTTAATTTCCTTAGAAGTCTCTCATGAAGGACTTTTGTCAAAAATTGTCTGGAAATCCAGATATATTCTATCAACTGGCTGACCTTTATCCACATGTTTTACACCTTCAGAAAAATATAGCAGATTGGTGAGGCAAGACTTCTCTTGGCTAAATCCATGTTGGCTTTGCCCCATTAAACTATGACTATCTTGTGTTGAGTAATTTTGTTCTTTATGATAGTTTCTACCATCTTGCCTGGCACTTGACTTCAGAGTCACCGATTTGTAGTTTCCCAGATGACCCCGGAACTTTTATAAAAAATTTGTGTTACGTTGGCAACCCTCCAGTCTTCAGGTACCATAGATGATTCTAAAGAGAGTTCACAAATTACTAATATCAGGTCTGCAATTTCATTTTTCAGTTCCTTCAATACTCTAGGATGTATACCATCTGGTCCAGGTGATTTTCTAATCTTTAGTTTGTCAATATGTTTTATTATATCTTCGAGGTTCCCTGAGATTTGTTTCAGTTCATCTGAATCATCACCTTTAAATATTTCTGGCATGAGTATCTCTTATCTTCCTCAGTAAAAATTGAAGCAAAGAATTAATTTATCCTCTGATAGAAATCCATGGAGGCTGAATCATTTCTAAAGAGATCAGGAAGTACTTTAGAGATGGTAGCACATCCTCACCTGTTCTAAAAGTTGCCCGTTGCTAAGACTGGTTAAAATGTATGGTTGTAATTTGAAAAATTATATGCTATGGTTCAGAGTTAGCCAAGCTAAAAAGAGTTAAATGTGCATCACAAATATTTATTTTTGCTTGCACACAGTCTTATCTCTGCTTGATTGGGAAATGTAACCAGAGACAGTCTGAGCTCCAATTTCCTTGTGTTATCGGACTAAGGTTGTCATTAATCTGTTTTACCAATGGATGGATAGCAACTAAGCTGTAGGATTTTAGATTTGTTTATACTACAGCTGGTAACCCACACTTGGATAAGCCACATAATCTTGTGTTTATCCTACAAACTAAGCATACACAGTGGCTGCAAAAACAGGCCATGAATATAAGTACAACTATCAGATGGTCTTTTCACAGTAAGCTAGCTGTGTTTATCAATCATATTTGATAAGAGTGTAGATTGTGAAATGAATAAACAATTTCAGCCTATTATAAACCCAGGTTACATGCTGCCTTTGTAGATAATATGCATGTTTGGTTTTGTTGCAGTTTGCTTTCTGCATTGAGAACTGAACAGGCCTTTCAAGGAGCCTCATGCTTGTTTGTGGCTTGATATTTCTTTTCTTTTTCTTTTTTCTTTTTTTTTTAAATCAAAAGCAAGATAAGGACATGTTCAAAGTATTTTATTTTCATTCACTCTGGGACAGGTCCTGCAAATATTCTGTGTGTGAAGGAGAGTGTAGTGGGCAGCTGCTGATGTACATTTAGATATTGGTAGGCTTGACTCTCACTGCTCATGCCCAGTAAGGAGGACGAAACAAACAAAGGATAATGCAACTTTTTTTTTTTTCTGTGTTTTGTCCAGCTTATTTCACTTTCACTACTTTTTTTGAAATCAAAGGACCATAATGCTTCATGGATATGTAGGAATAGATTTCACTGCTTCTGAATTACTGAATCAACCTAGTTGACTACAAAAGCAAGTGTCTGTGTATGCGTGTACATGTATTTGTTATGTATCTGTGCATATGTTTTAATTCTAAATAGTGAATATTTCTTTTAAAAAGAAAATAAAATTGGGTCTCTTCTCATATGGTTTTGAACTGCTCCATAAAAATATTTATAAAGCTTCTTTAAATAGAGCCTTGACATTTATCGTTGGCTGTCCTGGTTTTTGCAAGGTCGGCTTACTCAAGTGGGCAATTTTATTTAAAAATAAAAGGCAATACATCATGTGTTTGGATTAGCCCAGTTGTGGTTGCCTTGCTTCCAGTGCAGTCATCTTGTTTGCCTTGCATTGGGGGGTCAGAGTTTCAAGGCAGATGCAAAAGTAAAACAAATAGCTGATGTTCACAAAACCAAAGAACAAGAAAAAGCTTCCCCCCCCCCCCCCCCCGTTCTAAAACTCCCCTTCAGTTGTCTGAAGTGACTTGGGTTTCTGCTGTGTGTTTGTCGTGAATGCCGCTGGAGACTCCACCTACCATCTTTTTACTCCTTCTGCTGCGTATTGTCTGACTCCCTGCTCCTCTTAAACCCACTTCCGTGCTTGCCTTTGAGCTACCCCTGCACCTCTTGACTTTCTGGAGCTGCCTTGCCCTCCCATCCTCTGAGGCAGTCACAGCAACAGCTGATAAAAAAAAAAAGTCAAAATGCAGGAACAATTGAAAGCAAGCCAGGACAGTGGGCAGGTGAAGAGCTGTATTTTTCTCGGGAGCAGCTTGATTTCAGAATATTTTGTGCCAAAGGGAAAGACTTATTGTATCTGTGTTCTCTACTTCGGTGAGACTGCATCGTTGCAACGAGAAGTAGGTTTTAAACAGTGACCAAAACAAAGAAGCGTTCACGAAGACGGAAGAAAAAAGTAAGCAAAAGAGAAGGAACGTTAAAAGTAGGTGACTTGGCAAAAGGGGAACAGTTGATGGTTTTGCAGAGCGAGATTTGACAAAGGGGGAAAATCTTGCCCTTGCAAAGTTGTCAGCCTTAGGCCGCGTTATCTTGTAGTTGATCAATGTGGCTTTCCTTGAGTCGATTGCATTTTTAAATATTTAATAGCACAGCAGGAAAAATAGGTTGGTTTAGCAATAGCTGTTTGCAGCATTTGCTGTTCATTTTAGAAGCATCAGCTCGCAGGAAGCCAGCAGTGTCCTGAAAATCACTTAACATAGGCTGCACTACCCAGCCTTCTCCAAATAAATAATCTGCCACTCATTATGCAAATTTATTAAATCAAACATCCTAATAAATTCTAATACCAAATGCATGATAAGATTGGAATAAATAGGCAAAGTTTATTCCTGGGGGAATTCTGCGCAAAAACATTCTGTGCGCACATTCTCTAAATTCTGCACATTTTGTCAAAATAACACACTTTTTTTTTTTTTTTTGCGAATTCTGTCATATGCTTTTTCTCGCATATCTGTCACGCACATGTTCTGTCTCCCCACATACAACACTCTCACTCTCACACTCTTCCCCTCCCCCCACACATACGCAGACACCCACCCACCCACACGGTCTCACACATACACTCACAGGCCTGGGCTTGGGCCTTTTTTTCAGGTCAAAGGAGGAATCTTATCTCTACCTGCTCTAGGCCAGGGGCAGCAACCTGTGGCATGGCACTGGACAGCTGAGCGCTGCTACTGAATCAGGAAGCTAGCTCCAAGCCTCACATGCAGCAGGAGTTGTATTTAACCAAACATCTCCAGCCGCTGTGGGGCTGGTTTCGTGCAGCAGGAGATGTTTGATCAAATGCAACCTCTGAGGGTGAAGTCAGTCCGCTTAGCTGTCCAGTGCCAGGGCATACATGTAAACGGCCGCAGGCCTCTGGCCCAGAACAAATGGAAATATGAATCCCCACTTGACCTCTGCCCGGTCCCCATTCACCTGCCTTCCCCTCAACCCTCAAGCCACCACAAACACCTTTCTTCCCCCCCCCCCCCCCCCCACCAATTGTATGGTCCTGGCCTTCCCGCACTGGAGCTTGCTAAACTCGCCCGTGCCGCGCTGCCTCCCCGCACGTATGATGATGCTTCCTCTTCTGGCAGGCGAGCATGCTAGCAGAGCAGTCTCGGTGGCAGTATAGCCGAGACCGATATGCTAGGCGAGGGAGGAAATCTGCAGGAAGCGAGAATTCTGCGCAAATTCTGCATTCCGCAGTAGTGCAGAATTCCCCAGGACTAAAAATTCCTTTCTGCTTCCTGTCTCTGGCCTGCTGGTAGATTTGTTTTCCGTTTTCCTATTTCCCCCCCCCCCCCCCCCCCAAAATCCAAACTGGCTCCTCTTATCCCTCTTTCTGTCTCCCCCCCACCCCTTACTGCTTAGGCCAACTGGCCCTGGCATGCTGATGGGTGTCTCTCTCCTTTTGAGACCTGCCCCTTGAGACCTCCAACCTACTCTGCATTCTCCCTCTCCCCAGGGTTCCCAGTGGCTGGAAGCTGGGACATGCTGCTAAATAAATGTTTAGAGAAGGCCGTAGGTGATGGCTGTTTTTTATACGCCCTCGGCCGCTGAAGGGCGGCCGTGTCATCTGGGGATCAGAGTATTACTGCAGGTAGCATTAGCAGAACATAAGAGGCAATAGGTCGTGGGTCTGGCAATCGTGATGTAGCTCACACAAAAAAAAAAAAAGCTGAGAGGAGTTGGAAGTGGCCTGAGGATCTCTTCCTTGGGAGGAAATTGCAGCCCGGGCATGCAGGAAGAGGCAGTGCGTGCAGGGCTGGATTTTAGGCGTAGGCATCATAGGCCCATTCCTTGGCTGCCCTAGTGTAAAGTACTCCCTCTGCTGCTCTCTGATTTTCCAGGGGAGAAACTGCTAGCGCCAACGCTTCACCTATGGGCTCTGTAATCTTAAAGTGGTGGTGGTTCTGGGTTCCGGCTGAGCTGTCTTGCAGGGGAGAGGAGGCCCTGGGATCCCAGCCCCAGGCGAGGAGAGCTATGGTTTGACCAGCAGGATTTGGGGAAACCAGAGAGTGAAATAGTAAAGTGAAGGAGGAAAGGAACAAGGCAGATGGCAAAAAAAAAAAAAAAAAAGGCTCGAGAGAGAGAAGCAGGTAAAGGGGTTGAACGGGAAGAGAATGACTGATGAGGTTGTGGATGGAGAAAGAAGGAAAGAACTTTAGGGAAAGGGAAAAAGATTTTGGAATGACACAGAGGAGGAAGAGGGATGTATCAGGAAAAACAGGAGCAGGGAAGAGCAAATATGGTAGGGGGAACTAGCAGAGAGTAAAAGGTGTCAAGTCATGAGTGATGAGAAAAAGAATGAAAAGAGCAAAATTAGGCAAACCAAAGAAGATGAGAGAGAAACACAGACAATGTTAATCTTAACTCGTCTTCACCGTTTTACATTTACTGCATACATTTGGTTTGCTGCTACCCACTTTTCTTGTGCAGCAGTGACTCCATCAAAATACCTTTGCTGTAAAATATTCCCAAATGACAGGCCCTTTTTTTTCAATCCACATAAAGGCGATTAAATATTAAAATCAAGTAGATAAACCAAAGAGGAAAGCTCAATACAAAGCTTTTAAGAGGGAGCGACTGGTTTCAGTACTCGGAGTTTATTGTTGAGCGGCTTCCAAGCTCCTTTGGGAAGTCACGTGCCCCGTTTCTATATCTGTAAGCTCATGTGCCTCTTGTAAATACATTATCCTCTGTTTCTAGGGAAACTATCCCAGCAAGCAAATGGATGCTCCAGAATATTAACCCCCTTTTAATCCCCTGGGACCTAGCAGCAGAGAATCCGGTTCTCAGACATCAAAGGGTTCCTTGCTGTTTTCCGGGACCACGACTTGGCAGCAAAGATTGGAGGACAATTTACGAGAGACTTAAAAAGTGTGGTGCACCGTGCACAGGCGGGCTTTAGTTTCATTAAAACAAGAGTTGTGTGTGTTAAAAAAAACCAAAAAAAACAAACCCCCGAGTTTGCATTGGACTGTGCGCATACAAGCGATGTTATTATCGGTGCTTATTACTTTCAGGGAAAGCTGTACTTTTTCGTCTCTGACAGCACGTTGGATGCTGCATTTGCTTCCTTCTCTTCCTCGCTGCTTGGGGCTCCATTCTGCCAGTCCGTCCGCCTCTGCTGTACTCCCTGGGTGACAGAGGTGGGCATCAGCACTTCTTGCACCCAGCATATCACAACGCTGCGTTTAGTTAGAAAACGTTATGTTACTGTGTGAGGGTGTGTGTGTATCAGATCATTTCTGATGCAGTTTTCCTCTTTGTGAGCTTTTTTATTTTCTCGGTAGTGGGGGTGGTGGTAAGAGAAATTCTCTTCCTAAAATAAAAAAAAATACCACAGATCAGCTCTGGTGACTAAAAGACCTGGGCAGATTGGATGGATCCTTATCTGCTGATATCTCTTCCCTGAGCCTTAGGTAACAGTTGATCTCTGCTAAAATCTTGTTTTTAACAATTCAAAGAATTTCTCCCACAGAATACTCCCCCTTTTTGCAAGCACTGCCTGTCCTCAGATGTTTGCATTTCCCTAGAAAGTTTTTGTGCTTTTGATGTGTTGCTCTGCCCCGTGGGTTTCTGGCTGAAGAGCTGGTTACGTGGCTGCGATGGTCACGTCACTGGAGATTAAACCTGCTTCTGCTTACTCTCTACCTGCCCTTTGTAACTCTGCCTCGCTGGCTCGTAAGTGTGTCTGAGCCTCCTCTGATGTCTTTTTTTTTTCCGTTCGGCGTTTTATTTTAATATCCTGCTGTTCTGGCTCATGAAATAGCAACAGCTTTACAGCGTAGGGCTACAAGCGTCAGTGGCTGGACGCGATGACTGTGCAAGTAATGTGGCAGGAAAGGGAACGAGCTTCATTAGCTCATGGCAGTACTACCCTTGTGCTGGCACCATGGCAAAAAGGACACTCTGCACGATTCTGTTAGGGAAATTGTCTCGCTCTTATTCCAGTCGTTCCCTAATCTGGCCCTAAAGGGGCCACGGACCAGCCTGGTTTTTGGCTTCCCTCGGACTGGATTTGGGGACCTCTGCAATAATTGATTTATGTGCACTGCTTCTTTGTTGCTCAGGGATGGCCGACTCCAATTCTCAAGGGGCCACAGACATGTTTTTGAGTTTCAGGAGATTCACCATGAATAAAGGATCTTGTGTAAATAAAAATGCAGTTTGATGGATTGTGGGTTTTTTTTTTTTCTGAAATTCAGATGCAGGCAATGTGCGGTCTCTGAGGACTACATCTGTTCACCCTGTTCTAAATACACAGAAGTAAACGTTACCAAATAAAAAAAAAAAACCAACCAATATCAGGTGTCACCTTTTTATTTGGACTAAATTAATACATTTCTTGACTAGCTTTTAACAGCTAAAACTCTTTCAAGTTAGAAGTGTGTTGTTAGTGCAATAAAAAGATGTCACTTGATCTATTTTGGTTATTTCTGTGCATTCAGTTGGACTAACTAGCAGTGCTTGCTTGTGCCTGTGTTAGGCAGGGAGTGGCAGAGACATTGGATACTTACTACAAGATGAGGGCAATGGTTTCCTCCATGTCTTGGATTTTTCATTTTCCCTCTTTCCTATATTTCCTCTCTCTCCAGGATAGTCGTAGTTTCCCTTGCTGGCCTCCAGGGCTGGAATAAAGTCATGTCTGAGAATCACACTAATTGATACATTTGTTGCTCCAACTCATTCTGTGGAATCCCTCTTCTGTAGTGGGTTTGTTGCTGGGCCCCTAAATAGTGGCAGCCATCTTCCATAAATGGCTCTTTTTTTAAAAATAAAAAATTCTTTTTTTTTTCCCCACTTAGCACAGAATGAAAGACACATGCCACGAGTGAGTACTCATTATGTGGAGCGGTGTTTCTCAGTCCAGTCCTGGAGGCAACACCTAATCAGCCGGGTTTTCAGGAGAGCCATACTGTGAATATGCATGAGATGCATTAACATACAGTAGAAACTCAGTGCATGCATATCTCTGTCATGCATATTAATGATCAATATTCTGAAAAGCAGACCTGCATGTTGTGCTCGCAGAACAGGGCTGGGAGATGCTGGTCTGGAGCAAATCCCCCATGAACGTGTGCATGGGCAATGCTCCAAGCCTGTAGCTGGCCAGATGCTCTTTCCAGAACAGTGACAGTTTTTTGTTTTGATCATGAGGAACATACATCTTATGGTTGTCAGTGATATGTATGACTTTTAACATTTTTGCCTTGCTGTCAATTGCCTTTCTTTAAAAAAAAAAAAAAAGAAAGGAAGGAAAGTGGACAGTTGCAGCTTGAGGTCACGTGACGAGGTCTTCATTTGCAGAAGGGCTTGGTCTATTCTGCATCTGTGGCAACACTCTCTCTTGAAAAGAGCGTCCTGTAAAACCATAAAATCAAGCCTTTTCTGGTTTTAAAAAGGGCTCTGCCGCATGCTACCAGGACATGTAATTGAGTTGGTTAATTAAACATTAAGATGTTTTAGAAAAAGGGGGTGACATCTGTAGCGGTCCCACTGAGAGAACTGCTTAAAGGTAAAAATTGGTGCCTGTGCATAACTGTCCATTTCTGTGCTCGGTAGAACTAGTCTGTGTTTACCAGCACTGCCCCTGAATATTTGTCTGATGAAGGTATGTGTTTTCCCTTACCATGCATGTGAAGGGGGCTGGCCCCAGTACTGAAGGACAGTGCGGCCATGCTGGAAGTTCCCCCTTTAAGGGTTCGGTGCATCGGAGCCAGCAGGGTTAGGAAGAGTCACTAGGGGGGAGAGGGAGGACAGCTAGGCCCAGTATCCTGTTGAAATTTGTCATAGGAGGGGATGTGGAAGGGCTTATCTTTGGAAAAGACTACTTATTCTTCCGGTTCTAATAACTTGTTTCATTCTCTGTCTTAGCTGAAGGTCGGATGCCGGCAGGGTGGAGTGGATCCCATAGCCTTTCTCTGGGAACGGTTGTCTGGGCCACAGCACTCCCTAGACAACCGCCGTTCTCGCCACACTATTTTTTTTTTTTTCCTCTTTTCAGATTTTATGCTGTGCAGTCTGTTTCTTGAAGAGTTCACAATGGTTCCTTTTGTGGCACAGAAAAGCTTCCTCTGCAAGAGCTCGCCGTGTGGCGTGGCCTAAAATTCTGCGAATTTACACTGGACAGCGGAAGAATACAGGTGGAGATAGTTTCTGTGTTCTTGTCTGGTGAACAGTGGGGCATTAATTGAAATCCGCAGGTGGTTTAGGTTTCTTGATGCTGACTTGCACAGCACAGGGGTGTGTACCATGGCCTTTCATAGCTGCTAGGCCTTGAAAGCACTAAAGCTGGCTAGTGCGGGCATTGGGAGCGAGTAATCCTGTGTTTTACATCCAGTCTGTAGAAGTATCTTCTCTCAAACTCGGAAGTGATTGATGCTCTGTGAGACTTTTGTTTACAGTTGCTGATGGCCCCCCTGGGCACCCTCGTACAACATTTCTGCAGCCCACAAATCTGCCTCTTTTTCTCTACTAGCTGCCACTTCATGCTATTTTTTTTTTTTTCCTAGGGGGGGACCAGTCAGCAGCTGGGAGGGAGAGGAGCGGGTGCAGGGGAGGTGCAAGCCGTCATTTAATTCAAAGATTGGCGCTGTGGGTATAAGAATACATGGAGAATGTGCTTCAAGTCGGGACCTTTCCTTTCAGTGTGCTCCTTAGCCATTTCAAAACTATACTGCTAGGTCATTTGGGAGTAGATGAAGCATATTTATTCCTCTCCGAAGTCTGCATTTAAAAACGCGTTTAATTTTTCTATTGCCACTGATCCATAATACTGCGGACCATAGCTCTCAAGAATGGTGGAAAATAAAACCCAGATTGTGAACAAAGGCCACAGAGAAAAATACCTCTTGCAAAGAAAATGATAAACTGGATCCTCGTGGTCTTAACAGCACTGGCAATTTGGACACCATGCGCAACTTACCAGTATTGCAGACAGACCATTAACTCCCAGCCAAGCATAACTTCTGTTGAATTTTCCTGATGGTGTCTGAGCTCCTTTAAACAAAGTTAAAAAATTAGATGACACAAGCAGTATGCTAAGTAAAGAGCACTGACTCAGAAGTTCAAGCACGTGGCTCCGTAACACTGCCACATCTAAGACTTTGAAAAATTAACTTCTCCATGAGGTGTCTAATACCTTATGCATCCTGTGGGGGTTAGCTGAAAGGGTGGCTGTCTTGTGGATTTTCAGTACAGGCACAGCCGACCACCCAAGCATCGTCATATTTGCATATAATGGAAGCGGTATGTGCAAATTTATCTCATGCGTGGCCGTAGTGCGCATCCAATTCGGCTTTGGGAACCAGCAGCTTTGAAAAATGCCTCCTGCGGTTTCCACTGCTTTAGAGCAGGGGTGGGAGGGGGCCCTCTGGCCCTCAAAGGCTCTTTCAGGATTATCCCTGACTGATTAGCGGCCCTCGAGGGACCGGAGGGTTCCCCACACCACTTTTTAGAGGGAGGTTTTTCAGCAAAAGGACAGAAGCTAGGAAGAGGAAAGCGGAGAGGCATTTGGTATACAGATGCCACGGTGCAATCGTATCTCCCCTCCCCAGTCAGTAACCTTGAGAGGGGAATGCAAGCCTGTTTTTTCCCCAGCACTGCCTCCTAAGGAGCTCTTCCTGCCTCTTGTGTGATTGGCAGGAGTGCTCCCTGACCTGCTTTCCATGGGAATTTGAGGGGGGGCGGGCGGGGAAGAGGCAGTAGTAGATGGCGGTCAGTGGTGCTCTGACCAGGAGGATTGGTACAGGGGTCCCCTTCCTCGTGGCCCCCATCTGTTGCTCCTCTTTCTGTGGAGGTTTAACTTGGCAGACTGCAAAAGATGAGTGCACCCAACCTGCTGAAACTTGGACAGCTTCCCGGGACTGCCAGCACAGGATATTGGGGGGGGGGGGGGGGGGCGGCGGTGTAAGGAGAAGGTGAAGTGGGAGGGGACCATCTGAGAGTGGAGGGAAGGGCATTGGACCACCGGCTGCCACTGTGAAAACTTAACAGCTCAGTCTTTTTTTTTTGTGCAGCACATTGCTAAAATCTCAGCGGGCGATTTGTAACTAAACCAGGAGCTTAAAAGTGTAACTGAAACAACTAAAGTGTTGGTGAGGCAAACTGGGTGACTGAGGCTCTTCCTGGGAAATATCTTCCATCAGTAAGAGGTTAATGAGATTAGGAGCCAGATGTGCGAAGCTTGTCTTCCTGTAGACCTAAAACGGGAAAAACCCTCGAGTACATGGGCATCGATGTCCTCTCTCTAGAGCAGTGTTTCCCAAGTGGAGTGCATCTTCAGACCTGATCAGGCATGCCACAGAAAAGTCACCACTGCCCAATGCTCGGATCCAGGCCAGCGCCCGGGCTCTGCTCACAGCAACAAGAGGCAGCACTGGGGGCTCTTAAACACGTAGGCGCTCCTGTCTGAGAGCCTGTGCATGCCCCTTCCTAGCTCAGGCAGGAGCCTCAGAATCTGGTAATTAATGGGCAGCGTGCAGGGCACAGATAGACGGGCCCCGCTCTGTGCAGTGCTGAGTGCACACTGCATCTCCTGAGCTTCCTCCCACGAGCCTTCCTAGCCCCTGTCCTATCTTCCAGCATGCAGTGAGCACTGGATGTCACTGGCTCTGAGTGCTGGGAGCAGCGGCAGTGGAGGAGCTCTGATAGCCACATGAGCAGCTGAGGTAACTGAGCCGACTGCCGGCATCACGGTGAATTTGCCTTTCGCCAGCACTTGTATATTGAGAGAACGGGCCCCACTGTGATGGGTCCATGGGATTCCGCTGCCCCACTCCTCCTCGTTCTTTTAAGATTTGGAAGAGAGACTGGTGGAGCTTTCAGTGCTTCCTTAGCTCTTTTTTTTACTTTTTATTTTTTGACCATATGAGGCCTCTCCGGGTCTGCATTGCTTGTCCCTTAGATGCTGCACCACACAATCTTTCCATTAGCGCAGGTGTGCCTTGGGCTTGAAAAGGTTTAGGAACCGCTGCTCTAGAACAAAAAGGTGGTGCAATACACCGCACTCCATGGAGCAGGCAGTGTGGACATTGAGACGATTCATGGTCGAAAGAAGAGCCAGGGAAGAACTGGAGAGCAGAGAGACTCATGACCCCATCACAGTTGACCAGCTCTCTCTGCATACAAGTGCAGGAGAAGGAAGATGGCCGTGTGGTCCGGGTAGCCAACTCCGTTACTTTGGCTGCAGCATGCGCCTGCCAGAGCTCCTTCAATGCTGCTGCTCCCAGCACTCGGAGCGAGTCCCATCCAGTGCTCAGGGCATGCTCTTCCTGTCTCACGAAGCTGGGACGGCCTTAAAGACCGGGAAGATGAGGTACACTGTAGGTGTTACACAAAGCAAGTCCCATTAATTCCTACACTCATGGCTTATGCTGTAGCTAGGAAGAAGAGCCATGCATGAGTGCACTTGTTCTCTGAAAGGAGCTCCCACACGTTTAAGAGCCACCCCTGGTGTGTTTTATTACTGCGAGGTGCTGAGAGCAGAGCCCGGGTGCTGGTCTGCATCTGAGCATCGGGCAGTGGAGACTTTTCTGTGGCTCACCTGATCAGGTCTGAAGGTTAGGAAGCACTAAGCTAGAAGCATGCTCTCTAAAGCAGATTACGATGATGGGATGTAAGGATGCAGCAGCCAGAAAATGGCCTTGGAAGTTGATGGTACAGTTTCAGACCTCCAGCTGCTGTGAATGGGTGAGGATTTAGGGCATACGTGTGTTAATGCGAGGCGCGCGCCTGATTGTAATGTTCTTGGTGTGGCAAGCTTCGTACGTGTGACTAGTGCAGAAATCCTGCGCTCCCGCTGGCTTCTACTCATCACTGTTCATGGTACCCACTGGTGAGGGGTTTGTCTGGTTGCAAAACAAGGGTTTACATTTTAAATTAAAAGAACGGTGTTCTTCAGTTCAGTTTTAAAACACCAGACTGAGGAGGGGAAAGGAGGTTGATGATGATAGTAATAACTTTGCTGTTGGCTGCTTTCTTGCTGTGCCTCCCTTTCTTGTTAGGCTCTAAACTCTCTAGGTATCCATTTTCAGCTGTATTGGGAGCATCAGGAGCACTATGCAGAGCCATAGAGTTTTGCTGTTTCTCTTGTAGTTTTGAAATATGGCTGCTCGCTTGCATTCACTTTTTTTTCCTGGGCCATTGAGATCACTCTTCCTGAAGACTTTTAGCAGCCGCTAGCACTGCATTCCTCCTTTCTGCTACCTGAATGCAATCCTCCTTGAAGTGACTGACAGGCAGAATCTGAATCAAAGTAAATAAATACAATGTTACTGAGGATTAGCCTGTTGCTCTCTGCCACGGGGCAGGTACTTTTTGAATTTGAAAAACCGCTGACCGGAGCATAATTGGATGACCACCAACATCTTGGCAGGTAGGGATTCAGCTAAAAAACAGAAGACACGGCCTAAGACAATGTGATTGAAAAGATGCGCTGATATAGGGTAAGATTACCTGTAATCCTGAATTGTTTAAGTATCAGATGAGATTTGAGTTCCGTTAGTGAGGGTTCAGAAATCTTATACTTTTTGAGGTAGATAATTAGGAATTCTATTTTAGCAGTTAAAGCATGCAGTGGTTATTTATATATATATATATATATATCATGTTTCTATATATATATATAGAAACATGATGGCAGCACCAGTTCATATATAGCCCATCGTCTGCCTATATGTCCAATTATTAGAAATCCCGATGTCTGCTTAATCTTAACTTGCACGTCACGAGTCTATTTTTAAGCTAAATATCCAGCAATTGGAGTAATGACCAGCCAGTCTTACATGAGGAATGCTGGAGACTCCAGCAGGCTTCCCCTCTCTCCGTTTTAATCCCAGTTGTCTGTTTCAAGGGTCTGGTCAGGGTCCCATCTGGCGTGAAGGGGCAACCAGCTCTACCCCTCCCCCCGGCTAACAAGTGACAGGTTGACCAGTTACCACAGTCCCAGGGTGGCTATCCTGGAACACTTACAGAAGGCTCTGTAAGAGGTAGCAGACTGGAGGCAGGAACAGAACGTTAATTTGGCCTGCAAAGGCACCTGCAAGGTGTATGGATTATCCAGCAAGTGGCAAGCAAGAGAGGGGAAAAAAGCAAGCAGAGCAGGGCCAAATGGAAAACTTCTATCGTTTGTTCTCTGCTCCTTTTTTAAGAACTTCTGAGCTTATCGACCCTTCATGTGGATGCATAGGGTGTAGAAGTAGATACTTTGGTTATCTGTCCTCGTTCATGAGTTCTGGAAGACTCTTAATTATCCAAAATGGGCCTATCAATTAAAAACAAGGTTCTGCACAATTCTGTAAGGCTTGTGTCTGGCTGCACCTTTCAGCTGTAAAGGACTGTTCAGTTTTGCAGATTTCTTGTCGGGGTAGTTTGCTCTCCATTTCAGGACTGCAAGTGCCATCCCACGTTACTTGGCTTCTGCTTGGTTCAATTGCACGTGCTCTCTTTTTCAGGGTGACTGGCTAATCCCTACACTTAGCATTCACATGCAAAGGTGGGGGGAGAGTTCTGGCCAGAAACGGGGTGCAGAGAGTTTGGGGAGGGGCAGAGACCCTTAGTCTGAGGCCCATGACCCCAGGGCTTAGCAGCGCCCCTTTTTGTGGGGGTTGGGTGAGGGGCCATGCAAATCGACCAAACTCCATCTCCAGCTCTCACTGGCAGTTTCTTACTTTACAGTTGCCGTTAACGTCTTTCTTTCTTACATACACTCTGAATAAAATGAGTATACTTATTCATTCCCAGACCAACTACTTAAAAGGTAAATGCTAGAAAACCAGACATAGTAGTAAAGATGAAAATGATAAAAAAAAAAAACCAAAACAAAACCCAGCATTACTAATAGAAGCGTCAGTGCTAAGCAATTATTCTGTACTATGTATGGAGAGAGTGAAGATCTTCATGTACCAAGAGATGTAATCTGAGACCAAGAACATGTGGTCTAAAAATACAGAAACAGTCCTAATTGGGCACCACTCGCAAGTATAAACTTCCAAGCTCACCTCAGCGTGCTGCCTGAATATATTACACTGTACGAGACTCCGAAAGAAGCTGTTTGGCACAATTTCAGTATTACGAGCACTAGCAGTAAATCTGAGTGATTGAGATCACACCCAGCATACCCTGGCTTGAGTGAGGTTCATTCCTGCCCCTATATGTGCAGGACAAACTCAATTTAAATCCTGCGCCTCCAGTTCTGTAAATATCTACTCTTATATCCACAGAAACACCAGCACCTCCATCCCTACAACACACACACACATTTTTGGCAATGGGGGTAGAGCAGGCTATTTCCCTGTACCCCTTACCATACCCCCCAAAAAAATGATTCAAGTTCTGCAGCCCTCTAAGTGACAGTAACACAGACTCCCTCCATTGCTCTGTTGGAGAATGGGGGATGTGTTTGTTACATAAAACTCTCACCTCCCCCACTGCCCACAAGAACAATAGGGGCTTGGTAACTCCAACGTAACATCTCCATCACCCTCCTTGTGGTACTTGTACTTCCCCCCCAGCATATTTGCCCAGCATCACTGTCGCCTGACTCCCCTATGCAGAGGAGTCAGCCAGCCTCCAACCTCAGACGAGCCCTCACCCCCAGCTTCAGACAGCCTCAGACTCCCAACTGCCCACCCCCTGCCCCGAGCCTCTCCCAGCAGTGCAGCTCTCTGCATACCTCGCAAGACATGCAGGTCAGCCCGAGCATACAGGCAGCCGCGCAGGTCTCTGGATCCTCGCTAATCTGCGAGATCAGTGAGAGACCTGCACCGTGGCAGGATCACTTCTGTGACAGGGACCCAGCATTCAATCCTACCCCCATTCCAGTGCCTAGGTCTGGCCCAGGATTGTCGGGGCAGTTGCAGGGCTAGGCAGAGTGGGAGAGAAGGACTTACTTGTGGAGAAATCAGCAATCGTTGTGACTGAAGGCTTTTGCCCATGGCTGGAAGGCCAGAGGAGGAAACTGCTGGACCAAGCTGCCTCTTCACCCCTCAAAATAAAATGCACCTTGAAGTGTTAAAACATGCAACCACAACTGCCTCGTAAAACTGGACATTAATACCCACAGTGGCATTTGACTCTGCCAGCAGGACACCTTTTGAAGGCCCTAGTGAAAAATGTTTGGCACCCATAAAATTTATAAAGAATAAAATGATTTTCTTATTTTGTCCCTTATTTTTGCTATGTTTTGGTTGCCTTTGCTCATTATTTTTGTGCTGTATTTATGGGATTTTTATTTACTTTTGCTTTGCTTCGCCTTCCCCCATCTCTTGCACCCCAGAAGCATTGTATCTGTCATGGGCCCCCACAAACATCTCCTCCTGGGCTGTACCAGCAGTGCTCTCCCCACCCCTTCCTCTCTCCCCCCGCTGGCCGTGGCCGGCATTGCGCCAGCTTCCCTCTGTCCATTCCTTCCTGGGCCGTGCTTTACATCTCTCCTACTGCGGCATGACTGGAGCTGCAGCAATATCTTCTCCTCCCGGCTGCTCCTGCAGGCACCAAATGAAAGTTTAGTCCACTGGGAGCCCAGGAATTTTCAACCCTTGGGAAGATCAATCAAGAAAAAATAGTGGTATCAAACAGATTGTTGTCATCAGTTGTGTACATTCACTTATGCAAGCCGGGGGCTGGCCTGACGGGCTCAGTGGCAAGTGACCATTCGTTTCATGTGGAAGATCCTGGACTGGGGTTTCTGCACCCTGGGTTGACTGGGACAGGAGAGGCTGTGGAGGCGGGAGTTGTGGTCATCAGTGAGGGTGACAGTTGGTGGCTGGATTTAAAGCCCATGATGGAGGGTTCCGGAAGGAGCCCGACCTGGGAACCATTGCTGCAATGATCAGACCAGGAATGCTGGGAGGGTCTATTAAAATAGGAGGGAAAATTACCGGGTAGTTGTGAAAGGAAGCTCATGGCACCAGGAACTCGTCACCGGTTCTGATTTTAGGCTAGAATATAAAGGAGGTATGCCTGAGGCAAAAAAAAAAAAAAAAAGTGGGTAGATCATAAGAAGAGGATCAAGATCAATAAAGTGCCAAACAGAATGTTGCAAATGTGAATTAAAGTGAATCGGTAAACGCTCAAAAGTTCCTACAGGTGCTGAAATGTTCATTGAAAGGATTCTTTCATCGAATGTTCAAAATAAATCCATAACTAACTCCATAAAAAAGCTGTAACTGCATTTCAAGAAGCAACAACAAGTTCAGACTAGTGGGCAAACTTCAAACTGGATCAATATGGCAAGAGAACCTAATCAGTCCAAGAGCCATCCCAAATCAGATGCAGACCGTCCTTCAGCAACTCCTGCCTGTGGATGCACAAATGGCTCTTTCAGAAACGGAAGCCATCAAACCATGCTGAACCTAGAGTCTTTGGCATTGGCATCGTTTGATCGTTTCTGTTCCCTTTGACCCTAGGCTTCGGCACTGTTGACTCCTTCCTGTTTCCTGAAGGGCAATTTGTCCCTTCCCCTGCCAGATCAGTCCAGTTGATTTGAACAGTTCAGTTTCTTTTCTGGCACCCAGGTTATGCTCCGCAGCCCATGTATTTTGTAAATCCGGCTCTTTGTGCTGAGCTTTGTGTCTGGGGTTAATTCCCTTCTGCTTTTATTGTTTTGTGATTGATTGCTTTGGTCCCTTTCCCTCTGTCAGTTTTCTCTTTCCTTTCTTAACTTCACTCTATGGCCCCTTTCTGGCACGAATCTTCCAGTGCACAGACCAGCATGGTCCTCCAGCACAAACAGAACGTATGGCACAGCTCTTCCTGACTACATTTTGCATTGCTGTGTTTGGCATGAGTTTAATTTGAGTGACGCTTATTATGATCATTAAATAGCTGAAACCCGTCAATTCTCGGGAGGCCCCCTTTTCCTCCCTGGTTCAGAATTGCCCTCTACCCTTCTTAGCCCATCCCCATCACTTCTGCACTACTCAGCCCGTCAGCACAGAGGGACCCTCCTCCCCACCTTCTCACCTCACTATCCCAGCCACAGCGCTACCTCCTCTTTTGGCAGCCTGATCTGCCCGTCCCTAGGTTTGTCCCAGTTCACGTCTGATGTGAGCACACACTGACCCAGCGTGGCCCCAGCTTAATTCCTCTGTTCTCAGCCCTCTTCCTACATCCTATCTGTCCCACACACTCCTCCTTTTCTGTCCCCCTCGTTCATCTCGCCGGCTGTCTCTAGTGCAGCTGCCCCTTGACTTGCTACTGGGGCCTGGCCTCCTTTCAGTCCAGCTGCATCCTGTGTGTGGCAGGGGTGGTGAGTCCATGGAGGTAGCATTTCAGTTTGTGCATAGATGCAGTGGGGTGGTGGCATGGGGGGGGGGGGGTGTGTATATAGTGACTGTGGGGGGGGGGGGAAGACAGGGGGTGCATGGCTATTGGAGGGGAGGGCAGGCAGGCATGTGTGCTTACTTACAGCTGCAAGAGCTGCATGTGCTTCAGCATGACTGATAGGGGTGTAGATGGGTAGCCACAGGTATAGGTGTATGTGGCTGGGGGATTATAGAGGGTGTGCGAGTGAAGAACTGAGAGGCTGCAGGCTAGTCTAAGGAGATAGATGGATGAAATGTGGATTAACTAGGGGCACAGAAACAGTGCGAATGACTTGGAAGGTGTGGTGGGCATAGCTTGATCAGGGAAGGGTGGGGGTGGGTCTGGAGGTGGGAGAATGTGTGCATACTTTAGTGTGTGGCTGGGATTAGGTGGGGTATATGGAGATGGGTAGGAGTGTGTGGTGGCCTGGCATTCATAGGAGAGCTCTCCCAGCGGACCTGGCCTCTTCCAGTCTTTGCAGGGTGGGCTCCACCTGCGGCCGTAGGCAGAGGAGGCTCAGGCCGCTAGAGGAGCCCACCCAGCAGTGGCCAAAGACTTGGAGGAGGCCTGAGCTGTTGTGCACCACTATACACTCACACCCACTCAACCCCAGCCGCACACACACTCCCCCAACCAAGCTATTCTCACAGACCTACCAACACCTCTAATAGCAAGTCATGGGGCAGCTGGAGAGATGAGTGGGAGAGACATAAGTGCGTACATACTCCTGCCTGCCCCCTAGTAGCCATGTGTACATTCTCTCTCACTCTCTCGCTCTCGCGCACTCACTCTCACTCTCCTTCAAACAACCATACAAACACACCATGCCAGACTGTAAGCAAATTTTTATGATCCTAAGCTCGGGAAAAAGGAAACGTGTTCTCCTAGAAATAGATTTTTATTTATCAGATTTGGCAGGATTTAGCATTTAGAAGATAACAATTCCTGTCTCTAACATCCTGGCCACTAAGCACCAGTTTTCCCTAAGGAGAATTATGTACCATGGGTGGTTACAACATGCCATAAACCTTAGCCTGCTTAATATATTAATACTTGTGGCTAACTTACTTACTCCTGGTCCGGACTTCAGGTGATCTCCCCTGTTTACCTCTGAAGCAGTCTCTGGATGGAGGGCTGGAGAATGTGGTCAGGCGAGGAGATTTGACTCTGGGACAGGTTCTGGCAGAGCTACTGGCTGTCTGGGGCTTGCTTCTGGGTCCCTTCCCTTACTGGCAGAGCTGTCTGGCTGCTCTTGGCTCCCCGTCACCTCAGACTGCTCACCACTGTCTCTCTTGTCAGGGCATCTCCGGTCTCCTGGGCACACCTAGTCTTCTTCCTTCTCAATAGCAGAGAGTGCTGGTCTGCTTCAAACTCCCCTTTTGCTCTTTCTTTCTGGATTACTCTCAGGGTTTGCTCCCCAGCCTCCGTGACATCCTTCATTTCTTTCTCTTTATTTGCCCCCTGTCTTATATTTTCCATCTGATAAATATGCATAATCACATGGTGGGTAGAGGCTCTTTGCCACATTGCATGTCTTTTTCCCCCCTCCCCATTTCTTCAGGGGGAGAACTGCCACATCCGTATGCCAAGCTCTGTGCCAGTGACCCCTCTTCTCTTCTCTTCTCTTCTAAGGTTGGGGTCTTTCCAACCTCTGGACTTGCCTTGGCTGGTCCCTGACTCCTGCGTTATGAGCTTAAGTTGCATTGTCCCCCTGACTTACTTTTTATTTATATAGGAGCATACAAATAGGCAGATCTAGATAAAGTATCCTTTAGCTCTATTTTAAAATTCTTCTGGGCAAAAGTTCTTTCTCTTGCTATGACAATGTTTGGGGCTTGTCAGCATCTGTCTGCATACTTCTTTGGCTATTATGATTCATATTTGGTGCATTCAGTGGTAAAACACGAGATATCTCCCTACATTCTCCCTTTTTAAGCGGGATGAGCCAGTAACAGAGCTTCTCGCTTAAACCTAACTATTAGTTACTATGCAGGTCTCAGCTGTATGACATGTATGACCACCAATGATGACATCATCAACATGAGGTAGGAATAATGTAACAATAGTAGTCAGGGTACTTATAAGGAATCGTAATAATACAATGGGAGTAATGCAATAATGTAATAGGATAATAGTGAATAAAATCATCGCTATAATGAGGAAAGGCAAAAAGTATAATGAAGAAAAATAAATGGGGAATAGTAATAGGAGATATATACGAGTGAAAAGAAATAAGGAAAAAATGGAGTTCTCACGTGGTGCATGCTGTAGAAATATAAGGCAGGGACATCATCTCAGATTTGAGGTAGAGTGTATGTGTGTGTAGCCCTGCTTTTCTTAGTTTGGAAAGTGATAAAGTGTGATCACTGATTGTCCGGTGCCTCAAACGGTTCCAGAGACTGTTGCTGTGGGAGGTTTCGCAAGTGCTTAGCTTTAAGGCGAGACCTTACCCGTGTATCTCATTGGGGCCCTTACTCTTCTAAAGAGGTGATTGAAAATAGGACGAGAGCTACGATCACCATGCTTAGGGGCAGGTAAGGCATAAGATAGTATGTAGTCAGTTTATAAAATATCTTCATCTCTAGAATCATAGTTGTAGTCAGCAGTTTCTGCTGTGTCTTGGTCTGCAGACAGTTCCACAGTGTGAGAGTCTTTACAACCTAAAAGATATACCAGGTTTTCATCAAAGTTGATTTCATGGCCTCGAAACATGTCCAGGATTTCTACTTCTGTGGGAACCGGGTCTGGTTCTAGGTAGTATAAGGACATAAACCCTACAGTAACTATTGACGACTTAGGTACTGTGACTAAAGAAACATTACTAGGTAAGGGAACCTTTCTGTTAACATCATGCTTGTTAGAAATAGCAAGTTCTTTCAGAGGGGTGCTTACTAACCAAACATTTACAACAGCAACCTTGGTTTCAGAAAATTCATCATACTTTGTCCTGGTAATCTTACATTTCTCTCGCACGTTGTCCAAGGACAAACCACACAGAGCTTCTGTAGTATCCTTAAGGAAAGGCTTACCGGGACAGAACCAATGTATGTCCTTTGGCATAGGCCCAAATTAGGAATTAAATATTGCTGTGGATTGTCGCTCTGATAGGCTAGAAGAGCAGGGGTGTCTACACTCAGGGTATACATTGTTTATTTGTCCAGGTACCTACATTAATTACTTGTTTCAATTGGTAAACATTCTCGGGTAAAATGAAAGGCAAATTTAAAACATACGCAACCTCCATATTCTCAATTTCCACATACAGAGGTATAGTATTATCCATATGATAAGCAATCTGGACCTGGATAGGCTCGATGTTACTTTGGGTAATTTTAGCAAAAGCATCTGGAGAGACTAAATGGGTTGGAATCTGCCTTTCATTAAGTTACTCATGCTGTTTAGAGAGCTGGACAAGTCATTGGTGAGCGCTTGAATAGGCTAGATAAAAATGCGGTCTTCACTCAGCACGGTTTTAATGGTGGAAATGTCCTTTTGGTTATACTCAGTTGCTTGAGAAATGTAGGTTAGCCAAGGTGACTGTGTTACTTAGTGTTTTACCTTGAGAAGTTAATTGTTCTTGTTGATGTCGTATCTGTTTAGAGATACTTTTCATATCATCCTACAACTCTTTATCAGTGTTCCGCAAATTTTTCACGGAAACTGCATTGGCAATGGACATGGATGAACCAAAGAGGAAGCCAGGGCAGAAAAGATAATGGAGCCAGCAATTAGTCCAATAAACCTTTTGAGTCTAAGTCTTTTTTTCTAGCGGGCTGGATTATAATTTTGTCCAATTGGCTAAGAATGTTATGCTACCTAGAACATTCAGATTTCAGATGATCCTTGAATTAAGCTTTAGTTGCAGGCAGATTCATGTTAGTGAGGTTAAAATGTTTCTGGATCACATGTTTGGGGGTTCAGCAACCCAAGGACTTTCTGGGTGATAATCTGGGACTGCGTGATGAGGAAGCCGGGGGTGTCTTGTGTCACGATGCCGGAGGAAGGACCAGGCTCATCCAGCTTGGTAGTTTTTGCTCCTGTCATTAGCAAGCACTAGAATGATCGCCCTCAGGGATTGGCTTTTCATCTGAAAAACAGTAGAGCACTACTCTTCTGCTTTGTTAATGTCATCGGGCACAGCATTTTGATCCACAAATTTACGAGGGTGACAAGGCCTGAGCTGGTTAATGTGGACCCATTTAAGGACATTTCACCAGCAGGATTTGTCTTAATTCGTATAAGATACGCGACTGGTGAGACTTTATCCACAATTACAAAAGGTCCTTTCCAGGTAGGCAAAAATTTGCTTTCTTCAGCTTTGTTTTTACTGAAATTATAGTAAAAGACCTTGCCTCTAATTTTATACTCCTTTCGAGGTAGCTTTTAAATCATAATAGGCTTTTCTGCCTCTGACATTTGTCTCTAAATTCTTTTGGGCAAAGACAAAAAATGTTTTGCAAATGTTCCCGTAGATGGGTAACCTATTCGTGTGCAGTTGTAGCACTAGCCAAATTATTACTATCTTACTGCATCCTGTTCTATCTTACCTTTCACTTTGTGAAAGAGGGACGCTCTCATGAAGGAGTCCTCGCTGCTGAGCATCAGAGGTACCTGTATGTTGTGTGTGTGTCTGCTAATTTGTTTAGTGAGGTTTGAAGCTCCCTCTAGAGTCGGCGGATGGTAAACCTCTCGGGGTGTTGGCCTCTGATGCCAGCCCCTCTTCTGAGAGGATAGGAGGGGCAGCTCCCTCTCCCCGTCCCAGGCTGTATAGAGGGAGGTAGGTGTGTGTCTCTTGCCTTTGTACTGGCAAAGAGACCACGGCTGTATTTAGAAGCTAATACTTCTGCTCTATCCCATGGTTCTGCTAATTTCTCCCAGTCTTGGATCTGTGTTGTGCACCCCCATCGATCCTTAGGGAGGTGTGGACTCGGGGGTACTGCTTGAGCTGTGCTCGGATACTCTGTTACATGCATGCCCGGCTTTGGAGAGACAGGATTTGGCCTAACAGTGGCTATTTCTTCTTTCAGTAACTGGACCATACTTTGGGACAGCTGGAGCTGGTACCTGGATTCAGTTGAAATTAAGTAACAATTCTTGGTTTTCTTTTTCTAACTTTAAATTTCTTCCTACACCACCACCACTCCGCATCTGACGTGGGCGCCCTTCTCTATGGACTGCTCCCCTCCAGCGGCCCGAGCCTCCTTTCGCCTAGGCAGTCAGTGGGTGGCGGGGCATGCTTATGCATGCACGAGTATCCCTCCACAGACTGACCTCATCTGTGGAAGGGCAAGTCAAGCATATTATACTAAATGAGGCCTTTGTGGTTTATCCAATGGGGTTTATGCATTGTATTGTGTTTTTGGATCTTTTGTCTTTGAGCTGTTCACACTAATGCTTGTTTAAAACATTTTTTTTATAGTAGGTGTGTATTGTTAGCCGTATGGCAATTGGCTGCTTGCAGTCCAGCAAAGAGCTTACATTTTAGTATACTTGTTGTAGGGCGAATGGTGTGCAAGTAGTGCGAATAAGTTTTTTAACAAAACAGTATGTGGTTATTTCATTTTTGAATTAGCATTTTCTAATTGACTGAAACTTTATGATATCATTATTTATTCTTATCAGGAGTGCATTGAAGTTTGTTTTTTTTAAATTTTTAAATTTGTTTTTTTGGCTGGGGTCCTTTTCTCATTTAGTAATATTACTGTGGTGACAACATTTACTAGTGAGTCAGTGCTAGTATTTATATAATATATATACATACATACATTTATGCCATTATATCTATTAGGAACCTAGAAGAACAGGTAGCTGTGTGTTTTACTATGAACATTTTCACTATCTTTAGAAGCTCACATATTACTGGGAGAAGATGTGGCCTAGGGTATGGGCTAAGAAGCAGGGTTTAAATCCCGTTGCCCCCACTGATACTCCTTGTGACTTTGAGCAAGCCAGATCCCGTTGCCTCAGGCACCTGCTTAGATCATAAACTGTTTCATGCAGGGACTACTTGTACTAATATTGCTGCAAGCCACTTTGAATATTAGTTGGAAAGGAGAGCTAAAAATTTCAAAATTATAACTCACCATTATATCTGCTGCTTAAGTACAATAATATAGTGTATACAATAAGTTTCACTTAAACTGTGGGTATTGATGGAAAGATAAGATCCTCAGGGTACCATTAAATAGCATGGCAACTTTGATGAGATTGTTCTAATATAAGAACAGAATTACTGGACATATGGATAGACTTGGCTTAATGGGGAAAAAGCCATCATGGCTAAGTCTTTTCTTAGCAATCTGTTAGAAATCTTTGAAGATGTATGGATAAGGGTGAGCTGGTGGATTTTCAAAAGGCATTTGGTAAAGTTTCCCATGAGACTCTCAGGGAAATTAAAAAGACATGGGGTGGTCCTGTTCTGGATTGGCAACTGGCTAAAAGAGAGGAAAAAGAGAGTAGGACTAGATGGTCAATTTTCCCAGTGGAGAGAAGTGAATTGTGGAATGCCCCAGAGAACTGAACCGGAGACTACAACTGGGAAAATAATTATGCCGTAAACGTTCACCCTCAACCTTTTGGGAGTGCCTTCTCACATGCATGTTGGGACTGTAGTATGGTATAGTGAGTGCTAATAGCCTCCTCAGAATCAGAGTTGGTCAATGTGCACATGTGGAAGGGAAGGGATGATGTAGACTGCATAGTCCATTGTTTTTCTCTTTGGGCTCACTTTCCAAGTCCAAGAACATCACTAGTGCTATCCGTTGAGCCACTGCTGATGACGTAGGTGGGTTCAGCGAGCAACATTGAACCGTGGGTCTCTTAAAAACAACTCAAGATGCTCTCTGGTGAGCTGTCGTGGGCCTGGTTTCTCTATTTTTATTGTATTTTAGCTTTTATGGGCAAGCAACATTTTTTTCATGTGATTTTTTTGAATGCCGGGGAACACTCGCTTCCATTCACTCCATGGGCGGGTTGTTTTCAGATTCACTGCTCAATTCAGGGGCATTTACCAGTTTGAGGTGTGCTCCATCATCATGTAGATAACTGTTCGTTTCTGCTTTGGATTTTCCTCTTTTTCTCCATTGCATTTGTTCATAGGTTAGTACATTTTCAGTATCTGGTTTGATAGTTGGGAACCTCCGATTCTTGAATTTTTATGCAATGTCTGTTTTGCTGTTTTTCTTCTTTGTGGTTGTCCAGCTTTCAGGATTTGGAGGAAGTATTTCATGTTAACTACTCTTAGGGCAGGAGTTCCACGTAGGAATTTTCTAGGCATCTTTTAAGCAGTCACACTTCCCGGAATGTTCTTGTTTTTTGTTGCTTGGAATATGCCTTCCTGTTAAGGTGAAATGCTTTACCTTAAGGGAGTTCTTTTGGAGGAATGAGGAGGTTGTGGCTTGTGGGAGGTTTTTTTTTTTGCATTGATAAAATCTCCCAACTAAATGGGAGGCAATAGGAGCTACATAGCTTAGAAGAATTGCCAGCTCTACAAACTTCTCATACAGCATTCTTTACACTCTGTAAATGTGCTGCAGTGTTATACCAAAAGAAAAATGTATAGAATTACAATAGGGCTGCTCATTTGTCCATAAGATTGTATTGTGTCTCCAAACGGTGTTAAAACTAACCCATGTTATTATTGAGAACCCTCTAATCTTAAATATTTCATTGACATTGCTTTAAAAACACAAGAAGTAAGATCCTTTCAAGGTAGAGAGTACTGCACAAAACCAAAACTGTATAGCTGTAGGCAAAAGCGCTATGCATAAGCTTGCATTGATTATAACTGAGGCATCCAAATCTGTTTTAGATCAGAGCTGCAAGTGGAGTCTAGGGGACTGAATTGCTAAGCATTTTTCCCATAAACACAGAATAGAGAGCAAGCCTTAGTAAACTGGGCCCTAAAATAGCAATACAGTATTCTTGGAAAAATCCACATACCAATCACCAGCAGTATTTTATTTGTTGGGATTTATGATGACAAGGAATCTACCGGATCAAGTTTCTGGTAATGAATGGAAGAACACTGTTTTCAATCAGCTCTTGTCTCTTCAGTTTTATCAACTATCATATCATTCCAGAGTCCAGAAATAACCTAGTAAAACAGTGCCAGAGTTCATAATTATCGCTAAGCATCAGTGTGTGTTCGTTCAAAGTGGTCAATGGGAATGGCAGATAACCCACCAGCCAGTATAAGAACATAAGAACATAAGAAAATGCCATACTGGGTCAGACCAAGGGTCCATCAAGCCCAGCATCCTGTTTCCAACAGTGGCCAATCCAGGCCATAAGAACCTGGCATGTATCCAAAACTAAGTCTATTCCATGTTACCGTTGCTAGTAATAGCAGTGGCTATTTTCTAAGTCAACTTAATTAATAGCAGGTAATGGACTTCTCCTCCAAGAACTTATCCAATCCTTTTTTAAACACAGCTATACTAACTGCACTAACCACATCCTTTGGCAACAAATTCCAGAGTTTAATTGTGCGTTGAGTAAAAAAGAACTTTCTCCGATTAGTTTTAAATGTGCCCCATGCTAACTTCATGGAGTGCCCCTTAGTCCTCTTATTATCTGAAAGAGTAAATAACTGATTCACATCTACCCGTTCTAGACCTCTCATGATTTTAAACACCTCTATCATATCCCCCCTCAGCCGTCTCTTCTCCAAGCTAAACAGTCCTAACCTCTTTAGTCTTTCCTCATAGGGGAGCTGTTCCACCCCCTTTATCATTTTGGTTGCCCTTCTCTGTACCGTCTCCATCGCAATTATATCTTTTTTGAGATGCGGCGACCAGAATTGTACACAGTATTCAAGGTATATACCGTACTTGTCTTGTTTAAGTGAACAGTGGTTAAATCATTTCAGTATATGAGATAGTTACTGTATGTCAATAAATCTTAATTTACTTTGGGGAAAGAATCTAGGTTCAGCTTAATCGTTCCATCCAACTACAATGAATGTAATCTGCTTTGAAGTACTTGAAAGGCGGAATATATGGTAAGTAAATAAATAAACAGAGCAAGGTAGCATGCCTCATGATGAGACATAAGTCAATATCTATTAATGTTGAGTACAGAGAAGCATAGGCAAGGAAGAATAAAGTGGCTTACACAAGATAGCATCCTGACCCAGTCCAACATTTCCATCCCTCCAAGTCACATCTTATATCTTTGGAAGCACTGGTAGTACTGGGTGGGGGAGAATGTTGACCAGCATTAGGCTCTGTGAATCTTATCGCCTGTATTGTACAATTAATCTGTGTACATGCTTTTGATTCCCTGCTCTTCTATTCTTTTGGATCTGGTGGTTTCTTCCTCCATTTGAGTTTGGAACCAGTTTCTCTTGGGCTATGGTTCATGAGCCTTTATTTGCAATTGCCTGGAGTGGTGGTGGGGATTTCCTTATTTTATATCTGCATCCCAACTCGGCCCAGCCAAGATAGTGACGCTCCTGGTCCTGGGGGCTATAGACCCCAGAGCCCTGCTAGCATAGACCCTGAGTCTGGCCACTAGGAGTCGCCAGTGAGTGAAGGTGGTCTGTGAATGCTACTTCTGCAGCGTCTCCGGCCAGCCCAGGGAATCAACCCCAGGCCCCCCCCACATGACAGCATCAAGTGACCGGGCTGGCCAATTCCCTATTTCTTTATACTCTCTTGGGCATTTGTGGTTTGCTGAGAAAGAGCTGCTTCTTGGAATGAGTGGGTTTTTTTTCCTTTGACCTGTTTAGATGTAGAAAATTAATTGCCGTGTCCTTTAGCAGCAGTGCCTGAAGCAGGATAAGAATTCACTCCAAGACTGCCAATAAACATCACCTGCCTCTCAGAAGTTTTTTGTGTTTAACCAGAAAAGAGCTTGTTCCTCTTCTTTAGTTATAATTCCTAGTAACCCTAAAGATGTCTGCTTGGATCGTTGCCTGCAGAGGGTTATTTGAGTTTATCAGGTTCACGCTGTACAGAGTTCACTATAGTTCAGTCTGATTCTGCTCAGCTGGGAAACTTACTGCAGAAATGCAAGGTCAAGGAGGAAAGGAAAACTTCAGACCCTAGCTGCAGCTGTACAACATCCTTTGCACCTCTGGAGAGCCCAAGTTTGAATTTCATGTGGATCCACTGTAGAACTCAAATGGCCTGTGGCAACAGTACAGACTCATTTGGCCATGAAAGCTTGCGATGGGTTTCTGTCAATCTGCTGGATAGCGCATGTGAAACAAATTTGTTTCTCTGTGTAGTTCTTTATTTTTGAACTGTACTTTTTGTTCTAGAAGTTTCCTCCTGTTTTGGGCTTCCATCTCAGTCAGCGCCATTCTTCCATCTCTGTGGTGCCAGGAGTCTTTGTTTGTAATTACCCGGGCATTTTTCCTGAATTTTATAACCCCTTCCACCTCACTTAGCCCAATCATGGCAGCGACGGTTCTCGGGAAGGCCTGACTCCCAAGAATCGAACCCGGGTCGTCTGCCTAGCCAGGCTGTCTCAGTTTTAGTCCTTCCGAGTACACATTTAGTACACACAGGGTCCTGTGTACTAAATGTATTCTGATGTTAGCCATGCATTTTTAGGTGCACACCCTAACATCTTATGACTGAACAGTAATAGCGCCACCGGGCACTTTGTTGACATCAGTACAGTGGTTTCCCAACCTTTAGTTTCATGGCACATCTGGCACAGGAGTCACTTCGTTGTGGCACACCACCCACCTCTCCATCATCACTTTCTCTTCTCTTCCCTCTCCCCCCACCCTTTGGCATCATCACCTACTCCCTTCCCTCTTCCCCCAGCATCATAATCTATGCCTCTCCCTGGCATTATCATCACCACCTTCCCTCTCCCACCATCTCTTCCCCCTCCCTCATATCATCACCACCTTCCCTCTTCCTCGCTCCCTGGCATCAACATCACCTTCTCTCTCCACCTCCTCAGGCCCAGAATCATCATCACCACCATCACCTTCCTTTCCTTCTACCTCTCTCCTCTACTCCCTGGCATCATCACCTTCTCTCTCCACCTCCTCACCCCTGACGACATCACTACCTTCCCTTTTTCTTCTACCCCTCTCCCCCACCTGGCATCATCTTCTTTCTCCCACCCCCAGGCATCATCATCACCTTCCCTCTCCCTCTCCCTGGCATTAACATCACCTTCTCTCTCCCTCCATCCCTTTCTTCCACCCCCAGGTATCGTCACCTTCCCTCTCCTCCTCACCCCCTGGCATCAACACCTTCCCTTTCCCTCCAACCCGGATCCTTTTGAGTCCTAGCAATTATAGACCTATTTTTTTCCCCAAAATTCTTGAGGCCTCTGTGCTTTGTCAGTTAACTGACTATCTTGAGAAATTAGACTTGCTTGACCCACACCAATTTGGTTTCAGGCGTGCCATGAGCACGCAACGCCTCTTACTTTCATTAACAGATACTTTTAAGGAGAAGAATCGATACTGGGCCAAAAATTTCTCCTTGCTTCCCTGGATATTTCATCCGCATGCGACACCATCGATCATGATATTCTATTTCGACTTCAAGAATGAGGTCTATCAGGAAAAGTGTTGGAATGGTTTCGTTCATATCTTTCTGACCAATCTCAGTTTTTAAAATTCAACAATGAATTCTCTTCTGTTTCTCATATTTCAACTGGTGTTCCTCAGGGGTCTGCTCTCTTTTCTGTGCTGTTCAACATTTATCTAGCTCCAATTTGCAAAATCTTTGCCAGCTTGTCAGATTCTTATAAAGTATATGCTGATGACATACAATTTGTCTTGCGCTTGTGCTCTACTTGGAGTGAAAACTATAGAACACCTTAAAATATGTTTTTCTGCTGTTACCACTTGGTTAAAACATAACAAACTTACATTAAACTTATCTATCTAAGACTGAGTTTTTAGCCATTTTCAGTCCATACTCTACCTTCACTGAAAGTACTATTCATATTAACAATTCAAGTTTTCAAATCAAAAGTCAGGTTAAAAGCCTTGGTGTTATGCTATACAGCACACTCTCTTTTCAAATGCAAGTTAAACTTGTCATTAGGTTTTTTTTAGACCGTGCTTTTTCAGGTTTGTGAAATTCTGGAGCATGTAAGAATTTTTCACTGATTTGCAAGCCTCCATAAGAGTCTATATCTCCAATACTTGCCTATTCTAACACCCTTTATACCGGTCTCCCACATTCAACACTCCGACCTTTGCAGCTCTGGATAAACTCAGCGGCTCGCTTAATCTCTGGTTTGAAGCAATTTGATCATATCACTCTGGCCTTGATTGGGTTACGTTGGCTCTTGATTCAAGAGAGAATTAACTTTAACATTGGTATGACCATTTTTAAATTAATCAATGATTAGTCGTGCCCATGGGCTAATGCCATCTTGAAATTTTGCGGCGTGAATGAGTAATAGGCTCATTCACATGCATTTGCATGTGATGAGCACTATCTCATTCACTCCGCATCGGACACGCATTAAATAGGCACTAATCCACCCCCTAATGCAATATCCCACGTCCGACTGCAGGTTATACAGTGCGCTCGGATGAGCGCACTCTACTACATTGGCCCCTTAGTTATTAGGGAAAATGTGACAAGTATTTTGGAGTTATTTGGGCTTAATGTTTGCCGGGTTATTTGGGCTTAATTTTTGCCGGGTTTTAGTCAACTTGGCGCGTTGATGCATGTGCTGCAGAGAGTGTGCATGAGGGAGTAAGATACCCCTTGGGCCGGTTTTGAAAAAAATCTCCTGGGCTGATATTTTCCTGCAATCCGTCCCTGCTAGCTCCCGTTTCCAGTGAACTTTTTATTGCATCGGCTCCAGTGAGAGCATCACAGCCAGGGAGATGCAGTTAACCTTCATGTCTAATGAACACGATAAGTAAGAAGTGCTGAAGCTAGAAAGTTTCCCCTGTTATCGCAGAGCATGTATTTCAGACGTTCAAAGCCACTCATTGCTGTCACAAGCACGAATTCCCCTCCCCCCACCCCCTCTGTTTTGCAACCTTGGATATAGAAACTGTGTGATGACTGCAGGAGCGTGCCTAGGATGTAAACATACATCCTCTTTAAAAATGGGAAGAGGGCTAGCCCTTTGCAGTCTCTGATTCCACGCCCTGGTCATGTGCTCTGCGTGCACAACTGCAACATGCAGAACGGTTACAAACTTTACCTTTCACCTTCTTTCTGTCTCTGCATTTTATTAGGATGCCAAAGCTGCTGCTGCAGCCACAAATACAAGAACCAAATTTGAAAGAGAGAAAACTCTTGTGTTAGAGTCCTTTTTTTTAAACTTATCTTTTTTTTTTTTTTGTTTCTTTTACCTTTCTTTTTGATGTATGTTTAGGGAGGGGGAAGTTTTGAGTTTTTTTCCTCTTTATTTCCCAGCGTCTCCATATCCTAAGCAGCTGGCATCTGTGTCTAACATCCTGGCAGAGCTGCCTTGCAATATCATATCGCGCTTTCCCCCTCCCCCTGCTGGCCTAGCAGTGGCTGCTGCACCATCCGCTCATCTGGTGACCATTGTAGGCTTCGGGAATTGTTTTAGTCACCTGGGCAATCAGGTGACCAGGAGTGTTTTTCCACTCATGAAAAGCTTATATATATATATATATATCTGTGATTTGGCTTTTATCCTCTTATGTATCTTGACTCAAAATAAAAAGTTATTTAAAAAAGAAAAATGCTTGCATTCTTTTTGCAGTGTGACATTTTAGACTACTGAATGGGATGCTCCTGACATAAATCATCTGAAGACGTGTCTAAGGGTTGGCGAGTCCTTGTTACCCGCATGCAAGCACTATCCATGAAAGAAACCTCCTCTACTAGGGACCGTGCACTATCCATTGCAGGCCCTAAACAATGGAACGCCCTCCCTACCACTCTCAGGCTAGAGCCATGTTACGCCAAGTTCAGAAAAAAACTTAAACATGGCTCTTCCGACAAGACTACCCTGATTAAGTACACCGACTTCTGCAAGTATCTTGCCTATGCCTTGTATATTCCTGTAAATAGTCCGTTGCAGTTTTTATTTATTGCTTTAATTCCTCCACCTCCTGCTCTTTGTATACTCCTCCTTGTTCGCCCTCCCTGTTCATTGTAATTTCTACCTTTAAAGTTACATTGTAAACCGGTATGATGTATGCATACTAATACCGGTATATAAAAGTTTTTAAATAAATAAATAAATAAACCTGAATCTGTTTAATTGTCTGAATTCATTTAATGGTGTTTTTATTTGATCATTGGCTGCAAGTGTAATGCATGAGTGCATGCTGTGACCACCCTCTGGCCACCCCATCAGGCCCTAGGCTTCGTGCCAGGCTGTATCGCAGACGTTTCCAGTTGAATTTAAAACGGTGCATTTGTGCTTTTCATCTACCAGGCTAATGGGCTGGTCTTTTTCCTGTCTTATTGCCCATACAGCTTTTAAGGTAAGAAAAATAACAAAAACACACGCACAATCTCTCTCTGGGTTTCTTTTCCCATCTCAAATAATGAATTGAGCCCCTTGGGGCTTTGTATCTGGGTCAGACCTTTCCAGATCTTTAGTCTTGGTGGCTTTCTGCATTTCTGGACAGCCTTTTTTGGCAACTTCCTTCCTGTAGCTTCTCCACACCCCCCCCCCCCCCCCCCAAGCAGGGGCACACTCAATACCTTTTAAGCAGGGGCACACTCGATACCAGTACTTAGTCCTATCTCAGTCCTACAAGTCCCTGGCATGAACCTTCCAACAGAGGTAAGGATTTCCTTCTGAGCCCCAGACATTTTAATAAGTATAGCACCAAGGAGAACCCTGGATGCACAAGATTTAATGTTGCAGAATAAAAAGTCCTTACTAAAACAGCTCAGAATTAGAAAGCGGTTGGTTAGTTTTTCAATATTGAACATCCAAGAAAGCGGTTTGCTAATCCTCTGGGATGCCCTCCTTTTTCTGGAGGTTGTTGTGCTCTCTGATCCCCAAGGAGACGCTTTGTGGTACCTGATTCTCCAAATGCTCGACTCTCTCCTTCAACGCTGTCTCATTCTCTCCTCCGGCCTCCTTGATCAGAGCACCGGATGGGCAGCGCTCTCTTCTTTTCTCCTTTTTTTTTTCCTTTGCATGCTGCTGGTTATTTATGGACAGGTGCCTGACATTCTCTCTTCTATCCTCCTGTGAAGGTCTTTATTCGCACTCGCTGCTTAGCAAAACAAACCCAAGGTTTACACCCTCAGAGTGGGGATATTCCCCACCCTACTGCTGGATCCCTCAGCAACAGCTTTGTATAGTAAAAGATCAGCAGGACCCCATAGGGAACTATCTGTCTCCCTCAATACCCACGATAGGATTCTGACGACACAAGCTTTTCCGCTACCCCAAATCCTTGCAGAGAGATGAGAGACCGAACTTCTTTCTCTCTGCTTCAGCTTTAAACCCTCTGGCCAGAAGGTTCTCTGCTTCCCTCTGGTCTGCACCATTGTGGGCACTCCTAGAGGGGAGTGCCAGAACCCAGGGTTCAGTCCTTTCGGTACTCTGACACCCTTGATACGTCCTCCGCTGGGAAGAGCATAGATCTCCGTGAAGTGGCTGGCCCTAGGCCTCTCTACCCTTGCCCTGTCTTGAGCTGTTTTTATTCCACTGCCTAATCATTGGCACTACCTGGATTCGGGTGGTTAGGAGTCTTGGCCCACCCACTACCTAGGATGCCACACTCTGGGACCCTTGTCAGGCTATTGGCCAGGTATACTTACTACCAGGCCGATACAGAACGGTGCGCTCCCCCCAAAACTAATAGTGCTCATCACATGCAAATGCATGTTGATGAGGAGCCTATTAGTCACCCAAAATACAGAAAGTAACGCCTGCCAAAGGCAGGTGTTAATTTCAGACAGCACCGGGAAAATTGTACAGAAAAGCAGAAAAAACTGCTTTTGGGGCCTCCGACGTAATATCATAGTGATATTAAGTCAGAGGCCCCAAAAATTAAAAAAAAACCACTTCTTTAGGGGAAAAAAAAAAAGTCTGCCCGCGGGTTGGAAAACGAACACTCGAATAACCAACACTGGTAAAATTAAGCATCTGTTGTCAGACCCGCTGACAGCCACCACTTCTGCTAATAAAGGTGTTAGGGCGCGCTAGTGTCCCTAGCGCCTCCTTAGCGCAGGCCCTAATTTAAATAAAGAATCACACTCCCAGGAGAGGTGCCTGGGCGTGCGTCGGGAGAGCGGGCACTCGCCTCGGAACACCGGCTCTCCCGCGGAGTTTACTGAATCGGCATGTAAGGATTTTCTCATTGTGTGTCTGAGGGCAAAATGTTTAGTTTATATGGCCCCGTGTGCTTTACAGTTATTTAATCTATTAAGCCATTAATTTCTGTGTGGGCTTGTAGTATTTCTATTAACTATCCATGCCTTTTTTTTTTATCCCCCTCTCTTTGGCTTCCCTACTCTTCTCTGTTTCAGGGATGGAGCCTTTGGCAGCCATACCTGTTGTTCAGGAGTTTGAAGTAATATATTTTCCTTAGATGTCTTCTCTAAAGCTTTTATCATCAAGCCCTAATTAAGACCTGCTGGAGCCAAGATGCTACTGTCTGTAATTGCTCTTCTCTACTTGGTCGTACCAACGTTGTCACTCTGCTGGAAGTATATACATAGAGTTTATCGCTGGACCATAGGCTATATGCGGATATAATGCGTCAGATAAGGCAGTCACTTGAAGGGTGGTTTTTGTACATGCACTCCTGGTGATATGAAGCATGCTATGTGTTGGATAGGTTTGTGCTGTTTTGACCTTACTAGGCATTTATCTGCCATAATCAGCTGTGCAGCATGTTTAGCACGCACACAGTGCGATAAGGGTGGGAAAAACTTGTTTGGCAGAAATGAACTCTTAAAAATGTGGATTTTTTTATTTTTATTTTTAGAAGTAAGATTACTGAAGTAATAACTTTATTTCTAGGATTTTAGTGGGACAGAGAGAAGGTATACCAGCTTGAAATTAAAACAGTCCCATTAAACACTGTGATCTGAAGTATTTACATTTACAAACTAAACCATTTTGGACTCCTTATTTAAGAGTTTTGCCATAGACACAGAGAGGTCGACTCAGAGTTATGATGTGCGCTGGATAAAAAGTTATCCTTCTGACTTGGGGGTGGGAGCATTTTTCAGCAGAGTTGGCTGTCTGATTAACATAGCCAGATACTTTTAGGATAGCCGAATTGCCCGCACTGCTGAATATCCCTGCAAAGTTAGCTGGATAGCAGATGAAAACGGACCTCAGAAACTTCCACTGTACAAAATTTCTAGGCCTCCTAAATATGTGGAGAATTTAGCCCATAAAGAATTGTCACCTCCTGAATCTGGGCACAGGTCTGTCCAGCTCCGTGCCCCATCACTCACACTCACCACCGGTGAAGGCCTAGTGGAAACGCATAAACCGGAAATTGTAAAGTCACCCATCCCCTGTCCTGCCCTCCCATTCTCTGCTGGTCCTGGTTTAAACCCGGGCTGATATCCATGGCTGCTGTGTTTAAATAGCCTGTAATAGATGGGTGTGGGAGGTTTTTTGTTTTGTTTTTTGGTAATCTGAAATGTTTGAGGAAAAGCACCATAACATAGGGACTTGATACTAGCTGTTCGTGCATACATACACATACTTGCCCCTCTCTCCCTGAACAAAATGCGCATAACAACAATGTGGCATTAAATAATGGCCGCAGTTTATTAAAACATAACCCGAGCCAGCAAATTATACAAAATTCCAAAGTTAATTCCCCCAAACCTCCACCGCCCCCATGCCCCTCTTTCGCTTACCACCGCGTCTCAATGGTAAGCCGACTTTAGGTACCCCCCCCCCCCCATCACTCACCCCGCCATGGCACCAGCGAGGGTAAGCCTGCGGCCTGAGCATCGGCCCCCTCTTGCTCTTTAGGCCTTCCCGTGTAGCAGCCCCAAACTACACGAGCATTTCCCCCCCCGCCGACTTTAGGCACCCCCCCATCACTCACCCCGCCATGGCACCAGCGAGGGTAAGCATGCGGCCTGAGCATCGGCCCCCTCTTGCTCTTTAGGCCTTCCCGTGTAGCAGCCCCAAACTACACGAGCATTTCCCCCCCCCTGCAATGTCCTTTACAATTCCAAATAATACATTAAACATATGGCTCGGGTTTTTCCGCCACAAACAAAGGCAAAATATTTGCCTTTGTTCCCCCACTGCGGCCACTTAACCTAAAAGCTGCTGCTTGAAAACTTTCTCCAAATCATTATGAAAGAAATCAATGCCCACGTCAGAAAGATGCACCCCATCTCCGAAGAAAAAACCACCTACGGTTACCCATGACCCTGTGTGGCGAACCCCAAAAAACCACCGTGTTGAACTACCCATTTACCAACTTGCCTATTCAATTCATTTTCCAAAACCCTTTCGCCATAAAGGCTCCGTGTAGTGTGTGATATGAACTATAATATTAGACCCGCCAATTTTAGTATTATGCAGGTAATTCAGTATGGTAGCCAAATCTTTGCATATGATCGCTGCTAATTCGCGACGTGTGAAGTTACCAAAATCATTACCCCCCAGATAATCGATAACAATCTTCGGGATTCCCCATCTTAGCATTCTATTCTGGAGAAAGATAAGCAGATTCCCCCGACGCATTCCCCCATTGCCAAACCAGCGAACAATCCATTCTGTATGATTCAGATCCGGGTGTTCACCATAATGCCTCTCCTCCGCTCTTCGCAGAGCCCGATGCAAAAGAATGGCCCACGACCAAGCTCATTCACGGATCCACTCCCCCTTTTTATGTCTGCAAAACAAATTTTTTCAATTATTTTCATGCAGAACATCGTCTTCTCATCTTCCAAGAAAAGCTATTTTCTTACATAACTACGATAAACCTCCGACTTCCATTGTCCCAGCGCTTGAATTCTCCGGGCCGACCACCCCAATTCCGCGGCTGTAGTTGCTGTGCCCCTCCTAAATGAAGGTGCCGAATAGTGCCCCACTTCCAACCCCAAACCAATAACTGGTAGAGGCAAGATTCGCTTTCCTTTTACCCCCCCCTCCCCAAACACATTCCCCTTTTTCCTTGCTTCACTGAAAAACGACAAACACCTTTATTTGGTCAAATAAAGGCCGCAGTTTATTTACACCAGACCCGAGCCCCATAACTTTATAACAAGCTAAAACATGACCCCCCCCCCCCTTGTAACATCCTTCTTAACCGGCCCCCCACCGCATCCCAGTGGTAGAGCTCCACCTGTATCCTCTAGACCTATAACCCCACCTCGTCCGAGCGTGGGTCAGGGATATCGCCTCTGAGCATCGGCCCCCTTTTTGCTCATTGGCCATCCCGTGCAGCAGCCCCCCCGCACTGCACAAGACTCACCCCCCCTCCTTTTGCATACCTTTTAACAATACAATAAATCAACAATATTTGGGCTCGGGCTTACCGCCACCAATGCAACAAATACATATAACCATACGCTTTAACACCACCGCTCTTTCATCTTCTCCCCCATTGCTAAGTATGAGCTCCATATAGCAGGAGCCAGGGATTGTCTGATCAAATTCCGCATTACTACGTGCAAAGATGCCAAAGGTGTTCCGGCATGCTCTCTCCCTACCCACTGGCGTGAGGAGCTTCGGCCCAAAGACATCCCATTTAAGACGGGAAAGAGCATCAGCAATCATATTCAAATTCCCCGGGACATGTCCTGCCTTATGTTACATGCAATTTTAAACATAATATAATCATTACTCTCAACAAAGCAAAACTCTCAGACACTTTGCTGCTTGCTTATGAACTACTTGGACCACGCACATATTGTCACACCACCAAACTACTTTCTTGTTAGACCACTCCTTGCCCCATATAGTTAAGGCAACGATGATAGGAAAAAGCTCCAAGAAAGTTATATTCAATACTAAAACATCTGAAACCCATAGCCCTGGCCACTGCGCTGCATACCGCTTGCCCCTAAAATACACACCAATTAATAATAACCGAAAAGCTGATTCAATATCAGCTTTGGCTAACCAAGACCCCCAGGACCCGCCTTACAGACCAAGTCTATGGCTTAATCGAATGATGCATACGTGACTGCGACTCACTTGTTTAGGGATGAAATCATTAACTGAAGATCTCTCAGGGTGTGACAAATTAAAAATTAACTTAAATTTTCCCCGCTTTTTTTTTTTTTTTTTTTTTTTAATCACTGCTAATGGTGAGAAGTGCCTATGCTCAAAATGTTTACAAGGAAATGACCCGGCTACTCTTCCACACTGAAGTTCCACCTGTATTTTAACTCGTGCGCCCTCAGCCATCCGATAAACAGATTTAGAATTCTCAGCCCTCTCCCTACCCCGGGACCTTCTTAACGGATATGGAAGTCGCATCTAAATCCCCAGACAACATAGCAACAGCATCTCTGTTGGGATACGATTTCGAACCTTCCACTAAAGCTGCAATAAACTATGGGAGAGTCAGCCTTGCTCTACCATGGAGATTCACTTAGCACTTTTGATAACATTAGCACCTTGACCTTGCTAACCTTTGACAGCCGAATGCGCCCCAACCCCCCGCAAGTGGCACATGCGTACCTGGAGTTACCTTCGGGGAACAGGCAAGTGAGCTTATTAAACCTCCAACAGATGTCAGATTCGCGTCCCTTACTGTTCGTACCAGACTCGATTTTTCGAACAGTTCCAGGACCACAAAAGGAAGTATTCTTACCAATACTGGAGGATAAAGTACCGGAACTAGCACTAAAGCCAGCACTCCCTGTCCCACTTTACTAAATTGGTTCCATTGTTGGTCATCTGAGTTAACCATAAATGAATGTCCTGAGAACCCCATGACATAAATTTGTTCCCAGCCATTTTATCCCAGAACTTTTCAGCATAATTGGGCCATGCCCAACCCTCATAATCCTTAAAGGCTCCTAGAACACTATCAGCGGAGGACAGACGTGCTCCGTACTGAGTAGGATCAAAATGACTACCAACACTTACTAAACGCAAAAAACCCCTTTACCCAATTGACTATATTCTTAGACATTTTTGGGCCCGCGCTACCTTTCTTATTCTGCCTGTTAGACTTCTAGATGTTTTCCTCCCCCTTTTCTTCCCTCTCCAATCAAAATATTAACAGAATATTTTTTTAAGCCTTGTAACTAACCGGATAGGACCTCCTCCCAAAGCTCCATTAAAGAAGCTAAAGCCGGAGGACCCATATCATACTATGGCCCTACAGATAAAGCCGTATGCTGACCTGGCCCAGTGTCGCTAGTACTCGAGGAAAACGAAGAAGAGCTTAAACTACTACTAGAATGAGCCCTCTTTCTCCTCTTATTATCTTTCTTACTCTCCCGAGCACTATCTTTGGAAGTCTTACCTTGCTCAGCTCCCAAACACTGCTGCCTTGTATTCCCGATGCCAAACCACTCCTGTTGTCCGCAACATTCCTCTTCATTCCTTCCTGATCGCCCTGAGCAGTAAAGGCATGCGCTGCCGTATCCAACTCCCTCCAGGCCTCACGACTGGAAGGTCCAGGCACCGAATCATCGGCTTCATCTGCAAAACCACCTGTATCCGCAACAATCCTCCCCCTCCCCCGCCACCAAATCCCCCTTTAGTGCCCCTGAATGTAAAGGGATCTTTTGTAAAGGGGCCCCGTTTTGCTTGCCCACAAGGGGCCGCCCTTTTATTCCAACATCCTGAGGATAAATCTGATTGCCTAAAGATGCTCCTAAATCTGAGGGCCAACCTCCTATACCTTCCGCACCTTTCCCCTCACCCACCACACCTGCTGAAAATTAACAAATCCTGCTTTAGCCATGAGACCTAAAATATTGACAATAAATGCAGCTGTAGCCTTGGCCTAGCACCGACGGGCACCGAAGGGGCAACTGGCCGACTGGGAAGTCTGCCACCACATTCACCATCCCCTGCTGGGAACTTGCTCTGGGAAGAATCCACTAACTCGCCCCTTACTCCACTGCTTGCCCGTTCCAGCAGCTCCCGTAAAACACTGTCCTTAAAAGAATATCCCATCATAACAGGAGACATAGCAGGCAGGCGTCGGCTAGAGAAAGGGGGCTCCACTGCCACTAGAGCAGGCACGCTCCTTATGTTTCTTAGCCTTTATCGGATTCACATTTAAATGTAAATCACTCTGTAACCCGAAACCAATAATTCTTTCCCAGTGACCTCAGCGCTGACTGCCTCCCTCACAAAATGTTGCACGAGCCTGGCTGAGGAGAAAAAACAAGTACAAGGTTGTGGAAACTGTAAGCAGCAGGAACTCTGACACGAGGCTTGTCCCCTAAGGGCTGGGCTTCGCCGGGGGGGGGGGGGGGGAACAGCAGGTTCTGGGCCGCTTACACCTGAATCAGTGGGGGGGGGGGGAACAGCAGGTTCTGGGCCGCTTACACCTGAATCAGTGGGGGGGGGGGGGGGGAACAGCAGGTTCTGGGCCGCTTACACCTGAATCAGTGGGGGGGGGGGGGAACAGCAGGTTCTGGGCCGCTTACACCTGAATCAGTGGGGGGGGGGGGGAACAGCAGGTTCTGGGCCGCTTACACCTGAATCAGTGGGGGGGGGGGGAACAGCAGGTTCTGGGCCGCTTACACCTGAATCAGTGGGGGGGGGGGGAACAGCAGGTTCTGGGCCGCTTACACCTGAATCAGTGGGGGGGGGGGGGGGGGAACAGCAGGTTCTGGGCCGCTTACACCTGAATCAGTGGGGGGGGGGGGGGGGAACAGCAGGTTCTGGGCCCGCTTACACCTGAATCAGTGGGGGGGGGGGGGGAACAGCAGGTTCTGGGCCGCTTACACCTGAATCAGTGGGGGGGGGGGGGGGAACAGCAGGTTCTGGGCCGCTTACACCTGAATCAGTGGGGGGGGGGGGGGAACAGCAGGTTCTGGGCCGCTTACACCTGAATCAGTGGGGGGGGGGGGAACAGCAGGTTCTGGGCCGCTTACACCTGAATCAGTGGGGGGGGGGGGGAACAGCAGGTTCTGGGCCGCTTACACCTGAATCAGGGGGGGGGGGGGGGGGAACAGCAGGTTCTGGGCCGCTTACACCTGAATCAGTGGGGGGGGGGGGGGGGAACAGCAGGTTCTGGGCCGCTTACACCTGAATCAGTGGGGGGGGGGGGGGAACAGCAGGTTCTGGGCCGCTTACACCTGAATCAGTGGGGGGGGGGGGGGAACAGCAGGTTCTGGGCCGCTTACACCTGAATCAGTGGGGGGGGGGGGGGAACAGCAGGTTCTGGGCCGCTTACACCTGAATCAGTGGGGGGGGGGGGGGGGGGGGAACAGCAGGTTCTGGGCCGCTTACACCTGAATCAGTGGGGGGGGGGGAACAGCAGGTTCTGGGCCGCTTACACCTGAATCAGTGGGGGGGGGGGGGGGGAACAGCAGGTTCTGGGCCGCTTACACCTGAATCAGTGGGGGGGGGGGGGGAACAGCAGGTTCTGGGCCGCTTACACCTGAATCAGTGGGGGGGGGGGGAACAGCAGGTTCTGGGCCGCTTACACCTGAATCAGTGGGGGAGGCGGGGCAGCAGGGCAAGGGGAATTGGGGGGGGGGGGGGGAACGTCAGTTAGTGAAGATGAAGCCACTCACCAAATGAGGCCTGCAGATCTGTAGAGACTGTCACCTGCCAACCCCTGACGACCTCGCTGAGGAACGGGATGAAATTCCACCCGCTGCAGCCACCTCCGGTTTGTTTTTGGCTCTCTTCATTTTGCTAAATAACTAACTAAAAGACAGCGAAACCGCGCAAATGACAGTTGGAAAATCCCCAGCGCAGCAAAGCAAAAACCTGCCCTCTGCTTGCTGTTGAATTCCCAACTGCCGTTCTGAGCTCTGCTCCAGCCTATTGTTTAACTACTGACCAATAGCATAACAGCATTCAAATTGCTGATGCTGCTATTGGTTACCTAACTCCCCTTTTTTCCCCCACCCCCACCTGCCTTTGCTAATCCTATCCCTTACTCACAGCTGCTCAAGCCCATGTTATCTGCGTCGGGCCGGGACAAGCCCGGACCACCTTCCTATATATTAAATTCCAGTAACCTCTCTGGATTGTTTGCAGCCAGAGAATTACCGACCGGTTTCCCAACTGCCTCTTTTTTTATCTAAACGTCTCTTGACAAAGGGGTGGATTCTTTGCTGTTGCTATTGGATCTTGGTGCTGCATTTAACGCTGTGGATCACTCCATTTATTCTTTCTCCATTTGGCAGCTAAGAGAGTGCGGAGAGTGGCTTTAGATTGGTTTCAATCCTTCTAAACAGATCAGTTTGCCAGTTGGAAGGGGGGATGTGTTGAAATCATTATCCATTTGTCTATTGGGTTCCCCCAGAGAGTTTTAATTTCATCCCTGTTTAATGTTAATCGCTGCTGGGGGGGGCTTTAAGTAATTTCTGCTTTTGGGGTTCATTTTGAAATTTTTGCAGATGATGAACAGTTCTACATCCTCCTAGGGGGAAAAATCATGTTAGCCAGTTGGGAAGGGTAAATGAGTGTCTGCACTGAATCACCGCTAACAGGCTGGAACACCCAAAAAAAGACTGAGGTTTTGTGGGTACAAAATGAAGACGGCAGAGTGGATCCAGCCGCTGGTGGTGTGGCGCCGTGAGTTTATCTCTGTTAGAGATTGTGTAAGAAGTTCGGGGGGTGAGTTTGAATTTTGATCTCTCTTTTGGATCAGCAATTCTCAAGGGTAGGTAAGATGGGATTTTATTGACTGTGTCAGTTTAAGAACCTAAGAACTGCCATTGAGCCCAGTATCCTGTCTCCAGCAGTGGCTAATCCGGGTCACAAGTACCTGGCAGGTCCCATAAAGTAGATCTGATTCCTGTTACTCACTCCCAGGGATAGCAGTAGTTTTCTTTAGTCTACCTGGCAAATGTGTGGGGGACGTTTTCCCTCAACAGGAGTTTGCTAAGACAATTTATGTATTATGTCCCACCTGGATTATTGTAATTCTTCAGATCTGGGGTTGCCTATTCATAATATCAAAAGGCTGCAAAATATGTTTGTTTGTATTTGATGGATAGCCTTTCTTCAACAACAGTCAAGGCAATGTGCAATTAAACATTTAACAGGCATAAAATACAATCAATAGTTATACAATAAATCTATATAAATAAAATTGTTAAATAGTTTGGACAAAATCGCTAATCTCAGAAACCACTGAACCAATTGCTTTCAAATTTGGACACAACCTTCATTTCGCATACAGGAAGGTTCTTCTGTACTTACATTACAGATATGTCACACCTGTGACAGGTAAAATAGGTTTACAAATTTTTTTCCAGAAAACAGCGACATCTGCTGGACGTAAGCGCCATCTGTTAGTGTAGGGTGTGTTAGTGAACACTAACACACCCTACACTAATCATTTCGCCAGTCCAGGTCCACGTTTCACTTCCATTTTAACACATTTGCGCACTTTTTTCGCCGGAAGATAACTATTTCCTTTACAGATAAAATACACCCTCCACCCTCCTCACGCCCCCCATACACATGCCAAATTTATTTACTTCCCACAGCCTCCCAACACACACAAAACCACCCTCTTCACACCCCCCACACACATGCCAAATTTAGTTACTTCCCAGGCCCTCACAACACACACAAAACCTGACAGAAGTCCGGGAGGCTCCAGCGGGGGGCCAGGACTGGTCCGGGACACATCTCCTGCACTACGGCCATCAGCTGCCAGCAATCAACATGGCGCCGACGGCCCTTTCCCTTACTATGCCACTCGGGGACACCAATGGCGGCAGTAGCCCATGTGACATAGTAAGGGCGAGGGCCCCTCGGCGCCATTTTCAGGACTGGCAGCTGGCGGACCTTTGCGCTTACTATGTCAGAGGACCTACCGCTGCCATTGCTCCACCCCACTGACATAGTAAGGGCCAAGGGCCGTTGGGACCCATTTCAGTGCTCGCAGCCGACGGACCAACGCCAATACATCGCTCCCGGACCGCTCCTGAACGCCCGCTCCACCGACTGACATTTTTATCAGGTCTCGGGGGGGTCTGGAGGGTGGTAATGAATTTATTGCGAACATCTTGGGGAGGGGTCACGAGGGGGGGGGCAGGTTTCATTCATTCAGCAACTCTGGGGGAGCAGGGGGGTGGGCTACTGTTTTTCGCAGGGCTGGGGGAGGGGGGGCCAGGAGAGTGTGGGGTGGTTAGTTTAAGAGAACTTTTCTCATAGGGTTGTTTTTTGGGGGAAGGGGGAGGTTCACACACAAATACATACACTAAACTTGCACAATCTCGAACGCACCAAAATAGCCCTCCCCAGACCACAAAACAAATTTGGAAGTGCAAATTTGGTTAGGCACTCCCCTATTTGGCTACATAACGCGCACAGACGCCCAGGGACAGACCACATGTAGCACCAACAATTTTAATTTCCCAGGTCTTGGGAGGGAGCAGGAGGGTGGGGGGTTATTATTTGATTTAAAGGGTTGGGATTGGGGGGGTTCCCACAGAAATAGAAAGACAAAGGTTTTCTGATCTTGAAGGGTAGGCAGTAGGCGGGGGGAGGTGACAATGAGGGGAGGGAGAATGAGGGGGGAGGTGAGTGTCAGGGGAGGGAGAATGAGGGGGAGAGGTGAGTGTGAGGGGAGAGAGAATGAGGGGGGGAGGTGAGTGTCAGGGGAGGGAGAATGAGGGGAGAGAGTTGGAGTGGGGACAGGGGAGGGAAGGGGGGGGGGGTGAGTGACCAAGGGGGAGGAGGATGAGTGACTGAGGTAAATGAGCAAGGGGGAGGGAGGGTAAAGAACCTGACTCTGCCACTGCAATGCATGGCTGGGTACCGCTAGTAATATATAAAATGTTTGACATTGAAAATGTTTAAACCAGTAAAAGAAAAAATAAAATAAAAATTAGATGACAGGGTTATTGGGGACCTTGGTAACCTTGCACAGAGCATAAGATGGGACCAGTAGACTTGCTAAATAAATTGGAGTAAAAGGCTTTGAATGTGAGGCACCCAAAATTAAAGTGAATTCTAGGTGAGCCTGGCAGCCAGTGTGCTTACTGTAGAGGGAGTTTTACATGATCAAATTTTTTAGTTTCTCAAACATTAGCCTGGCTGCTATATTTTGAATGATGTGACATTTTGTATATCAGGTTCGATGACAGACTGCAGCACAAAGAGTTACAGTTGTCTAAATCAGTGATTCTCAACCTTCTTTCTATCAGGACACACCTGAGAGAGGACGCTCACATGTCACCCACTGAACACGTGACCGTCATGGGACTAAATATAAGCATATGCTCTGTATGCACAGGGGCCCCCCACTTCCTAACAAAGGATGCGGAGCCGAACTAAGACATTTCCCTGTACAACTCACCATACAAAAAAGATATTCTGCTTCTGGTGTCATCTCAATACACACAGTACACAGACAGACCTGCCTTCACCAAATACAGAATAAAAGACCACAAATTACAAATGTGGAAACGAAACCCGGAATGACCACTTTCGGCATGCAGTGCAAAACTGGAGACTAGAAACAAAAATATATTTCCTCCTATACTAAGCAAACTTCAAAGAGAGAAGAAATGCAGATTCTCAAAACTTTCATAGTATGACACTTGTACCCAGTCACTCCCCTCCATGCCCCATCACCCCTTACATCTCCCAACTACTCAATCATCCCTTCCCATGCTGATATCCCTGTCCAACAATTCCAACACCCCCCACCCCTGCATCCTCTTCCCCGTGCTCACACTCTCTCTGCCCTTCCCTCTTCCCTACCCAGAATACCTCTGACCACCTCTTTCCTACCCCTTCCTGCTCAGCAGCCCCCACACCTCCATCTCTCTTCCCTGCCAAACAGTCTCCACCCCTCCCTCTTCTTCCATTCCCTATCTTCCCATGCCTTCCTGCCTAGTACATTTCCCCCCTCCTCCTGGCTCCCAGCCAACTGAAAAGCCTTCAGTCCAACCTTCAGTCTCCCTCCCTCTTTATCAGCAGCAGATGAGGGCAAGAAGCATTGAGGAGAGGAAGATGAAGCAGCAGATCTACAGATCGTTCACCTTTCTCCCTTATGCTCCTGCTTTCACATCCAGGCCCCTATGTTATCTCGCCCTAGCTTGATGGTACCCCATTATAGAGTCCATCAAGCTAGGGTGAGAGAACATAGTAGAAATTTCATGTTTTTGAGACTTTCCTCACTCCAAATAACGTCAAATCTTCACCAAGGTGTACTGTGCTGTTCATACATCTCACTCTACATGCAAAACTGACCCCTAAACCACCACTAACACCTCACCTCAACCTATTAGGTGGCCTTCTTACTTAACTACTATGAGGGCCTTATAGATAGGCGAAGCGGTAAGTTACCGAACCACGCAGTAACTCAAACATTTCCATAAACACCCCCTTTTCCTTATTGCGGGCGTTATCAATGCGTTATTAACACTTTTTGATAAATGATGGGGTTAGATAGTGAGTGACACTATTTCAAAGTGCTAGCTTGTCTTTCATGGGTTTAGTCTGATGCCATTTCCTTTCTAACTTCCTGGATTGTTGCTTTAGGGTATAGAGAGGCCCGAGGGATAACAGGCACTGCCAAGAACGTTTTGTGTATGAAAAGAGAAGGCACAACTATATTGAAGACAACTTTTAAGCATATTATTCTGAAAAGAAATCTGTTCTTCCAAAGAAAGGTAATTTTAAAGTTTTCAGGGAAATTGATATTTGGAGACAAAGTATTAGTGTCAAGATTTTTGATTCTTCTGACAGGGACCTTAAATTTGAAAAGTTTAGAATGTGTGACCTTACAATTTAAAGAGAAATGTATCCTTGAGTGATGAGTCTGAGTGAATGAAATTGTTCTAATGGCCAACAGTAAAATATATCGGGGGTTGTAAAGGTGAGATCCGTGTGTGATGACCTTTATGGGTGGGAAAGTGGCTGGCTAGAGTGGATCTCGGAGAGCATATTACACCTGCCCTGCGAGGTCTGCATTGGCTACCTGTTGCCAAAGTAGAAATATGTGGCGAGTGAACTATCGAGATGCTGTTTCCTAAGATAAGCATTGCCTTTCATTTCTAATATTTGAACTTTGCCATTTGGACATGAACACTGTGTGAAATCATCATTTTTTTCACATTTTGGGTGTTATCTGTAATGGGAATTGGGCTATAATTAAACTTTAGCGGGCCTTTATGAATGGAAAGAAATTGAGGTCCACTGTTTTATGCATGCCCATTTTCTCCTATATGAATATTAGGTAGTTTTTTGTATTAGAATCTTCATCTCTCCATTATTATTTATTTTATCATTAACAGAAATTTGTCTAATGACTTTTTCAATCCATGCCCTCACAACCTTCTGTGCTATCAGCTCCACAGGGTAACTTTGTCGTTCACAGAGTTTTTCCTCTGTGCCTGAAAATGTTATCTCATTCAGCCTCGATCTAAGAGCGTGCTAGGCTTAGCGCACTGGATTACTTCAGCTTCAGCACACATTTTCATGCGCCAAAATTACCTCCTGTTGTAATAAGGATTTTAGCGCACAAATAGTGTTTATTTTTATAGCTCGTTTTTCCAAAGTTATGACTTAATGTTTTGTCTTGTTATCTACTTTATATGTGATTGCATGCATTTTATAGCAGGAATGAATTTCAGTGCCACTTGATTACTTCCTTCTGGGGAAAAATGCATGTTAATTGAAATCAGTAATGCAAATTATATGTAGGGGAAGCATTAGAGCAGTTGTTGATCAGTAGATAGAGCTGACATAGCTAGTTTATTTTAATGCTGTATAATGAATCCTTGCAAAGCCATGGCAGCTATGGGACTTTTCCATTAATACACAGGCAGCAACTGTGAAGGCTGATGTTCCAAAATGCTCACAATAGTGAAGGATAAAATGCACTAGGTACTGATAAAAAAAAAATTGTCATGAATGGACAGAAGAGATTGTATGACTGTGACAAAATTCTCCTTTGCTGGCTCAAAAAAGTTGGTGAAATTGAAATGTTCCTGGAAGGTACAGCACTAAAATAAATATTTTAAATTGTTCTGTACACCTCACTGACCAGTGACCCCCCCCCCCCTCCCCCCTTCGAACCAATCTGCAGGAAGATGTGGCTTCTTGACAGGTTTCACGGGGGCTTGGAGCGCAGCTGGGGAAGGACACTTCCTCCGCAATTGCCAAGATCCAGATCTTGGAAAGAATAATTTTACATTCATGTTCTCCATAGATTGGTGTATATATCGTCATAGTATCTTTAAAGAGCCATACGCATTTGGAGAGCATTTTTCAACTCTGCCAACTATTTGAGTTGCCAAAATGTGTGTCTTGTTGAGAGCTAGATGTTAGGTTGGCTCAGCTGAAGTTCTGCTTTAGAAAGTTCACAATTATGAATTATCAATCTCTGAAAAAGATTAAATAAAAAGTCACCTGGGAAAACAAAGTGGATGGGGTGGGGAGGGAGACAGACATTTATGGCTTTCAGATTTAGAAAACAAAAGTACTGTTTGCAGAGCAGAGCACATTTGCTAGAATTGCTGGCTTGCTCTTACGCCTCGTAGCCAGTTTCTACAGATGGGGTTACTGTAGGGCAAAGTAGCAGAGGAGAGTGAAAGATGATTAGTGTGACAAATGTGAACTTTAATAAAACTGACTTATGGTGCAATAATGCTTATAGTCAACTCAGCAATACTAGCAAAACATATTTAACTTTTTTCCACTGGATGCTGAAAAGTGAATTTGAATGCTTTTTTTTTTTTAATTTTTTTTTTTTTTTTAATTTAATTGATGAGACATTCATGACTAAAGATCTTGCAGTCTTGTGCAGTTTAGTTGCTCACATCAGTTGAAATATATTAGTAAAACAGAGCCCTGCTGCACTGACCCTCATGTGCATATTACCTTGACACATGTAAAGCAGGAATACAGCATGCACCACTAATAATCTGTCAGGGAAGGTGATTTAAAAATGGCAGGGGGGAAGGCATAATACAAGATGCATGCCTCATAATCCTACCGTGTGTGTGGATATGTGTATGTATGTATATGCATGTGTGTGTGTGTGTGTGTGTTTGTATGTATATGTATGTATATATATATGAAATCCATAAAATTGGACAAAATGGAAAGGAGAACAAGGAGTAGATTATAGTGCCAGTAAACAGGTTGAGATTTTAAAAAAACAAACTAGCATTGCTGCTGATAAAAACTCACAGTAGAGGACACGGAGCACTGGCAGTAGCACTTGGATATGCTGGATCAGCTGGCACTCCAGGCCAGTGGTTTCTCATACTGACTGTCATCTTCAGGTCATCAAAAATCATGAACGTAGCATGTGTGCCTTGATTTTGATCACTGCTAGTCCTTGTCCTTTTCCTTTTCAAATGGTTTGTGGCCCTAGTGTTTTATGTCCACCATCCCTCCTCCTTCCTCATATACAGGATTTTGTATTTATTTTAATTAAAGTGCAGTGTAATTGCTAAAGCCTTGACTGTTCCTTTTTTTTTTTTTTTTTTTTAGGGCGCCTTTCATATCTGTCCTCCGTTCTTTGGCATATCATCCACAGCCTGGCAGTTTTCCTTCTGACATTCCACAGTGTTAGCAATAAATCACTAAAAATGACTGGGCCTGTGTGGCGCCCCAGTGATCGCCTTCCTTTTCACCATCATGAGTTTCAGCTTCACCAACTTCTCATCCGGTTTAGCATTTTTGCTCCCATTCCTTCACTGGCCCCCCCTCTATGGAGCAGCAGCCAAGTCTTGACTTTCACATCTACGGTACTCCCCAGATCTACTAATCTGGTAGACTTATCAAAGGACATGAGCGGGTTTGTGTGGCACGATCTTCCCCTTCTCAAACCATGCTGCCTGGGCCCTTGTAAACTTGCTAGTTTGGAAGTATTCAGCCCCTTTGCTTGCCTGTCTGCTCTTCCTGCCTCCTTTTGTTTCTCCTGGTAACTTTGCCTGCCCGCCTCCTCTTCCTGTGCCTGTATTTTTTGATTTCTAGGAGTTTTGCTGTCACGTTTTCTGCTGCCACTTTGATAAGCCATCGTGGTCTCTGCACACTCCTGGCACTAAGGTACTCAAACAACATTCATAGATTCTTGAGAGATGGTATAGCAAGCATGATTTTGAGGTCCTGTTTGGGCAGAGGCTACACAAATTACAAAATATTTATTGTTACTGTCAGCATTATTCTAAAAATATAAGAATTTTGGTGGCAGGGCTCGTGAAGGCGACTCAGATATTCAAGAGTTCATTATGAGCCCTAAAGACCCTTCAGTGAATTCAGCAGCACCTTGGGAGCCAAAAATGATTGGAGGTGCTAAACTCAACAGAACCGAACCGCTCCTGAGACAAAGTGAAGGAGCTTACTCAATAGTGGGGGTGCTGAAGCACCCACTGAACCCACAGAGCCATGCAACGGTACATGGTTTTATGTCCTTGGCCCACAGCGTGCATCTTGCTCTCCTATAGCCTCCTCTCCCCACCCAGCCAGTTGACTTAGGAAGAGTCTGCTCAGAGTATGCAATATACCAAACTTTTTAATTAAAAGCAAACTGTTTTTGCCACAGGGTAATTAATTTATTATGCAAACAGTTCATGTTATGACTATGACTCAGTATGGCTGGATGGCACAGGAGAGGCCAAGAAAAGAAAAGTAAATCACAGGGAATTGCAGTCTTTTCTGTTAACCATAGATGGGCTTTTGTGCTGCGTGACGGAAAGCAGGAGGAGCGTTCGATTCCATTCCTGACTCTGCAGTCCAGAGTCACCACAGAAGCAGCAGCAACAAAACAACAAAGTATAAAGAGGGAAATTTGGGAGTTAAACCCAAATTCTTTCTTTTGTTAATGATTTTGATTTCTTACCTGATGACATATTATAATAATTTTCACAAGCTTTTCCTGTGAAGTCACTTCCAGCATTATGGCTCTAATGCATTGCACCGGTCAAATATGGATACAGCACAGACAGCCGACGGATGGACCCAGGGAAGGACACTTTAAATAGGGAGCCGGGCTGTGATAAAGGCACCCCCTATATACACAGGGGTGAAGCGAGCAATATTGCTGAGTAATGTTCACATCAAGGTTGAAATTCAAAAGCATTTGTGCAGGTAACTTTGGAATTACCTGCACAACAGCTTTGAATCACCCCTACCAACTGCATAAATTTTGTCATTTAGAAAAGTGACGACCACGGAGGCATTTGAGGGCGGGACTAAACTTTAGCCAGCGAGCTGATGTATTTTGAATGCTTTCCAATTAAAGTTACGTGCGCAGTTCTGATTGGAAAATAGCAGTCTTCTCTTTACCTGACTATAGTTCCACATGTAACTTTATCCAGTTATAATCAGTAAGAGATTTTTTTTTTTTTTGCACCTGAGTCCACTGAACATCCATGAAAAACACTTGTGAAACTTTCTTTCCCTGGATAAACTTGCTGCTTATCAGCTTGTTGAGTTATTGACTTCTTTTATTGCCTGACCTTCTCAGTTACTGTTGACATTTATCCATTGTGTGTATATACTTTAAAGTCTGTAAGGACAAGTAAGAGAGAGGACTCAGTATTAAGACCAAAAGAGAGAAGAATTGGGGAGAATGTAGCTAGAACTTCTGCTCTTTTGGTAGCAGCTGGATGTCAGAGCAGGACCAATAATTAGAAGGCCTTAGAAACAGAAGTGACTGGCTGGTCACTATTCTGTACTAGGCTAGCAGCAGGTTCCAGTCGTTAATCGAAGGCACTCGCACTAAGCCAAATGTGCTCAACTCTCAGTCCGGAAAGGATATCAAACAGGTCTGGGTTTCAAGCAGGCCCTGCGTTAGACATTCCTAGGGCCCAAGATAGAAACTTGGGGAGGGAGTCCTTTCCCAATGTGTGTTGGGGGTTTTTTTGGCCTCCTTGAAGGAAAGAAACCACATTAGTGGCATTGCAAGTTAAGGATCCACGTATATGTATAACCTAGTTCTGTGGCGATTTGGATGGTGGATCCCTGTACGCATGTTGCTACGGTTTTTTGTGTGGCTTGCTGTTTCTGCAAGGAACAGCAGCTCCCTATCTTTAATTCAGAGTAGTTAATAGTTTGCTTCTGAAGACACGTTTGAAGGTTATTTATGGGCTATAAAAATCAAATTAAATGCCCCATTCTATAGGTTGCAGGCTCTGCAGTCCCACTGAGCTCCACCCACGCTCCTAAAAAGTTGGGGGTTTTTGTGGCAGTCTGTTAGAGGTAGGCAGGATTTGAAGCAGAGTTTCTGGGCTGCCACTTCCCATGGCTTCTGAGTGATTTTAAAGAGAATAGAGTTTTGTCCCAGTGTCACTGAGGAGAGAGAACTTAATGGATTAAGTTCTGTGATGCAGGAATGACACAGCTTGTGGGGATGTGAAGTAGGTAAATGGGCACGAGATAAAGGGGAATGCAAGGATATGGTGGGGAATGAGCGTGAAAGGGAAGAATGGCAAATTAGAAGGAAAGACCTGATTAAAGGGGCAGGGGAATGAGTGGTGACCAGAGAGGAAAAGATTAATGCATGGATGGGGGTGTGACTGATCTTTAACTTGTACCATCAGAGCCTCCATTCTCCTTATTTGCTAAGCAGCAGTAACTAAACTAGTGAGGAAATCAATTACTAAAACTGCTATATAATCATCATAGTGAACAGAGGAAATAGCTGAAAAAGTCCTCTTATCAACCATATTTCTCTAGCTGTATATATAAAAGTTAAATATATAGATAAACAAGTTTGAAAAGAGGACTGTTTCAGTTACTTCCTGTGTGCTATGATAAAATAACAAGCGAGAAATTTAAATTGAGTTGGAATAATGTTAGCCTCCCATCAAAAGTGTCACTGACACTATTTGAGATTCCAACTGGGGTTTAACTCTTCTGGGATGAAGGGCGTGTACAGTGGTCAGCAGTCAATGGACTGTCGCCCAATAGCTGGGTGCAACGTGAGGGAATGACAGAAGGAGCCATGAAGATTTGAAGTGCACAAGGATTGACTCCCGTTCTGAACTTACATTGTGTACGTGCGAGGTGTTCTGTTAGCATCAGCAGTACGGTATCAAATGCTGCCGCCTGTACACGGAAGGTGAACAATTGTAAAATGTTTTTCAGAGTTGTGCAACATGGGCCAACTTCACAATTAAAGGAGTAATCCAAGTCCTGACTAACACGATGCTGTGTCTTCTGGACCAGTGGTCCCCAACCCTGTCCTGGGGGCCCACCAGCCAGTCGGCACTGCCTCCATAACATGCAAATTTTCTCTCATGCATATTTATTGTGGATATCTTGAAAACCCCCAACTGGCTGGTGGGCCCCCAGGATAGGGTTGGGGACCACTGTTCTGGACAGTCCATTTTTTCCCCCCCAAACATTTAAATGCCATAGAAGCTGGCAGCTCTGTGGGTTGCTGGTTTTCTGATGCCGTTCATTTAGCAGTGAGCTTAATTGGTTGTATACAAACGTCACAGCAGCAAGTTATTGCTCTCACTGTCCATTGTGGCCTCCGAGCACCAGAATGAGAGGATGTGATAGCCTGGGGTGTCGTTGGCTTCAGAAAATCACCTGGTCTCTGGCTAGAGTGTTCGTGGAGTGTGGGGGTTTTTTTTGTTTTGTTTTTGTTTTGTTTTTTTTCAGTTTTGGGTTGGATGGTGGGTTCTTGATCTTTTTTTGTTTCTTGTATTATTGTGCTTTGATTAGTGGTGAGCGTGTTTAGGGGCTGAGATTTATTTTAGATATATATTTTTGACTTTTAAATATGTTGATATTTTTACTTAGTGTGTGTGTTTCATTGTTAAATGTTATGATCTGCTTTGTATTGGCTGTAACCGAAAAAGGCAGAAGGTAAATATTAATGGTTTTGAAGAATATGCTTTAACGTTTTAATAATTTTCTAAAAACTCTGAACTGCAGGCCATGTTGTCCTGTAAACATTGCTTTAATCTGCACAAATCCAGGATTTGCTCTCTCTGAATATTAAAATGATGTCCAAAGCCTTCGCAGCAAGCATCCTAAATTGGAAATGTAGGCATTTCTGGTAAAGCATGAGAGGGCAGATGTATCAGAAATGCACCATTGCACATGGGTAGTTAGAGAAGCACAGAATAAGATGACATTTTGAAAATCTGATTCTCTCTCAAAGCATGATCCCTTAGATTAATTTCTCACACTCTGTTGGTACCCAAATATGTAAATGCAGGAGTGGGTCAAATATCCGAGGTACAGTCGCGGATGCTAAACCACAAGGTTTGCAATTAAATAATCTTTATGCCCTGCCTTTCGACAAGCAATGAAAGACTACTGTTTTTAAGCGAGCATGAATCATTTCACGGTATTTTGGGAAAACCATAAAAAGGTCAAATCGAGAACAGATCACTCATTGATAGGATGCAAACTTTGTACCAGGTTTAAACTTTAAAAAAAAAGAAAAATGAAATGTTAACACTAAGATGTTTATTTGTATTATCTTATTTGTCATGAAATCATTTATTTCCTGTTTGTGTTTTCCCCTACAGTATCAAGCTGTTAGCTGTGCAGGAGCTGATGGACAGAGATGCACTAGAAAAGGTATGACCCATCCCTCTTAACACTTTGTGCAATAATAGATAGTTTGTGCTGAACAGCCAGCCGTGTTCAGGGACCAATCCAGGCAAAACTACCAGCCCTAGGAATGTGCTTTTGCAGGGGGGTTGAAATTGTCTGATGGGGGGTGTGAACATGTGTAAAAATAATCATCATCATTATTCCTGGCACTAAGACCTTTCACTGGTTTGGGCCCTGAATGTTCTCTGTATTTGCAAACCTAATCCCCTAAGTCTGAACCAAAACCATCTAGAAATCCATTTCATTAAAAACTGTATTCGAGGAGGCTTCCCCCCCCCCCCCCCCCACTACCAATTGCAGAAAGGCAGTTTCCCAAAATGTTACATGCAGTGGCGAAATATATTTATTTAAAGAAACAAACAAAACCAAACCTGGCAAGCTGATCAAGAAGCTAGCAAGACCGAAATGGTGTTCCATAATTAGGCATTTATTTGCATGAATCAAATAATTAGGCACCTAACCAATTAATTTATTGTTATATTTCCATTTTCATGCTTGGGCTGTATCATCTTTCTTTGGCTATTGTAGACTTTTAAAATATCCAAAAACTAAAGACTACAAAGCCTTGCCTTAGCACTTGGGGGCCACTGCACGGTCATCTTAGGTCGACACTGGGCTGTTGGTCTGCCTTGCTTCAGATTTGCAGACACACACAGGTAAATTTTATTAAATGCTTCAGCGGGCACTAAGGATGCGGTTGCGAGATGCAGGATTTGTAGACCTACTGTGTAACCTTGGTAAAGTGCCAGCGATACAGCCCATTGAAACATTTCAACTACTGTAGTGATGTTCTTTAAGTCGTATTAACTTCTGGTATATTCTTGCAAAACCCTGAGTCTCCGCACACCTACCTGCAGGTTAAAAGCTGATTAAAAGGCAGGAAACAGAGAGTAGGATTAAATGGTCAATTTTCACAGTGGAAAAGGGTAAATAGTGGAGTGCCTCAGGGATCTGTACTTGGACCAGTGTTCTTTAATAAATTTACAAATGATCTGGAAAGTGGAACCGTGAGTGAGGTGATCAAATTTGCGGATGACACAAAATTATTCAGAGTAGTTAAATCACAAGCGGATTGTGATACATTTCAGGATGATCTTGTGAGACTGGAAGATTGGGCATCCAAATGGCAGATGAAATTTAATGTGGACAAGTGCAAGGTGATGCATATAGGGAAAAATAACCCTTGCTGTAGTTACACAATGTTAGGTTCCGTATTAGGAGCTACCACCCAAGAAAGAGATCTAGCATCTTAGTAGATGATACATTGAAATCGTCAGCTCAGTGTGCTGTGACTGTCAAAAAAGCAAACAATGTTGGGAATTATTAGGAAGGGAATGGTAAATTAAATGATGGATGTCATAATGCCTCTGTATCGCTCCATGGTGAGACCACATCTTGAATACAATGTGTAGTTCTGGTTGCCACATCTCAAAAAAGATATATTTGCACTGGAGAACGTAGTAAAAAAACTAATTCTACAAACTCCATATGCTAAAACATCTTCGTCCTTTACTATACCCTAAAGACGTTCGTACTGTACTCCAATCTTTGGTTTTAACCGGTCTAGACTTTTGCAGTTCACCTTAACTTGGTCTTTCTTACACTGCACTTCGTCCTTTGCAATTAATCCAAAATACGTATTCTAACCGGCTCCTCTTGGAGAGATCATATAACACCAATATTGCAATGTTTGCACTGGCTTCCTGTCAGTTTCCGAATTCAGTTCAAAGTTCTTTCCATAATAACTGTTGTTCTTCTGTCTGGTTATGCAGAACTTTATGTATATAAAAACCAAATAGGTGTCTATGATCCCTTGACAAAAATCGGTTTGAAGTCCCAACTATTTGTCTAGCAAGACTTGATATAACCAGGAGACCTGCCTTCTCAGGCGCTGGCCCCCTTCTTTTGAAGTCAGTTCCAGATTCCCTAAGACAAATAACAAATCACAAAGAATTTAAGAAACATTTAAAAACTTATGTTTTCTATAGCATTTGGTTCTGCCTCCACTTCATGATTCCAAATTCAGTTTTGGCACATTGTAGCTATGAAGAATTTATTTATAGGCATTGTTTATATTTTGTTTTTATGTTTGATTTACTTGTTTTGATGAGATTTGTATTATGTTTTTATTATGTGTATGCTAACTTGTAAACCATTTTGATTAACTTTGGTTGTAAAAGTGTTATATAAACAATTTTAAATAAATAAGTGTAGAGAAGGGCGACCAAAATAAGTGGCATGGAAAGGTTGCCCTATGAAGAAAGGCTAAGGAAGTTAGGGCTGTTAGTTTGGAGAAGACGACTGAGGGGGGATATGGTAGAGGTCTACAAAATCATGAAGGGACTTGAACAAGTTAATGTAAATTGGTTATTTGCTCTCTCAGATAATAGAAGGACTAGGGGCACTCCATGAAGTTAGCAAGTAGCTCATTTGAAACAAATCGAAGAAAATTATTTTTCACTTAGTGCATAGTTAAGCTCTGGAATTCATTGCCAGAGGATGTGGTTAGTGTAACTTGGTTTAAAAAAAGGATTGGATAAGTTCCTGGAGGAAAAATCCCTAAACTGCTATTAATTAATAAACAATAGTAGCTTGAGATTTATTTAATGTTTGGGTACTTGCCAGGTACTTGTGACTTGCATTGGCCACTGTTGGAAACAGGATGCTGGACTTGATGGACCCCTGGTCTGACCCAGTATGGCAAGTCTTATGTTCTTATGTTCATAACATCCTCACACCACTTGGAAAGCTCAGCGCTGGACTGTAAAGATTGCAGCAACTCCAGAATGCTCAAGTGAACACTGACTGTAAGGAGCAGTTAAAATATTTAGAACTTAGATGCCAGCTAAGAACCAGGGAAATTAGTTTGTTTGGGCTACTTTGCCCTTAAATTTTGTTGTCCTATATATATAATATATATATTTTTTTTAACCTTGCTTTCTTTTTTCTTTTTCTTTTTTTACTTTTGGCTTTTCTTTGCTCTACTCTTCCCTCTCTGGGCACTGTGATCATGGGGTCATTTAGTTCACATATGTCATTAAACAGTCATCAAATGGTAGTGATTTGTAGCTCCTGCCCGACTGCTTTGTCTTTTGAACTAGCAGCCTCAGTGCAAAAAGGTGTTCTCGAGCCTGAATTGATCCATATCTGATGGGTTTTGTGACCTGGAGAAATAACTGCTGCAGATTTAATAGAGACCATAGAACACTCTTGTCATATCGGAGTTAATATCGATTTTGTAATTGGTGAAAGGGGACAATTTAAAATATGAGGAGAGAGACATGGGGCACATGACAAATACAAAATCTCATCATCATACACTTGGCACACTTTGTGTTTCCTGTATTAGTGGAACATAAGGGTGCTTGGGCAATGTACCATATGGTAGATTCTAATACTGGCAAGCACAATATATTTTGCAGGGAAAAAATGCATTTGTTCAATCCTAGCTTGTAATGTGAGAAGCAGAATTTTCCTTTATTGGAAATTGGTTTCAAGAAAACCTTCGGAACAAAAGACAGGGAGGACTGGGGAAGCCAGGGGGGTATTGCTGATATGTAGGATAGGACTTTGCAGCGCCTAAAAGATCTTACATAGAGCTTTTGCAGATGTTACACGGTTGAATTTCACAACTGGACTTGGGCAAATCTCAAATCTTTGCCTTTTGCAAAATGCCATATTGAACGGTGCTTGTCAGAGGACACCTCTGCACCCCTTGAATCATCCATCAACCATTGGCTGCTTATTTTTCAGGAAGCTATTCACAAAATCTTAACATCAGAAATAGTAACTTAAAAAAAAAAATCATGCCAAACTGAACCATCCACAGAAAGGGATGGGCCATGGCCCGACCAACTTTGGGCAGGATTACAGCAACTGTGGTTGGAAGGCCCTGGAATATCCACCCCACTCTGGGATTTGGGGTCAGTGCTGGCTTATCATGAGGTAAGACAATGACACAAACATTCCCTGGCCTATGATGTACTGCAGGCATAAATAAAGAGGGGACCTCAGTGAAGGCTGCAAACACTCCCGGTTGAGGCCCATCCAATCCATGTTGGCTGCCACAGTACTTCCTCTTTATGGACAAACACAGTGAGCACTTGAGACACAACTTGTACTTACAGGACTAACCAGAGCTTCAAGACTTTTTCACGTCACATAACAACGGTTTGCCCAGGGAGAAGAGCCCACTGGTCTTCCTCCAGGAGGCCCACGTCATCCCTTGGCCTCCTTAACCATCTAAATGCCAGGAACACCCAGGATACCTTTAGGATCCCCGAGGATCAATCCAGATTCTCAAGGGCGGGGCCATTATCTCTGAGCCCGCCTCTGTGTAAGCCGTTCCGTATCTCTGTGCACACAAGGCACCAGCCTCTGAGCGACCCGACCCCCAATTCCAGGCCGGCCAGAGCACAGTTTTCCCTGGCTGGCAGTGGGAAGAAGCAGTTTGCATCAGTGCAGGGAGCAAGTGTTCACAGCTCCTCCTGCAAATTAGGAAATCAGGAGTGGGAACCGTGGCGGTTAAGTTTGGTTAGGGCCCCCTCCCCCAACCAAAAAGGTGGTTCCGCTGCCCCTAGAGCCATCTGAATATTGCATAATTTCTGCCTGCTTTAATATGCCAAGATTCACTCCCCAGGAAAACTGCAGCTACTGTTTAGTTCCCTTTGCCCTGTGTAGCTATATTACATTTATTCATACAGTTATTTCAGATGTCAGGCACTGTAAGGTTATAGGTGGTGATGTATTTTGTGATCGCTATATTTCATTGCATTCTATTGAATGAATCGGCAGCTTTACATCTGGTAATGATAAACTGCAGAAGAGCCATAAAAAGTAGACCCTGCATGCAGTGTGCAATTGATATCCTCATGTCGTCATTGTAAAGACTCTTCTTGAATGTACTTGACTGCAAACGGGCAATGTGACTTGTATGCTGCGCCCATTCACAAGCCCCGCGCTGTGCTGTTTGGTTGCTAATTACGGTTTGCAATACACATCACTGCCAGTGAGTACAGAATACATGGAACAGTATCAGCAAGATGTACTTCGTGGTAGCTGCACTGGTAAACTAATGCTTCGTTTGCATTGGGACCCCCGTGATTTTGTGTTAAATGCCTGTATTCAAGTGGGCTTATTCAGCAGGTGGTTATGTTCTTTATTATATAACATGAGAGATGATTTTTCCCTATAGGAAACTAGGCAAGAAATGGAGTCAGCTGGTAAGACTACAGGCATTAACGAAACAGCAAGGCAACTTTAAACATGATCAGTGTCGACCAATGGCAGGACAGCTTTAAACATGCTCGTTGACATCACAATGTGCTGTGGCCTCCCTTAGATTTTGACTGAATTAGTCCATTTCCCTAAAGGAAATAAAAAGAAACTGGATTCTGAGTGTCAGGGCATCAAACACACATGAAACCTGTGAGGTGGTAAGGGGGCGTCATTGGGTGCTTTATTTGTGGTACAGATTTAAATGAAACTGAATGACTAGCTCAAAAGATTGAGGGAGCGAGGGGACAGATGGTCTTATCAGACCAGTAGGAAACTAGGTTAAAAACACTTAGGAAAAAATAGGAAAATGTAAATTCTGAAAGGAAAGGGTCTGTCTGGATGAGTCCCTGGGGCAGCACAAATGCTTAATCCCATTGTAACCTGGACATCTTTTCAGGTTACCAGTAAGCCCTGGGAAAGAGTGTTAGTGCAGTTAGAGAGAGAATTCGTGTTCAGCCCCTACTCTTGAGGGTGCTGAGTTAGCCGTCCCATTCAGAAGTTTTATAGCAGAACTCCGCAAAGGGCTCTGGGGGCAGTCTAAGTCAGAAGTTTGAGAGGAAGGTTTGGATATTTTCCTGAGTTACATTTTGGGCCTACCTGGAGCCTTGGAAGCCATCCAAGATTCCCCAGTGCTCGTCAGGACTCCACGACTGTTCTGTCCACCTGAGGTGCAGAGTGGTTGTCCAAGGACTAATTTGGATTTTTGGACATTTTGCTTGATAAGACAACTTGCTCAACACCTCAGCCTTTCCAGTACACAAGGACTGGGGAACCCTGTGCTCCAGACACCCAGGGATAGGGAAGGCCTGCTGTTCAAGTGGCAGTGACCTGTTGCAAGGTATCTCCAGTATTATTTGCTTTTGGGAACTGAAGAAGTTAATTTCCAAGACCTGGGAGAAAGGGTTTTTCTTCCCCTCTTCCCACCCATCAGTGGACCTGTGAGACCTGCAGTCCCATACAGGACTCCTTCCATTGAGATCAAGGACATCTAACTGTGAGGAAGAAAGTATCTGTAATCGGAGGACACCGAATCGGAGTCTTCACAACCCCTGGGGAAAGAAGGATTCACTTTGTGCAGAGACAGATTTTTGCCAATCTGGGAAGGGTTTCCCGCCCACTAAAGGAGCTCTAACCAAAGGGGACCACTGTTCGGCCTAAGCCAGGAGGGTGATTTCTGGCTGTTCTAAAAGACTCTTGCACAGATAGAGGACATAGAATTGTAATTAAAGAGAGAGAGAGAGAGAACTGTGGTGCCAGACATTCATATTTATTGTGCCATCAATTCATCCTGGTCTTCTGTAAAATGATTATTTTGGACCCTAACCCATTGGTCCCTGCATCTTCTTTGGGGCACACAGTGTACACAAATTCACCTCACCCAGGGAAATTCAAGGAAGGAAGTCAGCCACCCCGCACTGGGACCTGAGAGGACCCCCTTTCTTTCCCCAGTCAAAACGATCCACACCTTGGGAGTTAAGGAAAGAAGAAGAGTTAGTCAGGGTCCCTACACCAAACAGACAAAAAAACTTTATAGGCCCACCTGTGCTGGGTACGCACACCGGGGTGGGGTTATACCAGCTTGCTCTAAAAAGCAGCGGCATAGAAGAGGACACAGTGATGTACGTCTCAGCCGTTCATGAGAGATGCTAAAGCTGTGAGAGCTCCTTTGCATGTGTGCTAACCCCAGACGTGGCAATGTGTGCTGCACATCATCTATGCTTTTGACCTGTGCCACTTCTGTCTGCCCTCGAGTTGGCGAGAGGCTGGTGTCTAGATTCCAGACTGGTAGTCTGAGAAGGATGCACTCTGCTCATGAAGTTTGCCAGGCTCAGATTATTTACTATAATTTGGCGCGTGTACATGCCAAATTATAAAATGTACACGTGCCAAATTATAGTAGATAATTTGAGTCTGGCAAACTAAGGAGCATGCAGCGTTATTAGTCTTCACCTGCATAAAATGTTACAGTTCTGCTTCAAAAATTGGAAATGATATATGTCGCGCTCTCAAACTGAGCTGAGTTAAACAAAATCGATTTACTAGGGAGAATTAGCATCACCGAAGATTAATAACAAGCCTAAAACAGATTGCTTAGAGATCAAATAACACATTAAATGAGGTGAAATTCTAGCATACCTTTTGTTCTTGATTTTACTTTTCATTTATCACAAATGGTTAGCAATTTTTGGGAATAGAGATTTGCCAGGTACATCAGATACACATTTTATGCCTGGCAAGGTGCGTAAAATATCAGCTGTTATGAAAAATGTCCTCTTCCCTTTGCTCTACCCTTGGAGGAAGGGAGGAAGTGGCCTTTCTAATGGTGAAAGGAAAATTAGGGCAGGCAGACTCCCATGGTTCATGAACTACAATGGCACAACAGTTAAGCTTTGCCTACTGTAAGAAACCTTGCTTATATGTTCAAGCACGCAGAGAAGCTACATCATGGCACCTTTGTTCTAACACATGCTTGAAATTTAGGGGATTTGTTATGGCTTATACTCTAAGCAGGTACCTGAGGCAGTGGGAGATGAAGTGACTTGTCCAAGGTGTATCAGTGAGGGTGGAGGGATTTGAACCTTGGTTCTCATCCTGTTGCTCTATCTGCTAGGTCATGCCTCCTTATCTTCTCTAGATTGCTCTCCCCAGCCCGGCCTTCGTGTTTTTGCCTCCTCAAGTACCATTCCCTCTAGCCCCTGCTTCCCCATGTAACAGTCCTAGATTTCCCGAGGGCTGACTTTAAGAAAATGACCTCGTATATTAAGGAAGCCATGTCAGGAGTAATGAATCTAAGATAAAGAGGAACTATGGACAGCAGTTAAAAGTCATTGTGCCAGGCATGTTAAGAAGGGGAGGAGCATGAAAAGACCACTATGGTTCACCAAAGGAGAGGAGGAGAGAAGAAGGAAGAGCAAAAAAAAAAAGCAGAGTTGCTTACCTGTAACAGGGGTTCTTCTAGGACAGCAGGATGTTAGTCCTCACATGTGGGTGACATCATCGGATGGAGCCCAGCACGTCCACGCGAGGTCCCCCTTCAGCAAAATACGAGCAAAAAAAAAATAAAACAACAAAACGAAGGTGAACCCAACATCATGGGGAGGCGGATGGGATACATCCTGCTGTCCTAGGAGAACATCTGTTACAGGTAAGCAACTCTGCTTTCTCCTAGAACAAGCAGGATATTAGTCCTCACATATGAGTGATTACAGAGCTCCAGACTGCTTCCTGGGAACAGAGAGAGCCACAGTAGCCGAACAAGGTGCCAACGGGCACAACACAACTGTGGCGTTGTGGGAAGCAGGGGCAGTCTGGCCCCACAGAGAGCAAAATAAAAATAGTTGGGTTCAGGACTGGAATAGGTTGCGGGGGACAGACTGGTCAAAAGCGCTGTCCTGACGACTATCCCTGTCGAGACAGTAATGAGCCACAAAGGTGTGGAGTGAACTCCAGGTCACAGCTGTGCAGATTTCGGCGATAGGGAACGCAGGTGGGCCACTGACGCCGCAATAGCCCACACAGAATGAGCCTTCACCCTGCCAGCCAGCTGGAAGCCTGCCTGCTCGTAGCAGAAGGCAATGCAATCCACTAGCCAGTTGGAAAGGGTTTGCTTTCCCACTGATGTCCCCAACCTGTTGGTGTCAAAGGACACAAAGAGCTGGGTGGACTGTCTTGCCTTGCTGTACGATCCAAGTAGAAAATGAGCGCCCGTTTGCAGTCCAGGGTGTGAAGAGCACGGTCCCCCAGGTGGGAATGAGGCTGCAGGAAGAATGTAGGAAGGATAATTGACTGGTTGATGTGGAACACAGTCACCACCTTCGGCAGGAATTTTGGATGCATGCGCAACACTACATGATCATGGAAGAATTTCGTGTAGGGGAGCATACATAACCAGGGCTTGGATCTCGCTGACCCTGCGAGCGGAAGTGATTGCTAGCAGGAACATAACCTTCCAGGTGAGGAACTTCAGGTCACAGGATTTGAGAGGCTGGAACTGATGTCGCATGAGCCTTGCTAAGACGACATTGAGATCCCATGAGGTTGCCGGAGGACGAAGTGGGGGCTTTCGTTGGACTAGGCCCCACGTAAAATGCCCAACCAGTGGCTGGACTGAGATGGGCACCCCAGTGACACCCTGGTGGTAGGCCCTGAAGGTGCCACAGATAATCCATCAGGCGGGGGAGTGGACAGGAGAAAGGGTCCAGTCCGTGGCCCCTGCACCAGATAGAGAAACGCTTCCAGTTTGAGCTGTAGGATATGCAAGTGGAAGGTTTCCGGGATTCAGTCAATAACCTGGACACCTCATCTGAGAGCTGCAAGGGCTGGAGGATCCTGCACTCAACATACATGCCATGAGGGCCAGTGCCCGGAGGTTTGGGTGGGGCAGGGTGCCCTGGTTCTGCGATAGGTTGGGAGCCATCCCCAGTGGAAGTGGTGCACTCATGGACAGGTCCTGGAGAAGAGGGAACCACACCTGCTTTGGCCAGGAGGGTGCCACTAGGATCATGGTCCACCACCCCCCCCCCCCCCCCTCTCATCCCCCGTCTTCTCACAGCTTTGTCAGAGTCCTCGAGAGAAGCGGGATTGGGGGGTATGCATCCATGAGACCTTGTCCCCAGTGAAGGGAGAACGTGTCGTAGGCCGGCTGGATGGTCCTTCCCCGGGATCAGGGAGCAGAACATGTTCACCTTGTGATTGCAGGGAGAGGCAAACAGGACCATGTCCAGCATGACCCAGCGATGGAATAGGCTGCTACTGCCGTGTTCAAGGACCACTTGGTGGCCCGGCAGGTATGTGGCCCGCAGGTACAGACCTTTGGAGAGGGCTCAATCCCAAACCTGTAGCACCTCCTGGTAGAGGGGGAAGGAGCCTGTGCCTCCCCTGCTTGTTGATGTACTACATCGCCACCTGCTTGTCCGTTCTGATGAGGACAACTTTGGAGGACAACCTGCCCTGGAAGGCCCTCAGGGCATACTGGAATGCCCACAATTCCAGAAAGTTTATCTGGCAGCGGGATTCGGCCGCAGTCCAAAGGCCCCGAGTATGCAGGCCGTCCGTGTGGGCCCCCCACCCCTGAGGTGAGGCATCTGTGGTAACGGTCACCTGGGGCAGAGCAGGTTGGAATGGGAGTCCTGTTTCCAGATTGGGTAGGGCTTCCCACCAGGCTAGGGAGAGATGGAGAGGGTCTGTGACCGTCACCGGTGCTTCCAGATCCTGGGATGCCTGGTGTCAGACACCTCAAGGCCCACTGTGGGTCCTTCATGCAGAGGCGGGCCAAGGGGATCACGTGGACTGAGGCCGCCATATGGCCCAGCAGGCGGAGCAACAGATGGGCTGGTACCATCGCCTTGTTGTGAACGACGGTAGCCAGCGAAGAGAGGGCAGCCGCTCAATCCCTGGACACAAAGGCTTTCGCCTGTGCCGTATCCAACCTGGCACTGAAAGTCCAGTCATGGAGACGGATTGAGATGTGACTTGGGAAAGTTTATAATGAATCCCAGGGTCTGTAAGGTGTTGACAGTCAAGGTTAGGGCATTGATGGCCCCGGAGTGTGAATCGCTCCAAATCAACCAGTCGTCCAGGTATGGAAAGACATGGACCAAGCGACACCTGAGGTAGGCAGCCACCACCGCCAAGCACTTCGTGAAGACGCGTGGGGCTGATGCCAGCCCAAAGGGCAGCACTTTGTACTGAAAATGTGTTGACCCCACCTGGAAGCAGAGGTACTTCCTGTGGCTGGGGACAGTTTCAATGTGGGTATAAGCTTCCTTCAAGTCGAGGGAGCAGAGCCAGTCTCCTCCTTGGAGGAGAGGAATCAGCGTGCTCAGAGAGACCATCTTGAATTTTTCTCTTATGAGAAAGCTGTTCAGTGCCCTGAGGTCGAGAATGGGGCGCAAGCCGCCGTTCCTTTTCAGAATGAAAGAGTACCTCAAGTAGAAGCCGTGCCCCCACTGCTCTCAGGGAACCGGCTCTACTGCACCCGCCACTGGAAGGGCGGAAAGTTCCAATTTGGAGGATGGCCTGATGGTTGGACGAATCCCACAATGGACATGGGGGAGCCGTCTCTGGGAGTCTGTTGAAGTTCAAGCGGTAGCCCTGGCAGACAATGGGGAGGACCCACCGGTCCGAAGTGATTGCTTCCCAGCGGCTGGCGAAGTGAAGGAGCCTGCCACCGTCTAGGGGATCAGCCGCCATGGGAACCGGATTTGGCTCATGCACCCTCGCCGCCAGTCAAAAGTCAGCAAATGGGGCCTGTTGTGGGGCTGGTTGGGTCCTCTGTATCCGCTGCTGCCGGCCGTGGCCTCTGGGACCAGGCCAGGGTGGCCGGGTATGGGCAGCTGGCAGGAAGTATTTCTTTGGCCAGTAGAAGGGCTTGCAAGAGCCCAGCCTGGAACACTTCCTGGTAGAAGGGTCCTCAGAGGAACTGGCGGAGAGTTGCAGAAGGGTATCATGCTGATCTTCGGTTGCACCATGACCTCCTTCACCTTGTCCCCAAACAGGTTCTCTCCTGCAGGGGAGGTCAGCAAGTCTGTCCTGCACCTCCGATCAGAGGTCAGAGGCACTAAGCTAAGCCAGCCATCTGGCATTGATGCCCCCGGTGGCAAGGCTGGCTGCGGTTTCAAAGACGTCATAGGTTGACCTGACCTAGTGTCTACCAGCTTCAAGGCCCAGCGTGGCAATGGCTGCGAGGGACTGCTGCTGTTGCTGGGGGAGGCTCTCCACAAGCTCTTGGACCTGCTTCCATAGGTTGCGTTCATATTGGGTCATGTACAGCTGGTAGGCAGCAATACAGGCCATCAGCATGGCCCCTTGGAACATTTTTCTCCCAGTGCCATCGAGCTCCCTATGTTCGCACCCAGGGGGCGGACTCCACCACCGCAAACTGGGGTAAGTGCCGCTGTTCAAAGCCCACTGCCTGTTGAACCAAGTAAGTCAATCAGCTTTCCTGTTCACCGGGGCCACCGATACCTGGTGTGTTCACATGCGGAGGAGGAGCTCCTTAAAAATGTCATGGTCTGGCACCGCCACAATCTCTTTTGGAGCATCGACGAACTGGAGGACCTCCAGCATCTTATGACTGGAGTCCTCCTCCGACAGGAGCTGGAAGGAGATGGCTTCAGCCATGGCCCTTACAAAGGTGGCAAATGACAGGTGCTCGGGTGGGGAGCAGTGCCGCTCCTCTGGATGGGAATGCTCCGAGAGGGGGTCGTCAGAGAACTCGGACGATGCGTCTGAGTCATTTCCCTACGGGTCATAGGGGCCCTCCTTCACACTAGGGTCCAGACTTTAAGGGCGGGGACCGGGAGAGACGCTGGGACCGGGCCCCGAAGACACCGAAGGCTATGGGAGCACCGCCGGCATCAAGGGGGACATCGGCCGCGGTACGCCGGAAGGAACCGGCGGCGGCCCGGGAAATCATGGGCCTGGGCGCCCAGTCCCTGCGGCCTCATCCTCCTTGGAGGATCCGGGAATCTGGATCGCTCTGGTGGAAAGCATCTGTGGCCGAGGAGGCATCGAGGGCCTCTCAGGCACCAGTTGCATTGGTAGGGCACCGAGAAGGACGTCCAGATGCTCCAGCATGGGTGCGAATATTGAAGGTAGAGGCTCGGGCACCGGTATGGGGACCGGTGGCACCGGCACCTCGGCGCTTTGAAGCTCTTTGAGCACTGCCGATTGCATCCTTCGGTCCAGATCCTCCTGGAAGTCCTGTGAAGTAAGGACTGAAAGAGAGGGACAAGACGTTGCCGGCACACCCTTTGAGGGGGCACAGCGCTCAGCACCGTTGCTGGTGGGGTACGCCTCTGGCTTCCTGGGGCACAGGAGGATGGGCCTTAAGTGGCCAGTGCCTCTTTGATGGAGGCTCGGCAGCTGCCGATGTTGCTCCAGAACTGGAACTGTCGGGACGGTGACCAGTGTTGATGCTTCCTGGGTTTCTGGTGCTCAGCCCGGTCTTTCCCCGGCATCGAGGACTATGATGTCACCGAGGCTGGGGGGAAGGGAAAGACCACAGAGAATTGATCTCCCTCTCCATGATCCTTAGGTGGAGAGTGGAACCGCCAGGGGAAGGGATGGGGAAGATTCCGCTTGGTCCTTTGGTGAAGAAGACACTGATGCCAAAGTGGAGGGTTTTGGGGAGCCAAAAAGCTTCTCCATTTTATCCAGGTGAACACGACGCCCTTTGGAGGTTATTTGATCACACAAACGTCACCCTCAGATGTTATATGAGGCTCCCAGGCAGAGGGTACAGACCTTGTGCGGATCCGTGATGGACATGGTCTGCGGGCACTGGGGACATCGTCAAAAACCCGGTAATGCCATTGAAAAAGGAGGCCGGCGAACGGTCGATGACCGACCGGGAACCCAGAAGCAGGAATTGACCGCGAATAACGATACTAAAGCCAAAGGCACCTACTGGAACCGACCGCAAAGGTGGACCAAACGCAGAAAAAGGAAAAAAACCCGAAAAAAATGCAAAGATGCTTTCAAGGGTTTGGAGCTCCACAACCACGAGGCTACTGCACTGCGGAAAAGAAGAAACTGAAGGGGGACCTCGCGTGGATGCGCGGATAGCGGCAGGCTGGGCATGCTCAGTCTGCCAGTCAAAGTTTCTAGAAACACACTAATCCATATACACATGACTCGATGAAACTGACAAGTGGGACTATGTGAAACCTATCAAGCAGGTCAATACAGTAAAGTGCGGCTGAGGTTACCCTGCTTCTAACCCGCTTTCTACTCACTTTTCGGCCGCGTTAGTCCAACCCGCGATACACAATCCCCTTTAACCCATTCTTACCGCCTCTTTAAATCACCGGGTAACTCCTTCCGCCTGCGGCATGTATATTAGATGTAAACGATCGAATTAGCTATTCCCTCCCATACAGTAATGTGCACCCCAACTATCGCTTTTTTAACTTGCAGTTTTGCTGCACGTTTAACCTGCTAACTTACCGCCTACCCTTACCCCTGCATTAGAGGCAGGGGTAAGGGTAGGCGGCAAACTTGCCCCCAGCCCCCGCTCACCTGCCCTGGCCGCGTCCATGGGTGCTGGTCTCCGGGGCAGCCCCAGTCCTCTCTCCCCTCCTCCCGAAGCAACGAAAGCGGAAAAAAGCGAAAAAAAAAAAAAAGTAGCAACAAAGCGACTTACTTTTCTTGCAGCCCTCCTCCGGAGACGGACATCGGCGGAGACGGACCGCGGCTCCCCTGCCTCCCGGAGGCAGCTGCCGGCGAAGATGGATGCCTGCACGGGCGAAAGCGGCCCCTGTGCGTGCAATTGGGCCGCTCAAGGCGTGACGACTTTTGACGTCACGGCATGTGATGTCACGTCTTGAGCGGCCAAATTGCACGCACAGGGGCCGCTTTCGCCCGTGCAGGCATCCATCTTCGCCAGCAGCTGCCTCCAGGAGGCAGGGGAGCCGCGGTCCGTCTCCGCCGATGTCCGTCTCCGGAGGAGGGCTGCAAGAAAAGTAAGTCGCTTCGTTGCTTTACACTTTACATGTCGTTTCACCAGTCCTCTCTCCCCCCCCTCCCTGCGCCTTGCTTCGGGAGTAGGGGAGAGAGGACTGGCAATCCCGAGCGTAGGAGAACTGTCCACTTCCTGGTACCTGTCATTTGAAATGACAGGTACCAGCGCACCCAGGTTACTGTATAGGCGCTGTATAAAGCGCCTATTCAGTAAAATGGGCTGCGTGGGCCTAACGCTTCACGGACGCTTCTTGGACGCGGCTTGCATTTGCAAGCTATTTAAATACAGTATCGAGCGGTAGGTGAGCCAGACTGTGCGTGCGGCAACCGCGGGTGCGCCCGGCACTAACACAGCTCTTCCTACCGCTCCTCACTGTATCGGCCTGTAGGAAAGTAGTGAGCAAGACTATCTATGAAAAATGTAATGTTCTATTGAAAACCTAGTTTCTTTCCCAGTATAGGGTGGAGCTGGACATTTTAAGTTTGGATGTTTACCGAAGCTCATGAAATTACTTGCAAGGACATTTGAGTCATTAATGTAATGTTGTGAATACTGGCTATGTGTTAAATTTATATTTACAGTTTAGTATTCAATGCATGTATGTGTATGTCCCTTGTTTTATGTAACTGCTTTTCTGCACTTTTGTTAAATGGTAAAGTTTCACCCCTGTTTCTTGTGAACCAGCATGATGAGACCACCGTCTTGAATGTTGGTATATAAAAAACTTAAATAAATAAATAAAAATAAATGTGTGGATTAGAGTGTGCAAGTGGTTAGAATGTACATGTGGTATGAGTAATATGTCTCATTGGCAACAGAAGGATTTACCTTAGGTGGTATTTTTCTGTATAACATTACATTTTTAAATCTTGGTATATGTGGAAATAAAACTTTTTTGTAAATTTTGTTAAATATTTTCTCTTTGAATTTAGTGGGTATACTCATTCTAGTTTTCATTTTGTTTGTTCATAGTCCGTGAGTAACCCAATGTTTAAACTCTAACTTAGTACCAAATGTTTGTGTATATGTTTTTTTTATTAGTTTTTTTTATTAAAGTGCTCATTCCAGCAAAAACAATACATTATCCTCATGATTTTCTTTTTTTTTTTTTTTTTTAATATAAACTACATGGAGGAGAGCGTTCTCCAGAGCAGGTTCAACCCTTTGCAATGAGCTCCCATCTGAACTATGTGCCATGGTAGATTATAAACAGTTTTGAAAACAATTGAAACCTATTAGCTTTAATGTTTGGTTTTATTATCTAAGTGTGTACTTTATTGCTGGTAATTTTGTGTTTTATTGTACCGCACTCAGCAGGAGATTCTTTGAGTGGTCTTTATTTGACAGTAAATAAACACTGCACTGAAGTCCTTGAAAATAAAGAGAATTTTTACAAGTTTGTTGTAATTTCAAACAAACCACACCTTGGAGTCTGGAATCCCCATGAGGTAAAACCGTGGTCCTTAACCCTTTTTTGGCTCCATCCTTTGTTTTCACCTCTGTTTTTCAAAACATGGCGCTAACCACACCCACTTTGCTTGTGCAACCTCTGGTAGAAACGGATCGTGCCACAACCTGAGGCTCCCCTTAGGAAGGACCTCTGCTTCCTAAAGGTGGGGATTTGTGCCGCCAACTCAAAGCCTAATTGCCTTTTGAAAATTATAGTAGGCAAAATAGGATAAAAATTATCAGCTATCACCTTCACATAAAGATTTGTATCTAAATTTAACAATGAGATAGGGCTATAAGATGTCACACATTTGGGTTCTTTACTCTGCTTAGGTGGAACAATATTGGTGCTCCTCAAGGAGCTTGGCATAGTTCCTTCAACTGCCATCTCCTCAAAAAGTGCCCTTAGACTGGGTAGCACATATGGTTGCAACGCCTTATAGAACTGTTCCTGGAGACTTCAACCGTGGGAGCTCAGATATAGCTTGTCCTATTTCTCGCTCTTGTATAGGCCCTATTGAAACATTCTAATTATGATGGTGAAATACATAGTCACTGAATATCTACCATGAAGTTCTTTCTGTTGGTCCCATTACTTTGTTTAGTTGACTATAAAGTTTGATAATACTCCCTAAAAATATTACAGATATCTTTGGAGGAAGTACAAATTCTATGTGACCTTGGGCAACTTACTTCATCCCCCATTGCCTCAGGTACAGATTTAGATTGTGAGCTCTCTGGGACAGGGAAACACCTACAGTACCTGAATGTAAACTACTTTGAAGTGCCTGAAAAGCGGAATATAAATCAAATAAATAATACACTGCCTCTACCACAGGTTCATTGGCACCAGTGATATCTTCCGTAAAACAAAAGAAACGTGTTAATGTTCAGATTTTTATTGTGAACCTCCAGAGAAAGTAAAATACAGCTAAATATATATATATATATATTTTAGTTTTAACACCATGGAAATTTTCAGAAAATAGAAAATATGGGTGCATTGAATTAAACTGGTGCTTAATACTAACCAGACTTAATGAAGGATTATTTATTTATAACCCACACAATCCCAAGTTCTCGGCCGAGTAACAGATTTACATACATAATTTAAATTAAGAAATCACAGCAATAATACAAACTTAAAACCACATAAAACCAAACAGAATTAAAAGGTAATTTAAAAACAACATGAACAAATAGAACTAATGCATAAATGAATCCAACAACTTCCTATAAGCAACATAAACAAATTTAAATTACCAGCCAAAAAGATTAAATATGAATATTATCTCAATGCCCCAGTTCTCCAAGTCAAATGCTTGTTAAAAATAGAATGCTTTTACCTGCATCCTAAAAGTAATATAACACTGGATTTTCCGAATGTCATCGCACAAACTGTTCTATAGTAGTGGACCAGCAATGTAAAAGGTTCTCTCTCTAGTTTCTGCTAAACGTTGTTGACGAACAGTAGAATATTTAGTATATGGCAGCCAACAGATCTCATGCTATGTTGTAGCTTATAAAGTTTCAGTGATGGACACATACAGCAGTATCTTCACTTTAAAGCACGATGAATCAAGGTGACAAATTTAAACTGGATTCTCCATTGTATGGGAAGCCAGTGTAAATTGCGTAGAACCAGTGTAATATGGTCGTATAATCTAGCGCCAGGCAGTAGACCCGCAGCTGTATTTTATACGGCTTGTAGACCCTTCAGCATGTTAACGGATACATTTATATATAAGGCATTGCACTTATGTCTCTTAATTTTCTCGTTCACATTTTTATTCTCCTAGAATGTTTTGTCGGTCAAGCATAGGCAGTTCTGGTCCTAGAGTGCCAGAAATAGGTCTAGTTTTCAGGATACCTGCAATGAATATGCATGAGGTATATTTGCATACAGTGGAGGCAGTGCATGCAAATCTCTCTCATGCATATTCATTGTAGATATCCAAAAAAACAGATCAATTGGTGGCACTCCAGGCCTGGAGTTGCCTACCCCTGGGCTATAGTAGCTGCTTTGAATTTAATTTTACAGATGGGTGGGCTGCAATTTATGTTTTGTTTTTTAGCTTGTGCTGCATTGTGGTTTTGTGCCCTCAAATTTTTTTTTGTCTATTTCCAAGCAGATTGAAGTGGATTCGGTGCTTAATCTTGGTTAAACCCATCATACTTGACATTCCTCAATCCTGTTCAGAGGCAGGTGAACTGGTTCTTTACAAAACAAGTTTTTAAGTAGATGAGCAGGTTAATACCAAAGCTGGTTTTTTTTCCTGTTAAATAGTATTTATATATTATTGAGATCTACTTGCATATGAAAAATGTAGAATTTGTGCCTTTGAAGTGCTTCTGAAACTATTGTCATGCATTTTATCTGGGGGAATATCACAGCAACTGTTTCTTATATTCATGTTTTTTGCAAATTGATATTATACTTTCAACAATGCCAATTCCATTCCAGCCCTACAGATGCATGGCTAAAATAATTTATCTGAACTATCTGGTCAATCAAGAAGTTTCAGATGCACTCATACCCTGTAAAGGTGATCGATCTAAAAACATTTTGGCTCACAGGAAAAAAAACAAAACAGAAATGCAATAGTTAAAAAGTCTGATCCTTTTTGTTTCATTATCTGAGACCCATTTGCAAGTTCTTGCTTACTCTCTACATTTTTAGTTGGCTAGAGTTTTATGGCCAGTTATCTACTGTCGCAAACCCTCCTATCTATTTATCTATTCCATTTATTTCTTGATTGATGGCTTTTATATGGCTCTTTGCCCAGACAGCCTTACAAAGCAGATTTAAAAACAAAAGTACACAAGAACCAAATGAGAAGCCAGCCAGAGATGGAATGATAACTGAGAATGTTGTAGACATTTGGATAAGCTAGCTGGAAAAGGTGAGTTTTAAGTTTAGAACAGTGAGCAGAGCGGGAGAGGGGAAAGCATTTTGGACATCTGTTGGCAGTTTGTTGCAGAGTGCGAGGAAACAAGGTGTCGCTTGTTTTGTGTGGTGGGTGTTTAGAGAAGCGTGAGGCTTAGTGCAGAGGGAGCAAGGGGGAGCGGGGATGCTTAGCAAAGCTGCCGAATTGGGCACAACATTTAACTGGTAGCCTGTGGCCTGGCAGGGGGGGCTGGAAATAAATAAGTGCAGCCGAGTTCTGAACAAGCTGGCGAGGAGAGAGTCTGTCACTGATCCGGGAGACCAGCAGGAAGACTAGCAGCGGTCCAGGAGAGAGCAGAAGAGAGCATGAAGTTGCAGACAGGTATAGAAGGGAGAAGCAGATCCTGTTGATGTTGGGGCGCTGGTATGGAAGAGAGGAACAAAAAGCTGATATGTGAGAGCGGCGTTTCCCCTGCTCCTTAGCTCAGCAGTTTCCTCCTGTTCCATTTTGGGGTTTCAGCTCACTTGGACCCAGCCCTCGAGGGCCACAGACTGATAGGATTGTCAGAATATCCTTAATAGATTTGGAAACCTCGTGCATATTCATCTCGTACATGTTCATTAGGGATCTCCCGAAAATATGACCCATTTGTGGCCCTGGAGGTGAATACCGCTGCTCTACTTGGGTTATGACTTGTTGAGCCTTTCTTCACAACCACCTGGGGTTTCTTTCCTCTTTTCTCATATCCCCCACCCCCCACCTCATCTTCATGTAACCCAGCCATCGCAGCGACTGTGGCTCCCCATGAAACCTCAGACGCCAGGAATCTGGTCAATAGGTGCAGCCATTTTGCGCTGGCTGAGACTCCTTTCTCCCAGGGGCTGGGATCGCTCAGTCTGCATTATTTTGTAAGATGCCCAGACGTAGCTGGACTCAGGAATGCAGCCCAGATCTTCTGCATGGCAAGGGTCGGCACTGCCACTGAGCTACAGGATCACACTTGAGCTTAAGGCAGAGATAAATAGAGCCTGGAATAAGAAATGTATATGTATGTATGTATGTATATATATATATATATATATATATATATATAAAATAAGATGGGCTGTAAAATCTAGATCCTCCGTTTTTAGAGGGGGCCAGTACTAGAAAGCTTGAAAACACACAAGAAGTAACAGCTGACAGGCATAGTGAGAAGTGAGCATAAACTGAAGAGGAGGGGAGAGTCCCAACAAAAATGTAGGTGGTGTCAGTAAAGAAAGAGGACCCAAAGGGTTTCTATGAACACAGAATAGCGGTGGCCCCCAGGATGAGCTCTTGGAGGATGCCAGAAAGCAAGGAGTGCATAGGTTAGTGGTAGTTAACCAAGACCCTGAAAGAGGGATTTGATAGGTTGGAGGAGGAACGAGCAAGAGCTAGTCCTAGAAAAGAAGAATAGAGATGAAAACATAGCAGAGTGAGACTCTTTTTGTGACTGACAGTAGAAAGATCCACAAGAACACAAAGAGTAGAGGAACAAAAGAGAGTGAATATATGAATGTGGTCAAATACGTGGAGAAGGTCAGCGTCAGTGGAATTTAATGGTCTAAAACAGAGGTTGGCAAACATTTTGGCCTGAGGGCCACATTGGGATATGTTGCTTCCCTCTAGGGCCGGTCGGGGAAGGAGGAGACCATCTGAGGCCTAAGCACAAGTTCTACAGTCACAGTAGGAAATACATGTTTCAACCATCCCATTCCTATAAAGCCTTCACCTTCTATGCACTTCTGGTAGCAGAGCATCGCTGGTCTATGAGGCCTTGGCCTCCCTGGACAGCACCGCCTTATTGTGCCTCCTTGGCACTTCATGCTTATAATTCAGTTTTTCTAGTACATCCTTCATTGCATGCACCTCTGAAAGGCAGCTCTGGGCCACTGTCCTCCTCGTTGCTTCTCCCGCTGTCCTCTGGCAGCAGCTGCCACTGGCAATCTGCTGGTTTCTTGTTGGCGGCTCCTTCCGCTGACAACATGACAGTGCATAGCATGCTATCCACTCCCGTTCCTATGGCCACTGCTTGTGTTTCATTGTTTCTTTACCTTGAAATTATCCAATATAATTATCCAGGCCTCTCCTTCCTGCTTCATAGTCAGCCATATCTCACCCCAATTACATGCCACCGACTATGATTTCTGTGCCAAAATGCATAAATCCTGCTTATCACCATACTCATGAATTCCAGTGCCCTCTTTTGGCTAATGACTCTTAAGTGCTTCCCTTGTGCCTCACTTGGAGCTGCTATAATCAGTCTCCATTCACTTGACCTGTTAGAACTCTGTGATAGTATGTCCATCCAGCTTTACAGCATACTCTAGCCTCTTTTGGTAGCCCCCGGCTATTCTAACATAAGGAGCTTGACAGGAGTGATTTTTTTTTTTATTTTAATTTCATGTCAGGGGAGAAGGTGCTCTGGCGGACCTTGAGCCGGGATCTTGCCTGTTCAGAGGCTGTAGTGCCTTGAATGGCTCGCAGGAATCCAGGCTCAGAATACCGATAGCTTGGTGTGTGGCCCTGTCCCAAGGATCTGGATTGGTTCTCAGGGGTTCAAAAGGAATTGCTGGGGGATGCCTCAGTGTTTTAGCAACTTGAGGGCTAGATGCCAAGATGAGTTGGGCTGTTGGACCCAAAGAGCCCTGTGAATGCTTATACCCATGTATACAGTATCAGTAGAACAGGCTCCTGGCATGTTGTGGAAGCTCCTGCTTACTTGCCATACTAGAAGACAAGAGGATTTGACAAATGAATAGAATTGCCTCAAAGAATATACATCCTTGGCAAACTTATAGGATCATGTTGTAGAGCCCACTTCCCCTAATAGTGTCTCAAAGAAAAACGAACATTTTTTTTCTGCCATGTCTGTCAAAAACATCAGTCAAAAAAGCAAACAGAATGTTGGGAATTATTAGGGAATGGTGAATAACACGGAAAATATCATAATGCCTCTATCGCTCCATGGTGAGACCGCACCTTGAATACTGTGTACAATTCTGGTCGCCGCATCTCAAAAAAGATATAATTGCGATGGAGAAGGTACAGAGAAGGGTGACCCAAATGATAAAGGGGATGGAACAGGTCCCCTATGAGGAAAGACTAAAGAGGTCAGGACTTTTCAGCTTGGAGAAGAGACGGCTGAGGGGGTATATGATAGAGATGTTTAAAATTATGAGAGGTCTAGAACGGGTAAATGTGAATCGGTTATTTACTCTTTCGGATAGTAGAAAGACTAGGGGGCACTCCTTGAAGTTAGCATGGGGCACACTTAAAACTAGTCGGAGAAAGTTCTTTTTTACTAAATGCACAATTAAACTCTGGAATTTGTTGCCAGAGGATGTGGTTAGTGCAGTTAGTGTAGCTGGGTTTAAAAAAGGATTGGATAAGTTCTTGGAGGAGAAGTCCATTACCTGCTGTTAAGTTCACTTAGAGAATAGCTACTGCCATTAGCAATGGTAACATGGAATAGACTTAGTTTTTGGGTACTTGCCAGGTTCTTATGGCCTGGATTGGCCACTGTTGGAAACAGGATGCTGGGCTTGATGGACCCTTGCTCTGACCCAGTATGGCATGTTCTTATGTTCTCTGTCATGAATCATTTAAGTGCTTGTTATTTCCCCCTCCTATCTGTGCTGTCAGAATTTGGGCCCCCCCTCCCTCCCTACCCCCCCCCCCCTTAATCGTTCCTACGTGCACCTGCCCATGTCCTACTGTAAATAAGTTTCATATACTAAATATCCCAAGTGCACATGCCAACTAACCTTGTATATTGGTTCTTTTTGTAACGCTGCCTGTCTGACTCTCCTCTCCTCTACTTTGTATATCACCCAGTTAACCCCTCCCCTGTTTATTGTAATTTCCTTTCCTTTCCTTTCTCAGTTATTTGTAAACTGACATGATGTGTCCTACGAATGCCGGTATAAAAAAAGTTTTAAATAAATAAATAAATAAGCAATCTGGCCACTTACGGCAGGTCTAAGGAAGTAACTTCAGAGATGCCAGTTGCCTCTAAATATTCCAAACTTCTCTTGAAGTCATTTTTTAATGTTCTATGATTGAAAGCAATACCACAGTGTAGGGGAATGCGCAGTTGTCAGAAGTGCCCCAAACAATGCATAGTGTGGTGTCTGTGCACGCACACACAGTCCATTTGTAATCCCTTGCTGTTAGGATAGCTTTCAGCTTTCCTGGCTTCATGTGAAAATTTGCGTTGAGCGATGAATAATAAACAACTTAAGTGAGCCGCACAATGCAGGTCAGTGGGGTAGGAAACGCCAAATGATGTCGGAATAATTTCTCAGGAAGAAATCTGTTTCCTGTAATTTTAGTTTCAGACATAAAACACTTTCTGATCAGCATAAAACTGGAACGGACCGTGTGTGGCAGAGAACGTTTATATACGAGTGGTAGGATAGCCTTCTGGATACAGAGGAGGAGACTTCGGAGGTTTCACGAATCATCTTTTCCACTTGAGCAAGGTTGCTTTAGGACCCGTCCAAAAAAAAAAAAGTGTGAGAGCTAATAAAGGTTAACAAATAAAAGCAAAAACAAAAAGACTGCAATGTTACTATGAACAGAAGCGGTGGAGGGAGAGTCGAGATGGGCAGATGATTTGTTTTTTACTTTTATCCACCCCAGATTATTTTTTTGGTTAAATATAGCATGGGATAAGCCAAGCATTCATTTCTGTCATCAGAGTTAATCCTACACAGCGCTTCATGTGGGATATTTTTGGAAATGCACAGCATGTGGACGTCTTCATGACTTGCTCGAGTGTTGAGACTGCGGTTGCTGTAGGTGGGGGCCGCGCAGGGTGCCCGGGCTTTGGAGGGGCAAAGGAACTGTGACTCGGCAGCAGCACCGGAAAGGAGGAGTGCGGAGAGAAGGATGAAAGAGGGAACAAATGAGGGAAGAGACCAGCATAAGAGAAGGAGAAAATTATGGTGTAGATGGGGGAAAATGAGAGGATAGAAACGATAGGAGAAACTGGAAAAAGAAAAATGAAGACAGCATGCATAAATTAAAATGAAAGGAAAGACAATAAAATGAACAAAGAAGACACTGAAACAAGGTGTGGAGGAGCAATATGAAAAGTCCGAAAGAGGAAGGTTGGAAAACTTTGTACTTTTTTTGTTTTCTCTACCATGTTTCTCGCTGCTGCCACCACACACAACGTTCTCCTGGTACAGCATCACTGCAGTGTGGAACATTTGGCATTAAATGTCCCCTGATATTCGTTCATGTTGACTTACAATATTTTCACCAAGAAAACCAAATAATTCAAAGTTAAAGGGCTACTATCCTCATTCAATGTAATCATACACATACACAACACAACATATGAGGATTAATATACTACTTAACGTCTCATGAGACGTTAAGTATATTAATCCTCATATGTTGTGTATGTGTATGACTTACAATATTTTACAGGCTGAATTACCAGATTTCCTTTACATGACTGCATGATCTGGTGTTTGTACTCTTCTTGCACATAGTGGAAACAAACAAAACAAAAGTGAACACCAACAAGAAAACTGGAATTTCTTAGATTGGCAATTTTCCCTTTTGCACGCCTTCCTTCACAGGTCATCTGCAGGCTGGGAAGCACTGTTTAAACCATGTTTTTTCCTGTGCATAGTAAATGAGGGCATATAAAGCCCAAAAAGGCCCATCTTCTCTGTCGGGCAGCGATTTTTCCACCCACCTACCTGAAGTAGATTAAACTCCCAAATAGAACCCAGTCCCCAATCCCATTGTATCCTTTGTAGGATTGCTGCTGCCGCTGCCGCTCCATGTAGGTTACCCCATACCATCCAGGAAGCGCAGTACTGCCCTATCACTGCTGACTTGGGATGCAACCATTGCTCAGTGAAAGTTACCCAGAGCTTCATTACCATTTGGGGCTGTGTGGGTCAGATATCATGCTCTTCCTGCCCTACACGCAGGAGAATACCAAACTGTAGCCTGTAATGCCGGATGCATTCTCAGCACCACTAGCAAATACTGTACATCTATAAAAGAACCGGGAGCGCAAGCCCTCACCTTTCTTTCATTTATTTATTTATATTCCACTTTTCACACTTTTTTCAGTGCTTCAAAGTGGAGTACATTCAGGTACTGTAAGGTATCATTGCTGCCCGTCATTCGTTTGCCAGGTGCCGTCTGGCCAGGCGCTTCCTTCTGTGACGGCATAAGAAGCGCACTTCCAGCCTCTTCCCTGCTGCGCACTTCCTCCCTCTTCCTTGATGTGTTTACAGTGCCTCTACTGCACTGTGGCAGGGATCAGCTGGGGAATAAACAGGTAGAACCTCCCACCGACTGGGTATCCTATTCTACCTGACCTTTACTGGGGGGGGGGGGGGGGGGGGTAAACCCTATCCTGGTGACCGCATCTTGACTATGAGACATGATGGCTTCCCGCCCTGAACAGCCGTCCAAGGTGGCTTGCTCAGAGATATTTAGGGAGCTACATGAATGCCACCACCTGCTTGCTTCTTGCCCCACCCAGACATGGGGCAAAGGCATGTGGAGTCGTGCTCCGTAGGACCATGAGGGGGCACCTGTCCCCCAAGCAGATGGGTAATTGGAGATCATGGAGCGATGAACTCTGTTAGATGCCACAAAGTGGCCACGCCATAACCATATGCGTGTTGAAAAGGCCACAAGGACCTCCAGTCTTATTAAGGGGAGTACTAACCTTCTCTCCTTTCAACACAGCACGGAGGTGGGGGAGCTCTGAGGGAGACGCATGGGGGGGATCCCTGAATAAGGAGAGAGGTCGGAAAGGTGGGGGGAGGGGGGGGGATGAACTGGCTGGGCTGCCACGTGGGGAGAGCCCCGGGTAACTGCATGCAGCTTACCTTGCTCCGTGGCCAGCGAGTCACCTGGTTTGCTCCCATATCTCCCTAAGTGTGAATCACCTAGTAACTTCCGAGGACCCCTCAGCCCCTAACTTTACCTTCATCTTGGCTCAGAAGTGACTGACCCTCTGAAGGGTAGAGCTGGACGGGCTGTAGGCACACTTGCACTTCCGGCAGCAGAGCTGAGGTTGAGCTGGAGAAAGCAGGGGATTGAGCTGAAGGAGGAATGAGCTGAATAAATGGCTCAGGCAAGAAAAGGTGTGGGGTTTTTCTTTTCCTTTGGAACTAAGAGGAAACGGGTAAAGCTTCAAGCTTTAGAACCCTAATGGGAAAGGAAATTTGTTTTGTTTTGTTTTGTTTTTTTTTAAATTAAAACAAAAAGGAATGGGAGTGCTGATTCAGCACTTCTCTCCAGCTCAACCCTCGGCCCGCCGGGATGGAGCCGGTGCGATCGCTACACGAAGGAGGAAGAAACTGCTCTGGTCGGGGCTGAGGAAGAAGAGGCCGGACCATGAGGAGCCGGCGGGATTTAAAGTGCCCGCCAGCTGACATATACACACACACACACAAACCCCCCCCCCCCCCTCCCAACGTCACGTCCTGTGCTGCCCTGGCATCAGGATGGGTCCTGATGACGTTGCCGCTCCTGACGCCGGGCCAATCGGCCAAGCATGACGACATAGGTGGTGCCACTGTGGCGCCGGAAAAATGATGCCGGCACCATTCCGAGCCTCACGTGGAGGGGGAAGGGAGTCAGACCCTTCCCTCCACCGACCGGAGGCGAGCCATCGGCGCAGCGGTGGCAGCCGCCCGCACAGGTGCATTGGGCGCCCGGTTATTCGCGGCGCCCACACTTCCGTGCTGGGGGGGGCACCCATGTCTGCACTTAACACTTAATCAGCTTTTAGCTATCTAAGTGGATTGTTTACTACATGCAGGCTGCGCAAAGAGCATGGCACCATTAAAGCTTTTCAGACGGAAACATGAGAGTGGTTAAAGAGCAGTCGCCTGGTTCTGTAGTCACCAAGTGGAAAAATAGAAGCTCATTTACCATCTTGCTAATAGAGCTCATGTAATAAGGTATTCTGTTTCACGGAGCGGAAAACTCCGTGTTAGATCAGGTAATGCTCGCCAGAATCGGACAGGGTGAAAACGTTTGTGTACATGTGTAGAGAAAGAGGATACAGCAGGGGAAATAATAGCAGTTTAAGGATTCAACTGGTTTGTACTTTTCTTTTGCAATTCTCAGCTTCAGGCAGATTTCTCAGGGAAGAGAAATGCTTTCAGTTGTTTAAATTCAGACAATGGCCTGCATTTCTCATAGAAGGGTGAATTCTCCCCCCCCCCCCCCGAAAACATATGGAAGCCCATATTCAAAAGCTATTTAGACGGATAACTGACAAGTTATCCATCTAAATGGCAAATGTGGCATATTTGGCTACTCATCAGGATAAGTTATCTGACTTTAATTTAGTCAGATAAAAAAAAAAAAAGAGGCGTTTCGTCCATGATGCAGGGAGGGGCTGAGATATCTGACTAACTTAGCCAATTATCTGTTGATTCCATTCAGGTCAGCCGGGTAACTTTAGAATTGCTTCTGAGCAGGTCTAAAGTTTTCCGGCCTTGTGTGGCCGGATAAAGCGCTACTTAAGGGTGGATATCTTTAAAAAGAGATCTAGCTAAGTAGCGCTGTCATCAGGAAACAAAATAAAGTTTCAGCGGCCCTATCCCCTTCCTCCTCCAAAGCTACCATAATACTAAGGCCCTGTCAGGCCGTACTCTCCTACTCCCTTCCCATCTTTTTAAACGATCAATTCGTGCCCGACATTGAACGCTGATCCCCGGTCCCAATTTTCCTTAAACCTCGGATCTGGCTGCCTTCCCCCTCCATCCTCTGCTGCTGATACCTTTTTGTGGCCTATCCAGGAGCAAGACACCTGGGATGCTGCTCTGTCAGAGGCCCCGGGAGCGGGTCAGGGGGTGTCTCTCATGCTTGGCTAGGCTACAAAATGTTATTGGCCGGGATAGGGAGGGTCCAGAGGAGGGGGGAGGCAGCCACCCTTATTCTTCCTTATGGGGGTGAAGGGGGGGAGGCAGCCAGATCCCATGTTGGGACCGGGGATCAGCGTTCAATATCGGGCACATCTTGAGTGTTTTAAAAGGGTTTTTGGGGGGGGGTAGGAGAGTACGGCCTGTAGCTTTGGAGGAGGAAGGGGATAGGGCCGCTGAAACTTTATTTTGTTTCCTGATGACAGTGCTACTTAGCCAGATATCTTTTAAAGATATTCCCCCTTAAGTAGCACTTTATCCGGCCACACAAAGCTGGATAACAGAAAACCTACCCGGCTATATTCAGACATGCCAAGTTAGGTATTTTGTTATCTGTCTGTATGTAGCCTGATAACTTTATGCTGCTCCAGTGGGAGCACTGAGAGGGGGGAGATCGCCTTGCTGGTGACTGAAAGGAATCAGTAAGTTTTTGCTTGGGAAATTTTCTTTGGGAATATTATTTAGTGTGTTTGTGCTTTTAATAGTCAGTAAGGCAGCGAATAAACAGAAGTTAGACTGTTTGTATTTTTAAATAGTCAGTAAGGCAGCTAGTAAGAAGTAGTTAGGGTGTTTATTTTTAATAGTCTGTAAGGCAGCAGAGGTTGGCGAGTTTGTATATTAAAGAAAAAAAGTGGCCAAAGGCTGGAGGTGGGCTGGGAGCAGTGTTTGCCTAGGTAGAGGGGTTGAGGGGTTCAGCGCTTACCTCAGAGGGGTGTTGCGGTGGTGTGATTTTGTTTGATAGGTGCCGGCATTTGTTAATCAAGAGAGCAGTGAGTCACTCTGGCTGACTAACTGAAGTTAGACTGTATTTCCCCACCCAATTGGTTCAGGAACAGACGAGGGAGCAATTTTAGATCTAATTCTCAGTGGAGTATAGGATTTGGTGAGCGAGATAACTGTGGTGGGGCCGCTTGGCAATAGTGATCATAATATCATCAAATTTGAATTAATGACTGGAAGGGGGGCAGTAAGCAAATCCACGGCTCTCATGCTAAACTTTCAAAAGAGAAACTTTGATAACATGAAAAAATAGTTAGAAAATAACTGAAAGGAGCAGCTACAAAAGTAAAAAGTGTGCAAGAGGCGTGGTCATTGTTAAAAAATACCATCCTAGAAGCACAGTCCAGATGTATTCTACACATTAAGAAAAGTGGAAAGAAGGCAAAATGATCACCAGCATAGTTAAAAGGGGAGGTGAAAGAAGCTATTTTAGCCAAAAGATCTTCATTCAAATATTGGAAGAAAGATCCAACAGAAGAAAATAGGATAAAGCATAAACGTTGGCAAGTTAAATGTAAGACATTGATAAGACAGGCTAAGAGAGAATATGAAAAGAAGTTGGCTGTAGAGGCAAAAACTCACAGTAAAAACTTTTAAAAATATATCCGAAGCAGAAAGCCTGTGAGGGAGTCAGTTGGACCGTTAGATGATCGAGGGGTTAAAGGGGCACTTAGAGAAGATAAGGCCATCGCGGAAAGATTAAATGATTTCTTTGCTTCGGTGTTTACTGAAGAGGATGTTGGAGATACCCGTATCAGAGAAGGTTTTCATAGGTAATGATTCAGATAGACTGAACCAAATCACGGTGAACCTAGAAGATATGGTAGGCCTGATTGACAAACTGAAGAGTAGTAAATCATCTGGACTGGATGGTATACACCCAAGGGTTCTGAAGGAACTCAAAAATGAAATTTCAGACCTATTAGTAAAAATTTGTAACCTATCATTAAAATCATCCATTGTACCTGAAGACTGGAGGGTGGCTAATGTAACCCCAATATTTAAAAAGGGCTCCAGGGGTGATCAGGAAACTACAGACCGGTTAGCCTGACTTCAGTGCAAGGAAAAATAGTGGCAAGTGTTCTAAATATCAAAATCACAGAACATATAGAAAGTCATGGTTTAATGGAACAAAGTCAGCATGGCTTTACCCAAGGCAAGTCTTGCCTCACAAATCTGCTTCACTTTTTTGAAGGAGTTAATAAACATGTAGATAAAGGCAAACCGGTAGATGTAGTATATTTGGATTTTCAAAAGGCGTTTGACAAAGTTCCTCATGAAAGGCTTCTAGGAAAAGTAAAAAGTCATGGGATAGGTGGCGATGTCTGTCTTTCTTGGATTACAAACTGGCTAAAAGACAGGAAACAGAGAGTAGAATTAAATGGACAATTTTCTCAGTGGAAGGGAGTGGGCAGTGGAGTGCCTCGGAACTGTATTGGGACCGTACTTCTCAATATATTTATAAATGATCTGGAAAGAAATACGACAAGTGAGGTAATCAAATTTGCAGATGATACAAAATTGTTCAGAATAGTTAAATCACAAGCAGATTGTGATAAATTGCAGGAAAATTGGGCATCCAAATGGCTGATGAAATTTAATGTGGATAAGTGCAAGGTGATGTATATAGGGAAAAATAACCCATGTTATACACAATGTTAGGTTCCATATTAGGAGCTACCACCCAAGAAAGAGATCTAGGCTTCATAATGAATAACACATTGAAATCGTCAGTTCAGTGTGCTGCGGCAGTCAAAAAAGCTAACAGAATGTTGGGAATTATTAGAAAGGGAATGGTGAATAAAACAGAAAATGTCATAATGCCTCTGTATTACTCCATGGTGAGACCACACCTTGAATACTGTGTACAATTCTGGTCACCGCATCTCAAAAAAGATATAGTTGCGATGGCGAAGGTACAGAGAAGAGCGATCCAAAGGATAAAGGGAATGGAACAGCTCCCCTATGAGGAAAGACTAAATAGGTTAGGACTTTTCAGCTTGGAGAAGAGACGACTGAAGGGGGATATGATGGAGATGTTTAAAATCATGAGAGGTCTAGAACGGTTAATGTGAATCAGGTATTTATTCTTTCAGAAAATAGAAAGACTAGGGAGCACTCCTTGAAATTAGCATGTGGCACATTTAAAACTAATCGGAGAAAGTTCTTTTTTACTCAATGCACAATTAGACTCTGGAATTTGTTGCCAGAGGATGTGGTTAGTGCAGTTAGTATAACTGTGTTTAAAAAAGGATTGGATAAGTTCTTGGAGGAGAAGTCCATTATCTGCTAATTAGTTAAGTTGACTTAGAAAATAGCCACTGCTATTACTAGCAACAGTAGCATGGGGTAGACTTAGTTTTTGGGTACTTGCCAGGTTCTTATGGCCTGGATTGGCCACTGTTGGAAACAGGATGCTGGGCTTGATGGACCCTTGGTCTGACCCAGTATGGCATTGTCTTATGTTCTGGTTTTATTCAGTGGAACATTTATCTCTGAATATATAGGACAAGTTATCTGGCTAACTTTACCTGGATATGAACCCCCTAGGATTCAATAGTGACGCTATCCTTGTGCTCTTGTCTTCTGACTATCCTCTGACCAAGAGGCCCATGGCATGGCTTTCTCAGAACCCTGCAATCTTCAGCTTGCTGGTAGACATCATTAAGGTGCGGGTCCGGGAATAGTAGGTAGGGTCTCCTGCACGGACCCGCCTTTCAGCCTTGCTTTTGGTCCCTGTACATTCTCACATATCCTCCATGAGGATGTGAGGAGAGAGTAAACACAAACTTGTCTGTGAGCTTTTTGCTGTCTCGCCATGTGAGAACCTGCCCGAGATGCTCTTTGACCTGTGTCCTGAGAATTTGTCCGCATTAAAATCAGTAAAAGCACAAGTACATCCTAGCATCGTTGGAATGGCTCAATGGCTTTTCTTTAAGAGAGTCTTTGGAATTCCTTTTGTTCATTATATAAAGGAATAATATTTTGTCTTAAAAGTTGTTGAATGCATATTTCTTACACAGTCCTGTGTCTCAAGAATACTGGTACACTTGAAATATTTGGTATCAGAGCTGACTATCAGAAAGCAGTTAATGAGCCCCTGACAAATTCATGTCCATGATTAATACCCATCAGAATGTAAAATATCTGAAATATGCCAGGCCAGAAATCACAGGGACATGTTACTTAGATGCATTTTTTTTGGTTGACGTCATTGGCAGTTGAGAGCAGGTGTTAAGCCGCTGGTAATGTTGAATATTGCTTTGTAGAAGAATGGCGCTTGACCCCTCTGGCTTTCTGGGACTGTTCAGGGATTTTTAGGCCATTAAATAGAATGATACCTGAACTAACATTTTAAGGCTCAAAGTGAAGGTGGTCGTTAACGTGACTCTCTATTTATTTTTTAGATCTGGTGAGCCGTTAGACTCCCTGAGTGAGAGAAGCTACATGACTGCAAACAGGAAAGATCTATACGGCCCACCGTAGTGAGAGCCAGATCCCGCTGTTGTCAGCTTGCACAGAAGGTACCGGCGTCATGGACGCTGTGTTATGTGCGGGGAGCTCATAGGGGTCTGGAAACCCTTTTAGGGGATAATTTTTTTTTCAAAGCCATCTATGCATATAATACACGGGTTAATGGGTGTAAATGGATTGTTATAAAATTGCCATGGGATTTGTGTGCACGGAAGGGGATGGAGAACCTGATTTTGTACGCATTCTAAAAAGCAGGATTCCGGGATCTGTGCACCCAGGTTTTGATTTTAAGAAGCAGGCATGTAAACTTGCATGCTCAGGAGGTGAGGTGCAAAGAGCCAGCGTTGCCATGTGCTGGTGAGCCTATGTGCAAAGCTAATTTCTACATAGAAGGTCACTTTGATAATTAGCATAAACTCATTCATTGAGCTGCTGCACAAGGCACCTGTGATGTTAGCCCAGTATCCTATTTACAACAGTAGCCAGTCCAAGTCACAAGTTCCTGGCAAGTACCCAAACATTAAAAAAAAAATCTCAAGCTACGGATTTTTCCTCTAGGAACTTATCCAACCTTTTTTTAAACCCATTTACACTAACTGCCGTAATCGCATCCTCTGGCAATGAATTTCAGAGCTTAACTATGCATTGAGTGAAAAAGTATTTTCTTCGACTTGTTTTAAATGAGCTACTTGCTAGCTTCATGGAGTGGCCCCTAGGCCAGAGCTTTCCAAACATTTCATGTTGGTGACACAGTTTTTAGACAAACATAATTTCACGACACAGTAATTGTCTATTAGCAAACCAGAGGTTAAAGGTTAAACGAACGAAATGTATTTCAATAATTTATGTATGTTTCCTTAAATATATACATAAATAAAATGTTTCACAACACAACCTATCTCATGAAAACCTTTCATTTATATTAAAAAAAATATATAATATTCCAAGATTAATGTTATTGTTATAACAATAATAAAACAAATTGTCTGGCTCCCACACACTCATCTCTTCCCCCCCCCCCCCAGCACATGTCTGGCCCCCACACACATTTCTCTCCTCCGCCCCAGCACATGTCTGGCCCCCACACTCATGTACCTCTTCTTTTTGATTGTTGCCAGTTAAGTGCTTCACTCCCTTCAGGGTTCAAGCCTGCCGTGCTGCATAACACCTTCCATGATCACCAGACACCGTTGCTTGCAGTCAGTACTCCTGGTGGCCAGGCCTCATCAGCAGCAGCAGCCAATGACAGGGACAGCTGAGCTCAAGTCCCATCTACCAAGCCCAAAAAAACCCGCGATTGACAGCAAAAATCGCCCAATAATAAGCAACCCATGAACTGAAAAAAAAAAAAAAGTGAATCGCTAGAAAAAAAGCCCAAACTCGCGTCTGAGTTGACGGCACAGCGTCACCCTGGAGGGGAGTGGCTATGTGGACCGGGCTTACGCGACACACCTGCACGCTGCAGGCGACACATTAACGTGTCGCAACACAGTTTTGAAAGCTCTGCCCTAGGCCTTCTATTATCTGAGAGAGTAAATAACCGATTTACATTAACTTGTTCAAGTCCTTTCATGATTTTGTAGATCTCTATCGTATCTCCCCTCAGTTGTATCCTCTCCAAACTGAATAGCCCTAACTTCCTTAGCCTTTCCTCATAGGGTAGTCATTCTATGCCCCTTAATATGGTCGCCCTTCTCTGCACTTTCTCCAGTGCAACTATATCTTTTTTGAGAAGCGGGGCCCAGAATTGCGCACAGTATTCAAGATGCGGTCTCACCATGGAGCAATAGTCATAATGACATTCATCTGAAGTTTCGGTTTTCAAAGTGACTTGTGCTGATGAAAACCATGTTTTACGCTTGTAAGCGGTGCTTTGAGTATCAATCTGAGTCCAGTGCCCCTCAATGTGCATGCTTGGTAGCTGCTTTGGCGGATGTTTTTGTATGCACTGAAGGGGGGAGGGGGGTTCTGGGAAGGGAGCAGAGTCGGGGGCTTAGTACAGACTCTTTGATTTAAAAAAAAAAAAAAGTATGGAGTGATTTTCCAAAGGGGGTTTCACACACAAAAATAGCATGTATGTGCTAGTTTATAAATGTCAAGCGTACAAGTATATTTTTGGTTTTGTGTGTACATTTTACTGGTGGATAGGAGGCATTTCCGGCTGGGTTTCAGAAGTATATGGTAGTTGCCATTTTGTAAGAGAGATACACATATGCATTCGCAAACTTGTCTGTACACTTTTATGCCTGCTAATTGACTCGTGCAAGAGAACAGACTACTCCATTGTCTGCAGTTTTTGGGTAGGAGGTCTGGCTGAACTGGGAGGTGAGGTTCGGAGTGAACTGCTTGGAGGGTCATCGGCAAACTGGTGATTCCAAGTGCATGCACAAGTAATTCTTTTCCAAATAACATCGGCGCATACTTTATTAAATGTCTGTCTCTGTCTGCAATTCTGGCTGTTCATTTGTGTAGAATCACAGTTATTTCACATGTATTATATATGCACATATGTGTATAAAATGGTAGAAAAAGTGTGTGTTTTCTTGGATTGGAAGGATTCAGACATATTTTTGGAGCAGAAATGCACAGTATTTTATAAATTGTGAGTGCTTCTGCCGCTCATTTTATAAAATACTAGCATTACTCTACACACATCCACTTAAGCACACAAATGCTGTACCGCAGATAGGTTTGAGAGTTAGGTTGCCTGTGCAAAGTGCTTTGCTCAAAGCATATGACAGTATGTGCAAGGTCATTTGCGTACTCAGCTAATTACCCCTTGATTTTCAGAGTACACTTACATGCATACATTTGCTTTGCAAATAGTAAAGTCAGTGTGTATAATACACATGCAGGCCTCACTGCTAAGGACTGTTACAAAATTAGTCTCCCCTAGATTAAAAAAAAAAAAATGCATGCAGTATGTATTTGTTTAGATTCTCTTTTTGTTTCCACTTCCAATGGTCACTCTGGTGGTCTTTCTGTAGAGTGCAGAGATATTTATTATTGACAGAACAACTATAGAAAGTAGGTCATGTAACCCGAACGGGCATATAATCTCTATACTGCACTGCACCTCGTTGCAGACTGGAAAAGTATTCAATAACACTTTTTTTTTTTTTCTAATATAGGTTTCAAAGTAACACTGAGAGAGCTGTTTTGCCTAATAAAGACATAACGAGCCAGTAATGTCAGTGTATACCTGTGATAGTATCGCTGCACAAATGGAGACACTTCCATAAACCAGTGCATCTTCAGACCTGATCAGGCGTGCCACAGAAAAGTCACCACTGCCCGATGCTCGCATCCAGGCCAGCACCCGGGCTCTGCTCACAGCAGCAAGAGGCAGCACTGGGGGCTCTTAAACACGTAGGCCCTCCTGTCTGAGAGCCTGTGCATGCCCCTTCCTAGCTCAGGCAGGAGCCTCAGAATCTGGTAATTAATGGGCAGCGTGCAGGGCACAGATAGCACTGCACAAAGCGGGGCCCGTCTGAGTGCCACTGCATCTCCTGAGCTTCCTCTCACCAGGCTTTCTAGCCTCTGTCCTATCCTCAAGCATGCAGTGAGCACTGGATGTGACTCACTTTGTGTGTTTATTTTATTTCATTTATGGACCCCCTTGATACAGTGCCCTAAACCCTAAGTGTTGGGAGCAACAGCAGCAGTGAAGGAGCTCTGGCAGCCCCATATGGCAGGAAACTAACCAAGCTAGCTGCCCACACCACCCCAACTTCTCCCTTCTCCTGCAGGAGTTGCTGTACCATGAGTTCACATGTCCTCACTCCCTCTCCATCCCTAATTCGAGAGAGAAACCGGTGGGGCCTTTCAGTGCTTCCCTAGCTCTTCTTTTAAGCCATGAGTCCTCTTCATTTCCGCACTGCCTGCTCCATGGAGGTTAGCGTGCCACGCAATATTTTGTTGAGATAGGTGTTCTTGGCCATGAAAAGGTTGGGAAGCACTGCTGTAAAGCTGCAAAAAAAGAAAAAGAAAAACAACCTGTTGGCACGTCAGAAGCTCATGTAACCCCCCTGGCATCCAGTGGCCTGAAAGATCGCATTTCACTGGTTGGCTCTTGGCGTGGGAGCAGATTACCACATAGAATAATGGATAGAGAAGAAAGTAAAGGAAGGATGGCTGTGCACAGGAGGGAATTGAATGACCGCAGAAAATTTTGAGGAGAAAATGCTTACCCGACATGTCGGAAGAATAGAACCACAAAGAGATTTTTCACAAGATGAAATCCCATTTACATAACAAAAAAAAAAAAAGGTGGCAAAAGGTTAAATGTCTCGGAGAATAAACTGCTCTGAATTGGGCTTCAACTTCAATACATTTTCACTGTGAAAACCTGGGAAAAATTTAGAAAAAAATTAAAAACAAAAAACTTGTAGGTCTAAGGTTAGGAACAGAATGTAGGTGAAGGAATGCCATATGATTCAGAGACTGAAATGGACACCTATATTCTATTGCATGCTTGAACCATTCAAGTAAGATTCAATTTCATGCAGCCTGCATTTTTTTTAAAGATTATCTTTTTTGATTTATCAGTTACTAAATAATAACTATACTGTACAGAAGTGACCTGCCATAGTCATTAGGTGAGGGAGTGTGCTGAAGACAGCATCAGGCTCCTCCTAGTAGTTTGCTCAGCCTTCTAATGTGAATGAAAATTCAGCAGTGGTTAAGGTAAAAGAACTAATCTTTGATCTAAATATGTGTAAAATGCTATGAAATGGGTAGTATTTTCAAATGTATCCAAAACAGATATTCAAGTAGCTGAGTTATGGCAATATTTTGGCCTTATCTGCATGCAGACTTTTTTTTTTTAGCTGTGTGCACAATGCTTGCAGGTGTCTAAATTTTGCCCTTATCGGGAAAATAAGTGCATGCATGACTGAGATAAAGGCACAACTTTGCACAGTCTCTCAGATATTTATTTTGATCAGTTTGTTGAAAACTGAGCTCTTGGTGTATTTATTATAGCTATAAATAAATGGTATGAACTGTTTTGCCACATGTTTGGAGCATGTGTGGAAGCAGAGAAATGATGCAGATTTCAGAGATATATAAGACTGTTTTAATTACTCTGATTTTTTATATTGTGGGATGGAATAAGCACGCTGTCCTACCACCAACCGATTGTAACCCTGCACTTTGGACTTTTCCATTCTCTGCTAAAGTATGGAAGGCAACGTTTCTCAGCACTTGATTGCTCACCTTACAGAAATCCATCAAGGCGAGGTACAATAAAATTAATTAACAACATCTTAGTACAATGCATAAACTACTGCTACTACTACTTAACTTTTCTATAGCGCTACATGACATACGCAGCACTGTATAAAACAAACCCCATACCTCACAATATATAATAGCCAAAAACCCCAACCACGATCTAAAAATTCCACTCTTCCTGCACCCCTAAAATCTCCAGCTCATTTGTCTCCAGGTCTGACTTTTTCCCCTGCATTAATAATAGATTATCCCAACTCTTGGGTGAACAGCCAAGTTATAATTAATTTTCTAAAACTTAAATAACTTCCATCTTTCCTAGTTTCCACAGGTAATTTGTTCCACAGTGTGGGCCCAAAACAACTAAAAGTGGCTTGCCCCGTCAAACATAATCTGAAATCCCTAGGAGAATGGATTTCCAGAAGCCCCTGCTAGGATGATCTCAAATCTGCCAAGTATCCAGGAACATTCCAGTGAACACATGTGAAAACAAGTGTCAGTAACATTAACAAAAAAAAAAAAAAAAAAGCATTCTTTCAATAACGCTAAGTACACATGGGCCTTTTGGCCTGCACAGATCAATCTGCTATTTAAACACAAATTGCCTGCATAGTTTGTACTCGGGTTATGAGGCTAAAAAGCAAGCACCTTCTTTAAATGGTTTGAAACGATGGTGTAAAATACATGCTTAAAATGTAAGTGCATAGTTTTTCAACCTTTGAAATGCTACCAAAATGCTTCTTTTTAATGCAGCTAAGAGCACACATATTGGGGCCGATGCAAAAAAAAAAGTGTGCTGAAAGCAGGCACTGAGTGTTCAGTGCCTGCTTTCCTAATGCTCCCCCAGGCACCTCTCCTGGGGGTGCGATACAATATTTAAATTAGGGCTCACACTGTCAAGGAGGTGCTAAGGACAATTGCACGCCCCTAGCGCATCCTTGACAGCATGCACCCGAGAGAGGTTCACTGTCGGCAGCTGTCCACCAGTTAAGAAAATGGACGATGAATTTATCATCAATCCCCTTTCAGGACAGCCTTCTGAAAGTGGATTGGTCCTTTCTCTGATGTGACAGTGAATGGACCAATTGCTTATTGGTCTGATCACTGTCACATATCAGTGAAAGGACCAATCACCTTTCAGAAGGCTGTCCTGAAAGAGGATTGGTCCTTTCACTGATAAAGGACCAATGGGCAATTAGTGAAGGAGTGAATAAATTAATGTTAAGGGCCTGACACTTTAATATTGCATAAGGGAATTTGGTTGCGCCTACACAACCCGTGTCCAGCGCACTGGGAAATTAATAGCGCTCATTATATGCAAATGCACTTTAACATGCTTGAAACCCATTGAGATGGATTCAGCACAGTTTATTGTTGTACCTCCTTATTTTACCCACAGAGATTCCAATTAAGCTATTGAAAATTTACCTTTCTGTACAAGAAGAGTAAGTAAGCCAAAGTCTCAGATCTTTTGGAGTGTCACGAAGCCTGAAATGGAAAATAATATATGAAAAACTTAACAGTGAATCCTGATGCCGCTCTTTGTGACCTTGGGCAAGTCACTTTACCCTCCATTGCCTCAGGTACTAACTTAGGACCTGATTTATTACTAAGGCCTTTTCCCCATTCTACGTCTATGGGGAAACAAGCTTAGTAACGCAGTTCCTTAGATTGTAAGCCATCTGGGGTTAGGGACATACTAATAATACTGGAATATAATCCACTTTGAAGTGTCACGAAAGGCAGAGCATAACTTAAAAAAAAAAAAAAAAGCTTCAGTTAACGAATGCAGAATCCTGTCCTGCCTGATTCATTTTTGCAAATGATATCCTTAAATCAACAAAACAAAGGCCACTGATTTTTTATTTATTTATTTATTTATTTTTTTTTAAATTGTAGTTTTTAAAAATGCCTTTTGTGGTATCCCATTCGTATACAGGTAGAAAGTGTCCTTGGCAGAGGCCCCAAGATCAATTCCTGAATGAGGCCTCTGTTCCTCAGGCCAGCTAGAGATGCTACGGAGGTGGTGTTCTGCAGCCCTCGGGAGCTAGTGGCCAGATGAGAGATCATCCTCTCAGACATTGAAAGGGAGAGCATGGTTGTATGATCCTTGGCTGTGTATCATCGCAATGGCCAGCCGAAAGGGAGAGCTTACATAAAATAACTTGGGTGGTTGCCATTGAGGGACCATGGCACTAGATCCTAGATCCGGTTCTGATTGAGCTGGAAGTGTGAGGAGAGGTGGAAACTACCAGGCCAAAAAATAAATGGGAAAAAAAATAAATCACGGGAGATGTAGAATATAGATCCAGATAGATACATATATGCAAGGTAGTACAGATTGTATTAAATTAGTTACAATACTATAATCCAGCCATTGCACAGCAGTAAACTGATCCTTATCTTGTCTCAGATTTTAGATGCTGCTGCGTGAGATGAAGCAGTGGATCCAGACTGGGTCGAGAGGTGGCAAATTAATAGTGCAGAATTAGCCAGTGCAAAGTGTCCTTTCTGCTTAATTTAGGGCCCCTTGTTGTGTATTTTGTGTGCTAAGATTTCAGTAGCAAAATTGCATACAGTGTAGTGGCAAAGGCAAGCTGTAGAACTATTGCGGCCAGGGAAAGGATCCCACAGCCACACCTCTGCTGAATTTATGGAATAGTCATTAGGGGTGCACCTCCTAATGAATTTAAAGTAGAATTATTAGAGTTAAGTTAGGCTTCTGTTTGGTTTGTGGTATTCAATGAAGAGGAGTTTGTAGCTATTTAGCTGTTGTAGTGGCAGGGTTACAAATAGGAGATGCTATGGTCTGTATTCTCACTAGAGATGCAGAGAGGGAGTATCTTAGGATATTCTCCTTGAGAACCCAGACAGAAATGGAATCTACTCCTATTTCCACTTAACATTTCTGCAGTGCCATGAGATGTACGCAGCTCTGGAAGCTTTGCCAGAAGATACATACATACACAGAAGTGCCCCAGTTAGACATGGTACTAATACTTAGAAAACAAGTTGCTGCTCACTATTTCAAAAAGGCTGGCACCGCCCCTCTTCCCCTCCCGAACCTCAGATCACAGTCACTTAAAGCCACTCTGGCCATGTCGCATCTGAAGAAAGGACCTGTGTAGTCTAAATATCTCATATATATATATATGTATATATGTATTTCAAGTTATTGGAGAAATTGTGGATTTTTCTAGTTTGCACAATTTCTAGTTTGCACAATTTCTCCAATAACTTGAATTATCTATTGTTTTCCTTTCTATCTCTTTGATTCTTTATCTTCCTTCCCCACCCTCTGTCATTTTTTATTTATTTATTTATTTATTTATTTATTTACCGGTTTTATATACCGAATTTCTTGTAAGAGGTTACAAATCAAAGCGGTTTACATTGTAACAGAAACAGTGCCAGTTCCCAATGGTCTGCATGTCTTGTCTTTCTCAGTTTCTTTTTATTTTGGCCTAAATTTTGTCCTGCTCCTATGGGTATCCAATTCAGCTGGGGCCAGCTTTTCCTGGGCTACAGCACCTTGAGCCAGTTCTCCCCAATTCTGTTTCTTGCTCGCTCATCGCCAACCTCGCTCTCATCCTTGCCAGTATCTAGCCTCTTCCTCTTCCTCACTTTCCATTCTTCCTCATTCTTTTCTTTTTCTTCCTTCTCACCTTTCCTGACTCCCCCCTACCCCGTTCCCATCCTCACGCCCCTTTTCTCCCCGCGCCTCCACCAGTTTATCAGCTTTATCATACTCGCTCTCCCACCTTTCCCTTCCTGCATCTCCCTTGAGCTTCTTTCATCCTTTTTTCCCAGTCTGAGCTGCCTGGTCCCGCTCACAAGCTGCTGGGAGGACGGTGCGGCATGAGGGACTGCCAGTGACGCACAACTCAAGATCTGAAACTGATTCATGCAAGTTGGGAGAGATAAGAGGAGCGAGGAAGCAAACATTTTGGATTGATCCTAGCCCTAGCATTACCTGCTTGGCTCTGTGTGCTCTGGGACATGCTTAGCTAATCCTGGATTTAATCCGCTGCATTTATGGATTTGTAGTTTACATTTTGCTAACGTAACCAAGACTACAGGTCCGAAGGTTAAAACCAGGACTGGCTCGGCGTGTCAGGATGACCTAGAGCCAGGTGGTAACACTACTACTTGAGCCTCCTCAGTTCGCCCCCCACACTAGTGCTGGGCCACCTTAAGAAAGCAAAGCCATTTTTCCAACGCTTATTTTATTGATGCATTCCGAGAGTCTGCCATCGATTGCATTAGATTGTAGCATATCTTATAATATCTTAACAATTTGCTTACTATCAGGAGACAAGAATGCTTCCCTGACTTATCTTCTGGGGAATCAATACTTCAAGTGCAGAGAGGAGGCATCCAGAGGTCTTTTACAGAAGCCTTTGGTTGAAAAGAGCTGACTCAGTGCAGCAGAGAGGGCAACTCTGAGCAGCGCTGTGCCAGATAAAGAGCTCGCTGTTCCATTAACTTTGCTAATCCGGAAGCTCGGGGCCATTAGGGACGAGGTAGCACTGATCGGAATGGTGCCATGTGCAACCTCTTTGTCACGCATCAAGGCAACGGCAATCGATACAAAAGTTTGCTTGGGCTTTTGTGCTCAGTTCAGTTAATGTAGTTTCAGTCTTTTAAATCAACTCCAGCTAGCCACGTTTAAAGGAAGGATATAGAAAATTGCAAGGCATGTGACTGCCTGATGCCCCCCCCCCACCTGCAAGGTTTACTCGGGAGAACCCGCTCTCAAAGGGTTTCTCAATTTATTTGAGCTGGAGTGGGGATATCTCAAAGCAAAGAGGCTGGCAAAATGCTCCAGGGTCTATTTTGTCCTCATTTTTTTTTTTTTTAACTTTAGTGGAGTTTTTTGCAGATTTCTCCTCAAGTACGGTGGCTCTTTTTGGTTTCCCTCCACCCCTCGCTTCCCTCTCCTTCCCCGTAATTATCATTTTCTTCTTGCACCTCTGAAGCAAAGCCCCGGACGGTTTTATTTAAACAAAAGTCTTTCTCTTGATTGTCCTTTCATGTTGTAAGAATTTTGGGCACAACTGTCTGAGGTAAATAAAATGCAGAGCTGCTTGTTTAGAGGGCTCTTCTAAAGCCCAGCGCAGTTGTTCCTTACTTAAAACCACCTAAAACAGCCCCCGCCGATTTCCCCCAAGAACGAGAGAGCAATCTTTAGATATAAATATATAAAAATGGTCCAATAGCCAAGACAAGAAGGCAAGTGTCACAAGCACACCTCCGCAAAGGGAAAATGGTGAAAATGAATGAAATAGGACTTTAAATGGATCCCAGTACTACGTGTGTGTGAATACAATGGGTCAGCTTTACTGAAGGCTTTCTTCAGGTTTGTGGCTGTGGGAACTGGATCCTGGCCCAGAATAAGTTAATCCAAAGATGTTGCTCCAGTAACTTTAATATACGAAGAGTGCTGCTCATTCATATGCAGATGGCTGGTGTTTCTTGGCATGTACCTGTTCTGATGGAGCAACTCGAATCTAATCAACTTTGTGACCCCCCCCCCCCCCCCCCAACAATTTGTAATGTATGGTGAGTGTTTCCCGCTATACATATCTAAATACATCTTGTATAACTTCCTGCCTGTACTTTCGGAAAATTGGGGAGCAGACTAGGTATATGGCTGAAGTCGGCCGGATAACTTCTCACGCAGATTCAACAGGACAGGCCTCCTGTTTGAATATACTCACCTAAAAGTTATCTGGATAGCCCTACCCAGATAGGTTTAACCCTGCTCGCCCTGCAAGCCTGATTTCCCCCAGCTCCCCATACACACACAGTATTTTAAAATATATATGGGTTTAGCACTTGATCCCATCCCCTAAAATAAAAAAAAATAAATAGATACAGACCGCAGTGACCTGAGGCTGCCCCCTCACCATGATATTTATATCAAAAGCACCGAGCCACCCCCTCAGCGCATCCAGACCCCCAAAACCCGAGCCAATACAGTCGTAACCGGGCTTGAGACCAGTTGCAGCATTGTTCTGACAGTAACACTGGAAGCATAATATTAACAGCGTGACTGTCAGAGCAACCCTGGAAGTGGCCGGGTGTGCAGTAAGACTGTACCAGCTCCCAGCTCAGGTTTGGGGGGGGGGGGGTGTCCAGATTGGTTGAGAGCAGCAGGTGGGCTCCATGCCTTTGATTTAGTTATCATGGAGAGAGAGGGTCTGGCCTTGTTTGTTCTTTTTTTTTTTTTTCCTACTTTTCGGAGGTTAGTGGAGTTGGGGGAGGAATAGGGCACTACACCCGCATGTATTGTGAAGTATCGTAGGGGGGCTGGTAGATGGGGCTCGCAGGCCTCAAAGGCTTTTCTTTCTACTTAACTTGATCCTTATATTCATAATATGATAGCTTATCTGGCCAACTTAGCCAGATAACTTTTTGCCCCACCCCTGACTTAGCCTGCTAAGTTTTAATCGATTTGACAACTTAGCAGGGTAAGTCAGGAGGGGTCAAATGGGTAGGAAATTCTCCTTTCTTTTCCTTGTATAGAAAATAAACCTTTTCCTGTTCTTTTGTGGCATGGAGAGGTTACCGCTAGAAGTGCACTTTTAGGTTTGTAAATTAAACACGGATTGGAGCGTCTTTGTACAGCGTACGTATGAAAACGTTTCTTGGTCGAAGTCAAGAGACAAAAGGGAGCAAAGCAAATGGTTGTCTATGGCCAAATTGCACAGTTTCTAAATCCAAACAGGCATTCAAGTCAGTGGCAGAAATAAGTGAGCCCCACACTATATTTGTTTGCTGAATTTAAGCTAAGTGACCATTTTGTGTAGGATAATGATAGGCTATGGATGAAGAAAATTTGCTGTTGACTAATCTTTCATTTCTTCAGTTTTCCCCCTTCGTATAGCAAGGTGCCAGGTGTTTGCAGTGTTATTAGCATTAGGAGAGCACCCGCTCTCCTGGCTGCTTCTCATGTTTGACCTAACCCAATGCCGCCCCCTGCCCACTGATCCATTATCTCCATCACTAAATGTCTGCAGAAGTCGACTACGAGCTGGTTCTCTGTGGTCTTTTCCACCTTTCCTCTTCGCTGCAGTTTATTTGAATAATGGAAGCATTCAGAATAAAAACATCCCAAAGAAATCGTAATATGCTAAACAGCGAAAGTGTGCCATGGGTTTGAATGCAATGGTAGTTGCGTGCCATGTGTTGCTAACACACAATAAGCTGTAATGGACAGGCCAACCTATATGCACGCATGGGGCAGCCCTGAATTCTTGTGGATTTGGTGCAGTGAGCAGCCTGATCAGAGAGTTGATGTGTATTGACTGGGCAGTGTGTGGTGAAGCATGTGCAGTCAGTGGCCTCAGGATGCTTTGACTGTAGCTGTCGACAGTTGTTTTTCTCACCTTTCTATCCCTAAATTTCACAGTTATGAGTAGACTGTAGTGAGCAGGGAACAGTTTTCCCAGTGTAACCTCTGGGCTAGTGTCCCATCAAATAACTCCAAAGACCACACCCCAGGTTATGGGCTTAAGTTATTTTACTGTACTCTTCTGATGCTAAGCCCCACTGAAGTCCGAGGTTCCCCCTTGGGGACGGGATTAACTCCAAGGCCTTGAGCATTGTTCAGTTGATAGTTTTAAGCATTAAAGTATTTTGTATTCAGCAGTAGCAATCGCGCAGGAAACAATTGATGGTTCCAACCTAATGTTTACTGATTAGAAAATGGTGAAGTTAATGAAAATATCCAGTTACAAGGTCTTGTTCTCCACAGTCCATTTACAGCTTTAGTTCTTCTAATAAATCTGTGACTTTATACTTCCAATTAATTTGAGTTAATGATGTTAATTGATTCTCTCATTCATGATTCTTTCCGATTAATGGAGTAGTTTTTAAAGCATCCTCCGAGAATTTGGTGGACAGGATGATGATTCCCAATTTAGATATCATAAAGTAAAGTCCCATATCTCATACTTTTTTGTCCAGTTGCTCGGAACAAGTGTTCTTTCTACTCCTTCTTCCCTGTTGGTTCCTGGAGGTTACCTCTACACCCCTCTCTTCAGTATTCTGATAATATAATTGTGGTTAACACTGGATGGGTTCCACTAGTCTCCTCTGGATTCCTCTTCTCCTTCTCCCAAGGAATGAATGTAGATTCATTTCCCTACAGGATTTCCAGTAGCCCACTGGACTTCTGAGTGAGAGACTCCAAGCTCCTTCAGATGGTGCTGCCGAGTCCTTGGTACCTAGGGCACTCAGATGATGAAAATAAAGTTAGCTTTAAAAATCCAACCCTAAAGGTGACAATGGGAAGGGTGGGATACAACTTCCTTCGTCCCAACTCAAAAAGGCAAAAATGACTTCTCTAAAAATGGAGAAAAAGGAACCCTTTCCTCCTAGACCATACCCAGGCTTCATCCTAGAAGCCCAAGGGTCATTTCCCCAGGAACTTAACAAAAACAGGAGCAGTCATAGAGACATCCTGCCTCCTAAAAGGGCTAACTAAAAATCCACACCCAGAAATGGTGGCTCTGAGTTTTATCTTCTGGGAACTCCACCATTTCAGTCTCCCACATGGGGAACTAAGCCCAACCATCTATTTACTTCAGTTCCCTTTCCTGTAATGGGATGATCCTGTTAGCAGGAATCCATACAGTTCTCTGCACCAGTATTGCATTGCAATGGTCCTCCCCTTCCCCGCACACTCTGCTGTGAATAGAAGAATAGGGTATACACATAGGAGAGAGGACACCAGTAAATAAAGTTGCCAGCAGGGCTGGAGCACTGTAGGGTCCTAGTGGGAGCAGCAGGGATATGGGATAGTCAACAGAAGCAGCCAAGCATTAGGGGATTGCCTGAATAAGCGAAATCGAAGGAGTGGGAGAAGGATGGGGGCGTAGATAGACAAGGCTGCATGGGAAGATTGTCAGTATCACCCCAGCACTCCATCTACCAACGTTGGTTCCAACTCTTATATAGTTGTTCTACCCCTCCAAACTCTGTGTTCTCTCATCTTCATTTGGGAAGGGAAAGCCAATGAAGAAGAAGAAAAGAATTGTTGAAGTCAAGGAGAGAAACAGGAAGATGGGCTGGTTGGGGATGAGAGGGAGAGATGATAGAAAATAGCCAAGAAAGAGAGGATTTTAAAAGGAAAAAGTGAATTAAAAAGTAACAAAATAGTTTCATAAAGGAGGAAGAGAAGGAAAAAAGAAAAGAAAATGCCAAACACAAAGGTTAGAAAAAGTTTAACCATTCTTTTGTGTGTGAAAATTTGCTATACAGTTTTTGACTCGTTGCCAATCCACATAAAGGTCAGAGTTGCAATTTCTTTAGTTTTGCCTTGCTATTGTTTTCAGATCGCCTTAGTGGTATATGTGGCATGTGGCTAGGGTTTGTAATACATTATCTAAATGTAGGTTTCTTAAAATGTTTGTGCTTTTGTGTGCTGGTTTTTTTTTTTTTTTGAGGTGAGGGCAGTTAAGGAGTTAGATTTTAAAAGACGTACAATAAAATAACCCTTGCTCCAAAATCTGTTTTCTTTGTAGTTTTGCATGGAACTAAACCAGCCAACACTGCCAAATATTCGCAAGTGGAAGGGCCCCCGAGGATCTTGGAAGAGTGCCGTTTCTGAGAAGCCCTCTGGTCATTTAAACAAGGTACAGTAACACGGAACTGCTTCCGCCTCACTTACTTTTGATCAAAGTTGTTCCTTCCCGAATAAAGGACAAATTTGTCTATTTTGGCAAGCATGTCTCATCTTTTTTTTTTTTCCCCTCCATTGACGAGCAGGCATGAATTGGCCATTACACGTAGGTGACGTCCTACATAGGCACCGAAATAGCCCCTGCTCTTAGAGCTTAGTAAAGACTTCACTGAGCATAAGTGGGCGTTTCCACATGGGCACGCTGCCTCATGAGCCCTTCTGTCTGTCTTCAAGCTACTATGTGTACGTAGCCCAATCTCTCTCTCAAATTTTTTAATCTTCAGCCTTATTCCTTCTTTTTTGCCTCGTTGCATCCAGAGCAGGCCATCAAACTTGTATGTTCTATTTAAAAAAAAATAAATAAAATAAGATGAGCATGAAAAGCTAAGAAGCTTGTGGTCAGACCTTCATGTGTAGACACTGGGTGTCCATTACAGATACACATGCAGTGTGCTATCGATGCCTGGCCCCAGACCACGACTCCTCAAACTGCACAGCTATGGTCAGATGTCTCCCAGGGTGCAGCAGGGCCATCCCTGGAAACTGAAAGCCCTGAGGAAGGCACCAGCAGGTAAGAGCCCGAAGACTTAGCTTGAGGCAGGGCAGCAAAGCCATTCCTAGTCTATGAATGAGACAAATTTGGACACTCATCGTAGGAAGTCAAAACAGGAATCTTCCCCTTCTCAATCATGCAAGCATGGGAGAGCCCCACCCTGTGGTGTCGGTTGCTGCATCCACCTCAGGTTAGGGGTTGAGCACAGTGCAGAAGGCTGCAGTGACAGAGGCGGCATCAAAGAGCATCCATACAAAGCAGTGGACCCGTTTCGAGGACATTCCCCTTGGAACCAAAGAGGCATTTGACACCATCAGCACAGCGCTCTGCCAGGGCGGGCCCTTCATCAACACCGAGGCAGAAGGTAGCCTTGTTGGCTCAGGTCCCCTCATTCTTCATGGCCCAGAAGATTCACATGACACTAAGTCATTTGTTCTTCCAGGACCCAGCACCATCCATGTCTTTTGAGCGCAGCTTGCACTCTAAGGTGAAATCAATCAACTTGATGTAGCATGCCAGTACACTATCAGGCATATCAGAGGACAGTATGTTGCACATAAGCCCAGGAGTTCTGCTGTCAGGAAGTTCAACCAGTGTCATTCATGGTCCAAGGACGCTGGTAGGAAGGGTATGTCTGTGTACGAAAGGACTGGTAAGACCTGTAAGGTCTCCTGGCATATGATTGCCAACGAGTAGATCCCATATAACGATGTGTGGTCAAATAGTGGGGTTGTGATGTTAATGATTGTACTGCTAGAGCTTCCTCCTTCAGTTTACCTACTATGTCTTGGAGTCGTTCTCCGAACAGGTTGTCTCCTGTACATGGGAGGTTTGTTAGCTTCTCGTGTAAATCTTCATGTATCGAACTTGAGCGTAACCATTCTAGTCTTCAGGCTGCAATGGCTGTTGCAGATGCCCTGGAAGATGTTTCATATGCTTCATAGATCGACCTCAAAAGGTGTCGAGAACACTCTTCCATGTCATGAAGAGGCGAAGGTATCTGATCTGCAGTTGAAGACAACATACCTTTTTATAGCTTGTATGCACTCATATAGGTATTGTACCATGTAGAATTGATGGTGCATAATTCGGGCATTCAACATTGAGTTATGGTATATTTTTCTGCCAAACTCATCCAAATATTTGTTGTCTTTGCCCGGTGGGTATGAGGAATGCGATTTCGTTTTTCTTAAATCTTTGCATCGCCAACTCTACTACAATTGAAGCATGAGGTAATTGTGGTATAGAGTATGGTGATGTTTTCCTCATACGGAATTTTATATCCGTCTTCCTGGAAACCGCTGAGATTGCATAAGGTGTTTCCCAGGATTTCTGTAAGACGGAATGCAGAAGTTCTTGTGGTGGAAGAGACATTGGTTCTCCTGAGTATCAAAAATATTTAGGAGACCAAGGGTTTCTGATCTAGGGTCTGTCTCTTTTTGGACCTCTAGATGCAGTATTGTACCAAATTTTTCCAGAAATTTTGGGTATGTAAGGTCTTCCGGAGGGGAATACGGCTCCTGAGGTTGTTCCTGCGGATCCGATGGGAATCTCGTAGATGATGATGGGGATGTTTGCGGTGAAGGAGAATCAAAAGATGTATCCTGTTTATAATTCGGTGAAGTTGGTCGGTTCACTATGGGAGATGTTGGAGGCTCCACCGACTGTTCTCTAGCAGTCTGTCTCTTATGTTCCGGAGAACTGACAGAGGCAAGATTAGACATTTTGAATGATGACTGAAGTGTTTCATAAAATCCTGCTAAGGATTGGGACATTGATAGAATACCTCTTTTGTACAAGGGGGCATTATTGTACGATAATCTGATTCTTGTGACTCACATGCTTTAGGTTGCATTGGAGTGGTCTGAGGTAAAGTACTAGATACTTTATGGTCTTTCTGTTCTTTTTTTCACATATTATGTCCATCAAATCCTCTGAAGCTGTAGAAGCGTTAGAGGAAGCAACTTGTATTACCTCTCTGTGGGAGAAGGTATTTGAAGGTGGTACATGAGATGATTTAGAAGTTGAAGGGCTTACTTCCCATTTTGCACTCCTGTTTGCCGATTTTTTTTTTAATTTTTTTTTTGTGGTGGGAGTGCTGTGAGTGCTTATGATAATAGTGTGACGACGAGTCTGTCTGACTTCTACGTGAAGATGGTGATCACTTTCTACGTTTTATGGTAAACTCTGTTGGAGTAGCTCTCGAAGAAAGCGAAGTACCCGAACGAGGTGGAGGAAGACCTCTGTGAGTGTCTACGTCGTCGCTTTAACCCATGTTGTGAGATGGGTGTTCCAATGTTTGTGCTCCGATTTGGACTTGTGCGCCGATCTAGACTTGTGCGCATATCTTTTTGGCTCCATGCGCACAATAGTTATCGGCGCCGATGTCTCTGGCGCCGTGCGCGTGTCCTCGGCGCCTTGCGTGCAGAAGTGCCTTCGGTGCCCTGTTCGTAGCAGTCTTGTGCGCCAATACTTCTTCAGGCGCGTAAGGCATCTTAGGCGCATAAGTTTTAGGCGCCAAGTTTTTTGGCGCCAGCGACTCTTGCGCCGGCGATTCTGGCTCTATGGATTGTTTAAAATCTGATGGCCTTTGCCGGCTCGCCAAGTCCTTACCTCCAAGGTTGGAGGACTGAGGATCCCATGATGATGCCCTCTTTTTTGAGGGAACTGGTAAGATAGTGGGGCCAGGTGACGAGTGAGCCTCCGAAGGTTCCGGTGAGGCAAAAAGTTCCTGAAGTCTGTAGACCCGTTGTTTCAGGGCTCTAGGAGACATCCTTGATCAAAATTCACAATCATGATTGTGATCTGGCCCCAGGCATCGGTAACATCAGTCATGCCCATCCATGACCGACATTACCTTGCCGCAATTACAGGGTTTAAACCCCGATTTTGACATGTTTAATTTTTTTTTTTAATGCTGAGGGGAACAATTCTGTGTGCGATCCTGTGCGTGGAAAGAACAGACTGAGGAGATTCCGTTACTTTCCTGCGCGGGAACGCATGTGCAGCCGCAGAGAGCAAAACTCTAATCTCTGCTTTGACAAGCTCCGCCTCCCGGACTTGATTGACAGATCCCATGACAGTATGGCTAATTCAGCCCTGCTATCGACGGGAAATCTCTTTTTCCCTTACCCAATTTGCCATTCCTAAAAGTGGGTTGCACAGGAAGGCCTTCTCCTTGTCATGCACTTTAATGCTGTTACATAACTGACGCCCTTAAGTATTGATTTCGGAGTATCACACCCCATTGAAGAAACTAGAGCCATGAGATTTAAAAAAAACCAAAAACAATTTCTAGTAAATACAAATAATCCTATTTTTAAGAGATAAGGCTTAAAGTAATGATAATACTGAACTACAGCTCTTTGTCCAAGAGAGCAAAATTCAGAATTCTGTTAAAAGCTTCAAATTGTAGGATTAAATAAACTTTTAGTTTAATCAAGACTTTGCTCAGTGTAATGTCTGTCCTTAAAGCCAGCAGTATTAGCCACGATGTCATTGGCTCTCTGGTTTCCTGTTTTCAGTCTCCGGCCTTCCTGTGTCTCTTTGTTTTTAACACTGAGGTGCATTTCTTGCAGAAGCGGGTGTGCTGCTTGTCATTAAGGCCGGTTTCCCTCGCCCCCTCGATTTGCACTGCGAGCATGTTAGCCGTGTGCTTCCGGCACAGGGTTCAGAAGAATGGGCAGTGCTGCAGCGCTCTGATTTACTAAAACTCATAATGGTGGAAAGAACGGAGTTTATGGGGAAATTTAAATGCAGTTTAGAAAGAAATGGAGGATTTCATAAGGGTTGACCAAATCTGGTCTTCCAGGGCTTGAAATGGTCTGGTGGTCAGGATTGGCACAACAAATGTGCATGAGATATATTTGCATGCAGGAGAAGGAGCCCTTGCAGATATATCTCGTGCATACTCCCGGTGGATAATCTGAAAAGCAAACTGTTTTGTGGCCCTCAAGGACTGGAATTGGGGAGCCCTGCGTCGATTTGTTTTAACTAACATCTGAATTGGGGGTTGTCAGCTCCAGTCCTAGACAAGTCGCTAACAGGTCTGCTTTCCAGGATAAAAAATCATCAAGAAATGCTCATTAACAGGGGGTTTTCCTTTGAAAGTGCAACCGGCCATGGCAGAACCTGCAAAGGAAATCTCCACGTGCGCTTTCACTGCCCCCAGCCCTCCCCCCTTCAGAGGTCGTGTGTAGGGGGGGCTGCAAAGCAGCGCTGTTGGGAGTGTTTGAGGACTGGCGTTGGCCAGCGCCTTCAATCTCAACGAAGGGAGAGGGACGTGGGGCTCGCCATGGCTGAGGCATCAAACAGCAATAGGTGGGCATCCTGGGCAGAGTATTTTCCTGGCGTTTGCGACTGACATTGGACGTTTAAAGCAAAGCAGTTTAACTGAACTTTAGGTTTTTTAATTTTGGTTTTTGATAAAAGAGATTTTTACTCACAAAAAATACACCACTTCATCTTTGACCCCAGAGCGCTTTTCTCACTGATCTCATCCCTCACGAAACCTCCATCAACAGACATACCAGATGATAAAGCGGCAAGCAAAGCAGAAGAACTTGCAACTTACTTCAAAAATAAGATCCCAAACCTACTAACGCAGTCCAAGAGCAACAACAATTATACGCCAGTTACACCACATATTACCTTCCCATCACAAAAGACATGTCTGAAAGAATTCGAAATGACTGCCTCTTTAGAGATAGAAAATATCCTAAAAAAAATCAAACCCTCCTCACATCCTCAGGATACCATTCCTATCAATCTCCTCATGTCATGCGCTAAAACCATATCCAAACCCATTGCACAAATCATCAATTGCTCCCTATCCCAAGGGCTAGTCCCAGACTCTCTCAAAATGGCAATCATAAAGCCACTCCTAAAAAAAACCTAATCTTTCACCAGATATCCCATCCAACTTCCGCCCAATAGCTAATCTATCTTTCATCGCTAAAATCCTAGAACGAGTAGCAAATAAACAACTCACAGAATACCTAAACGATAACAACATTCTCTCTCCAGCCCAGTTTGGTTTCCGCCAATCTAGAAGCACAGAAACCCTCCTAATCTCCTTAACGGATTCCATATTACTGAATCTTGAAAAAAGATGTCCTTGTCTACTCATCTTACTAGACCTATCAGCAGCATTTGATACGGTCAATCATAACACATTAATAGATCGTCTGTCAGATATTGGAATTAAAGATACAGCTCTCAACTGGTTCAAATCGTTCCTCAAGAACAGACAATATAAAGTCAAGGTCAACAAAGAAGAATCTCAACCAATCTCCTGCGACTGGGGAGTCCCTCAAGGTTTGTCACTTTCACCAACCTTATTCAATATTTACCTACTCCCACTTTGCCAACTCCTGCTCAACCTCAATCTCATCCACTACTTATACGCAGACGATGTACAGATCCTAATCCCAATCACCGAATCTCTCCAAAAAACTCTGGATTTCTGGAACACATGCCAACAAGCCATCAATAACTTACTCACAAGCCTAAATCTTATCCTTAATCAAAACAAAACAGAATACCTACTCATCTCTCAAGATGGAACCTACTCACTTCCCAGCACCAAGCTCACCACCCAAATAACATTGTCACCACAAGTCAGAAATCTAGGAGTTATACTTGATAACCAAATGAATTACAGAGCTCTCATCAATAATATAGTAAAGGACGGATTCTTCAAATTACAAGTCTTAAAAAGACTTAGACCACTCCTCCATTTTCAAGATTTCCGATTGGTTTTACAAGCAATTATACTCACGAAAATAGATTACTGCAACTCTCTTTCGTAGGCCTACCCGCAAACGCCTTAAAACCATTACAGATGTTGCAAAATCTTCGGCAAGGATCCTAACCAAGACCAACAAAAGAGACCACATCTCACCCATTTTAAAAAGCCTACACTGGCTACCTGTCAATTTCAGAATACTCTTCAAAGTGCTTTCATCAATACACAAAGCATTACACAACCTGGCCCCACTCAAGCTCAAATTCCCTCTCCAACTCCACACCTCTACTAGACCAGTGAGACAAGCCTACCGAAACAATCTCCAGATACCACCAATGAAATCAGCGTTAAGCAAAAGAGCATTCTCCACAGCTGGTCCCAAAATCTGGAATACGCTCCCGCCAGAACTCAAATCAGTGCAATGCCCCATTATTTTCAAAAAAAGACTTAAAACTTGGCTCTTCCACCAAGCTTTTCCATAACATCAGACTGCACAACAATCTCTGCCAAGGTCCCCTTTAGGTCACTTTCAATCAAACTATAAGAGAACTATATAAGAACTTCAGTTAATATCAACAACCTACAAGAGAACTATACAAGATCTAGACAAGTTCAACTTTAAAAAATTCTTTGAATCCCCATTGAATACCCCATAGAATAACTCAAGGAACTCCCCAATAAAAATTTTTTTCCAACTCCTTGGCAGTTCAAAAGTCCAATATGTAATTCCCTACCTATTGTCAGTCCTAAACTCTTTTCACAACCCCACACCGATGTTATCTGCCTCAGCCTATATCAGGCTTTGTATATTGTATTTCTTTGTTATTTAACCCTATATATTTATCTCCAAGTTATTTCTACCTGTTTTATGTAAGACATTTTTCTTGTCACTGTTATTGTTCAAAATGTAAACCGAATTGATCAGTAATTCTGTTGTTGGAAAGTCGGTATAGAAAAGTTCTAAATAAATAAATAAAATATCTTACGGCTTTCATGACTGGCCAGCCATGCCAAACCGGATTGAGTTCAGGTGCCACAGTGATATTTCCCTGTCCCCAGCGGGCTTTGTTGATCTTTTCTGTACACTTAGAACACCATCTGCCTTTCTGACCAAGGCCAATGACTTATTTTATTTGTGTGGTGCCTTCGACTGTATGGATAGTCCATATCATCCTAATAGATGAGTTAATGTAGGATAAGTTGAAGAAAACAAACTTAACTTTCCCTTGATGTGTGAGGGAAATGTGTATTGGATGGAGCGTAATCTTTTTCTATGATGGGGCAATAAAATATTTTTTAAAACCGTTTTTTTTAAACTTTCCTGGGCCTTCTGATTCTGGTTGGGTGTCGAATGTATCTGTCTGTGTGATATATTGGGCATTTCCATGAGACGCCCTGATGAAATTCCCCCAGAATGGCAACTAGATTCTTAATTTGTGCACACAGCAGGCTAGTTTGGGCTACTGTTTTCCATATCGTTCCATGATCCAGAGCAGCGCTTGAGGTGCAAACTTGCCAAGTACTGTAGAGGCAGTTTAGAGAGCCACCAGAAAAGAGAGGAAGAAATTTGCACAGGTCCAAAATACTCACTGTAGGGTCTTTTCAGTTTCCAAAATAAAACGATGATTTCCATCTTGGGGTGGGGTATGTAACATTATTTAGAATCAAATTCAATATAGTGGAAAAAAATCTGTCTTAACAAATAGATTTATATAGATAAATTAAGGAAGATGATCTAGAACTGCATATCTGTGTATAAACCACTGCAACAGTGCCATGCACTCTTTGCCATAGGGCACGGTTTCATGCGTGGATGACCCCCTCAGTGTCCACAGTTCTGACACTACTTCTCAGCTGCGATATCTTGCACGAGTTCCACCTCAGTATTACGCTCCCACAATCAGAAATTATGTGGCTGTAATACTGCATTACCATATTAAAAAGCCGGATTCAGCCCACTACGTCACGGTACCTAGTTATTTGTGCCTACTCTAGAGGCAGGCTATAAAAAGTGAATCTTCTCCATGAGAAAAGTAGACATGTAGTTTAGAGGGTGAGCTGATTCCTTTTATATTTCTGAAATTATATTGGCTGTTTACCGGTTCTGATTTGCTTTTTTTTTTTGGTTTTTTTTTTACTTCTAGGGTGTAGAATATGCTGGCTACCTATGGGACACCACTGCTGGCATAGACCTGAAGGATGCAAGTTTACAGGAGAATCTACAGAACAATGGCAATGGGAAGCATGCGTACCCCCAGTCTTACCTTGCACGTTTCAAGGTAGGAACCTTAGCGCTTAACTTAATGAAGACTGATCTTTAGGAGTGTTACATGGAATCGTCTGTAGCAATGGGGCTAGGGGTTTTCTTTGCAGCTGTGCAAGCAGAATAATATGTCCTCCCGTTTCTATTAAGTAGAGGCGGAGAGAGGTCAAATCATAAGGAAGGGAACAGAACCATTAAGATTATGGATAGCATTTGTAGCGTAGTCAGAAAGGAAAACCTATCAAGATCTCCTTTTTTGTCAAAAGTATTAATTACGTGAGCATTTCTTCAGATTCTGGAATGGACTGACATTCTGTGCATTAGGTTTGCCATCACTTGCGTTTTGGGTTTGGCTTGATATCCAGATCCTCTAATCAGGGTTGAACGTCTTTTCATGATTTGCGGTTTGTCATAGAAGTTCACCCTTTCATTTTCCAAAGCGGAGAAAATTCTAAAACGCACTATTCCCCACCTCTCCTTCTTTCACACAATCACCCCACCCATGTTTCCCCTTTCCCCTTCAGTCTTGCCATGTCACCAAACCATACCTATCCCCCATCCCCTCTTTTCCTTATTCCTCCCAGCCTCCAGGCTCTGTAACTCCTTCCTTCTTCCCCGGCACTGGTCCCTGCAAGGGGGGAGTAGGATCGCAGCAGCACATCAGGCCGGGGGTCTTCCTCCTTTGCCGACCGGGCCTGACCGCTGCTTCCAACTGTGCAGCGCCCCTCAGTTCAAAGCAGCAATCGAGGCCCAACTGGCAGAGGAGCGAGACGCGACCTGATGCGCTACCGCAATCCTACTCCTCACCCACGCAAGCAAGAAAAGTCGGGGGAGGGATGGGGTGGGGGTGGGGCGCCTGTGAGGAGTAGGGATCACGGCAGCACATCAGGCCGGTTCTTCCTTGCGTTTTAAGTACTGTGCAAACGACTGTTGTGGTAACCTCCAGCCGCAGTTTATATTTTCCCTGTAACTGCTGAAGCGTTGGTATTTTACAGGAAAATTACCCAAAGCATATGGCGTCGCCTTGTGAAAGGTTTGAGGCAGACCTTTAAAGCAGCGTGCTTTAAGCAGAGGAAGGAATACTTCCGCCCGAGCCATCGTCCTAATTCTGGCTTTCTTTTGTAATGTCCTCTCCGCTAGGTGGGAATAAATGACATATCACTGGTGAATGTTCACCTGTCAGCAGCGGTGGGGGAGAATGCAGGGAAGAGCTCCGACAACCACAGACTAGCAGCATTTGCACAGGCTCTACAAGAAACACTGAAGAGTAGGTAACTCCTTTTTTTTTATCAAAAGACGTGCACCCCTGTACATACTCAAAGAGCGTTCACCTCGGACTCCGAGGGTGCTTTGTCTCTAGGATGTGTTTGTTGAATGGTCTGCCTTTGATTTTATTGGAAAAGCTGCAATCTCGCCCCCGCCTGGCTGACTGCTCTCCAGAACCCCCTACTCCAATCCTGATACAGAAATGTTTCCAGCGATGCTTAGTGCTGGTGAGACTCCAGGTTTCCAGTTTACTGGGGTTCCATTCCATCTTTTCGGGGCTGTAGTGTTTGATGTATTTACAAGTAACAGCTCACATTATGTGTGCTCTAGTTGTCGTCTTAGTGTCCCCTCCCCCTCGCCCCCCCCCCCCAGCAATGTAAACGCACTTTGTGTTATTTTATGTTTACTTTCCATCTTCCTTGAACAAAGTTCAATCCAAAGCTGTTTGCAGTGCCCGAACAGCCTACGTCAGAACAGAAGTATATGGTGGCAGACCTCTACCTTCTTTATGATGTCTTTAATGGATATTCATATTTATATTGACTTTTATATTTCCCCAAAAGACTAAAAGCTGAAAAGGTCTCTTAAAATGTGTTAGCATTTTAGCATGTATTAAGAAAATATTCTACTACCATTGAAGATACTTAAAACGCTGCAGATCCAATCTGTATGTGATGCGGAACTGGGGCAGTGAAAATGTGGTCCTGTTTTACAACGTACAATGCTAATTTAATAGCGCTTTTCAGTCTCCGATTCCCCAGTGCGTGCCTGAAACAGTTGGTAGACTGTCCCATATGGAATCTACTTCAGGACCAGTGATGATTTTATTTATGTACTATGATAATTAGACTATGAATAATTAAAACATTGGTGTAGGCACTGGCCTCTTGGCTCTTCAGGCACAGCACTGGGTTGCAGGTATCTGAGCTCAGATTCCCCCCACTCCCCATCCCTGATTTGTCTCGTTCCCATGCTACGGAGGTGGTGGGCTTGGGGAGGGAGAGAGTACAGCCGTAGCTGCTGTGAGAGGCCGTACCAGCCGATATGCAACCCTGAGGGCTCACCTTGAAGGAGTGTTTGCACAGCCCTGGGGCGGATGAGCATTCCTAAAATCGCCCAAGGCGTGCAGTGCTGGGAGAAAGGTGAAGAGATGGAGGGTAATAGGGAAATGCTCAATAGATATGTTTTTAAAACTTTTGGGGAGTAGGGATGCAGTCTATATTTTTAAAGTTAATTGGCAAGAACTAAAACTGGTGAAGAAAAACCATGTTAATTTGAAAAAGCACCTTGGCGACATGGATTGCGGAAAGAGAAATGAAAGGACCACGAGTGGTGTCTGTGTGCCGTATGGACAGTGGTGTTTGAGGAAACCTTTAATAGATAGCGAAAGAGTTTCGTGAGATGAAATCCTGCCACATGTTTACTCCAAGGTCCATATTGAAAGGGGTTGTTTGGGTAACTTTCCACATAGCTGGACAACCACCAAGGCTTAAATATCTAGCCTCTTTAGCCAGATACATTTTACCCGGATAAATTGAAGGCGCTCGAGGAGCATTCTGGCTAGCTCCAATACTCAGCGTTAGCCAAATAAGTTAATCTCTTAAGTCAGGATGTGCCTCAGAGCAGGCTTAAAGTTATCCAGGTACGCCTGCATCGAGTGTTACTGTCAGATAACACTCGGACAGCAACGCTGGGTGCCACTGGGAGCATCAGGTGGGGCGGCTGGGACGGGAGGACTGCGGCTGGGGTTGAGAATGAGAGGTAGGGGCGTCTGCTTGAAGGAGGGGACCTGGAGACCACCTGTATTTACTGAATTTAAAGGGGGAAGGGCCAGGGAGGCTCCTCGAATCAGCAGGCCTGCAACATCTTTCTTAATCATTTGGGGGGGGGGGGGGGGAAGGGACGGAAGTTTACGCACTTTGCCCAATATTTATTTGTTTTTTTGGGGGAGTGGAGGAGGATGGGGTAGCGGCCCTGCAAGGGATTATTTTTTTCCTTTATTCTGCCACTTAACCAGAGATATTGAAACATATCTGGTTAAGGTTAGTTATCTGGATACATGTACCTAGATAACCTTAAACCTAACCATGTGTATTCAGATCTCTCCAGTTAGGTTTGAAAGTTACCGGGGTAACTTCCCAGTTTACTCTATTGAGTATATTCAGCTGGACGTTGATCCCACTGAATATCCCCGACAACATATCTGCTTTTAACTTTAGCTGGATAAGTTATTTGTTTGCTGTTTTCTGAATATTGCCCCCTCTGTTTATTTTTGCTGGAGTGCAGTCAATATGATATTTAAATTATCTGTGCCACTAGCATCTTAAAAACCTGTCAGGTCACCTGTGCACACATGTTCCGCTACATAGAGGGGTAGGTGGGGCAGGGAAATATTTTAAAATCATCCATCATAGCTGTATGACATTGGCAGAGCTCCCTAGCTCTATACATGCACTCATTTTCTGTCCCAACCTGGTAAAGCGTGTGTGTATTTTTTTTTTCCTTGTTTTGAAATGATTACCAAGCTTCACATCTGTGAACAGCAGGCGTCGTCTTTCTTTTTTTTTTTTTTTTCCAACTGTGATCAGTCTGTCCACACATGTAATGTCCATAAGACCTCTGGGGGCTCGCTGTTAAGAAAATGTCCCAGAGTGACAGCACAAAACAAGATTTATGATCTCCTGCAATAAAGGGCTGTTTCTGGAAATATCGGACACTATGGAATGAATTTTCAGGGTTACACATGTAAAAATTAGCGCACATGCACATAAGCAGTATCTACTTGCGTACATGCTGTTTTATAAACAATCGTGCGTGCATTTTTTGCTGTCAGGTGCCTAAAAAGGGGGCGGTTTAGGGACGAGGCCAATGTTTACGTGCACTTTATAAAATCCTATCACATCTGTGTGTATGTATGTGCATATATGCCACTGCACGCAGTTGTTTGAAGGTTATCCTCCCTGATTTTAATCCAGTCTTGGCTTTGATGATGGAGCTCTGAAGGAGAAAAGTAAATCAAATAGTGGTAAAATTGTAGCTAAGCTGCCGATAGTTGACAGACTGGGGGATAACCTGCAAGGGCAGCCTGGGATTTTTCTTCCTTAAATCTGTCCTGGAAGGATATTTTGGTGTGTGCTTATGAAGTTGCTCGGTGAACGAGTAGCTGACAATATGCATATCTCCTGTGTGTTACACATAGAAATATAATCTGGTTTGCATTCACATAACAGCCAGAATTAAGGAGAGCCATTTCATTCTACCAAAGTGATGACGGCAGAAAAAGACCAAATGGTCCATCCAGTCTGCCCAGCAAGTTTCCTAGGGTAGCAAGTGCCACTTCATGCAGCTTGCCCCCAAGCCTGATAAGGGTGGTAATATTAGCATTCAAAACGAAGCACTGTCAAACCCATAATAAAATTAGATAGCAACATTTGTACAGGGTGAGCAGCTGCCTTGATAATTCAGACAATGCTGCTTGAATGTGCTTTGCTTTAGGTCTTGGCCATAGAAGCAGTCCTGAGCTTTTTTTCTGTTACCTGCGTATCAGTAGTGCGGACCGTAAACGTCAGGGCCCAGCGTTGGCTGTTGACTGAATCTAATCCCTTTTTTCCCCCCACAATCAAAGCAGAGAGCAATATTGCAGTTTAACTAAGGCTAATTGGATAAGGGTAGTAATTCCCATGCCTTCAGTTAAGGCAGTAGCTGCTGCTTCATGCCAGTTACTGTCATGCATCCTCTTTCTTCATTTCCACCTCCAGCCTTTAGGGATCCAGTGTTTATCCTATGCCTTTTTTTAATTTATTTACTGTTTTCATCTTCACCACCTCCTCCGGAAGGGCATTAGAGGCATCCACCACCCTCTCCGTGAAGAAATATTTCCTGATGTTGGTTCTGAGTCGTCCCCCCTGGAATTTCATTTTGTGATCCCTAGTTCTACTGTTTGCTTTCCAACAGAAAATGTTTGAGAATTGTGCATCATTAAAACCTTTCAGGTATCTGAAAGTCTGTACCATATCTCTCCTGCACCTCCTCCCTTCCAAGAAACAGATATTTAGATCCTTCAGCCTCTCCTCATAAGTCTTCCTAAACAGACCCCACACCATTTTGGTCACCCTTCTCTGGAACGCCTCCATCCTGTCTCTATCCATTTTGAGATACAGGCTCCAGAACTGAAAATAGTCCAGGTGAAGTCTCACCAAGGACCTGTATAAGGGCATTATCACCTACTTTTTCTTACTGGTTATTCCTCTCTCTATGCAGCCCAGCATTCTTCAGCTTTTAGCTGTCACCTTGTCACATTGCTTCACCGCCTTCAGATCATCAGACACTATCACACCAAGGTCCCTCTCCCAGTCCATGCACATTAGTCTTTCACGCCCATCACATACAGCTAAAGATGGCTTTCATAAATTATTATTGCTGAGAAGATTAAAACCTTTACTTCACCTAAACAACTTCAGAACGGTTCTTCAATCTCTTATCTTTACGGGTACCGGCTATTGTAACGCACTACTACTCGATCTTCCGCATTCCACCTTACGTCCTCTACAAATACTTCAAAATTCTGCAGCAAGGATATTAACTGGGTCACGTAAACAGGATCACATCACTCCAATACTAAAAGAACTCCACTGGCTACACATTGAGAAAAGGATTCATTACAAAATATTATGTATCTTACACAAAGCTATCCACGGGGATCAAATCCAATGGCTAAATGCTTCCATACGACTCCATACACCACAGCGTAATTTACATTCTGCCAACAAAGGGTTCTTAGCGATACCCTCACTAGCATCAGCCAAATTGACATCTGTAAGAGAGCGAGCACTATCCTTAGTGGGCCCCAAACTATGGAAGTAAAAACAAAGAGAATCGGTAGTTGGAAACGCCCTTTATTTAATGATGCCCAAAAGGGCATTTCCAACTACCGATTCTCTTTGTTTTTACTGCTATACAGCCAACTGGATCGGCTTCCGCTTTGCTTTTTGGGTCCATCCCCAAACTATGGAATACATTACCAACTGAACTAAGGCTGGAAACTAAACTGAAGGAGTTCAAGAAAAGGCTCAAAACATGGATTTTTACACAAACTTATAATGATGGCACAGGCTAATTTGAGTCTTAATGTCCTATACAGGCTGTCACAAACCTACATATCTATTTTACCTCTGTTTCATTAATCACTTTATCTATTTTAGCTTGTCTTAGTTATTATATTTTAGATTTGCATTCTTTTTATGTAAAATTAAGTTTGTACTTTAATTTTAGTTGCATTGAATTTTTAGTATTGTATTTTTTTTTTACATGCATTTTTATTAATTTAAACCGATGTGACTGTATTTTCCAAACACCGGTATAAAAAAGCCAAATAAATAAATACAGCTCTTTTGGATTATAACATCACAGGTGCATGACTCTGCACTTCTTGGAGTTGAATTCCAGCTACCAAACCTTTGATCACTCTTCAAGCCTTCTTAACTCACTTTTCATTTTTTCTGCTCCTTCAGGTGTGTCCACTCTGTTGCAGATCTTAGTATCATCTGCAAATTAACAAGTTTTACCTTATATTGCTTCTGCAGTGTCGCTCACAAAGATATTGAACAGAACCGGTCCCAACACCGATCCCTGTGGCACTCCACTTATCACAGTTCTCTCTTCAGTGTAGGTTTCATTTACCATTACTCGCTGTCTCCTGTCAGTCAACCAGTTTCTAATCTACTCCACTACCTTGGCGCAGATTCCCAAGCTTCTCATTTTATTCACAAGCCTATGTGGGACCATCTCAAAAGCTTTGCTGAAATCCAAGTAAAACAGATAGAGCACTCTTCCTTGATCCAATTCTCTAGTCACTTAATCAAAAAAATCAATCAAATTTGTCTGACAGGACCTTCCCCTGGTGAATCCATGCTGCCTTGGGTCCAGCAACCCACCAGATTGTAGATAGATCACTGTCCTGTCATTCAGCAGTGTCTCCATTAATTTTCCCACCACTGATGAGAGGCTAACCGGGCTGTAGTTTCCAGTCTCTTCTCTGCTACCACTCTTGTGAAGCGAGATCACCGCCACTCTTTTACAGTTACTCAGCACCACTCCATTTCCAGGGATCTATTGAACAGGTCTTTCAATGGACCTACCAGCACATCTCTGAGCTCCCTCAGTATCCTGAGATGAACCTCAACAGCCCCATGACCTTGTTCCCTTTCAGTTTTCATAATTCTTCCCATACATTCTCTTCTGTAAACGGGGTTGCGTCTACTCTACTACCGTATATAATCTTCTCAACCAGCAGCGGTCCTTCATGGTCGTCTTTAATGAACTCTGAACTGAAGTATTTATTTAATATTTCTTGGTTTGTCTCTATACATTGCTCCTTGTCACCTTTCTATTTTACTATACCACTTTGGGCCACTCTTCTTTCTTTGATATACGTAAAAAGACATTTTGTCACCTTCTTTCATCTTTGGCAATTTTTTCTTCTGCCTGATCTTTTGCTTTCCTGATTTCTCATTTCGTTTCCCTCTGTTTCACTAGGTATTCTTCCCTGTGTTTCGCTTTTTGGGATCCTTTATACTTACTTCCTGAACACTGTTCTTTTTGCCTCCTTTGAGAACCAAATCAATTTTTTTCCTTTCACGTCTGTTTACTTCTGTAACACATATATTTGTTGCTTTTGAAATAACTCCCTTTAATTTGGCCCACTGTTCCACCTCGCTAATTTTCTCCAAGTCTTCTTCTAGTTCTTCCTTCAGGAGCATCCCCATTTTGACAGACCATATTTCTGAAATTTAAAACTTGGGTCTTCATGCGACTTCTCTGTATCTTATTTGTGATATCAGACCATACCGTCTGATGATCACTGGTGCTCAGATGGGCACCTACTTGGATATTTGGGACATTTTCTCCATTTGTGAGCACCAGATCGAGTATCACACCCTCGTGGGTTCCATTACCATTTTGTTTGAGCAGAGGAGGTCATTGTAAAATTTCTATGTACATTTTAGCAGGTGTGTGGGTAGTTTTGGCAGGATAATTTGTAAGGTGAGCATATGTGTATAAGTCCACTTAGAAAACTGCTGTAACTCATAGGAGTGCTGACTTGACTTTTAGGAGTCACATGTCCTCCCATAATGTGAATACACTAATTTTAATTTAATTTACAGATGTAAACATAAATGTCCTCAAAACCACACCTTTCTGAAATATTCAGTAGAAAAACACTTTTCTGAAGTCTGACAGCCAATTTGTGAATAGGTTTTAGAAACAGCAAACTGAACATACAGCCAGTTATGCTTGTGTTGTTGTTTCATGCCACTGTTAATCCTTTTGTGTTTTGTACTTGTTTTGTTTTCTCTAGTGGAGAAGGACTTAATCATATTAGGAAGTTTTAGTCGCCCACCAGATGGCAGCGACTTTGACATGTTGAGAAAAGAAAAGTTTCATCACTTGGTCCCTGCCAATACATTTACAAACATCAGCACAAAGAATCCCCAAGGATCCAAGTCACTGGACAACATCTGGATTAGTCGAAGCCTGAAGAAGGTTTTTACAGGTAACAATTCTCTACCAGGTTGCTAAAAAGACTGGTAGATTTAAGTGAGCAGGCTGGGTGAACCAAGTGGTCCTTTTTCTGTCAGTATCTGTGTTTCTGGTTTCTGAGCCCATGGAGAGCAGCATATTGTACATCAGGGTAAACAGCTTCAGTCCTCAACTTTCACAAACCAGTCTGGTTTTCAGGATATCCACATTGTATACTGCCTCTATTGTATACATATCTATCTCTAATGTATATTCATTATGGATAGCCTGAAAATCTGACCTGGTTGTGGCACTCAAGGTCCGGAATTGCCTGCTTCTGTTGTATATACTATTAAAAAAATATCTAAACACCTACGGGGAGAAAATGGGTAGGGCTAGAAAATAACAGTTTGTTGAGAAAATAAGACAGTTTGTTGCTTTACCTTAGATAGCAGGATAAAATTTGCCCATAATGCATGGGCAGTGCCCATGGCCTCCCCCAATTGTGTGGTGGCAGGAGAAAACCTAATTTAGCTTATTGCCGTATATTTGACAACTTGCCACAGAATCAATATTTCTGAAAGCTTTCCTGCCTCTTAATCTTTGGAAGAAAGGTGCAGGATGATTGTTTGCCTTCCATCTCTGCTCCTGCCCCCTCCCCTCACAAAAAAGCATGCAGAGAACCCTCTCCTTCTGTTGTTCCTCCCCACCCCTTTCCTCCTGTCCTGAACTGAACAAGATGCTGGGGAGTAAAGTTGGAGTGGACAGAGAAAGTAGTCAGAAAGTTTGATCCCTCAGTGATCTCTTATATCCTTATCAAACCAAAGATGATTTTGATATAATTCCTGGATGATGTCTCTTTAGAAGAATTTCATCTTTATACATAGGCTTCTTATATCTGCTTATGTGGCCAACCATGCACAATTTACAAACACCTGGATGTGTTTTTGAAAGTCTGCAACTGCTGGGGCCTCACAGCAGGCAGAAAGGACATTTAATTTTAGTTTAAAGAAGCCTTGATGACTGACACTACTGCGGACAAGTTTCAAACTTGTGATAATTCAACTGCTCGTTGTATCCAATATCATGTATACAATATATGTACACATGTAGCATCCAGAAGCTGATATACTTGGAAATGCGAGGATATTCTCATGAAAATTTAAAAAGGATAGTTGCATTTTTTTCAGTCCAAAAGAAAAGTGACATTTCACAATTAAATGTTTATAATTTACGGCAATTTGTTATCTGTATATACAATAAAGATGTGCATTCGTTTTTGCCGAATTGGAAATTTTCAAAGAAATTGTCCCAATTCGGCATGGATAAGAGGACCCAAATCTGGTTTTCCCCAAATTTCGGGGAAAATTCGTTGTTCAGGTTAGCGTGGGGGAGGGGCACCTTTATTTAAAAAAAAACCAAAAACACCCCAACCCTTAAAATTTAGTTTCTTACAACCTCCCCACCCTCTGGAACCCCCCAAAACTTGCCTAAAAGCCGTGGTGATCCAGTAGGCCATCCATTGCTCCTACCATGTGACAGGGGCCGACCAATGGCACTGGTAGCCCCTGTCACATGGTAAGGGCAAAGGGCCACCGGCGCCATTTTGTTTACTAGCAGCTGACGGCCCGAGAGCGGTAGATTGCTCCTGGGACCCCGTTGGGACCCCCGCTGGACCACCAAATCACTGGGAAAAAAAAAAAGACCCGTTGGAAAACGCCCGAGCCGACATGTAAAAACACATCTCTAATATACAGTAGCTTAAATGTTTAAAAAAAGTGAATGTTTTTCAATAAAAAATTGAATTTTTTTTTCATAGTCAGGTGTGAATCCTTTTGCAAATTTGACACACAATTGCCACAATTTTTAAAAAATCTGCCACACAATTTGCTTACGCGAATCTTAAAAAATCTGCCTCAGGAAACCAGAGGCTCTACACATGGGTGATGTCATCAGAGAGCACCAACCAGGACCCAGCTCTCGTAGCTCAGCAAAAGCCTTCATAAGCCTGCACAGGAGTTCCCATGCACATACGCTGCCTCATGAGCTCCTCAGTCTCTTCCAGCTTTAGTGAGGTAGTCAACTCTCCAGGGAAGTGTTCAGGTATTAAGTATGGCCAAGTGATCCTGAAATATACAGAGAACACTTTTTACAGATTAACAAATATATTTTCTCTGTCGACAAACCTAATTCTGGTCTACTAGATGAACAGGCTGTGCAGACTTTCTTGCTCCAAGTTACTGTCTCTGAAAGACATGGTTTCAAGACTGTAGAGGGACATAAAGGTGTGAATTGAAGACCAAGTAGCAGCTGTGCATGTGTCTTCAATGGAAGTGGCCTTGAAATTAGCCACAGAAGTCACCATGGCTTTCATCTGATGCGCTGTAAACCAGCCAGTGCATGCATAACAGCGTATAACAGCACACAATATGCTCCACTAACCAGATACTTTGTTTAGCAACAGCCTTTCCCATTCTGTTGGGATACGGAACAGTTGAGAAGTTTGACAATAAGGTTGAGTCCTCATTAGATAATATGGTAGGGCTCCTTTACAGTCAAAGGAGTGAAGAACCTGTTCTCCTTTTAAGACATTAAGAAATTGCCATGCTGGGTCAGACCAAGGATCCATCAAGCCCAGCATTCTGTTTCCAACAGAGGCTAAACCAGGCTTAAAGAACCTAAAGAAGTACCAAAGCCAAAGGTCGAGAGCAAGAATAGGTATTGAAACAAGTCCCTTGGCCCACAAGAGAAGGGATCAAACTGGCTGGTCTGCATATGTCAAAACTCTTTTCCACATGAAACTGTAGGATCTTCTGGTTGAAGGCTTCCTAGATGAAATAAGTATATCATCTACTTCCCTAGGGAGGAGTAAAGAGGAGACGCATCTCAAAAAAGATATAGTTGCGATGGAGAAGGTATAGAGAAGGGCGACCAAAATGATAAAGGGGATGGAACAGCTCCTCTATGAGGAAAGACTAAAGAGGTTAGGACTTTTCAGCTTGGAGAAGGGGGAGGGGGGGAATATGATAGAGGTGTTTAAAATCATGAGAGGTCTAGAATGGGTAAATGTGAATCTGTTATTTACTCTTTCGGATAATAAAGGACTAGGGGACACTCCATGAAGTTAGCATGTGGCACATTTAAAACTAATCGGAGAAAGTTCTTTTTTACTCAACGCACAATTAAACTCTGGAATTTGTTGCCAGGGGATGTGGTTAGTGCAGTTAGTGTAGATGGGTTTAAAAAAGGATTGGATAAGTTCTTGGAGGAGAAGTCCATTACCTGCTATTAATTAAGCTGACTTAGAAAATAGCTATTGCTATTACTAGCAACAGTAACATGGGATAGACTTAGTTTTTGGGAACGTGTAAGGTTCTTATGGCCTGGATTGGCCATTGTTGGAGAGAGGATGCTGGGCTTGATGGACCCTTGGTCTGACCCAGTATGGCATGTTCTTACTCTGTGTTCAACATCCATGCCATTAGACAGTGTTGGCAGGTTTAGATGGCATCCCCAGTGGAATTGGAGACTGAACTGAAAGACTGATAACATATGGATACTACATTTTGTCGTGGCTTGGCTGGAGCTATGATGATTACCTTTGCCTTTGTCCTGAAGTCCCACCAATGAGAGGAATTAGTGGGTAGGAATAGAGTAGATCTGCACTTCAGTCTAGCCCAAAAGCATCAGGAGCTGATGTATGGAGCAGAACATCTCAACCTTCCTGTTGACCTCTGAAATGAACAAGGTTGATCACTGGTGTCTCCCCAGCGATTGAACAAGTCCTCCGTGACCCCTTGATCCAGGGGCTACTGTGTGATCGCAGTGCTCTGCTGAAATGGTTTATCAACACATTCTGGATTCCCAAAATGTAGGTTGCTTTGGAGATGGTGTTGTGATGACTGGCCCACAACCACATTCAGAGGGCTTTCTTACAGAAGGCATTTAACGTATGCTTCATTGTTTGTTCACATAGTACATGGTTGCCTGGTTGTCTGTCTGGATCAAGGGGCTTTTTTCCAATAGCAGTTAAGAGAAAGCTCTTGGAGCATCACAAATGGCTCATAGCTCAGAAGGATGATTTTCAGGTGACTCTCTGTAATGGACCACGACCCTTGGATCCATGCAGCATTGGTGTGTTCTCCCATGTCTTTTGCACCCCTTGATGGAGATATTAGTAGGTAGGGTCATTTGGAACACACAGGGAAAGACTCACAGTTAGAGCCTCTGGGTTCATCCACCACTGAAGGGTTGCTCTCATATCATAAGTTATAGAGACTTGGTGGGATAACAGTTAATAAAGCTGATCCTGCTGCCTTCATTAGGACCCATAGAAGACCCTCTCATGTTCAGATGAGCTAAATGAACTACATGCACTGCTGCAGCCATGCATCTGAGAAAAACCAGGACCAATCTTGCTGATACTGGTCCTCTTGCAGACAAATCCTTTCCAAGCCCATCTATATTCTAGCTTTTTCAATGGGAAGAAACACCACCTGAAGTGAGTCTATCCAGGCTCCTATAAACTGAGTTCTTTGAGATGGGACAAAATTAGACTTGGAGAAGTTGATTAAGAAACCCAGGGACTGAAGAAATTGTACGATTGTCTCAAAGGACTCTAGAACCCTGCATAGTTCCACACTCATCACCCAGGTGTGGAACTATGCAGCCCTCCTGTCGACGAAACTCTGCAACCATGACTGTTAGACGTTTTGTGAAATATTCTTGGGGCTGCCGAGAGGTCATAAGGAAGCATCTTGTACAGGTAGTACATATCCTTTACCATGAACCTGAGGAATATCCAGAGAATGAGGTGAATGGGAATGTGTACATAAGCGACCTTCAGATCCAGAGTGTGCATATAGTCCCTTCAGTCGAGATAGACCTTAAAACCCCTGACATTCTGGGGATTAGAAAATATTGAGAATAGAATCCCTAACCACATTTCTGTAAAGATAACAAGCTTAATAGTCTGCTGAAGGAGAGATGCTTACATGTGTAGTTGAGCAGGTTCAGAGGGATCAGAACTAAAGATTGACATGCATTGGTTTAGGGGATGGCGGAAAAACTGGACCCTTCCCACCCATCACCCCTACTGGGAAGGCAGACCTCAAGTGCATCAAAAACTGGCCCCAGACTCAGATCGAATCTGTACTGGGCCTTTGGTTGTCGCCTCTTCCTCTGTCAACCTCTAGTGGACACTTACTGATGCTGGAGAGAGAGTGGATCCAGATGATTTTGAAAAGAGTGAAAAGGACATCTTTGGTAGAACAGGCGCTTATTGAACTACTGCCATCTGGTCATGGGTAGCTGATCCATCACCACTGCTGAGGATGACTGAAGGGCAGATTAATGCTCCTTAATCAGTTTGCCCCCTGTGCAGGGTACATCTGCCATACAGTCATGCACATGTTCAAGAAGACCCCTTGCACACAGTCTGGTAAGCATTCGAGCTCCTATGGAGGCAGCTGAAAATTGTGGCTGTGGTGTCAAATGGTTCATATGCCAAGGGAATAAAATGCTTCTTGCATTCCTTCACATCTTCTGCTGTCCAACAGAACTCCGCATGCTCAGGATCTGATTATTCCATCAAGGGTTTTAGCTTTTGTACATGTGTATGGTGCAGTACTTCATAAATAACTGCAGAGTTGCAATCTTGGCACTAAGCATGGATCACTGGAAAGCCTTTTTGAATTCATCCATTGGTTCTGGATCTTTCCCAGAAGGCATGTTAGTGATCACAAGTGCACTTATCACTCTTCAACACAGACTCCACTTCCACCACAGAGTCATGTGGCAGCTGGTCTACCCCAAATCCTGGGAAAGTCGAGATCCTATGAGGTCCATATTCAAAAGCCATTTAGACAGATGACTCAAGTTAGTCTAAATGGCACAAGTGGCATATTCAGCCACTTAGGTGGTTAAATTGTAGCCGAATAAAAAAAAAAGGGGCATTTCAGGGGCATTCTGGAGAGGGGCTGAGATCTTGCTAATCTAGCCGAATGTCTGGTATATCTGGCTAAATTAGCCAGATAAATTTCTAAAGTTAACCAGCCTCGTGTGGCCAGATAACTCCTTACTTACCTGGATATCTTTAAAAGATGTCTGGGCAAGTAGCGTTGTCAGCAAAATAACTAAAAATAAACAGGTCCAGCAGCTCTACTCTCCCCCTCCCGATCCTCAAATTTTAGATATGGGCCTCTTGAGCCATGTACCCCCTAATCCCAAACTTCTCCTTATACAGGTCATTGGGAGACACACACACCAAACGTTACCAGTAACATACATCAGATAGCAGTGCCCTTTCCTTCCCTAATCCTTCCCACCCACCCGCAGTATGAGTAGTCCTGCCCACACCCTCCCACCCATCTCACCCCCATACAAAAACAAAAAACCCTGCCAGGAACCAGGTCTCAACTCACCTGCTCCCAGCAATCCAGTGCTGCTTCTACCCGTAGTGTGTGCTTCCAGCTCTAGAAAAGTAAGCTTACTCTCAGCGTGTATAAAGATATCCAGGTAAGTAGAGAGTTATCTGGCCACACAAGCTGACTAGGTTTAAAACTTAACTGGCTATATTCAAACAAGGCCGGTTAGGTTTTAAAGTTAGCCGAATAACTTTAAACAAGTATATTGAGTGGAACATTTATCCCTGTTTAATATAGGGGACAAGTTAGCCAGCTAATGTTAGCTGGAGAACTTGTCCGCTAAATGGCCTACTGAATATTGACCTCTATACTTTTAGGTCAATGTTTTGGCCTACCAGAAGGTATATGTGTCTGCCTCATCCTCATCTGCAGGTCCTTAAGTTTTTGCTCCAGCATGGCCATGGAATGGAAGATGAAAAAATTGAAGAAGTCCACAGACATCTTTTCTCGAGTTTTGTTTTTTTCTAACTCTGGACAGTTTATCCAAAAACCATGAATAGCAGAGATACCACAGCCACCCTCTCCTCTGGAGTAAGTCCACTAAGAGATCTGAAAGAATCCTCAAAGAATCATCCTTCTCTCCTGACCATAGAGGTACACTGAGCTATAATCCAGACAAAGGTGAGGGTGACGAGAAAGGGAACTCCATTGTTCTGAGGAGGAGATGTCTAGCAGAAAATCAGAATGAGCTAACCCTTGCTTAGTCCTCTTATGAATCATGAAGGGACACTCCTGGAGGTGGTGAATCTTCCACTTCAGGATGAGGACTTACTCCCAATGATATAAGCCCTTGATGCCATGGCGGTTATCAGCTGGCTCTCAGAGATGTTCTGCACCGGCTGTGTCAACACCTGCCACTGAACGGTGCCATGTTTCAGCATTGGTGCTGATAACACCACCTCTTGTGCCACACCTCCAGCAGCAGGAACAATAGGCTTATGCACCAAGCTACTCTGCTCCAGCAAAATCAGAGAGGAATGATTGCACCCTAGAATGCGTGCTCTGTGCCAGCGATATGGATGGTGCCCTAGTTTGTGCCAGGTCTGGTTAAAACAGCTGGTTCAGTGCGATGAAGACTGAAGGCACCTGTGCCATTGAGACTAACTCCCACCTCAGCATTGATAAAGGGTCCACTCTGGCTGAACCCTGTGCTGATGGCTCTGATCTTGTCTTTGGTGCCAAAGGAGACAGCCCCGGAGAGTTTCCTTCATGTTGCATAGGTGCTCTTCTCGGCATCCGTAACACATTCAACTCCTGACCTGTGACAGATCGAGGAACTGGTGCCATGGGAGTAGGGGGGAAGCATTCCCATGCTTGCTTTAATGAGGGGGGGGGAAGGATCATGCCTCACCTTTATGCATCGTAAATCTGACTATGCCTCATTCCAAAAACTGAAAGAGAGAGATTGGGGCATATCCATGCAGTAGCTCTGATGAAGAAAGACTGAGGGACTTATGAAGCAGCGTATGTGAGGCAAATTTCCCACACATTCAGTAACTCACTTATCGAGTTCTGACAGCCTGATCTCTGTCTGTGCTGTTGGATGTCCATCACCCTCACGTTATAAGAATATAAGAAGTTGCCTTACTGGGTCAGACCAAGGGTCCATCAAGCCCAGCATAGTCAATAGAATTCCAGTTCCAAAACGTAGAAACAATTGGGATCCTGCTATTACTTTTGATTAAAAATGAATTCTCAAGCCTGATATGACTTTTTTGGGGGGTCAGACATGAACTAAGTTTATAAACATGATGGGGCTTCTATGGTTGCTTTTGAGGTTAAAATGTTAATGCATGTTACACAAATGGGTGGACCTTACATGCATGCCTCAGGATTGGTGAACACTTATATTCCTACTCTCTTCTTCCCTCCACCAGTCACTAACAGCAGGAAGATTCCTGCTAGGATAACATTGCTGTTAGAAAAGGGAAAAATTATCCTGTGTGATTTTTCTTTTTCTGAGTACCAGTATGCATGTCACTAATTCCTGCAGTCTATCAAAGTTAAAAAAAAAAAAATTAATAGAGTAGCCAATCATCTCTCTCCATTTCTTTAGCCATCCCAAGTACCCAGAACTTAAAACTTATTCCTCTGACTCCATTTTTATAGTCATTGTTTTGTCTCTCTCTTCTTTTCTTCCTCAGGTCATTGGGCTGTGGTGAGAGAAGGCCTCACAAACCCTTGGATCCCAGACAACTGGTCCTGGGGCGGTGTTGCTTCAGAACACTGCCCCGTGCTAGCAGAATTTTATTTGGAAAAGGATTGGAGCAAGAAGGAAGTGGCCCATAACGGAAGCAGGGTGACCGTTGAACGTAGCGAAACAAACACAAAGCATGAACGATGATTCCACAAAAACAGGACCTTTCTTTTTTTGCAGTTGGGGGATGGTGCCCCTTTCCACCCGCTCCCACTTCTTGCTCAAGACTTAACTGTGAATCCAGATCCAGAACTGCCTTTTGTCTTGTTAGGAGTTGGGTTTCAGTAATCCCGTCCCCTGCCCCCTCACCCTGCTATAAGTGGACATTTTAGAATATTTCATTGCAAATAGATCAACTTAGAACTCTTTAAAAAAAAAAAAAAAAAAAAAAGACACTGTGGACACTTGTATGTATGAACATTTTAATTAAGAGCCATACTGATATTTGGGGGGGGAGGGAAAAAAGCACTTTTAAAGCTCTGTTAAAAGCTGTTTTATAAAATATTTTCCATGCCAAGTGAAAGCAGCAGAAGAGACTATGAAAGAGAGCCATTAATGCTGCCAACGATGGGTTAACAAAGAGAGAGCCTATGCTGCTAGTGATATTGAATAACATTTGTGTCTAACAAATGCGCAATTGTAGATTGCATAAAACATTTTACTGTGATTCTGCTATTATTTTATTTTCTAAACTCTGTGTAGGGCTTTGCCAAACCTTTCAGTACACTAAACTGGTTGTTCTCCAGGATCACAGAGTATGCATCATACGGAGGTGTGTCAGAAATAGTAAGATTGTGGACTATCAAATGAAGTTGCAGGAAGTCTATAATACCGGTAAAGCCTTCAAGCATCCCTCCCTGCTCCAGCATTCGTGCCATAACATCCGTTTTGGTACCAAGCTGTTTATCAGGTGCTGAAAACTTCAGCAAAATGCAATCTATTTAAGGTGCAGTTTTCAAAACCATTTAGACGGGTGTAAAGTCCACAGGCACAGTTGCCCATGGATTATGCACCAGTTCTCAGACGGAAAGTACAAGTGTATTTTCCCTATGAAAATTGCCCAGGGAAAAAGTACCTGGAGCGATTTGCATCCAGCCAAAATAATGCACGTCGTGTTGAAAATGCAAAACTTGGGTGCATTGTTGTTTCCCTTCGCCTAATCTTGTCCTGGGACTAGCTCCACAAAAAAAAAAAAAAAGTGTCAGTAAGTGTGGTGGTCCACACCATGTCTCCTTCTACCTACACCAAGAGCGGATTTTGAACATTGCTCTCCCTATGCTTTTGAATCTCCAGCAACACTGAGGAAAAAATCTCTGGCATAGCTCTGAAAAGTGCTAGGTCTGTAACGGAGTGTGCTTGAAGATGAAAAAAAAACCCACTTTCCTGCTCAGTTTAGATTTTATTTTAACCCTTGATATGTGAAACACATCTATTTGCAAGCTTATCATGTTAAGATTGTCCTCTGAAGTAAAGAGACACTAAATGCCACCACTTGCTACTGCCTCGTGAATGCTTGCTGATGCTGTAAATGCAAGGTAATTCAAATTATAATACAGTGGATTTGATAGAGCTGTACCCTTTTATAAAGTAAATAAGGGTTCCAAGATGCAAGCTTTCGTGACTATGTAGTGTGAGAGAATGTCAGTACATACTTTACTAATCCATGCTCAAAGCATGGTACAACCGTTTAGAAATGTAGAATGTCCCTGTAGGGGAGAAATAAAAAAAACAACAAAGTTCTATGACATGCAAATTAAATTGCTATACTTAGAAGCTTCATCAATATCGAGAACGTCGGTATATAAAAAAAAATGCTAAATAAATAAGTATAAATTAATTGTTTTTACAGAAAATAATTATGTAACATGGGAATAGAGGAGAAGAAAAGGAAAATCCATTGATTAACCACCCCCCCTCCCCCCAAAATAGCAAATCAGCCTTTCACATCCTCATTGTGGAGGGGAGGAAACCATGAAGAAGAAAAAAAGACAAGTATAACTACCCTAACAGGAAGCAAGAGTAAGGATTAAGGTGGGCATATGGTCAGTAATTAAATAATGAGCACAAAGGTCCTATATTATTCCTCCAAACACAATCAAAAATCTGACAGCAAAGGGAAGTCTGGGAGGGCAACTGCTTCTTACTGGCCAGAAAATCTTAGTAAATGTTGAGTCAGAAAATGCATATTTATTTGCTTGGTTTCACTAGGCCCAACCTTGGCACCATTTCTGCAATTCGAACAGCAACATCTTGGCACAAAGCCAAAAGCCTTTTGCACCTGGATTGTACAGCCTGGGAAACATCTGGGAATATATGTATCCTCATTCCCAAATCCTTATTACAAAAAGAAAAGTCCAAGAGTAGCATTTGCATCCAACTTGGAAGCATACTTCGCAAGCAGAATAGACTCGTGAGCCTCTTTATCATGAGAGGATTCAGATATTGTGAAAGATCCAAGCTATCCATAGAAAGATTAACTTGACAGATCGGCCTAACAGTAGATAAAACACCTTGATGACAGGATGTATTGCCTCTTCAGGAATCTTTGAGGAAATGAAGATATTTTTAAAAATGGGGAGGGGACAGTGGCGATATGGGGAAGTTTACAAATCATAAGCTACTTGTCCTAGCCATGTTCTCTAGAGTATCAGACTTCCCATAAGAGAGCAAGTCTGTTCAAATAAACCCATTATTGAATCCTGGGATTCCACATGAGCCTCCAAGGTGCCAGCAGGTGAAACCACCACTTTAAATTGCTGGTCCAAGTTAAACTGTATCCAAAGATCCAAAATTGATATTTCTAAGGCTTCAATGCAGATAGACACTTTCTGTTCTAAGCTAGTGATAGTCAGCCACACTTGCTTTAAGGTAATATTCTTTAGAACTGAAGCCAATAAGAGCTGTTCTGAACTCACCCCTCTATTCACAAGTTCTCAAGTGTCAAGTTGTCTGTGACCCTCTGGGAACTTCCAGCAGGGTCCCCCCTCTCCAGGGGGCCAGAGAAAAACCTTCCAAGCTCCTGTTTTCTGCAGCTACCACCCTACCAGATGATGTCATTGCTATGCCAGATCTCTCTGCTCCTGAGATTCCCATAGGCAGAATCTTTCCTTTGCATAGAGCAGCGGTAGCCACAGTTTCACATGGCCCTAGCCCCCTTAAGCCTCCAGCCGCCACCACAACAGGTGTGTGCAGGTGTCAGAAGAACTCTTTCCAGTTTGAGGCAGTAGATGTTGTAGAGTAAGATCCATTCTGACAGATATTCATATGCTAAAGAGCTTTACTGGAGAAACAAGCTTGGATAGGTATACATATATTAGATCTCCGGCTCTTTCTAGAAAGAGAAGCAGGTCAGAGATGCATCTTTAGGAGAAAGAGAGGTCATGTGCATGAATGCATCATTAATTTTCTTTGTATCCTGTGTCCCTTTTCTGCAGTGTGGGATAATTCTTGCGTTTTTCAGATCAGCTAGTTTTTATATAGTAAAAGGGACTGTAGTTTGTTTTAGCATTTTGCTTTTGTTTTCCAGGGCATTTCCTGTACAATGGTGTGACCTTCCTTCCAAAAAGGTGCAAAATGTATATTTCTTAGTTTCAGGATGGCCCAGACAAGCTAGAATCAAGCAGGCTTGCTGAATTTAATTGTAGGTCGGTCAGCTAGCCTTGCTGACCTGTGTTGTGTAATAGTGACAGGTGCCCCTTGCTGCTCCAGGACTCATGATGGACTCCAGGTCTGGATGCCATTTTTGGGGAGATCTGGCAACTTCCAAGGATGCCATCAGAACCTGACTGCTGGAAACTTATACCACATCTGTCTCTGTAGGACTAGAGAGGATGTACAAGGTATTTTGCAATCTTTCCTTCCTTTTCTCCATCACAGAAACAAGTTCTAAGTTCACAAGCAAAATAAGAAAAAAAGAAATCAGAAAATAACAGTTCAGGTTAGCAGCATTTGTCCAACATAGTCAAGTTGGACTCCACCCCAATTGAAATTTGGACTTGAAAAGTATAGCCAAAAACTATGCACAATTTATTTATTTTTTTAAATCAAACAAAAAACAGGGGTCCTATGTTAAAACAATCCTCCCCCTACTGACTGGCCTATCTTGGAAGTAATAGGTAAAGAGGTTTTACATGGTGATGTAGGACAGCCTTTGCTATGAGCTGTGTAATATTTTCACCCTTATTGTAATCCTTATCCCTTCTTGGTTTGATAACATTTGGAATAGGAGCAGAGAGTTATAGCACTATGAAAGAAAGTTAAGATGCTAAAAACAAAGGCTCATTTTTTTTAAGCAAAGCTATACCCTTTAAAAAAAAAAAAAAAAAAGTGAAAACTATTTTTTTTCTGCTTTGTAACTCCATGGGAGACGGTGGGAAATTATGTTTTAAATTAAAAAAATTATTGCCTTATTCCATAGATTTTTTTTCCCCCATCGATATAGCATATTAAAAATCCCAGAAACTCCTTTTTTTAATAAAGGTCTATATTTTGTCTGGTTTCAACAAAGTATAATACCACATGATTATGATGCAATACAGCCACTGCTGATATTTTAATATTGGTGAAATATATGGGAACTATAAAGCTTGCAATACTTCCCATTCTGCCCCACTATGACATGGTCTACCTTTGTAGTCTCCTTTGCAACAGCAAATCACATCTAAGAAATAATATTGCAAGAACAAACACTCATAATTCACATCCTAACTCAGAAGATTCTTTCTGCACTCCACTTTTATAATATGGGCTGAGATATTCAAATGCAGTAGCATAAGAAGTAGAAGAGTGAATAGTGGCTTGGAATTATGGGTGCATTGCTGTGGAAAAATCAAATACCTATAATAGAATGTATACTGCCATACCATGAACACCAGTATTCTCCTACAAAAAAAAAATGCCTTCATCGTCCATTACTTAGACTTGATCTGCCTTCATGCCTTCCTTCACTTGTGCAGGTGAAATTGGGCTTGTCCTTGATATCTGAGATGCAGCCAATGCAGGATGAGCTGGGGGAGTGTTTGATGAGACATCACTCTCTCTCTCTCCTCTTCAACTTTGCTATGCTTAAATAAAAATCTCACAAGTGACCTGTTCTAAATATTTAGAACCGATTCATTTCTTTAGGGACCTTTCTTTTCAGTGTATATTTTTCCAGGAACTTTCTCAGTACTACTTATAACAAACAAAAAATGAGAAACAAATCAGTGGGGAAAAAAAGAGGACTCAATTTTTTTTATTATTATTATTTTCTCCAAATTTGGTTTGTTGTAATAAATACTGAGAAATTTCCAGGAAATAAAATACAAGCTTAAAAACACAGGTCCATAAGTATTCAGAAGGTTCAGAAGCAGAAAAGACTGCTGGAGAATTGAGTGTTTAATGAAAAAGAGAGAAAAAAAAAACTGGAACTGTAAGATTGTGTGTAGTGGTGGATGTGAATCCCATTTGTGGAGCATGTGGGAAGGGTAGAAGGAATGTGCAGAGCAGGTTAGTGTTAAAGCTACAAATTCAGGAAGGGTACAAATCCATGGCTTGCTTTGGGTTTGCTGGTTAGACAGTAATACACAGTAAATAAATGAAGCATAAGTGGTAAGGAAAGAATGATATAGAAGGAGGTAGAATTGTTTCTTATTTTAAAAAAGCTTAGAATTTAGCAAACTATGAACGGGTAAGTTTTAAGAAGAGGGTAAGGTTGGAGCAAGAGCGATTATAATAGCAAAATAATCGGGGAAAGAAATAATAAAGCTGAAAAACACTACTATTGAAACGAGTAGAGCTGTGCAGCAGTGGTAGCAGCTCTCTGAGCAGGAGTGGCTTCGATCTGGCTTCTGCTTTAAATATATTCAGTTTTGAAGTTTCCTGGAGCTGTGGCACCTAAAAAGGCACATCTGCGTTTGGGTGAGGGAGTTCTTGGAGGCAGATCTTACAGTGGAGCTGAAGATATTAGTAGTTTGCCTGTGGCTACTTGAACCCCCCCACCAAAAATCTTTGATGTGAATTAGTTACCTGATCCTTTTGAACACCATGTTCGTCTTTAGCCTTTGCCAACGAGTTACATTTTCTGTTACATATTGAGTCTAGCATGTTATGTGTGATTACTGGACAGCAGCCAAGTGTATCTCAGCACACTGTACGTGTCTTCCCTGTATACTGCAGGGAGAATCCATTACTTGTAATACTTGGACTCTGTGTAAACAACACATGCAGCTCTTGAGTTCTGAATAAACCTGTGTCATAAGATTTATATATTCTACCTCTTCTCACTCACTGGGCAGTGACATAGTTTGGTGATAAGGATAAGAGTCTGTGTCAGATTTAAAATTTTGGCATCCATGGGCAGGAGTTAGGAGATGGGGAGGAAGTCTCCACCCCTCGGTACCACAGTGCCATAGTAGTGCCCCTTTAAAGTGGATGGTAGGAGCCGACTTCTCCTAGCAATGGTTGCACACTGCTTTGGTCTGGCTATTTGAGGCCTTCAAAATTTGGCATCCTAGGCAGTTGCCTATGCCTAAATCCAGGTCGGTGTAGGACATGTTCTTTCAGCCAGCAATTGAGTAGAAGGAAGAACTGAAAACTGCAAAGAAAATCAACCAAACACCACCCTGAAGTCATCTGAGAAGGGCTTCAACTTCCTGAAAGGAGCAACTGCAGAGGTTAAGAATTTAGATTAGGCATGGAAGTTGTTTTAAAAATACCATCTTGGAAGCCCAGACCAGATGTATTCCACACATTAGAAAAGGTGGAAGGAAGGCTAAACAACTAGCAGCATGGTGGAAGGGTGAGGTGAGAGGCTATATCTAAAAACATCTTTCAAGAAAGGGAACAGGGATCCAAATGAAAGCAGGAAACAGCATAAGCCCTGGCAAGTCAGATGCAAAGCATCGATAAGGACAGCAAAAAGAATTTTAGAAAAAAGCTTGTCATGGAAACAAACTCAAACTTTTTCAGGTACATTAGAGTTAAAAAGCCTGCAAGAGTGTCAGACTTTTAAATGATCAAGGAATAAAAGGGGCACTTAGGGATGAGAAAGCCATTGTAGAGAGATTAAACAAATTCTTTGCTTTGATATTCACTGAGGAAGTAGTAAGACATATACCCATATCAGAAATTATGTCCAAAGATGATGGTTCAGAAGAGCTGAAACAAATTTCAGTGAACCTGAAAAGATATACTAGGGCAAAGTGACAAACTAAAGAGTAGCAAATCATTTGGAACACTGGGGGCTAGATTTTAAAAGCCCTGCGCACCGGTGCGCCTATTTTGCATAGGCCGCTGGCACGCGCAAAGTCCCAGGACACGCGTAAGTCCCGGGGCTTCGTAAAAAGGGGCGGTCAGGGGCATGGCCAGGGGGCGTGGTTTTTGATCAGGGGCGTGTGGGCGGTCTGGGGGTGTGTCGGGGCCTGCCAGGCTGGCACGCGTAAGTTACTACTGCCCGGAGGCAGTAGTAACTTTTATGATATAAAGGTAGGGGGAAGGGTCAGATAGGGCTGGGAGGGTGGGTTAGGGAGGGGAAGGTGCGGAGGGGTGGAAGGAAAGTTCCCTCCGAGGCCGCTCCGATTTTGGAGCAGCCTCGGAGGGAACGGAGGCAGGCTGCGCAGCTCGGCGCGCGCAGGCTGCCGATTTTGCGCAGCCTTGCGCACACCGACCCCGGATTTTATAAGATACATGCGGCAACGTGCATATCTTATAAAATCCAGTGTACTTTTGTTCGCGCGCATGTATGTTTTTAATATCTACCTCTGGGTGTACATCCCAGAATGCTGAAATAACTGAGAAATGAAATTGCGGATCTGTTATTGGAAATTTGTAAACTATCACTATATTCATCTATGGTACCTGAAGCCTGGAAAGTTGCCAATACAATGCCAATTTTTAAAAAGGATCAAGGGGTGATCTAAGAAACTACAGACTAGTGAGTCTGTCTGAGCCAGGCAGAATGATAGAAACTATCATAAAGAACAAAATTGCTGAACCATACAGATATTCCACAACAGAGATTACCGACCAAGTATATAACTTGTTACTTTACAAAAATCACTACTTGGTTCTAATATTTTAACTAAGGTATTTACTGAAACCTTACTCAATTTTTATTTTTATGTTTTTTGATTTTTTTAGGTCAAAAAAATGTTTTTTAGAAGGACGGGGATGGTTTCATATAGTTAATGTGCGGCAACCCCCTTGGTGCCTTTGCCGTCTAATCATCAACACACCCTCCAACCTCCATATTTTTATTTCAACAAATTATGTTTTAAAAACTTTTAGAGTTGAGTATCAGTAAATATCATTTTTATTCCTTTTATTATTATTGATTTAAATCAACTTTCTTCTCTCTGTGCAAATGCACTATTTGTTATTATTACAAACCGGACTTTCCAAAGCTAAGTACAGCATATTAATTTCTGACGGTTTCTGGTGGTCTAATTTGAGTTAAACCTCTCATAAACCTACTGACAAGAGGTTGTATGTATATAGGTGCATCTCCCATTTTGTTATGGTAAGCTGAGATTGCACTTAAATGTACTCTTACAGATGAAGTCTGGAGACCAGATTCTGAAAGATGGTATAAGTAGTCTAGTAGAGAAGTAGTGGGGCAAGTGAAAGGATCAATATTCTTTTGTCTGCACCACAAAGTGAATCTCTTCCATTTGGAAGAATAATTCTTTCGTGTGGAAGGTTTACGTAAAGCTATAAGCACTTGAGATACATTGGTTGAAAGATTGAGTGGTTGTAAAATCAAGCTTTCAACATCCATGCTGTCAGGGTTAGGGACTGCAGGTTGGGATGGCGCAACTGACCCTGATCCTGAGTTATGAGAGTGGGAGCTACTCCCAGACGAATTGGATCCCTGACTGAGAGGTCTAGAAGTGTGGGAAACCATACTTGTCGAGGCCAATACGGGGCTATGAGTATCATGGACCCCTTGTCCTGTTGTAGTTTCACAAGAGTTTTGGTTATGAGCGGTATCTGAGGATACATGTATAGAAGGCCTGAGTTCCAAGGGCGAGCAAAGGCGTCCTTGGCTGGCTGGTTTTTCTGTTTGTGAAGAGAACAGAATTTGTCCACTTTGTGATTCAGATGTGACGCAAAGAGGTCTATTGTTGGTTGTCCCCAACGCTGAAATATCCTGGTCGCTACGGTGGGATCCAGGGACCACTCATGTGGTTGGAACTGACGACTGAGTCGATCCACTACTACATTGTGAATGCCTGCCAGATAAGTGGCCCGGAGGAACATTGAGTTGTTCAGGGCCCAGCCCCAAATCTGTGCAGCTTCTTGACAAAGGAGATACAAGCCCTTACCTCCTTGTTTGTTGATGTACCACATGGCAACTGTGTTGTCCGTTTGGATTAGAACAGTCTTGTGTGAAAGGCAGTCTTTGAACGCATGCAGCGCATAATGTATAGCTCGAAGCTCCAGGAAATTGATTTGAAATGTTGCTTCGAGTTTTGTCCAAGTACCTTGGGTTTGGAGAGTGTCTATGTGAGCTCCCCAGCCCAAGGTGGATGCATCTGTAGTTAACATTATCTGTAGGACTGGTTGTTGGAAGGGTAGGCCCTTGCGCAAATTGTCCTTGTTCACCTACTAAAGTAGAGAGGAACGTAGCTGGTGGGTTACTTGAATTGGAGAATGCAGTGGTTGAATGGCTTGGATCCATTGAGATCTTAAAGTCCATTGAGTTATCCGCATGGCTAGTCTTGCCGTAGGAGTGACATGAACTGTGCAGGCCATGTGGCTTAGTAAGGTGAGAAACTGATGAGCTGTTGCATGATTCTTTGAGTAAATTGAGTTTGCCAACATGGACAGTGTTTCTGCTCGATCCTCGAGTAGAATAGCCCTTGAGAGGATAGTGTTCAATTCTGCTCCTATGAATTGAAGCAGGTGAGATGGAGTAAGATGGGATTTTTGATAATTTATGAGAAATCCCATCAAATGGAGGACAGTAATTGTTTGTTTGAGAGAAGCGAGAGCTCGTTGTAGAGATTAACTTCTGATGAGCCAGTCGTCTAAGTATGGAAACAAATGGACACTTTGTTTGTGCAAGTGTGCTGCTATGACTGCCAGACATTTGGTGAACACTCTGGGAGCAGAGGCAAGTCCGAATGGCAGTACTCTGTATTGGAAATGTTGATGCCCCACCATGAAGCGCAGGTACTTGCGGTGAGGAGGGAATATTGGTATGTGAGCGTAAGCGTCTTGAAGATCCTGAGAACAAAGCCAATCTCCTGGTTGAAGAAGTGGAAGCATGGTGCCTAGAGAGACCATCCTGAATTTTTCTTTCTTGAGAAATTTGTTGAGATTTCTGAGGTCTAGGATGGGACGTAGGCCTCCGGTTTTCTTTGGAATGAGGAAATAACGGGAATAGAATCCTCTTCCCTTCTGAGACCGGGGCACCGGCTCTACCGCCCTGGCTTTCAGAAGGGTGGATAATTCTATTTGTAATTAAAGATATGATTTTCACTGAGATGAGATTGACTTGGTGGAAAATCTTGGGGAATTGAGATGAAATTGAGTTGATATCCTCGATATATTATTGATAGGACCCATTGGTCTGATGTTATTGATATCTAATTGTTGTAAAATTTGGATATCCGGCCTCCCACTGGTAGTCCTGGCTGAGGATTTGAGTAAAGGCTGATTTCTCTGGATGAAATTGAAAAAACCAGCAGCAGGTCCTGTTTGTGGAGCAGGTTGGGGCCTAGCTGCTCTCTGTTGCCTTGGTTGCGGTCTTTGCTGGGTTCTGGAGGGCCTAGGTCTAGATGCAGGAAGGTAATATCTCCGCTGTCGGTAGAAAGGCCATCTGGTGTCCTTCAGTGGAGGACTACGGCCAGTATGTATTGGGGGGGGGGGGGGTCCTGTGGGAGGGAAGATAGCTGTCTCAATGTTTCTGTGTGCTCTTTTAATTGAGACACAGCATCCTGCACCTTGGATCCGAATAGGTTGTCTCCTAGGCAGGGGAGATCCACCAACTTATCCTGGACCTCTGGCCTAAGGTCTGAGGCCTTGAGCCAAGCCCACCTCCTGCCACTGGTGCCTGAAGCAGCCACCCTTGAAGCCATCTCAAAGCCATCGTAGGCAGCTCGGACTTCATGTTTTCCGGCTTCTAAACCTTTGTTTATGATGGCCTGTGCAGCCTCCTGGTATTGTGTGGGAAGAGATGGAACAAACTCCTCAATTTGTTTCCATAGATTTCTCTGGTACTGGGTCATATAGAGGTGATAGGATGATATCCTAGAATTCAACATTGCGCCTTGAAACACTTTACGACCCAGGGAATCCAGAAACCTATGGTCTTTACCTGGGGGATTTGATGAGTGGACTCTTGTTCTTTTAGATCTTTTCTGCGCTGATTCCAGGAGTGGATAGGTACTATCCATTCTTTTATTTACTGCAGGAACAGAGCAAGGATGTTCCCAAAGACGATGTAGCTGTAATAGAACATCATGGATTGGAATTGCCACAACTTGTTTTGGAGGGTCAACAAACTGTAGTACCTCCAAGGTCTGTTGTCTAGTGTCCTGCTCTGTTTCCAATTTAAAGGGGATGGAGTCCGCCATCTCCTGTATAAATGTGGTGAAGGTGAGATCTTCTGGAGGAGATTGTTTTCTGGGATGTGGTGGTGATGGGTCAGACATAAAGTCTTCTGATGAAGTGTCTGAAGCAGTATCACTCCATGTATCATATTCTGGAGTTTTTTGTTGTGATACTGATGGTTTAGGTGGAGGAAGAAGGCCTGAAGGTCCTGGCAAAGGATCTTCAGGAGAAGAATCTTCTTCCCTTGGATTAGATGGCAAAGAATCCAATAAATCCTGGTATCTTTTTTTGTAATATATTATGCAGTGCAGCCTCTGTGGATCCTGGAGCCCCAGGAAGAAGTGGCACCGTTGATGAAGACATTGGCATCGAGGATATTGGTCTCTTTGATGATTGATTGTTTAGTGGTTATCGATGTTGTTTCATTTTTCCTTTGTGTTGGCGCAAGGGTGACCATGGGCATCGGTATCAGAACCGAAGAAGTGATAGGCATCGATCCAGACTCCGAAAAGAGAGGAGGCATCGATATTGGCATCAACGGCGCGGTCATCAGTGGTATCGACATCACTGGCATCGGGGTTTTCCCCGGCATCGGGAGTAATCCTGGCATCGGCAATGTCGCCGGTACTGATACTGCCATTGTCATCGGTAGGTTTACCGGCATCGGTGACATCACTGGTGTAGGAGATGTCACCGGCATCTGCGGCATTGGCGTGGTCGCCGGAAGTTGTTCTTTTAGGGCTTGCATTACCGCTTCTTTAATCAGTGTAGCCAAGTCCTGTGGTATGGGTGGAACACTTGGCGCCGATGGAGGAGGAGACAACATCTCCTGCAATGGCTGTGTAGGCTGTACCGAGGAAGGCCTAGGTGACGGCGATGTATCCTTATGTTTTGGCCGTTTCCCACTTGGTTCCTCCGGGGAGGGAACTGACGGAGATGTGGAGGCATGACGATGCCGATGTTTGTGTTTAGGCCTTACCTCGGTCTCCGATCTTACTGATGACGTCGACAGTGTTGGCGATGCTTTATCCCCAGAACCATCCAGTCGACGTTTTTTCAGCAGGATTTTCGTTGTAATTCCTGCTGGGGAAGATTTAGTCTAAGGTGAAGGAATTAGTTGCAGGTGAAAAAGTTGTTCAATTTTTTCCTGCCAGAGTTTTCTTCCCTTCGGTGTAATTTCCTGACATTGCTGACAGGACGAAATATCATGTTTTTCACCCAAACAAATGACGCATTCGAAATGCGGGTCTGTGACTGACATGGTCCGATTACAGGTCGAGCATTTTTTAAAACCCGAAGCCATGGTGGTATCGACAGCCGTCGATGAAAATGAAATATTGTGAGAGAAAAAAATTAGTGTTTTTGAATGAAAAACGCAATGAATATCACACCGTCCGGTGAGATATGAGAGTGAGATCCCTTAAGGGAGAGAAAAATTTTAAGAGATGACTTTTCAGTCAGAATTGAGTATAAAACTCAGAGGGCTCCTATCTCCACGATGCTTTCAGCAGCGTGGAAAAACGAAGACTAGAATGAGACCCCTGTGATAGAGAATATCATGGCATGCTGGGCATGCTCAGTGGCCTCACAGTGCCAGTCAAAAGTTTCTAGAAACGTTGACAGAAGTTTTCCCACAATAGCGCTCCGTCAGTGACGTCACCCATATTTATTTATTTATTTTGCATTTTTAATATACCAACATTCTTGTATCAGATACAAATCATACCGGTTTACATTAAAAACAGAGTATACAAGAAAATAGGTTTCCTAAGTCAAATACATTGAACATATTTAATAAACAAAGGATTACTAAACACTATGAAAAAGGTTAATTAACAAAGGATTGCAGGAAGGGGTGCACAAAGGGGAGTGCCCCTTTGGCGCACCCCTTCGGCGCACGACGCCTGGTGGAATGTGGCCGTTTACCGGCTCGCCGCTGAGCGTGATGACATCGGGGGGGGGGGGGGGGGGCGGGTCTCTTCATCCCTGAGTTCACAGCATTCTCAGTTTCAGCGCGAAGTGTTTTTTCAATTTTTTTGGTCTTTATGGTCTCTCTTTCTCTCAGCGATTGCCCCTAAAGGTGCCCGGTACTGGTGGGCTGCCCCTCCGCACCACTGCCTGGTGGAATGTGGCCATTTACTGGCTCGCCGATGAGCATGATGACCTCAGGGGGGGCGGCGGGTCTCTTCATCCCTGAGTTCACAGCATTCTCAGTTTCAGCGTGAAGTGTTTTTTCAATTTTTTTGGTCTTTTTGGTCTCTCTTTCTCTCAGCGATTGCCCCTACAGGTGCCCGGTACTAGTGGGCTGCCCCTCCGCACCACTGCCTGCTTGTCCTGGGATAAAAGTTTTTTTCCAACATTTTCAGTATTCTCACTTCTGATGGGTCATAGATACATAGACTACAGTCTGACCATATAATTTTATCTAAGGGCAAGGAGTTTTCTTTGGTTACGAACTATTCATTTAAATCATCCTTTGTAATTTATATATGATTTGTTGCCCTTGTGATCTTAAATATATTGGGATGATGAAACATATAGTCAGGGTATGCCTTATCGAACATAAGAGATGTATTAATATTTGCAAAATGAAAATACCGCTGGTCTCTCAGTTTGTGGAATTTGGACACTCTTTTGAAGATTTAAATGGACTATCTTGGACATGGTTCCTGCACTTTGGAGAGGAGGAGATAGGTTGCAGAGATTAGCATGAAGGGAACAAATGTGGATATATGGTTTACAAACTGTTATATCTTTGGGACTGAACAAAGAAATTGAATAGGCGGTTCTTTTTGATTGACATCTTGAGAACTTTATGTTCCAATCGTGTCATTATGATGACATGATGATAGACAGGCTTCAAAATTAGATGTATTTATAAGGTGACAGATAATGACAGTTTATTCAAAATGACTGTTGACAAGGAGGTATTCCATCAGCAATAAGTAAGTCTCTCTATGTTTATGGATTATTCATTGCTATCCTTTCCCTTCCTATATCATTTGAAGTGAAAAACGAGATTGTCCCACATGTTATGTTATTTTTCTGATGTTGGATTTTATCATTTTAGAGAACATTTTCGCTAATGGTGTTGTGATAAGAATACTAATGGTGTTGCTACCAACAAGAAGCCCCTGAAGCAGTGATTTGAAACATACCATCAAGTTTGGTTTACAAATAGGAAGTATGCTTCTTTGTTTTTTTATGTGTGGGACCGAGCACTGAATCCCTGACACAAACCTAGACTGACTCCAGACTTTCTTAAACTACTTTCTTTATTTGACACTTTCACACATACATATTAGTAGATTGCCTTTACCTTAGGACAGTGTACTCTAATTACTCAGAACTGCTTCCCTCAATACTCATACAGCTTCATTACAGCTCAGTGCTTGAACAGCAAAATTCTACAGGAGCTGCCTTCCTCCTGGAGACCCGAGTCTGGTCTGACTAACCCCACCTGGATCCCAGCTTTTATTCCTTCCCTGTTGGGCCCTGCCAACAGAACACTCTCTCACCAGGTGAATTAAAGGCACCTAGCCTGATCCTGCATCAGTTTATGGGGGCAACATAGGGACACTGCCTCACAATGGGGTAGATTTTCAAACCGCGCGATTTGGCGTACTTTTACTGGCGCATCAGGCGCCAGCAAAAGTACGCTGGATTTTAGTAGATACGCGCGGAGCCGCGCGTATCCGCTAAAATCCGGGATCGGCGCGCGCAAGGCTATGGATTCTGTATAGCCGGCGCGCGCCGAGCCGCGCAGCCTACCTCCGTTCCCTCCGAGGCCGCTCCGAAATCGGAGCGGCCTCGGAGGGAACTTTCTTTTGCCCTCCCCTCACCTTCCCCTCCCTTCCCCTACCTAACCCACCCGCCCGGCCCTGTCTAAACCCCATCCTTACCTTTGTCGGGGGATTTACGCCTCCCTCTGGGAGGCGTAAATCCCGGCGCGCCAGCAGGCCGCTAGCGCGCCGGGACGCGACCTGGGGGCGGGTCCGGAGGGCGCTGCCACGCCCCCGGACCGCCCCGGGCCGTAACCACGCCCCCGGACCCGCCCCCAAAACGCCGCGCCGACCGGGCCCGCCCCCCGACATGCCCCCGACACGCCCCCCTCAGAAAACCCCGGGACTTACGCGAGTCCCGGGGCTCTGCGCGCACCGATAGGCCTATGTAAAATAGGCTCACCGGCGCGCAGGGCCCTGCTCGCCTAAATCCGCCCGGATTTGGGCAGATTTAGGCGAGCAGGGCTCTTAAAATCCGCCCCAATGAGCATAAAAAATCTTTAAAAAATCTCTAAAAAAAAAAAAATCACTCTCTAACTGTAATGTACATCAGACAGATGATTATCTGTCAGTGGTAAGAATACCAATGTTGTAAAAAGACTTTTTTCAGCATGTACAAGATGTTATGAAGGTCTTCAGTTTAAAAAGAAATATTTAAGGGTAAATTTAAAAAGCGCTATGCACTGTGAATCCTGGAGATACATACATGACCAGATGGATTTTCAGAGGCCTGCAGCCACATACATATTTCCCGGTATGCGTATTGTAAAGGGTTTTGCAAAAAGGGGCGGGCTGGGAGCAGGGGTGTGGGCAGGGCATGGGCAAGCCGGGACAATGCCAGCAAGTCAGTTTCTCAAAGAAGTGCGTGCTGGGTTTGGATGACCGTGTGACCTGCTGCTGCTACGGACTGCGGGTAAGTATTAAAACAAAAAAAAAAAACTAAGGTAGTCAGCGGGGTTTTAGGGATTGGGGCTGGTAGGGTAAAAGGGAGGCAGGTTAGGTAGGGGTTTAGGAAGTCCGTTCCTTTACAGGGGTAAACAGGCACATTTCCCAATTCTCTCTGTCATATTGCTGCACATACTTACTAAAATCCCTCCCCTTACGCGATTAAGTTGGGATTCATGTACACATGAGCACGTCTATGTAAAATCATGCATGCATGAATCTTGGCATGTCATAAAATTGGCACGTCGATGTGCGCACACCAGCAAGCACGTGTACGTGACTCTGAAAATCTACCTTTTATTGTTTTTCTGTGTGAGTCTACTAATTTAGAGTGAAGATTTAATATGTATATTCAGATTTTTTTTTCTTTTATGATATTTAATTCAATGTCAGTGTGTATGTGTTTTTGTATTTCTAGGGTGGTGGCTGAGTGATTTCACTCCATGCGAAGCCTTGGCCTCGCTAATTTGAGCAGAATAATAGATAAGTACCCAAGGACAGAATCTGTTGTCTTCCTTCATTCTATTTTAAATGCAGCCCAAAGGCTGAATGATGACTGTATCCTTGAGCAACACCAGAGAAATTTACATAATATGATTTCTTACTTGTAAAGAAATTGAATAGTTAATAAAGAATGATTTTTTTTTTCTATATTCCAAAATGTGTGCTTCATTCATTAATTTATTCTTTCTTTTCCCCCTCTCAATTATTTACTGTATGGGGATGGGGGAGGATCTCAGGTCATAACACAGTAGTGAAGCCAAGCAATAATGGGGACACCAAGGCCAAATATGTAAAAGAAAAATATACAATCAATTAAAAGAAACATTTTGAAGGGGAAAAAACATTGACAGAAAGTTTTGACAGCCCATAGCATTTTCCAAACTGCAATTAAGTAAAATAAAATATACAGTAACTATAACTCTCATTTCTTTTAATTGGGCCTTTTACACATTGCTTTGACCTTGTAAATGTGATTCTGATGTATAGGGACTTTGTAGGACCATGCAATCCTACTGGGTACGTATTCTAGAGCAAATCAATGGTCTTTTTCACTTAGCCAATAGCCACAAACAGTTGGTTTCCTGGCTGGCACACTAACTAGTTCATTGTATTAGCATGAGGCTATGATCAGCCCTGAGTCCTCCCCATCCACTTTTTATTTGCTGCAAATCTTAACTCTACAACTTAGAGGCAGATTTAAATACCGAGCAAACCCTCTTCTCCCCCACAAAATTACAAAAAAAGTGGAAGTAATCTGAAGTTATGGGAAGCCTCACATGAAAAATATTTTTGTAGTATCCTATGCACTAAAAATCAGGGTATTAATATATGAAGCAGTGCTGGGTGATTGCTAAATGACCTGATTTACTAAGCTTTTCCCCATAGACGCAGAATGGGAGAAAAGCCTTAATAAATCATTCCCTAACTGCAAAAGTTCAGATGATATCATCTTGCAGATTTTTAAGAAATTTGTCTTAGGGTCTGGAAGAGAAACTTCTTTCACCGAGATTTCTTTTCTCTTCCCCATGGCTGTTTTCTAGAGGCATCTGTAAGACATTCTGGAGCCTATGTAATAAAACTGGTGCTAAAACTGACATTACATTTTAGCCTGGGTTCTGGTTAACACACGTAGTAGAAATCAGCAGTAAGCTAATGGGATGCAAATGAAACAGTAACATTTGTGCTAAACAAAAAAAAAAAAGTGCTATGAATTAACCTGAAAATCCACACTTATTTATTTATTTAATATCGTTTTTTATACCGTCAAGTTTATATATCATCACAACGGTTTACATATAGGCACGTAAAGCAATGTAAAATTGCATTGGGTAATACTTCTAACAGAGTGCCAGTAAAGGTCCGGTTACATAGTTTAAAAAATAAAGTATCTAGATGAATGTTATGAATCTTGTCCAATTATACGTGGAAAGATTTACCTTATATGTATACTCTTCGTACTGTATATTTTATTTACAATTAATGGTGAAATAGTAAACATAACAAAATTACGTACTGTGCGTTGATGTTCTACTGCCTGCTTATTTCTCCATTTCTCCGTTTTCTTTGTAAAACAGTCAGGTTTTTAAACTTTTTTTTAAAAAGTTTGAAATTTTTCTGCAGTCTAATTTCAAGGGGCATGGTGTTCCATAGTATCGCTCCTGCTAATGATAGTGCCCACTCTCCAACTTGTGTCAGTCTTGCTGTTCTAACTGAAGGGATAGTTAGGAGCCCTTTGTTGGCCAATCTGAGATTTCTCTGAGGGACATGCACGCGCAGTGCTGTGATCAGCCACTCCGCTTTTTCATCGTTAATTAGTTTGTGAATTGTGCATAGTGTTTTGTAATGTATCCTTTGTTCTATGGGTAGCCAGTGTAATTTTGCTAGGGTTTCAGTAATGTGATCACTTTTCTTTTTACCAGTAAGTATTCTTGCAGCAGAGTTTTGTAAAATTTGGAATGGTGTTATAGTTGTGTATGGTAATCCCAAAAATAGTGTTATATTAGTGCTTGTAACACTGTATGAAAATTTGTTGGTGTTAATAATGGTTTTAGTCTCCTGAGGACCATAAGTTTGGTGTAGCCTTCTTTCACTTTTAGAGATACGTGTTGTTTCAGGCTTAGTTCTGTGTAAATAATTACAGCTAGGTTCCGTACTTTCTCGGCTAGTTCTACTTTCTGATTGTTTTTTAGCATAATTGGATTTTGTATGATCTCAATGTTTTTTCGTTCTAAATGTAGGAATTCAGTTTTTTCAATATTAATAACTAGCTCCATTTGGTTTAGTAGTTTGATTACATCTAAGTACATGTTAGCTAGATTTAAAGTTTTTTCAATTGAGTCATCAACGGGTAGAATTAGTTAAATGTTATCAGCGTATATGTAATGTATGATTCCCAGGCCGGCCAGTAGATGGCACAAAGGAAGTAAATAAATGTTAGTGTTGCCAACAGAGCTGACTCCTGTGGTACTCCTGTTTGTAGGCTAATTTTCTCTGACATCACATTTATAATCTGTACTTGAAAAAATCTGTTATTTAAATAAGATTTAAACCAGGCAATCGTGTTGCTCTGTAGTCCTATTTCTTCTAGTCTTTTTAATAGTATCATGATTTACTGTGTCAAAAGCTGATGACAGGTCCAGTAGTACAAGAATGTAATGTTTCCCACTATCAAATCCTCTTAGAATGTTATCTGTCAGTGATAGCAGAAATGTTTCTGTGCTATAATGTTTATGGAATCCATGTTGTGATGGCTACAGTATATTATTGTTATCTAAATGTTTGGCTAGTTGTTTTTATACAGTTTTTTCTATTAGTTTTGCAATTAAAGGTAAGTTTGAGACCGGTCTATAGTTGCTCAAGATAAGGGGGTCGCTCTTTTTCTTCTTTATAATAGGTTTGATAGTAGTGCCTTTAAGTATATTTGGCATTGATCCTTCCATTAAGGATAAGTTTATGATCTTTGCTAGTATTGGGGAAGCTATGTTAGTTAGTTTTTTTAAATTCCAAAGTAGGCAGGGTGTCAATGTTGTGTAGGGCAGGATTTAATTTTTTTAGCATATGTTCTACTTCAAGATTTGATATTTCGTCAAACACAGACCATTGTGTGATGTCTCTTTTGTGTATTTTAATTTCTTGTTTTGTATGGTTTGGGATTTTGGTTCTTAATTTTGTCACTGAAAAATTGTGCTATGTCATTACACCTATTCTCTGGAAGGTTCTTGGGAGATTGTTTTATCATTGGTGAGATCTTTAACTATGTTGAATAGTGCTCTTGGATTGTTTGCAAATTTTTCTGTTTTATTGCTGAAGCATTGTTTTTTGTGTGTCAATGATTACTTGTTTGTAGTAGGCAAGATTCAAGCAATTTTGTATGGGAAAGGATAAATAAAAGGCTTTGCCCTTACAGCAAAGGGCAAACTCCCTCTATTTAAATATGAGTTTCTGGTGGAAACCTTGCTAGATACCAGAAGAATGAGACACATCTTCCAACTGGTTCAGAGACCCTAACACTTCTCTCTCAATATCCAGGCTATGAGGACCACAAATCTGATATTAGGATAATGCATCATTTCTTGGTTTTGTCTGAGAACTGGGGAATTCTCCAAATGAAGTAGGAACCAAATCTGCCTTAGCCAATAAAGGGATATTAGCATCATAATCTCCTGGTCCCATCTGAGTTCCAGCAACATTTTGTCACAAGAGTCAGAGGATATGCTTACAGAAGACCCTTTCCCCAATTTAGGGAGAAGGCAGTCAGGACTAGCTTCGCTTGTGACCCTTTCCTTGAACAGAAATGAAGAACCTTCCTGTTCAGAGGAGAAGCTAACAGATTCATCATAAGTGTTCTCCACTCCTGGAATGTCTTATTTTTTACTTCCCTGCCCACAGATTTGACAGTTTGTCCACTAGGATGTTGTCCTTAGCTGTTAGACACATGGATCTTAAAATCATTCCCTGAGAAATGACCCAGGTCCACATTTTGACAGACCCCCAACACAGGAAGTATAATCCTGTTCCTTCCAGCTGGCCACTTGGTTGTCCATTTGAATTAGGATAATTTTGTTGGTCAACCAATCTCTGAAAGCCATTAGTGTGTTCCAGATTGCCTTTAGCTGTAAAAAAAATTTTGTAATAATAATGTTTTTCTGGAGCAGAACACAGGCCCTGTGTGTAGAGCCCCTCTAGCCTGTTAGTATAACTTGGGTAGGTGGGCTTTTAAAGGATATTCCAGACCACATTTGTTTGGATAAGCCACCAGGACAGTGAGTCCGTGAGCATCTCAGTAATTTACACTGTCTTATAGCTCAATTGGCTTGGAACCATTGAGATCATAGGGTCCATTGGGTTTGTCTCATAAAGAGACAAGCCAAGGGAATGATGTGAACTGTTGATGCCATTAAGGCCTACATCTATGTCTCATGTTGATGTCTGCTGACTTATTTTCATTTCTTACACTGGATATCAAGTTGATGATCTTTTCATGTGGAAGGAGGCTTTTTCCAGAGACACATCTAGTTGCCAACAGCTAAGGAAGGCCGGGAAACATTGTATCGCCAAAGTTGTCACCACTGTCACAACTTCTACTGCCATCCAGACAGATGTCCTGATCCACAGTGAGGAATTGGTTCAGTATGAAAGATGTCTGCAGGTCGACTTCCTCAGGAAACAGGTGGCAGAACTCAGACAGGAGGTGGAAAGACTGAGAAGCATCTGGGAGAATGAGAACTTATATTGATGAATTGCTTATCAAAACATCAAAGCTGGAAAACTGAAGCAGAGAGAAAGGTATAACTGAACCACAAGATAACTGGACCTAGATTATTATGCCTGCTAAACCCTATACCCTGAAAGAGGAACCATCCCAGGATAAGGAGGAACCAAAACTTGTAAATCCCACACTTTCAGGCTGAACAATCATTGGTAGTGGTGATTGGTAACCCTTTTTTGAGGGGAATGGATGCACATATCTGCCAACCAGACATGTTGTCCCAGGAAGTGTGATGTCTGTCAGGTGTCGAAATTCAAGACGATATGAACAGTTTGCTGAAAATTCTCAAGCCTACTGACTACTATCCAATGCTGCTCATCCATGTTAGCACATATGATACTGCTAGGTAACACACAGATTGTATCAAACATGACCTCATAGCTCTGGGAAAGAAGTTAAAGCAATTAGGTGCATAGGTGATATTCTCCTCAGTTCTCTCGGGTAGGGATGGCTATATAGATGGTATTAATGAAATCATTTTGTTTTCCTGGACCATGGGATGATGCTTCATTGAATGCTGAGAATGGGGTTCACTTGTTGAAGATAGGTCATGTCTTTCAAAACAGACTGGCAAACCTACTGAGGAGGGCTTTAAATGAGGACTGTCAGGGATCAAATACAATCTATTCAAGAAAAACAGAGTAGGAAGAAAAGGAGTGATGCTATGTATAAAAAAAAATTAAAGCAACAGAACTGCATGCCTGATGAGGTAAGGAATAGGCACTATAGGTTAATCTGAAAAAAGGGAATGGAACATCTATTTATACTGTTTAAATATACAAATTACCAATGCAGAAAAAAGAAATGGATAAAGCTTTAATGAAGGATATTCACAAAATTGCTATGAAAGGGGGATTTCAATCTGCCAGATGTTGATTGGGACATCCTGGTTGCAATGTCTTCTAGAAGCAAAGACCCTAGATTTCCTGTAGAGTTGATTCCATCAACTGGTAATGGAATCCCCATGGGAGAAGGGGATACAGGACTGGTACTTACCAATGGGGACAGTGTTTCTGATGTCATAGTGGATGATCATTTAGGATCCAATGATTACTGGATGATATGGTTTAGTATAAGAGCGTAGGTGATGAAGTTTCATTCAATGGCGAGGTCCTAGATATTAGGAAAACTAACTTGGTTAAAATGAAGGAGTACCTCAAGAAGTCATTAGCTGGATGGGAAAATCTAGGGGACTCAGTGGAAGAGTGATGGAAGGAGATATTGTAAGGGCAACTAATCTCTTTATTAGGAAAGTAAATAAAGGAAAAAGAGGCTGCTATGGTTTTCTAAAGAAGTAACAGAAAAGGTATGGAAAAAAGGTTAGCATTCATAAACTACAAGAGATCATTGAAAGAAGGTTGGTGACAGTATCTGGAAAAGCAGTAAGGAATACAAAGATGCAAATGGAAGAAAAAAATAGCAAATATGATAAAATGGGATGGACATTTTTTTTTTTTTAGATATATTAGTGATAGGAGGAAATGCAAAAGTGACATTGTGAGACTCAAAGGTGAAAGGGAGGAATATGTAGAAGTTGACAAGGAAAAAGCAGACTTGCTTAAATATTTCTGTTTGATGCTCACTGAAGGGCCAGGAGTAGGAACACAAACCAAATAAAATTAGAAGTGAAGGGACCAGATGGGATATAGCCTAGGGTATTAAGGGATCTTAGAGAAGTTCTGGCAGCTTCACTGGTTGACATTTTCAATGCTTGCTTTAGTCAGGGGTAGTTCCAGAAAGTGGAAACAGGCAGATGTGGTGTCTTTTTACAAAAGTGGAAGATAGGATGAGGCTGGGAACTACAGGCTGCTTAGTCTGACCTCTGTGGTAAATTAATAGAATCACTGCTAAAACAGAGGATAGTACAATTTCTGGAATCCAATAGATTACAAGAACTCTAAGGCAACATGGTTAACCAAAGTAGGGTCTTGTCAAACAAATCTGATCAATTTCTTTGAGTGACTAGAGTTGGATCAGAGGAGTGTTACATGCAGAGCTTAATTTATAGACAAAAAGAAAGCACAACTGTGGAGGGGGATGATATGGGTGAGGCCAGATGTGACCAATGCAAACAGGCAGATCGAGGACTAGATATGAACTCTCTCACATATACCCAAACACATTCTTCACTCTCAACATGCTTGATGAGCACTGGTGGGTGAAGCATGGCTGTGACTTGGGAATGCAGGATCACTGGGGTAAAGAGGAAAAGGGGGACAGAGATGAGTTCTTTCCCTCTAACCCTCTTCTCCTCCTCTTTGCCATGGTAATCAGATCCTCCAACCCCAGCCCACCCATAAATTCCTCAATGGTATTTGTCATCTCACCCTAGTGGTGCTAAAGCCCCTAAGACTAACCCTTATCCCTGATGATCCTCGAGCCCCTCCTTTCCCTGGAAAATCACCCTCTGCAGCAACTCTCCTCCTCTCCCTCTTCAGCCAATAAAATATAGGCATCTTCTTCAAGCTACAGTACCTATAGTACCTGAATGTAACTCTCCATGAGCTACTAATGAAAAGGCATGAGCTAAATCAATAAAATAAAAAAAATAAAAAAGCTTGACTCATCTGGCTCACCCCTGCATTGGGGGTGGGGGGAATACAGGGGCAGAATGATGTGCATGGTCTGCTGTTCTTAGTCTCCGTGGACAGGTGTGTGGGGCCTGGAATTCAAAGGCATGGCCTGTTCTTTGCATCTTTAAGAGTAGTACAGAATATTCTGTACATTTTTGGCGACCACGAAGGGACTTTAATAGCTGTTGCTATTATTATTCTTTGCTGTAGTGTTAATTTTGGTGGACAAAATTGTACACTACGTTCTCGGACATTTAATTGGCTTTCCGTCCGAAGGAAGTGTTCCCAGTACTTAAGTGGGCACTTAAGTGGGCTGGAGGTAGTACCCGGAAGACAGTTGAGCTCAGAGAGCCTGGAGGTTCTGCGTTTTTTTAGGATCCATTATGTAAGTATGTAACTAATTTTCAGAAAAAAAAAATATGTTTTAATGTAATGTCTGAGTATTTATGTTTGTGGTTTGGACCATTGCATGATGTTTTTGAAAATAATATCAGAGTGGATGGGAGTCTCACCTCATTTAGTCTCTTCTCCCCCCCCCCCCCCCCCCCCAACCTTATCTCCTTTGTTTACTCTTTCTCCACTCCCTCCAGTCAGACTGCCCCCAACTTTGTTCATTTCAGTCCCTCTGAACCCCGCCTCAAAGCACCTTTGATCCTCTCACTCTTTCCCTCTCCCCCACATAATCTACAGCCTCTCCAATGCCTTAACTTGCTCTTTTGCTCTCTCACATCCCATCACTCATCCTCCTTCCCCCACCCTCTAATCCCTTCACTCACTCCTGCCTCTTTCTCATATCCCCTCATTCAATCTTTTGCTCCCACCCGGGTGGCCATCAGCAGCAAAAGCCAACAGAGCCTGGGATGACAGCATGATAAGTAGGACGTCTACACCCACAGGAGTGGTAGAATCAGTGGGACTGACAGGCATTCACCCTGCATCTTTATCTTAGTTCTTGTCCCTTACAGCTTCCTAAACTGTGAGGGGAAATTGCACAAACATCAAAGCCATGTGCCTGTCTGTGTCTCAGGTAAGAAGCTGCAACAGTCTCTGTTCTTCTCTGATTGCTAAAAGGGCTGCGGGAGCCATAAATAATCTATTATGTAACTACTGGTTCTGTTTCCTCAGGGAGCCTAGAAAGGATTATACACTCCCTGCTCTGCTGTCTTGGGTCCCAGAAAAAGGAGGCAGAGTGCCGTTTTGGGTTCTACCAGAAATTAAGCCCTCAATAACAGATATAAAAAGGGGTGGAATTAGCAGAAGTTTGAAAGTTGTGAGTAGTGCCATTCATTAAGGCCAGGGTTGAAGCCTTGACAATTGGCACTACCGCCCAAACTTGTGCTAATTCAAACCCTTTTTGTGTCTGCTTCTGTATCACCCCTTCCCCTTCTGTTCCCTGTGATACAGAAGAGGTGGGAGGAGGGACTGGATTAGGAAGCATCATGGCTGTTCTCTTTTCTGTGTGCTTCAGGATTGTCGTGTCCCCAACCCCCCCCCCCCCCCCCCCCTTTCCTGCAGGCTACTTGGAAGCGAGGTGCTGAATAGCAACGCCTTCCCCGTTGCCTCTTAAGCTTGAAAAGAAGTGCCAGAACTTCTTTCTGGCTATCCCCCCCCTTTTCCTGCAGGCTACTTGGAAGCGAGGTGCTGAATAGCAACGCCTTCCCCGTTGCCTCTTAAGCTTGAAAAGAAGTGCCAGAACTTCTTTCTGGCTATCCCCCCCCTTTTCCTGCAGGCTGCTTGGAAGCGAGGTGCTGAATAGCAACGCCTTCCCCGTTGCCTCTTAAGCTTGAAAAGAAGTGCCAGAACTTCTTTCCTGGCTATCCCCCCCCCCCCCTTTCCTGCAGGCTGCTTGGAAGCGAGGTGCTGAATAGCAACGCCTTCCCCGTTGCCTCTTAAGCTTGAAAAGAAGTGCCAGAACTTCTTTCCTGGCTACCCCCCCCCCCCCCCTTTCCTGCAGGCTGCTTGGAAGCGAGGTGCTGAATAGCAACGCCTTCCCCGTTGCCTCTTAAGCTTGAAAAGAAGTGCCAGAACTTCTTTCCTGGCTATCCCCCCCCCCCCCAAAATAAAGCCTGGCTAGATATAATATACTTGAATGTTTCCACATAGGTGATTTATACATATACTGAGCACCCTTGGTAAGGTAACTAACTGGGTTAGAAACTGAGTGAGTGGGAAGTGACAAAGGGTAGTGGTAATGAGGAGATGAGCATTACGAGCAGTGTACTGCAAGCATTGGTCCTTGGACCAATTTTCAACTTTTTTGTAAACAACATCGCAGAAAGATTGTGCTGCAGGCACTGGTCCTTTGCCAGTTTTTTTTTAAATGTAATGTTTATTAACAGGATGAAAAGTAACATTTCACATACTACATTCATAATATTGCAATGTATAACCGTGACACAGCTGTACAATGAAGTCTATATAACTGTACAAATAAATAATCTAACAAACAATTTCCAGTGTTTTAATTCTTCTTCTGCCCCCATCCCCCATACAATAAAAGAATCTAATTATACCCCCTTTTTGCTCACCCCAGCACATTTAACTCAATTGCTATCTTAGTCTTTAGCATTCACTTAGCCTAAGCCCGCAAAAACAAGAATTAAGAATTGCCCTCATTATTAATGTTGGCCTTCAATCCCCTTTCCCATCCATCACACCATCCCCCCGCCCATACCACCTCCCCCTCCCTAACCATTCCCTCCCAGGCTTCTGGAAGTAGATAACTGTGCTACTCCCTCAACCTTTTACTGATTTGCTGCATCATTATTCAGAGACCCTTGGGATCTCCACTAGATGTTCCTAATCCCAGCCCTTGGGTAGTCGTATACAGATCATTACAGTATTTCCCCTAGAGTTTTGTCTGGAATTGGATGTCCCTTAGGCACAAGTGGGGTTAGTTTAGTTGAGAGTAGGAAAGATGGAGGTTGTATTTGAAAGGGAAGGTTGTGTTTCAGATGTGCTCTCTGAATTAGGTCCCCAGTCTGACAAAAAAAGGAGAGGGACATGCCGTGCCGGTTCCTGTACATAAGAACATAAGAAAATGCCATACTGGGTCAGACCAAGGGTCCATCAAGCCCAGCATCCTGTTTCCAACAGTGGCCAATCCAGGCCATAAGAACCTGGCAAGTACCCCAAAACTAAGTCTATTCCATGTTACCATTGCTAATGGCAGTGGCTATTCTCTTAGTGAACTTAATAGCAGATAATGGACTTCTCCTCCAAGAACTTATCCAATCCTTTTTTAAACACAGCTATACTAACTGCACTAACCACATCCTCTGGCAACAAATTCCAGAGTTTAATTGTGCGTTGAGTAAAAAAGAACTTTCTCCGATTAGTTTTAAATGTGCCCCATGCTAACTTCATGGAGTGCCTCCTAGTCTTTCTACTATCCGAAAGAGTAAATAATCTATTCACATCTACCCGTTCTAGACCTCTCATGATTTTAAACATCTCTATCATATCCCCCCTCAGTCGTCTCTTTTCCAAGCTGAAAAGTCCTAACCTCTTTAGTCTTTCTTCGTAGGGGAGTTGTTCCATTCCCCTTATCATTTTGGTAGCCCTTCTCTGTACCTTCTCCATCGCAATTATATCTTTTTTGAGATGCGGCGACCAGAATTGTACACAGTATTCAAGGTGCGCTCTCACCATGGAGCGATACAGAGGCATTATGACATTTTCCGTTTTATTCACCATTCCCTTTCTAATAATTCCCAACATTCTGTTTGCTTTTTTGACTGCCGCAGCACACTGAACTGACTATTTCAATGTGTTATCCACTATGACACCTAGATCTCTTTCTTGGGTTGTAGCACCTAATATGGAACCCAACATTGTGTAATTATAGCATGGGTTATTTTTCCCTATATGCATTACCTTGCACTTATCCACATTAAATTTCATCTGCCATTTGGATGCCCAATTTTCCAGTCTCACAAGGTCTTCCTGTAATTTATCACAATCTGCTTGTGATTTAACTACTCTGAACAATTTTGTGTCATCTGCAAATTTGATTATCTCACTCGTCTTATTTCTTTCCAGATCATTTATAAATATATTAAAAACTAAGGGTCCCAATACAGATCCCTGAGGCACTCCACTGTCCACTCCCTTCCACTGAGAAAATTGTCCATTTAATCCTACTCTCTGTTTCTTGTCTTTTAGCCAGTTTGCAATCCACGAAAGGACATCACCACCTATCCCATGACCTTTTACTTTTCCTAGAAGTCTCTCATGAGGAACTTTGTCAAACGCCTTCTGAAAATCCAAGTATACTACATCTACCGGTTCACCTTTATCTACATGTTTATTAACTCCTTCAAAAAAGTGAAGCAGATTTGTGAGGCAAGACTTGCCCTGGGTAAAGCCATGCTGACTTTGTTCCATTAAACCATGTCTTTCTATATGTTCTGTGATTTTGATGTTTAGAACCCTTTCCACTATTTTTCCTGGCACTGAAGTCAGGCTAACCGGTCTGTAGTTTCCCGGATCGCCCCTGGAGCCCTTTTTAAATATTGGGGTTACATTTGCTATCCTCCAGTCTTCAGGTACAATGGATGATTTTAATGATAAGTTACAAATTTTTACTAATAGTTCTGAAATTTCATTTTTTAGTTCCTTCAGAACTCTGGGGTGTATACCATCCGGTCCAGGTGATTTACTACTCTTCAGTTTGTCAATCAGGCCTACCACATCTTCTAGGTTCACCATGATTTGATTCAGTCCATCTGAATCATTACCCATGAAAACCTTCTCCATTACGGGTACCTCCCCAACATCCTCTTCAGTAAACAGTGAAGCAAAGAAATCATTTAATCTTTCCGCGATGGCCTTATCTTCTCTAAGTGCCCCTTTAACCCCTCGATCATCTAACGGTCCAACTGACTCCCTCACAGGCTTTCTGCTTCGGATATATTTAAAAACGTTTTTTACTGTGAGTTTTTGCCTCTACAGCCAACTTCTTTTTAAATTCTCTCTTAGCCTGCCTTATCAATGTCTCACATTTAACTTGCCAACATTTATGCTTTATCCTATTTTCTTCTGTTGGATCCTTCTTCCAATTTTTGAATGAAGATCTTTTGGCTAAAATAGCTTCTTTCACCTCCCCTTTTAACCATGCCGGTAATCGTTTTGCCTTCTTTCCACCTTTTTTAATGTGTGGAATACATCTGGACTGTGCTTCTAGAATGGTATTTTTTAACAATGACCATGCCTCTTGGATATTTTTTTACTTTTGTAGCTGCTCCTTTCAGTTTTTTTCTAACCATTTTTCTCATTTTATCAAAGTTTCCCTTTTGAAAGTTTAGCATGAGAGCCTTGGATTTGCACACTGTTCCTCTTCCAGTCATTAAATCAAATTTGATGATATTATGATCACTATTGCCAAGCGGCCCCACCACCGTTACCTCTCTCACCAAGTCCTGTGCTCCACTGAGAATTAGGGCTGGAAGGAAAAAGGAGCTTTGCCATGTTTCCTGATCTCCACCTTTTTGATTTGTTCCATTCCTGGCAGGCTGAATCCGCTGTGCAGGGTGGTCAGGAGACACTACATTTTTCCTAACCGGCATAAGGAGAGGTTGCAATACCCAGTATGGGAAGAGATCCTAATTCAAGTTTTCACGTTGTATTTTGCCATTCTTGGGGAAAGGGAGACTTTTTTTTCTGCCCCTTCCTTTCCCTGAACTGCAGCCTTTGAGTAACTGTCTCCCAGTGTAGGCCTTTCCTCCTGGGAGGCCAGCTTTGTCTTTTGAAGAGTAAGCATCTTGGGAGAAACATCAGAAGACCCCCATTCAGCATTTCTGCACTGGGACCCAGAACAGTGCCAGGCGAAGTCAGGATTCAATGTGGACCTCAGGTACTGTGGGAAGGGAGCGAGTCACTGTTGGGATTTCCCAGCCACCTTTGGGCTTGGAATCTGGATACCCCAATTCCAAACCCAATTCCACAGACTCAGAGTATTCAATCCCTGTCTCATGTAAATCTGGGATGACTGGAAGTATCTGGACACTTTGTTTTGAATCTACTGATTCTATCACATGTAATTACAGTAAACTATAATTTGAACACCCATCCAGTGAGGCCCATCTGGTTTGTCAGTGTACCTTGCCCTTAAGAGCTATGGTAACACACAGGGGAAAACATTACTGTCAGGGCCAAGAAGAATAGCCTTCACCCCCACAGAAAGGACAACGGTGTGGGGGCTCAGGAATGGGGAATGAGAAGTGTGAGAACAGCCCCAGTTATACATTTTTTTAATAGCCTTTCAGGATATGTGCCATCTACCAAGAAAGGGTTACAATTAGAATCCAAAGGTTCCCACCACACAATATATTTTGCTCATACTTTTTCAAATCTTGGAATCGTATCATGTATGAGTCAGTTAATTTTATCCTATTAAAGACTTTAGCTAACTGCAATTGCACGTTCACTTTTGTCAGCAACTCACTCTTCTACCATCATGCTGCTATTTCACATTTAGCCACAGTTATAATATGTAATACCAGGCATCTCACTTTCTCTTTCAGGTCATCAATTGCCATGGTCATCAATAGCAACCTAGGATTCTTGGCCACTCTACAACCCAAAATTTCTCATATTAGGTCTTTCCTTTCTTCCAACACCCATGTTTATGCTCCCTGTTTAATGTAACTTTACTTTACCTTCTATATAGTTGTTAATTGGTTTCACCTAGTTCCATTGTAAACCGGTACGATAAGACTTGGTCTTGAGCATCGGTATATTAAAAGAATTTAAATAAATAATAAATAAATAAAATCATGACCCAAAATCCAGCCACCTTACAGCTGATGATAAACTTGACCTCTCCCCTCACACCTATGCCAACAGAGGTTGGAGACTAAGAGAACATCTTATTTATCTTGAGAAGTCAAATACCATCTATAAAGAATTTTATAATCCATTTTCGACAATACTTGCTGAAACAGAGCTCCTCCCTGTTAACTGAAAGCACAAATCCCATGCTGTTTTCTCCAGTACTAACCTAAATTCCTTTTTCCAAGCCACACTATGACTCAGTTTATAAACAAAATCCCCTACTAGCAGCACATAAATTCTTGAAATTCTTAGCGACCCCCTATCCACTCTATCACAGTATATCTCAAACAGCATCCTTGTCCATTTAAGGGCCTCTGCCACCACCTTAGAACTAGAAAAGCAAATGTTGCTTACCTGTAACAGGTGTTCTCACAGGACAGCAGGATGTTAGTCCTCACATATGGGTGACATCACAGGATGGAGCCCAATCACAGAACACTTCTGTCAAAGTTTCCAGAACTTTGACTGGCCCCTACTGAGCATGTCCAGTAGGGTTCCCCCTTCAGTCTTGTTAAAAAGCTACAGGTAGTGCCGAAAATAAAATAAGAAAACGTTACGAACCCAACACCGCGGGTGGCGGGCGGGTTTCGTGAGGACTAACATCCTGCTGTCCTGTGAGAACACCTGTTACAGGTAAGCAACATTTGCTTACTCACAGGACAAGCAGGATGGTAGTCCTCACATATGGGTGAGTACCAAGCTGAGGATGTCCGAGTATGCACCAAATGTACTCAGGCGTGCAAGGCACTAGGCCTGGAATGAAATTTGGCCGAGGGCATCCTGAACCCCACCGGGCAGGCGGAAGGGTGTGTTGGTACGTCATGTTGTAAATAGGTTGCGCAAGACAGACTGGCTGAAGATGGAATCGTGTCTTCCGGCTTTGTCCAAGCAATAGTGGGCTGTAAAAGTATGGAGAGAACTCTGTGGCAGCCCTGCAAATGTCAGGAAGCGGCACCGATCGTAGGTGTGCTATTGAAGTCGCCATGGCCCTCACAGAGTGTGCTTTAACACGGTCTTGAAGTGGAATGCCCGCTTGCTGATAGCAAAAGGATATGCAGTCTGCCAACCAGGAGGAGAGAGTCTGTTTACCCACAGGCTGCCCCAATTTGATAGGATGGAAAGAGACAAATAATTGAGTGCTTTTCCTGTGGGCAGCTGTACGGTCTAGGTAGAATACTAGAGACCGTTTGCAGTCAAGGGTATGCAGAGCCTGCTCTCCTGGATTGGAATGGGGCCTGGGAAAAAAGGTAGGTATTATGATGGATTGATTGAGATGAAACTCCGAAACTACCTTAGGTAAGAATTTAGGGTGAGTGCGGAGTACCGCCCGGTCCTACAGAAGTTTAGTGTAAGGCGGGTAGGTAACTACAGTCTGTAATTCACTAACTCTGCGAGCTGAAGTGATTGCCAAAAGGAAAATCACTTTCCATGTGAGATATCGAAGGTCACAGGATTGAAGAGGCTCGAAAGGTGGTTTCATGAGCCGACCCAAAACTAGGTTGAGGTCCCATGAAGGGGCCGGAGGACGCAGAGGAGGCTTGAGGGTGAAGGAAGTCCTTCAAAAAACGTGTAACAAGGGGTTGTACTGATATGGGAACGTCCCAGACACCTTTATGGAAGGCAGCTACCACACTGACATGCATCCTGATGGAGGAAGTTTTTAGACCTGACTCTGACAAGTGCCAGAGATAGTCCAGAAACTTCGTGATTGGACAGGTAAAGGGGTCAAGGGACTGAGAAGAGCACCATGATGTAAACCTGGTCCATTTGTAAGAATACGATTTTCTCGTGGAAGGCTTCCGTGAAGCAATCAGGACACGGGAAACTGGTTCAGAAAGGTTAAGTGGCTGAAGGATTACCCTTTCAACATCCATGCCATCAGGGACAAGGCTTGAAGATTGGGGTGGCGGAGGCACCCGTCGTTTTGAGTGATTAGAAGCGGGTCCTTTCCCAAGGGAATGTGCCTGTGAATGGAGAGATCCTGAAGTATTGGAAACCACACTTGGTGCGACCAGTGGGGTGCCATTAGGATTATGGTTTCTTTGTCCTGACGTAACTTCATGAGAATCTTCGAGAGAAGTGGAAGTGGAGGGAATGCATATAGGAGACCAGTTGCCCATGATAGGGAGAACGCGTCTCTTGCTGATAATCCCAGTCCATCCCCAGCCTACACAACCAGATCCTTCTTACCCTTTCCTATTTTGTTATGGATATACTCTCTGCTAGGTATACAACACTTAGCTTAAACATTCCATTTTGTCCCCTCTGCAACCTGTATAGAATCAGTATTGTATATAATTCTACAGTTCATTATATATAGTCCCTGTATATAGTTCACCCAGTTCACCCTGTATATAGTTTTCCCAGTTGCAGTTTATGATGTCTACTTACCCTTACCTGTTCTATGTCAAACGCATTACATGCGTAATTTACTGTTATACTGTAAACCGATATATCATCATTGATGAATGTCGGTATATAAAACCAATAAATAAATAATGTTGGCTGCGAGTGAGAGAGCAGAAGTTGTCTACTTTGCGATTTTGAGGTGACGCAAAGAGGTCTATTTGAGGATAACCCCATTGGTGGAAGATCGAGTTCGCTACTGAGGGGTTGAGAGACCACACGTGCGGTTGAAAGGTGTGACTGAGCTTGTCTGCCAACACATTGTCCACTCCCGGCAAGTAGGTGGCCCTGAGGTACATCGAGTGGGAGAGGGCTTCCGCCCATATCTGTGCAGCTTCCTGACACAGAAGGTAGGAGCCCATCCCTCCCTGTTTGTTGATGTAGATAAGGCCAAGGGGCTCTTAGGGAAGTTAAGGCCATTGCAGAAAGACTAAATTAATTCTTTGCCTCCGTGTTTACTAATGAGGATGTTGGGGAGATACCAGTTCCGGAGATGGTTTTCAGGGGTGATGAGTCAGATGAACTGAACGAAATCACTGTGAACCTGAAAGATGTAGTAGGCCATATTAACAAACTAAAGATTAGCAAATCACCTGGACCAGATGGTATGCATCCTAGGGTTCTGAAGGAACTAAAAAATGAAATTTCTGATCTATTAGTTAAAATTTGTAACCTATCATTAAAATCATCCATTGTACCTGAAGACTGAAGGGTGGCCAATGTAACCCCAATATTTAAAAAAGGCTCCAGGGGCGATCTGGGTAACTATAGACCAGCGAGCCTGACTTCAGGGCCGGGCAAAATAGTGGAAACTATTCTCAAGATCAAAATTGTAGAGCATATAGAAAGACATGATTTAATGGGACACAGTCAACATGGATTTACACAAGGGAAGTCTTGCTTAACAAATCTGCTTCATTTTTTTGAAGGGGTTAATAAACATGTGGATAAAGGTGAACCAGTAGATGTAGTGTATCTGGATTTTCAGAAGGCGTTTGACAAAGTCCCTCATGAGAGGATTCTACGAAAACTAAAAAGTCATGGGATAGGAGGCGATTTCCTTTCGTGGATTACAAACTGGTTAAAAGACAGGAAACAGAGAGTAGGATTAAATGGTCAATTTTCTCAGTGGAAAAGGGTAAACAGTGGAGTGCCTCAGGGATCTGTACTTGGACCGGTGCTTTTCAATCCTACCTAATAAACGAAGCTTGACCGACGTGCCGCAAATGCGCAGTAGAGAGCAGCTCTACCGCGCATGCGAGCACGTCGGTCACAGTGTGCCTCTTAAAAATAAAAATGGCGCTGTAGGAGCGGCGGCCCGAAGACCCGGAGCGGTGGCGGGAGCGGCGGCCCGAAGACCCGGAGCGGTGGCGGGAGCGGCGGCCCGAAGACCCGGAGCGGTGGCGGCGGCCCGAAGACCCGGAGCGGCGGGAGCGGCAGCGGCGGCCCCGGCCCGAAGACCCGGGCAGGAGCGGCGGCAGCGGCGGCCCGGAGCGGCAGGAGTGGCGGCGGCATGCGCGCGAGGGAGGGACAGACTTCCTGGAAGTCTGTCCCTCCCTCGCGCGCATGCCGCCGCCGCTCCGGGTCTTCGGCGGAGATCGACTGAAGGGAGGAGGGAGAGAGGAGTGACTGAGGGGAGGAGGGAGGAGTGACTGAGGGGAGGAGGGAGGAGTGACTCAGGGGAGGAGGGGGGAGTGACTGAGGGGAGGGGGGAGGGGGAGAGTGACTGACTGAGGGGAGGGGGAGGGAGGAGTAACTGAGGGGAGGGGGGGAGGGGGAGAGGAGTAACTGGGGGGAGGGGGGAGTGACTGAGGGGAGTGACTGGGGGAGGGGGAGATAGGAGTGACTGAGGGGAGGAGGGAGGGAGGGGGGGAGAGAGAGGAGTGACTGAGGGGAGAGAGAGGAGTGACTGAGGGGAGAGAGGGGGGGAGGTGGGAGGGAGAATGAGGGGGAAGGAAATGATCCAAAAAAAATGTTAATGTAGCCCGTTTTAACGGGCTTAACGGCTTGTATATATATAAATGATCTGGAAAGGAATACGACGAGTGAGGTTATCAAATTTACGGATGATACAAAATTATTCAGAGTAGTTAAATCACAAGCAGACTGTGATACATTACAGGAGGACCTTGCAAGACTGGAAGATTGGGCATCCAAATGGCAGATGAAATTTAATGTGGACAAGTGCAAGGTGTTGCATATAGGGAAAAATAACCCTTGCTGTAGTTACACGATATTAGGTTCCATATTAGGAGTTACCACCCAGGAAAAAGATCTAGGCATCATAGTGGATAATACTTTAAAATCGTCGGCTCAGTGTGCTGCAGCATTCAAAAAAGCAAATAGAATGTTAAAAATTATGATAGATGATTATGATGGTTAATAGAACGGAAAATGTCATAATGCCTCTGTATTGCTCCATGGTGAGATCGCACCTTGAATACTGAGTACAATTCTGGTCGCCACATCTCAAAAAAGATATAGTTGCGATGGAGAAGGTACAGAGAAGGGCAACCAAAATGATAAAGGGGATGGAGCAGTTCCTCTATGAGGAAAGGCTGAATAGGTTAGGGCTGTTCAGCTTGGAGAAGAGACGGCTGAGGAGGGATATGATAGAGGTCTTTAAGATCATGAGAGGTCTTGAACGAGTAGATGTGACTCGGTTATTTACACTTTCGAATAATAGAAGGACTAGGGGGCATTCCATGAAGTTAGCAAGTAACACATTTAAGACTAATCGGAGAAAATTCTTTTTCACTCAACGCACAATAAAGCTCTGGCGTTTGTTGCCAGACGATGTGGTTAGTGCAGTTATTTATTTTATTTATTTATTTTTATTTATTTAAGGATTTTTTATATACCGCGGCACGTAGAAAACATCACCTCTGTTTACAATCAACAATAATTCAGCAACAAGCTTTACAATCCAAACAATTTAGAATGTAACATACCGGATATAAAATAAAACCAGTAAACAATTAAAATCCAAATAATACAATATGGATGTACTTAACAGGTGAAGGATATATGACAATACAATTATATATAATGTGGGGAATAAATAACAGGAGATGTAAATAACTTAAATAACTTAAGTTAGTGTACACTAACTTAAGTAAATAACTTAAGTTAGTGTAGCTGGGTTCAAAAAAGGTTTGGATAAGTTCTTGGAGGAGTAGTCCATTAATGGCTATTAATCAAGTTTACTTAGGGAATAGCCACTGCTATTAATTGCATCAGTAGCAGGGGATCTTCTTAGTGTTTGGGAAATTGCCAGGTTCTTGTGGCCTGGTTTTGCCCTCTGTTGGAAACAGGATGGTGGGCTTGATGGACCCTTGGTCTGACCCAGCATGGCAATTTCTTATGTTATGTCCACAGGCTGAACTTTCCAAACAATTCACCCTATTTTGTGAACTTGCAAGGCCACCCCTTCTCCTTTTCTGAGAAATCATGGAAGCAGGCCACTATATCATGCGGCAGATTGCTACGCTGTGGGCCAAAAGCCCTATGTGCTCTATCCAAGTTATTGCAAGGCACTTCCTCTGTTTCGTCTGTCCCAAGTAGCTGTGCATAGATGCTGTTGACTATATGGAAGCAGTCTTCATGCTCCGGTGACTCCTGTATCCCTCTGAATCTAAGGTTGGCACAACAGGACCTGTTTTCTAGGTCCTCCAATTTCTCCTCTAATTCCAATGTGGTTCTTTTAAACTGGCCTCCTCCTCCTGAAAAACATTTTTATTTGCATTCTGATTTTCTATACAGGCCTCAGATTCTTCCAGCCTCCTGCCCAGCTTGTCAACATCTTCCCACAACTCAGCAACCATAGCTGAACATTCAGCTTTAATACCGGCCATACCGTGATGTACCTCCACGAACTATAATTTAAATTCTGCCGGGGATGGAACGCAATTGTCCCCGCCTCTATTCACAGTCCTGCCTCTAATACGACCCACCTCAGATGCCATGCTGTTGCAGTCATCTCCAGTCTCCAGATCAGTCACTCGTAATACCTCATGGTTTGTGGAAGAAAACTGCTTTAAATCAGCTTGCTTTTTCTTCTAAGTCATTGCTGACCTTTTTGCCTCTCTCCCCATTCATTCAGTGCTTACTGCAGAGGTTTTCGATGCTCCGATTGCACTAGATAGCTATTTTGGGGGCTAGAGCACTCATTCTAAGCTGCCATCTCCCCATGTGATGTCACTTCCTCCCTGAACCAGTTCTTTTCAACCTTTTCGTAAGTGACATCACAAGATTGTTGGGAAAGGTTTGTCTTTTCACAAATGATACCAAAATCTGCAATGGGTAGATAACCAGGAAGGCATAGAAAAAATGAAGACGAACCTAGTAAAGCTCAAGGAATGGTCTAGAGTCTAGCATCTAAGATTTAATGCTAAAAATGCAGAGTCATGTATTTGAGCTGCAAAAATTCAAAGGAGCGGTATAGTAAAGGGATGAAATTCTTCTAAATACAAAACAAGAGCAGGATCTGCGTGTGATCATATCATATGATCTTAAGGTGTTCAAATAGGTGGAAAAGGCAACAGCAAAACCCAGAAGCATGTTTTGCTGCACACAGAGTAGAATGGTCAGCATAAAAAAATAGGAGGTGACATTAACCCTGTATAAGTCCCTGGTGAGACCTCATTTGGAATACTGTGTGCAGTTCTGGAGACCACACCTTCAAAAGGATACAATATATACTGGTTGAAATCAGTCTAGGGGTGGCTACTAAAATGGTCAGTGGTATTTGTTTTAAAACATATGGAGAGAGACTTAAAGATCTAAATATGTTTATCCTAAAGAAAGGTGGGATAGGACAGATTATGATATACATTTTTCCATGTAGAGATGGGCCTCTTTCAACAGCTAGGAGGCTCTAGAATGAGAGATCATGTGATGAGGGTGAAAGGATGAAACTCTTGAGTAATCTAAGGAAATATTTCTTTACAGAAAAGGTAGTGGATGCTTGAAAACTTCCACATAGAGGTGGTGAAGACAAGAACAGCATCTGCATTCAAAAAAGCATGGGATAAACAGAGGATCTCTGAGGGAATGTTAGGGATTGTAAGGATAGGCAGTCTAGATTGGCCATATGGTCTTTTTCTGCCATCATATTTTCATGTTTTATATATGAGAGAAAAATGCATATGTAGGGAGACACAAATGTTCAAATGACTGACAAGTTGTGCAATTCCTGAATTCAGACTGGTACATATTAATACAACTATGCATTTAAGAAGGGTAGAAATGATTGTAGAGCATGCGCAAATTTGTTGCTTTCCTAAACACTGCTTTTTGAATATACATATATTATGTATACGCACACACACCTTATCTGTAACCCTGTACAGAACTTACAACACACAAACCCATATTATATCAATATTTAAATAGAATATAATTTAGGAGAGGGAATAAAAAATGTACTCTAAAAATATTTCAGATTCATCACTTTTTAGATTTGCAATATTTAATGAAACATAGAACAAAGCAATACTATAAATAGCAACAGAAGAAAAATAATTATATAACATTTTATATTTGAATTTTGTAATTGTATAAGCTCTGCGAAAGCCTTAATAATTTGTCCTGAGTGGTTAAATGCTGCAGCTCTGCTGTCTTACAAGATGAGTTCCTGCAGCTCTTTGTCAGTCAGCTCATTCACTTCCATGATCTTCTCCAGTTGTTCCTTGTACTGGCTTTGGTTTTGCAGGAAGTGAGGAATCCTTATGTTCTCCGTTATTGCAAATTTCTTCAGGCGATCCACATCCTCATAGGAAACCTGTAAGTGGAATCAGGATAAAATGCAGGCTGCAACTATGTGTACCATGTCAAACCACCATCCCACACCACCTACCTCACAAAAAAAAAACCCCCAAAACTTAAATCCTTTTCTCATAGATTGCTGAAAAAATTCAATACATTCATGATGTGGCAGATCTCATGTGGATCAATAGGCCGATTGAGCCTAGAGTCTTCCGATAAATGAAAGACTGAGAGGAGAGGATGAAGGAAAGCACTGAGAGGAGAGGATCACCTTGCTGGTGGCTGAAAGGAATCAGTAAGTTTTTGCTTGGGACATTGTCTTTTTTTAAAAGTATTGGGGCAAAGTTAACTATTTGGGAATATTTAGTGTGTTTGTGTGTTTGTGCTTTTAATAGTCAGTAAGGCAGTGATTAAACAAGTTAGACTATTTTTAAATAGTCAATAAGGCAGCTAGTAAGTAGGTAGTGTGTTTATTTTTAAAAGTCTGTAAGGCAGCTAGTAAGCAGAACTGAGTGTTTGTATTAAAACAACAAAACAAAACACAACCCCCCTCCCCCACCCCCCCAAAAAAAAAAAAGTAGCCAGAAGCTAGAAATAAGCTAGGAGCAGTGTATACCTAAGTAAAAAGGTTGAAAAGTTCAGCTCAGTTACTCACCTTGGAAAGGTGTTGAGGTAGTGTGATTCAGTTTGAACAGGTACCAACATTTGTTAATCAAGAGAGCAGTGAGTCACTCTGGCTGACTAACTGAAGTTAGACTATTTGTGATTCGATTATTAGGAATGTAGACAGCTGGGTGGCTGGTGGGCGTGAGGATCGCCTGGTAACATGCCTACCTGGTGCGAAGGTGGCAGACCTCACGCGTCACCTAGATAGAATTTTAGACGGTGCTGGGGAGGAGCCGGCTGTTGTGGTACATGTGGGCATCAACAACATAGGAAAATGTGGGAGGGAGGTTCTGGAAGCCAAATTTAGGCTCTTAGGTAGAAAGCTTAAATCCAGAACCTTTCTGAAATGCTCCCTGTTCCACGCGCAGGTCACCAGAGGCAGACAGAGCTCCGGAGTCTCAATGCGTGGATGAGACGATGGTGCAAGGAAGAGGGATTCAGTTTTGTTAGGAACTGGGGAAACTTTTGGGGAAGGGGGAGTCTCTTCCGAAGGGATGGGCTCCACCTTAACCAGGGTGGAACCAGACTGCTGGCGCTAACTTTTAAAAAGGAGATAGTTTAAAAGCTGCTCTAAGGGGAAAGCCAACAGTCGCTTAGCAGTGCATGGTTCAGAGAGAGGTATCTTCAAAGGATACTAATGATACATTAGAATTAGGGCATCCCGACAGTGAGGTTCCAATAATAAGAAAAGTAGTCCAAGTGCCTGTAACTAAAAACTCACCTGAGCTAAAAAATTCTAACTTATCCCTATCAATTAAAAAGCAGAATGTACATACAAACAAAAAACAAACTTTGAAATGTTTGTATGCTAATGCCAGAAGTCTAAGAAGTAAGATGGGAGAATTAGAAGGTATAGCAGTGAATGATGACATAGACTTAATTGGCATCTCAGAGACATGGTAGAAGGAGGATAACCAATGGGACAGTGCTATACCAGGGTACAAATTATATCGGCATTCTAGGAGAGGCACATGATTGGTTCAAATCGTTCCTTGAGGATAGGTTCTATTTATTTTATTTATTTATTTCTTTTATATACCGACATTCGATCGAGATATCACATTGGTTTCCAGATAACTAAAGGAATAGGGTGATAACAGCCCTATTTTACATTATAACATGGTATTAAATAGAAATAAGAATATTTTACATTATAACATGGTAATAAATATAACAAGAATATTTTACATTATAACATGGTAATAAATATAACAAGTTGTAACAGAACTAACAGGAGTACATGGAACATTAGACTATAGTATATAACATATGTACATAAATGGCTTGTTGTCTATAAGGTCAGAATTAATAACAAAGAATCTCTCCCAATCAAATCAAACCGGGGAGTCCCACAAGGTTCATCCCTCTCCCCTACGCTCTTCAACATTTATCTACTACCTCTCTGCCATCTACTCTCCAACCTCAAACTAACATACTACATTTCCTGTCGTGTAGCCAGATGGACTCAGAACAAATGGGTATAGTGTGCTCGTGCTAGCAGTTGGAGACAGATTTGACGTCAGCACGGGTACATATACCCCCACAGGAAGTGAAGCTCTTCAGTAATTTCCATCTCCAAAGCAGTTTGGAGAGCCTGCACGCTCGCTGAGCTTGTTTCCAATCTACTTCTACTAACATCTTTACTGGAACATCGAGCCCCGCGCTCCTGCGGTGATACCACTGGTCCCTCCCCCAGTTGAGCTTCCCGGGGTGAGTTCCGTGCTCCCTCGGTGTTTAGGCCTCGGTCTGGTGGCCGAATCGCGGCAGGGCCAAGCCTGCGGGCTAAGAGGCGCCTCGGTCCCAGCGTGGACCTGGGAGGCAGCGGGTGCATTCCTCAAGCGCGGTGGTGACGGTACTTCCCCTCTCCCCCGCAGCCGGAGACCGCCCGGGTTCTAGCCGGGAAGCGCCGAGGATCAGGTAAGGCGCACAACTTTTACTTTTGGTCTCCGAAGTCTAGGATCGGCGCCGTTGCCTGTATGCGGCACGCCGCAGTGGTCGCCATTTTGTTGGCCCGGTTCAGGTATCGGGCGCCCATGATAGGCGCCTGTATTGAGCGCATATTGCTGACCGCGTATTCTGTTTAGCGTATCTTGCTGACTGCATATTATTGAGCGCATATTCTGTTTAGCGTATATAGCTGCCGCTTAGTATTGAGCGCATATTGTATTAAGCGTATATAGCTGCCGCTTTGTATTGAGCGCATATTACTTTAGCGCAATGGACCAATCGAATGCCCCGGTGTCCCAGGCGGCGGCGCCTCCTGATTACGGCCTCTGCTCAGCATGCCAGCTCAGAGCCACGCACAGTGAGGAGCCAGACTCCCTTTGTGCCCAATGTGAGGAGGCAGTGGGAGCCTTGGGCCAGGACCAGTCTCAACCAAGGTTTGTGGATAGTTCTCCAGGGGCCACCCCGGATCTCGCAGGCAGTTTCGAACAGCCGGGAATCCCGGGGGATCTGGTACCTAGGCGACTTGAGACCACCTCCATTTCATGGGTGGATCTCTTTAAGGGGATCCATGCCTTTGTACAGATGCAATCCGCTTCCCGTTCAGGCCCTGCTGTTACAGGGGCTGCTGCTTCTGCTGCTGCTCCAGTGGACCCTGCCCCTGGACCTTCGCGCCCTTATCGGGCACCGCCTCCGGGCAGTCCGGTTCAGGCGGACCCTGATGTCTCAGAGACCGACTCAGAACCCTCCGAGGAGGGGGAACTTCCCTCAGGGATGGAGCCATATCGAACCATGAGGTGGTTCTTTCCCAAGGAAGATCTCTCCGACCTAATATCTCAGTGCCTGGCGGAGTTGGATATTTCGGGGCCCAGCTCTGCGGTGCAACCTGCACAGAACCCTCTGCTGGAAGGTCTTCGTCCTTCAGCCCGCCATTTTCCCTTCTTGCAAGCTGCACAGCAATTGATAGATCTGGAATGGGCTGCACCGGTGGCCTCATTCAAAGGGGGGCGGGGCCTGATAGGCATGTACCCCCTGGATCCGGCTATCAAGGAGATGCTGGCGTGCCCTCAGGTGGACGCCTTAGTTAGCGCTGTGGTCAAGCGCACTACCATCCCAGTTGAAGAGGGGGCGGCCCTCAGGGAGGCTCATGACAGGCGACTGGATGCCATCCTGAAACAGATATTTGAGGTGGCAGCTCTGTCTTTGCGAATCGCAACTTGCTGCACAGTGGTGACGCGCTCCTGTTTGTCACAGGTTAAGAACAATGCTCCGGCAGCGGATATGGAGTCCTCTCTCTCGTTCCTCACGGATGCCGCAAACGACCTAGTCCGTACAACAGCTAAGGGGATCTCATCTTCTGTGGCTGCCAGGAGGCAGCTCTGGATACGGAATTGGTCTACTGATTCGGCCCAAGCAGCAGAAGAGAGGAGCCGGCTCGGGCTCAGGTCCCGGCCGCACCTCCCAATGAGATTCAGCCGATCCATCTGGGGGACGGGGCCATAGGGGGCAGGTTAACCCTCCTCTACCCCAGATGGGTCGAGATTACGTCGGACCAGTGGGTCCTCGCCATCATCCGAGAGGGATATTTTCTGGACTTCCATCATCTCCCTCCGGACAGGTTTGTGGAATCCTGGTGTCCGATCCACAAGAAGGCAGCATTGGAAGCTACCCTGGCGAGGCTCCTGTCCCTGAAAGCCATAGTCCCGGTACCTGCACGGGAAATGAATTCTGGGCATTATTCCATTTATTTCATGGTACCCAAGAAAGGGGGCACCTTTCGGCTCGTCCTGGACCTCAAGTCCGTCAACCAATACTTAAGGGTCCCGATGTTTCGCATGGAAACTCTGCGCTCAGTCAAGAACGCAGTACAGCCAGGAGAATTCCTCACGGCCTTAGATCTATCAGAAGCCTACTTGCATATCCCGATTCATCAGGATCATCAGCGCTACCTACGCTTCAAGGTGCTGGGACGCCACTTCCAGTTTCAGGCTTTGCCCTTTGGGCTGGCCACATCGCCACGGACCTTCACCAAGGTGATTGTAGTAGTAGCAGCGGCGCTCAGACGGGAAGGAATCCTTGTCCATCCCTACCTAGACGATTGGCTGATCAGGGCGAAATCACGAGAGGAGAGCCATCGGGCAACCAACAGAGTGATCGCCCTTCTGGAAAGCTTGGGATGGGTCGTCAACCTCAGCAAGAGTTGCCTACAGCCTTCCCAATCTTTGGAATATCTGGGAGTCCAGTTCGACACCCAGGCAGACACAGTCAGTCTCACTACCAAGAGAAGAGTAATACTTCAGACGCGTCTTCGGTCCTTGATGGGTGCCAGTCGACCCACAGCTTGGGATTACCTGCAGGTTCTCGGGCTCATGGCATCCACCCTGGAAGTGGTACCCTGGGCGAGGGCCCAGATGAGACCTCTACAACACTCCCTGCTCTCTCGATGGAGCCCCCGCTTCCGACATTACTCTATGCATCTGCCTCTACCAGCCAGAGTGCGGACTCAGCTACAGTGGTGGTTGCAGTCCAACCACACGAGCAGGGGGTCCAAGATGTCCTCCCCCACGTGGACTCTGCTCACCACAGATGCCAGCCTGAGCGGATGGGGAGCACACTGTGAAGAACTCACAGCCCAGGGGCGGTGGAACAGAGAAGAGTCGGGGTGGAACATCAACCGACTAGAGGCACGGGCAGTCCGGTTAGCCTGCCTGAAATTTGTTCACAGACTGAGGGACAGAGCTGTCAGAGTGATGTCAGACAACGCCACCACGGTGGCATACATCAACCGACAGGGCGGAACCAGAAGCCAACAGGTGTCCCTCGAGATAGCCCTGCTGATGGCTTGGGCAGAGGCGAATCTTCAGGACATCTCCGCCATACACATTGCCGGAAGGGACAACACCACGGCAGACTTCCTCAGCAGAGAAAGCCTGAATCCGGGAGAGTGGCAGCTGTCCCCCAGAGCCTTCCAAATGATTGTGGATCACTGGGGGATTCCGGACATGGACCTACTAGCGGACAGGTCCAATGCTCAAGTACCCAGATACTTCAGCCGCAAGCGAGATCCGTTCTCTCAAGGGATCGACGCCCTGGTGCAGCCATGGCCTCCAGGGGCCCTGCTATACACTTTTCCTCCGTGGCCCCTGCTGGGCACACTTATCCACAAGATTCAGATGTACCGGGGCCTAGTTCTTCTAGTGGCACCAGACTGGCCAAGAAGACCCTGGTACGCGGACATGAGAAGACTGCTGGCAGGGGAGCCCCTTCCCCTGCCCCCGCTCAGGGACCTGCTACAGCAAGGTCCCATCCTTCACGAGGATCCAGCTCAATTCTCTCTTACGGTCTGGCCATTGAGAGGGCTAGACTGAAGAAGAGAGGTTACTCGGAGCCGGTGATAGACACACTCTTCCGAGCCTGCAAGTTCTCCACCTCCCTCACCTACGTCAGGATTTGGAGAGTGTTTGAGGCCTGGTGCGACGCCCATGGCACCAATCCCCATGCGACTACCATCCCTATGGTGCTGGATTTCCTGCAGGATGGGCTTCAGAAGGGTCTCTCCCTCAGCTCCATCAAGGTTCAGGTGGCTGCGCTGCCTTGCTATGGTCCCAGGAGGGATGGCAAGACCATTGCCAAGCATCCAGATGTTTCTCGCTTCCTGAAAGGAGTCAAGCACGTTCGTCCGCCACTGAAGTGGCCAGTGCCTTGGTGGAACCTCAATTTAGTTTTGGATTTCCTCGCGGGCCTGTCTCTACGGTCTCTCACTTTGAAGATGGTGTTCTTGCTGGCTGTATGTTCAGCACGCCGCATCTCGGAGCTACAAGCACTGTCTTGCCGGGATCCTTTTCTCAGACTCACTCCTGAGGCTATCCATCTTCGCACAGTTCCATCCTTCTTGCCTAAGGTAGTCTCACGATTTCACCTCATCCAGACCATATCCTTGCCAACTACGGCAGGCCTGAAGAAATCAGAAGAAGGGCGTTTGCTACGCCATCTCGACATTGGCAGGTTGCTGCCAAGATATCTGGAAATGACAGAAACAGTTTGAAAGACTGACCATCTGTTCGTCCTTCACAGCGGGGAGAAACAAGGAGAAAGCGGCCTCTCGGCCCACCATCGCCCGCTGGATTAATGAAGTCATCAGAGCGGCCTACGTGGAGGCCGGGAAGTCACCGCCTCTACAAGTCAAGGCTCATTCTACCAGAGCCCAAGTAGCATCTTGGGCGGAATCTAGGATGCTATCGCCTGCAGAAATATGTAAAGCGGCGACGTGGTCCTCCCTCCACACCTTCTCCAGGTTCTACCGTCTGGATGTCCAGGCCAGGGAGGACACAGCATTCGCAAGGGCAGTTTTACACGGTCCTCAGGCAGCCTCCCGCCCAGTCCGGGAGTAAAGCTTTTGTACATCCCATTTGTTCTGAGTCCATCTGGCTACACGACAGGAAATGTTGAGATTACTTACCTGATAATCTCGTTTTCCTTAGTGTAGACAGATGGACTCAGCATCCCACCCAGCTGCCTGTCTACATTGCTTTCACCGATTCAAGGTAAGCCTTATCACTTCTTCCATGAGTGCGTCCACTCTACCAGGTGTCCACGCCTTCCGGTTGGGAATGCTGGCGGTCTCCAGCTACTATCAATCGGTCAGGGGAATCCTGTTTTCACTATTTCATTGAGCGTCAGTACACATATATCCATAACAGCTTTTGCAAGGAAGATTACTGAAAAGCTTCACTTCCTGTGGGGGTATATGTACCCGTGCTGACGTCAGATCCGTCTCCAACTGCTAGCACGAGCACACTATACCCATTTGTTCTGAGTCCATCTGTCTACACTAAGGAAAACGAGATTATCAGGTAAGTAATCTCAACATTTTCGCTGATGACGTTCAAATTCTTCTTCCAATCACTGAATCCCTGCAAAAAACCTGGGCACACTGGAATTGCTGTTTACAATCCTGCTTACCAGCCTGAACCTCATCCTTAACTCAAATAAGACCGAAATCCTCATCATCTCTCCAGATGAAAAACACAATCTCCTCAATTCACAAGGCGCATCCCAATTCGCAAATACATTCATCAATCACACCTCCTCCGTCAGAGATCTTGGGGTTTGGCTCGACAACCTATTCAACTTAAAATCGTTCGTCCACAACACAACCAAGGAATGTTTCTTCAAACTACAAGTCCTCAAAAACCTGAAACCCCTTCTACATTTCAGTGACTTCCGGCTAGTAGTCCAGTCTATCATCCTTACAAAGTTAGACTACTGCAGTTCTCTTCTCCTAGGCCTCCCTGCAATAACCACCAAACCTTTACAGATGGTCCAGAATGCTGCGGCTAGGTTACTCACCAATTCAAACAAAAGAGCGCACATCACACCCATACTCCACGGTCTTCACTGGCTTCCCATAAAATACAGGATCACCTTCAAAACACTAATGATGATTCACAAGGACATCCACGGCATCGCCCACCTCAAACTAAGCTCTCAACTCCGCACTCAAACATCAGACAGACCAATCAGAACACAGCCGGGCCCAACCTTTGGAACTCGCTACCACCTGAGCTCCGCCAAGAACCCTCTCTCCAAATTTTTAAGAAACACCTCAAAACATGGCTCTTCAGACAAGCCTTCCCAGAATCTCAGCATTACTCGGACACTGGTCAAAAGACTTAACAGACAACCAGGGAACCTCCGGACTTAAGACATATCAGGACTATAAAGAGATACTTGATCATCCATTACTTCCTTAACATAGTCCTCCAATCATGACTCAATGCCTCACTTCCTTCCCCCTTCCCTCCTTCCTCCAGCCAAATTCTCATTGCTACCCCATGCCTTAAAGCCCCCGCCACGCCCTACCTACGATGCAGTCCCATAATGATACTCCATTAAACGTATTATTGTATGTTACAGCCACAGCCGCCCCAGTTGCTGCGGCTCTATATATTATGTTATTATGTGGCTTTATTTATTATGTTATTCACTGACAAATTATTTTACTGTTGCTTGTTATTATTGACTTGTTCTATGTTCATTGCCCAAATGTTCTATGTAACGCTATAGTCGCGACTGTTCTGTTCTATGGAAACCGATATGATTTGATATTTTGTTCAAGAATGTCGGTATAGAAAAATTCTAAATAAATAAATAAATAATGTATCATCGGGTCACGCTAGAGAGATAACGTTCCTGGATGGAATAAATGATAGCTTTATGGAACAATTGGTTCAGGAACCGACGAGAGAGGGAGCAATTTTAGATCTAATTCTCAGTGGAGCACAGGACTTGGTGAGAGAGGTAACGGTGGTGGGGCCGCTTGGCAATAGTGATCATAATATGAGCAAATTTGAATTAATGACTGGAAGAGGAACAGTATGCAAATCCACAGCTCTCATACTAAACTTTCAAAAGGGAAACTTTGATAAAATGAGAAAAATTGTTAGAAAAAAACTGAAAGGAGCAGCTACAAAAGTAAAAAAAAAATGTGCAAGAGGCGTGGTCATTGTTAAAAAAATACCATTCTAGAAGCACAGTCCAGATGTATTCCACACATTAAAAAAGTTGGAAAGGCGGCAAAATGATTACCGGCATGGTTAAAAGGGGAGGTGAAAGAAGCTATTTTAGCCAAAAGATCTTCATTCAAAAATTGGAAGAAGGATCCAACAGAAGAAAATAGGATAATACATACACGTTGGCAAGTTAAATGTAAGACATTGATAAGACAGGCTAAGAGAAAATTTGAAAAGAAGTTGGCCGTAGAGGCAAAAACTCACAGTAAAATCTTTTTAAAATATATCCGAAGCAGAAAGCCTGTGAGGGAGTCAGTTGGACCGTTAGATGATCAAGGGGTTAAAGGGGCACTTAGAGAAGATAAGGCCATCATGGAAAGATTAAATGATTTCTTTGCTTTGGTGTTTACTGAAGAGGATGTTAGGGAGGTTGTAGGATTTGTGGACCCTTGGGCCGATCGGAGCCGTAGGAAGAGCTGCTGTAGGTGGTAGAAGCAGCGACCCCGACCGGGAGGCGGCAGGGACAGGTTGATGGCAGGTCGTAGACGGGACTCTGGAGGCCCTATGCGACCAAGGGCCCCGGCGAGGATGGAGGTGATAGTAGCGCTGGCTCGGTGAAGAGGAAACCTTCGCCCTGGAAGCCGATCCTCCCCCGAGAGGAGCTCGTAGGAGTTCAGCCGCTGGGACTTAGGAGATTCACCCTGGAAGCCGGAGTCCCCCCAGGAGGAGCCCGTAGGAACCCGGCCGCTGGGACTTAGGAGGGCCCGCAGGGGCCTGGTCAGCGGTAGTCCAAGGTCGAAAGCCGAAGGGTTGTTGCTCGCCGTACCAGAGTCAGGAACCAGTGGATCGCCGTCAGCTAGTCCGAGGTCAGAAGCCAGAGGGTCAACGAAAGCCGGTCCGAGGTCAGAAGCCAGGAGGTCAACGTAAGCCGGTCCGAGGTCAGAAGCCAGGAGGTCAACGTAAGCCGGTCCGAGGTCAGAAGCCAGAAGATACCAATGCCAGTCCGGGGTCAGAAGCCAAGTAGAGACGTCAGCCGATCCGAGTCAGGAGCCAAGGAAGAACACCAAGCAGAACGCAGCAACTGAAGACAGGAACAACCCTGGGAACCTCGTTGCAAGGCCCTGAGGAGAGGGACTGCAGGGCTTAAGTAGCCCTGCAGCGTCTGACGTCACCGGGAGGATGCAGGCAGATTTCCCGCGCCTGGCCCTTTAAGAATCGGGCCGAGACGCGCGCGTGCCCCTAGGGGGCGGAGCTAGCCGCGGCGAGACGCCGGCTGCTCCGGCGATGCAGGAGCCGCGTGGTGGGAGCAGGGGCAGGCCCGAGCGCTGCGTGGAGGCGCGGAGAGAGCCGTGGTGGGAGCCCCCGGAGACCCGAGGAAGCCCGAGAAGCCCCGGAAGTCCGCGGAGGTAGGAGGAGCGGCCGGGACCGACCCGGAGCCGCAACAGAGGTACCTGTACGGGAGAAGGTTTTCATGGGAAATGATTCAGATGGACTGAACCAAATCACAGTGAACCTGGAAGATGTGGTAGGCCTGATTGATAAACTGAAGAGCAGTAAATCACCTGGACCGGATGGTATACACCCCAGAGTTCTGAAGGAACTAAAAAATGAAATTTCAGACCTATTAGTAAAAATTTGTAACCTATCATTAAAATCATGCATTGTACCTGAAGACTGGAGGATAGCTAATGTAACCCCAATATTTAAAAAGTGCTCCAGGGGCGATCCAGGAAACTACAGACCAGTTAGCCTGACTTCAGTGCCAGGAAATATAGTGGAAAGTGTTCTAAATATCAAAATCACAGAACATATAGAAAGACATGATTTAATGGAACAAAGTCAGCATGGCTTTACCCAAGGCAAGTCTTGTTCACAAATCTGCTTCACTTTTTTGAAGGAGTTAATAAACATGTGGATAAAGGTAAACCAGTAGATGTAGTGTACTTGGATTTTCAGAAGGCGTTTGACAAAGTTCCTCATGAGAGGCTTCTAGGAAAAGTAAAAAGTCATGGGAAAGGTGGTGATGTCCTTTCGTGGATTGCAAACTGGCTAAAAGACAGGAAACAGAGAGTAGGATTAAATGGGCAATTTTCTCAGTGGAAGGGAGTGGACAGTGGAGTACCTCAGGGATCTGTATTGGGACCCTTACTTTTCAATATATTTATAAATGATCTGGAAAGAAATACGATGAGTGAGATAATCAAATTTGCAGATGATACAAAATTGTTCAGAGTAGTTAAATCACAAGCAGATTGTGATAAATGGCAGGAAGACCTTGTGAGACTGGAAAACTGGGCATCAAAATGGCAGATGAGATTTAATGTGGATAAGTGCAAAGTGATGCATATAGGGAAAAATAACCCATGCTATAGTTACACAATGTTAGGTTCCATATTAGGTGCTACAACCCAAGAAAGAGATCTAGGCGTCATAGTGGATAACACATTGAAATCGTCGGTTCAGTGTGCTGCGGCAGTCAAAAAAGAAAATAGAATGTTGGGAATTATTAGAAAGGGAATGGTGAATAAAACGGAAAATGTCATAATGCCTCTGAATTGCTCAATGGTGAGACCGCACTTTGAATACTGTGTACAATTCTAGTCGCCACATCTCAAAAAAGATATAATTGCGATGGAGAAGGTACAGAGAGAGGCTACCAAAATGATAAGGGGAATGGAACAGCTCCCCTATGAGGAAAGACTAAAGAGGTTAGGACTTTTCAGCTTGGAGAAGAGATATCTGAGGGGGGATACGATAGAGGTGTTTAAAATCATGAGAGGTCTAGAACGGGTAGATGTGAATTGGTTATTTACTCTTTTGGATAATAGAAAGACTAGGGGGCACTCCATGAAGTTAGCATGTGGCACATTTAAAACTAATCGGAGAAAGTTCTTTTTTACTCAACTCACAATTAAACTCTGGAATTTGTTACCAGAGGATGTAGTTAGTGCAGTTAGTATAGCTGTGGATAAGTTGTGGATAAGCAGTTAGTATAGCTGTGGATAAGTTCTTGGAGGAGAGGTCCATTGCCTGCTATTAAGTTGACTTAGAAAATGGCCACTGCTATTACTAGCAACAGTAACATGAAATCGACTTAGTTTTTGGGTACTTGCTAGGTTCTTATGGCCTGGATTGGCCACTGTTGGAAACAGGATGCTGGGCTTGATGGACCCTTGGTCTGACCCAGTATGGCATGTTCTTATGTTGGACTTTCAACAATCTACAAAAATCAGTGTAAGAAAACAACCTCCACCCTGATTAGATCAGTGACTTGGAGGGGATTTTCCCCACATATTTTTCACCATAATTAAAATCTATCATGGACTACAATCCAAAACCAAAAACACCTCCTCTCCCCAAAATACCTTGATGCAAGCTCTGATTGAAAATCAACCTATTTTCAGAAATATTCACTTTTCAGGAAACCTAGGAGAAGATGTGGAATGTACGTCATAGATCAGTTGCACCAACCTTTCCAAGAACTGTCAGTAGCTGAAAGTTGATAGTTTCTCTGTGCCTCAGGATTTGAAGGATGCCATCCAAGTAAACCTGATCTTTACCGAAACAACCTAAAAGGAAACAGAAGTCAAAATATTTGGCTGATGGGTTAATAAAAATAAAGGAAAATTGGTTCTTACCTGCTAATTTTCGTTCCTGGAATACCACAGATCAGTCCAGACTCCTGCGTTTTGCCTCTCTGCCAGCAGATGGAGATAGAAAAGTTTCACCTGCAGATGGAGATAGAAAAGTGCCACCTTCAGTCCCTCAGTATTGACCTGTACAAAAGCCACGATAACTATGGAACTAACAATAACAAATCGTGAATCCAAACTCCCACAACGAGCAGGAGGAATGTGAAGTTGCCAACAACATGCAAAACTTGTTCCCAGAAACCAAAGTAGAACATTGAATCCATCAACAACTCTGCAATGTATACAAACTATCAGTACAAGTGGTAGTAGACTTTCCCCCTTCAATGGGTGGGTCTCTGGACTGATTTGTGGTATTACAGTAATGAAAATTAGCAGGTAAGAAACAATTTTCCTTTCCTGTTCATACCTCAGATCAGTCCAGACTCCTGGGCTGTACCTGAGCTCCCCTAAGAAACAAAGCGGTAGATGGTCAAATAAAGCCAGGAGGCAAACAAAGTACTGTAAGATTATTCTCCTTAGATGTAGGGATTCCTTTATTAGAAAAACAGTTCAAATCAAACAACTTAAAATTTTCCCGTCGATAGCAAGGCTGAATTAGCCTTGCTGTTGATGGGACTGTCTATCAGGGCCCAGGAGGCGAAGCTTTGCTCTGCGGCTGCACGTGTGTTCCCACGCAGGAAGACAGATTCTCCTCAGTCTGTCTTTTCCGCGCGCGGGATCGCACGTGGAGCTCTTAGTCTCCTCAGACAGAAAAAAAAAAAACAGAACTGAGAACATTAGAGGGAACATGCCACGACCATCAGGGTTTAAACCCTGTTCATGTGGCAAAATAATGTCCATGACAGACGGACATTCGCTGTGCTATGTGTGTCTGGGCCCAGACCACAAGCAGGAGGAGTGTTCCCATTGCGGCAGATTGTCGCCGAGAGCCCAACGTCAAAGAAAAGAGAAAATGGATAGACTCCGGGGGGCCAGCGGATCATATGCCCCTCCATCTGAGGCGCATTCATCGCTGGGACCGGCCCCCAGGCAGGCTGCACTAAACAAACGGGCAGCCTCGTTAGGCCCATCGGGGGCAGGCCCAAGCACAAGGAAAAGCGCCATCGATGGGAATGTCCCACGTCTCCACCATCAGCGCAGGCAGGTAGGAATCACTCAGATCGATTGGATCAAAGGCCACCATCAGAACCAGCGCAAAAAACGTTGAGTTCAGCACCGCCAAAGCAACCGGTGCAGGCATTTCACGCTGACACAACCAGCGTCAAAGCATGCGCATCGGACGTCGACGCAATCAGCGTCGAAGCAACCTCAGCCGACGTACTCAATGCAGGCGCAGCAAGTGTTGAACTCGATGCATACGACGCATAAACACTCAAAATCAACGCACAAACCATCTCATGGGATGCAGGCCCCTGTAGAACGAGTACACCCACAAAGACCTCAACTACAAGAGGAACAGGTAGCGGAACCGCCACAACCACATAGTAGGCCTTCCTCTACACCATCTTCAGTACACTCCCATAAAGATATCAATGAACCCCACAAAAGAAAATCCAAATACCACCACACTACTGACCGAAGCCAGTCAGCTAGCTCACAAGGATTTTCTACTCCTCTATATCCGACTCAATCGGATATGGGTACCAAAAGAAGATGAAAATCCCTGACTATATCAAGAAGAGGGATGGAGTGATGAAGCATTACTATCTTCATCATCATCATCTTCGTCCATTCAGGTGTATTCGGACTTGTTCTCAGTATCCCACAGGTGTAACAAATCTTTACATCTCCAAGAACCATTACACGGGAAAAAAAAGGCAGTCAGGTGGACCTTTCTCCACATACCCCTACCCCACTTGGAATGCCTGACTTCACACAACAGGCAATAGCTCAGATCTCTTCTGCTCTCACAGGTTTATTTGCCTCCATACAGTCAAATTACTACAGCTTGGTACCATCCAATCTAGAACCAACGAATACACCACCAAGCAGAATTACATCTCCAATAGTGCTGCAATTTCCATCCATATCTCCACCAAGAGATTCTCCTCCAACTTCACATCCGCAACACCAGGAGCCCACGGACACAGTTCCACATTCCTCTTCACCACCTACCTCTCCCAATACCTCCACGGGATATCCATCTGACCTCCCCACAGGAACCACAAGAATCATACTCTCCCCCGCAGGACCTTTCAACCCAAAATTTCTCGATAAAGTGGGAACAACCTTGCATCTGGAGACACAGAAAGTTCCAGACCCTAGAACAGAAACTATAGGGATCTTAAAAATCTTTGATCTTCCCTCCGAACCCACTACATTGTCATCCCATCAAGTTTTGGATTCTCTGTTGGAGAAATCTTGGGAGACTCCTTTCACAATTCCTCCAGTATCGAGGAAAAATGATTTAAAATTCAAGATGAGGCAATCACCACCGCAATTGCCACACGCCTCTGTAGTAGTGGAGTCGGCACTACAAAGGGCAAAGAGGGCAAAAACACACTCAAGCAAGAGATCATAAATATTTGGACGAGTTCGCCAGGAAATACTTCCAGTCCACAATGTTGGCAGCTCGCATATACCAACATCAATTTTACAAAGTCCAATATTTATATGAGTGTGTTCAACAATTAAAACTCCAATTTCCAGCGATGGAGACAACACCAGCCCCACCTCAATCATTGCAAGATATGGAGGAAGCTACACGACACCTCCTCAGAACGATCTATGAATCATTTGAAACAAATTCTAGATCTTCTGCAACTGCTATAGCAGCCCATAGAATAACATGGCTCAGATCCAGTGCTATTCGTGAAGACATCTACGAAAAGTTGTCAAACCTCCCCTGTACAGATGATAACTTGTTCGGAGACCGTCTACAAGAGACCGTAGCACAGCTCAAAGAACAATCAGTAGCAGTACAGTCTGTAACCAACCCCACACCGCATACTACTTTCTCTCATCGCTACCTGATGCAGTTTCGTCGTCCAACATATCAAAGAGGTCAATTCAAACCTTACCAATCCTACCAAACAACTCCATATCCACTGGTTCAATGCCCGTAGGGACAACAGAGTCAGCAACGAAGAAGTCGTCCCAAAAACCAACAGGTACAAACGCAAACACAATCCAATAATCCAATAATGAAGTCGATAGGGCCACCACCCCCTACTTTCATTGGAGGCAGACTAACCAACTTTCTACAAGCATGGTCAACTATCACCACATATCTTTGGGTATTGCAAATCATCAAAGAGGGGTATCAACTGAATTTCTATACAAGGCCATCTCTCCCTCATCTGAGCCATCTGAGGAAGTCGAAGAAACCAAACACAGCTGACAAACGAATTATCCCATCTTCGCACCTAGAATGCGATAAAATCCATACCTCCAACCCACTGGAATCTGGGTTTCTACTCCCCCTATTTCCTAATTCCCAAGAAATCAGGTGGATTACGCTCTATTCTGGATCTCAGGGAATTGAACAAACACCTGGTAAAAGAAAAATTCAAGATGGTATCTCTCAAATCTATTCTGCCTCTTCTGCAACACAACGGCTGGCTGTGTTCCCTGGATTTGAAAGATGCTTATGCTCATATCCCAATGCATCCAACATCTTATTTTATTTATTTATTTATTTATTTATTTATTTATTTAAACATTTTTATATACCGACAACCGTTTGCACATCATGTCGGTTTACAGATAACTTAAAAACCGGGAATATATAGGCATTGCCTTTACAATGAACAAGCAACAAGAGAGAACACATAGGTAGAGTAAAAACTAGATAAGTTGGAAAAGGGGGGACTTAACTGGGGGAAACATAAATTAGGGGAGGGGTGGGGCAACAATATAATGGGGGGGGGGGTTATGTGGGCAACAAAATAATGGGAAGGGTAATGTACAAGGATGCAGCAATACGTATGTTGATGTGGAAGGTTCTTGTTCGGGGAAAAAGAGGGGGGAAACAAGGGGCAGGAGTAAGGCCTAAGATTGGAGGTGGGTCAGAGAGGGAGAGGGGTTAGCGGACGAGGGTGAAGAGGGATAAGCTTGATGGAAGAGCCATGTTTTGAGTTTCTTTTTGAATTTGGGTGTGGAGGTTTCTGTGCGTAGGTCACAGGGCATGGAATTCCAGAGGGAGGGGCCGGCAAGAGAAAGGGCTCTGTTTGTGGTGGAGATAAGTCTGGTTGATTTAATAGAAGGGGCACATAGGGTTCCAAGTAGGGAAGTCCAGGTAGGTCTTGATGAGGTGCGAGGGAGGAATGGGGGGTTTAACCAGTTGTAATGTTCGTTGATGATGCTTTTGTGGATGAGGGTAAGAGTTTTATATATGATGCGTGAGTGTATAGGGAGCCAGTGGAGATCAATGAGTGTGGGGGTGATGTGGTCTTTCTTGCTGACATTTGAGAGGATACGTGCAGTGGCATTCTGAAGAAGTTGCAAAGGTTTGGTGTGAATGGCAGGGAGGCCGAGGAAGAGAGCATTGCAGTAGTCTTCTTGGCAATATCTCTGCTTCCAATGCAATGGCAAGCATTACCAATACAAGGTCCTTCTGTTCGGACTCTCAGCAGCTCCCAGGGTTTTCACGAAATGCATGACAGTGGTGGTGGCCCACTTAAGAAAAAAAGGAATCAAATTATTTCATCTTGGCAATATCTCTGCTTCCAATGCAAGAAAAAAAGGAATCAAATTATTTCATCTTGGCAATATCTCTGCTTCCAATGCAATGGCAAGCATTACCAATACAAGGTCCTTCTGTTCGGACTCTCAGCAGCTCCCAGGGTTTTCACGAAATGCATGACAGTGGTTGTGGCCCACTTAAGAAAAAAAGGAATCAAATTATTTCATTATCTCTATGACTGGCTTATAGCCACCTGTGACCCACAAATGCTACAAACTCACCTCAACCAAACTATTGAATGCCTTCACCAATTAGGCCTCGTCGTAAACTACAAAAAATCCAAACTCACTCCCTCTCAAACTCTACAATTTATAGGAGCACAACTGGTAACAACAAGGAACAGGGCTTTCCTTCCAAAAGAAAGAAAAATTATTCTACGAACGCTCCTACTCAAGCTACAGTCTACACCAAAACAGTCAGCTCGTTTAGTGCTTACAATTCTGGGACACATGGCAGCGGCCATCCACACAGTCCCAAATACCCGCCTCCACATGCGCAGACTACAGTGGGGACTAAAATCCCAGTGGTCTCAGCATTGGCAACCACTATCTCATGTCCTATCCCTGACGCAAGACATGAAGAGGGATTTAGCGTGGTGGCTTCAAAAGAATACCCTCAACAAGGGCGCGTTGTTCTCCAACCCTTCACACAATGCAGTACTCACAACGGATGCTTTGCACAAGGATTGGGGAGCTCATCTCGACCACCTAGACACACAAGATCAATGGTCCCCGATAGAACGATCTAACCAAATCAACTTGCTAGAACTGAGAGCAATAAGGAACGCCCTCAAAACGTTCACTCCATATCTGAGAGGGAAGAGAGTTATGGTCTACACACACAACCAAGTGGCGAGGTATTACATAAACAAACAAAGAGGGTCAGGTTCCTGGAACCTATGCAAGGAATCAATTCTCATACTGGAGTGGGCACACAATTCTATTCACTTGCAAGCGACATATCTCCTGGGCAATACCAACACTCGAGCAGACAAACTCAGCAGAATTTTTCACCCATATAAGTGGGAGTTAAACCAACAAATAGCAAACAACATTTTCGAACTATTGGGCGTGCCAGACATGGATCTTTTCGCTACCGAACAAAACAGAAAGGTACATCAGTTTTGTTCAATCCTACCCAGTCCTCTGCAAATATTACACGATGCCTTCCTCATATCGTGGACGGAAAGCCTCCTGTATGCCTTTCCTCCGATTCCACTGATATCCCGCACAATTCAGAAGTGCATACAGGATTCAGCAAATCTCATACTCATTGCGCCAGCGTGGCTACGCCAATCCTGGTACACGCATCTGTTCACTCTCATCGGTCATGACCCCGATTGCACTAGGAGAAAGCAACGATCTCCTCTCTCAAGAGGACGGCTCGTTACTACATCCAATGTACACCTCCTTACATCTCACTGCGTGGAGATTGAAAGGGTGTTATTGGATGAACAAGGAATCTCGACTCACATACAGGACGTCATATTGGCGGCCAGGAAACCATTATCAAGGAAAAACTACCGAACAAAATGGAAATGTTACTACACGTGATGTGAATCACACCATCTTAACCCCACCGACTGCTCTCCAGAATCTCTCCTGGATTACCTGCATACACTATACAGCTCAGGTGTCGCAACTGCATCGGTGCAGGTTCACTTAAGTGCCATAGCAGCTTTCCACAGACCACATCAGGATAAATCGAAAGCCTCACATCCACTGGTAACTATTGTCAAAGGCCTCGCTCATTTACGGCCTCCTATAACCAAACCACCGGTAGCCTAGGATCTGAATATTGTTTTAGAACAGTTAATGATGTTCCCATTTGAACCACTAGAGTCAGCGCACCCAAAATACCTTACTTGGAAGGTAGTATTTCTGGTCACAGCCACTTCAGCCCGTAGGGTCAGCGAACTACAGGCCTTGGTTCACTATCCACCATATTTGCAGTTTTACAAGTACAAGGTTGTACTCAGAACTCATCCTTCATTTCTTCCAAAGGTGGTTTCCGCCTTTCATTTAAACCAGGCAATTGAACTTCCAACATTCTTTCCTAAACCTCACCAGAACAAGAGAGAAAAACTGCTTCACACGCTAGACTGCAAAAGAGCACTAGCGTATTATAAAAATAAAATGCAATCTGACTCCAGACCATCCAAACTCTCTCTCATTTAACCCTAATGCGCCAGGACTACCAATATCAAAACATACTACATCCAGCTGGATTGCACAATGTATTCTTTACTGTCATCAAAAGAAGGACATTGTATTATCTGCACATCCGAACGTCCATCAAGAACGAGCAATTTCGACTTCCATAGCGCACTTGAGACATATTCCGCTTCTGGAAATTTGCAAAGTGGCCACATGGTCATCCCTACACACCTTCACATCCCATCACTGTCTCGACCATCAAGATAGGTCAAGATAGGTCAAGCAGTCTTGCAAACTTTTACGAATCTATAAACGATAATTGACTGCCCACTTTGAGGTCATGCCATACTCCATATGAATAACAAACAGTCAACTCTGGCATGACCAGGAGCTTGGGACTCACATCAACAGCATGGCTAATTCAGCCCTGCTATCTATGGGAAAAGCAAGTTTGCTTACCGTAAACGGTGTTTCCGTAGATAGGATGAATTAGCCATGTGAACCCACCCTCCTCCCTGGACACGTATATATATACTACATGTATAGCTATAGCTTAATTACTGACTGAGGAGAATCTGTCCTCCTGAGCGGGAACACGTGCAGCCGCAGAGCAAAGCTCTACATTCAGCTTTGGTAAAGCTCCGCCTCCTGGGCCCTGATAGACAGTCCCATCAACAGCATGGCTAATTCATCCTGCTATCTACGGAAACACCGTTTACGGTAAGCAAACTTGCTATACTCAACAGTTTAAACAGTTTTCTTTAACTGCTTCAACATGCATATCTGCCTGATAATTATGCTTGAATAAATTCCTCTACTGCTACTTCAGGATGACTTTCGTGCCTGTAGATGCTCTACCTTTCTTAACACACCCTCATCTTAGCCGACACTAAGTTATTAACAATATCTGTGAATCTTTTCTGTCTCCATCTGCTGGCAGGGAGGCAAAACCCAGGAGTCTGGACTTATCTGGGGTATGAACAGGAAGAAATATTTTAAAGAGTAATTTTTCCTAAACAGAAATGCATTAAGCAGCAGTTCAACTAACCAAGTTTTGGTGGCAGAATTATATATATACTTGAAAGGATGCTAAAAGTTAAAAACCTCCAGAGTGAGCGTAACTGAGAGAATGGAAACAATACTCCACCTTTCAAAAACAAAACTGCATAACAAGTTTTTGGATTCCTGCAAGTCACTGCTACATCAGTCCTCAGTTTTATTGCCACCATGCACATAACCACTCAATCTTTCTGTGAGAAATCCCTGTTCATACAAGGAGCCAATAATCTATTTATTATTTTCCCCCAACATCCTTACCACCTTGAAATACATGTGTGCTTAGGAAGAACAGGCCTGAGATCAATGGGATACAGGATGTACCTGTGATAGGTACATACCTGGTATGGATGTGTCAGTCCACCCCCTCTTGGCTCGTACACAATAATCCCATCGGGTGTTGGGGTCCTTGACAAACCTTCCTAGATCTTGGAAGAGTTCAGAGAAGGACATGCAGCTAGCTTGATAGACTGTGTAATAGAGAAGGGCAGCCCTCCACAGGAAGGGGTCTTTGCGAAACAAAACGCTGTGAATGCTTGCTAGACCTTCTTCGGTGGGATTGACTGGCTTTAGGCCAAGCTTTTTACGCCCACTGATTTTGCACCAGGGCTGCTGGTTGTTGTTCATACCACGGAAGTAATGTGTTCCTGTAAAGCAAGAAACAGAAGTCTTTACCATGGCAAAAAACTTTACAAGAGAGAGGAAATATCCAAGTTAGCACTGATAACAGTGTTATTGTGTTAGAGCTATCTATTACTGAATGATAGGCCTGCAAACAATCTTGGGATTCTTCTTCTCTGGCCATCAGTGGTTGAAAGCATTCATGATGACTGTACTCTACATCTTTGGGGAACAAGATGATGTTTGCATGGTTAGTCATGAAGCAACACTGAGAATATGCTATATCAGTATGCTAAAACTGTATGCTAACAGCTTTATTTTGCATAAGCCATAGGATTCTATCCCAAATAAAATAATTTAAGGTGTTTGGGTGACATAAGCATGCAGGGTCCATGAAAAAAAGGAACCATTAAGAACAATAGCTTCCTCCTCATTGCCATCTGACTGACTCTAGATCTGAATTACTGTTTTAATACTGTTTTACTGGGAATTTTGCATGACCTAACTAGTAAAGCAAAGTTAGGTGGAGCTTGAAAGAGAGATGCTTAGATACCAGGGATCAATCACTAACTAACAAAAATCAAAACCAAAATAAAAAAAGCACTACCACCGCCCCCCGCCCCCCCCCCCCCCCCCCCACTACAAGGGATAACTCAGAACTAATACCATGTGAAAGCAAGCAAACTGGCTAAATAGGGGAAAGGAAAGAATATCCTTAATCTTTTGTATTGCACTGTAGAGACATTGAGGCATATAAATATGGCTTTACCTGGGAAATCACATTTACAAGTGGTAATATAAAACACTAATTAAATGGCTCAAAAGAGCAATTATTTTCAAAGTAAATGGTAATTTAATACAGCACAGAAATGGTGGTCAGTAGCAGGCTGATACAGTACAGTGCGCTTGCACTGTTAACCCGCGATTGGATGCACGTTTGCGACATGCTTGCTTTACCCCTTATTCAGTAAGGGGTAATAGCGCGTTGAAAACGCGCGTCCAACCCCCCCAAACCTAACAGCGCCCGCAACATGCAAATGCAAGTTGATGGCCCTATTAGGTATTCCCACGGGATACAGTAAGTAAAATGTGCAGCCAAGCTGCACATTTTACTTTAAGAAATTAGCGCCTACCCAAAGGTAGGCATTAACTTCTGCCGGCGCCGGGGAAGTGCACAGAAAAGCAGTTTTTACTGCTTTTCTGTGCACCCTCCGACTTAATATCATGGTGATATTAAGTCGGAGGCCCCAAAAGTTAAAAAAAAAAAAATAAAAAATTAAAATGGGCTCGCGGGTTGAAAACCGGACGCTCAATTTTGCCAGCGTCTGGTTTCCGAACCTGTGGCTGTCAGCGGGCTTGAGAACCGACGCGGCAAAATTGAGCGTCAGCTGTCAAACTCGCTGACAGCCGCCGCTCCTGTCCAAAAAGAGGCGCTAGGGACGCGCTAGTGTCCCTAGCGCCTCTTTTTGCCTGTATCGCGCGCACAGGAGAGTGTCCTGTGCGCTCGCCCGCTCTCCCACGATTTTTACTGTATCGGCCCGTAAGTGAGCAGACTTCAGCATGGGGCATCATGAACACTGATGTCATCGCTCAGTGTCTTACTTCATGGCACAATGTAAGATCAAACCCTCCACACACCCCCTAGACAACATCCCCACCAAAATGATACAAACCATCCCCAAAACTATAGCCTCAACCCTTGCAGAGATTATCAATTGTTCCATCACACAAGGTGAAGTCCCCTCCTCCCTCAAGCAAGCAATCGTGAAACCCATCTTAAAAAAAAACCTAACCTTGACCCTTCAGACCTAACCAACTATTGCCCAATCTCAAACTTACCTCTGCTAGCCAAGATCACTGAAAAATTAGTCAACCTCCATCTAGACACACACAACATCCTATCCCTGTCCCAATTTGGTTTCCATAAATTTTTCAGTACAGAGACACTCCTACTGTCCCCCTCACAGACACCATTCTCAAAGGCATGGCTAATGGTAAAGCCTTCCTCCTAGCCATGCTTGACATCTCCTCTGCCTTGGACACCGTCAGTCACAAGATCCTTCTTAACAACCTCTCTAACATAGGCATATCTGGAACTGCCCATCATTGGTTCAAATCATACCTCGAAAATAGACATTTCAAGGTCAAACTAAACAGCGAATCTGACCCCAAGGCTCTGCCCTCTCTTCCATCCTCTTCAACATCTACCTGCTACCCCTCTGCCACCTCTTAACCAAGTTAGGCATCGTTCACTTCATATACGCAGACGATGTCCAAATCATTATCCCCATCACCGATTCACTAGACAATTCCTTAATAATCTGGAACAACTGCATCAACTCGCTCAACCACCTCCTCTCTAACCTCAATCTGGCACTCAACACCAACAAAACTGAACTCCTTATTATTTCGCACAGTCCGCCACACTTTACCCCACATTTACCAACACTTCACCACTCCCAACCCCCCTCACTCAACAAGTACACAATCTGGGTGTTAACTTTGACAACCAACTGAACCTTAAAGCATTCAAAATCCACCTTGAAGGAATGCTACTTTAAACTCCATGTGCTAAAGAAAATTAGGCCTCTCCTACATGCTTATGACTTCCGCACCGTCCTACAAACCTTAATCTTTGCCAAGACAGACTACTGTAACTCTCTCTTACTAGGCCTCCCTACCTCTACCATCAAACCCCTTCAGTTATTACAGAATGCCACTGCCAGAATACTAACCAATACCCGTAGAAAAGAGCACATCACGCCCATCTTAAGAGACCTACACTGGCTCCTGATCTCATCTAGAATTCTTTACAAAACCCTCTCCCTTATACACAAAACCTTACAGAACCAGAACATCACCTGGCTAAACAACTCATTCCACTTCAATACCTCCAATAAGCCAACCAGTTCTGCCTATAAAGGAATCCTTCACATCCCCTCTCCCAAAACTACACAATGATCCTCCACTAGGGACAGAGCACTCTCAATAGCAGGACCCATCAACTGGAACTCTCTGCCTCCTGACCTACGCATTGAACCCTGCACACACAAATTTAAGAAAAAACTAAAAACTTGTCTTTTCAAGCTAGCATATCCCTAATACCTACCATTACCCCCACCCAGCCAGCTACTCTCCCTGAACATGCCTTGTTACCAAATTTGTATTCCTTCACACACTATATATATATATACAAGCCGTTAAGCCCGTTAAAACGGGCTACATCCCTCTGTCTCTCACCTCCCCCTCATTCTCTCTCCCCTCACTCTTCACCACCCCCTACCTCCCTCCCTCCCTCACCCACTCCTCCCCACCCTCCCTCTCCTCTCACTCACTCCCTCCCCCCCTCTCTCCCTCCCTCTCACTCACTCAGTCCCACTCACTCTCACTCAGTCCCACTCCCTCCGTCCTCTCCCTCTCTCTCCCTCCCTCTCTCTCCCTCAGTCCCTCTCTCTCCCTCAGTCCCACTCCCTCCCTCAGTCCCACTCACTCCCTCTCACTCAATCCCTCCCTCCCACTCAGTCCCTCCCTCCCACTCAGTCACTCCCTCCCCCCTCTCTCCTCCCTCTCACTCACTCAGTCCCACTCACTCTCCCTCAGTCCCACTCCCTCCCTCTCTCTCAGTCCCACTCCCTCCCTCTCACTCAGTCCCACTCCCTCCCTCTCACTCAGTCCCTCTCACTCAGTCCCTCCCTCTCACTCAGTCCCTCCCTCTCACTCTCTCTCTCCGTCCCTCCCTCCCACTCAGTCCGTCCCTCCCTCTCTCTCTCTTCTCCCTCCCTCGCTACTGGCCGCTACCGCCGTTCGCTACCGCCGCCGCCCGCTACCGCCGTCGCCGCCCGCTGCTGCCACTGGACGCCGCCATTTTTTTTCTTTCTGACGCTGGCTCAGACCGACGTGCTCGCCCGCACATGCGCGGTAGAGCTGGTCTCTACTGCGCATTTGCGGCACGTTGGTCAAGCTTCGTTTATCTAGTAAGATATATAAAACGTTCTATGTAAACCAATACGATGTGCAAACGGTTATCGGTATATAAAAACACTTAAATAAATGTAGATGTGTGATAAAGAGATCAAATATAAAACAATTTAATTTTTTACATTTTTGAATGACCATCATTTTTTTAGCACAGGTACCAGCACATGGAACACTGCTTTATATACACTTTTGAGCAAATAAGGGGATTCCTTAATTATCCCAGTGCTAAAAATATGATGGTCATTTAAAAATTTTAAAAATTAAATTGTTTTATTATATAAGATCTCTTTATCACACATCTATATTGTGCCATGAAGTGAGATTTCTATTGTGGATATTGACATTATTCTTACACTTCTAGGTTCATTTGATATTCAGTATTGCTCAGTGTCTGGCACCTACCAGTTTTCAAAATATTTCTTGCACTAGCTTATTCATGTAAAGACAAGTTCCTCCAAATGCACTTATGCTTTGTCAGTACTATACCTATCTCATGTCTGAGCATCCCTTCCAGCCACTGCTCACGAGCTGTGGAGATGTTGATAGTTAGAGTTGGGCGGCCGTTTACTATAGTCATTGAGGCTCGAGATAGCAGGTCCTCCGTGAGATTGACTACAATCTAGAGAGTGGGAAATAATATATATATATATTTATATATATATAGATATATATAAATATATTGAGAGAGAGAGCAAACATTGTATTGCATTTCTTTCTTATAACTTATAACTTTCTTATAACTCCTTATAACTTCTTTATCATACCGCCTAACAATCATGGTTCCTGGGAACTATTCCCTCAGCCCATACTTCTCAAGCTTTTTTCCTGCAGACAAATAATGGACACTTTTGCTTGGAAAACATGTGACACTTCAACCTACATGGCTTTTATTGCTGCAACTCTTTAGCTGAACTAAGAGACATTTTCTCACACAAAAAATGCAGCTTCTATTCTCCCTGTCCTCTTAGAATACAACTAATATATTCATGCCAAAACACAACAGAGTCTGCTGGCTTGGGGCCTGGGAGAAACAAAGTCCACTTAAAACCACATTTCTCAATTAATTGCAATGTTCTCAGGCTACTGACCTAGCTGCACTCTTTTTGTGCTTAAAAAACAAAGAATCTTTCAAGTTCACAGACTTGGCAAATTATATAATAGCGAGCAATTCAGGCATTACATCTTCACAAAGTGCTCAGTAGTAGCTTAGCTGATGCCATCTGAGGTAAAAGGCTGCATGCCCCTGGCATCTGCTCTGCCATTTCCCAGGACTTATGCTCTTTGGTCAGTATACAGGCAAGGCAAACTTGGGGGAAATCTTCTTTAGTCCATATTCACTCTGATGCTACCAAATCAGTTGGATAGCCATGTAAATTTTTTTTTTTAATCATTTTCTTTATTTCTTCCCCACAATGCTTGTCTCAAGTGATTCTGTCTTCTCTCCCTTGATGGCTGAGGGCTAGTAGGGAATTCTCCAAGATTAAAATCTTGCTACTGTTCTATTTTTTTTTTGTTGAACTAGCCAAAGGCAACGAGGGGCTCAAACATCCCTCACACTTAAAACCCTGAAGAGAAATCCTTCTCTCTTTTTTTTTTTTATACAGGATCAGGACCACAGGTTATGTCTGTCATCTGCTGGAGTCAGAGAAATACTGAAGGGATCGCAGGTGGCACACCAGTCATGAAGGGTGCTTTTCAGTTTGATTCTCTGACTCCATCTGCTGGAAGGGAAGCATAATCTCAGCATTCTGGACTGATCCGGGTACGTACAGGGAACAGAGGTTATCTTCCTTTCTCAAAGGATTGGGGCCCAAGGCTGTTAACATGGACAGCCAGAAATATTGAAGCTAGAGCTGGCTCAGCCTAGGCCATTCATTTTGCAATAAATCTTTCTAATTACCTTTTTCTTTCAATTTGTACATAACAAGCAGAAACTGAAGAAAAAAGGAAATGAAACCCAATAGGAAACAGCAAAAATCTCCCCTCCCCCCCCCGCCCAAATACACACCCAAAAAAATACCTGTAGATAAAAGCAAACTCAAACTTAGAAATTCTACAAAGGGTCACATACTTACATCAAGCTGAGCATTCAACAGTGTACAACATTTCATATCAAGGATCATTTTATAAATGCTAAGATATATTCTACCACATAAAAAAGCAGCTATAATACTAAAGAGATTTAATGACCACCATAGATGATGCCCACAAGTTCACTCACTTCAATAAAATATTTTACAGTATCTAATTAATTAGAATTTGTGGGCATCATCTATGATGGTCATTGAATCTTATAGCTGCTGTGGTACAATTGTTCTTAGAGTTGGTTCTTTCTTCCCTTAGAGGGTTTTTGCCATCATTATTTTATAACTAGCATGTTTCTATAGCTGCCACAAAGTACAATAATCATTAACCTAGGAAAAAGACAGACAAGAAAAAATGTTACTCAGATACATCCCTATTTTGGATAATTAATAGTCTAACTCAAGGGAAATGCGTTTAACATAAGGAAATTTGTGGCTCTGCAAATAATGAACACAAAGCCAAAACTGTTTACATTTCAGAGAAGAAAAGATGCTCAGGCCTAGCCCTTTACTTAACTGGCAAGCTAGAAGCAATTCTGTCAGCACTTATAGAAACAGAGACGTTCCAAGTATTTTCATCTAGCATTAAGACTGCCTGTGAGGAAATGCCCCTAGTGTTCCCCTATTTACCTGTGCAGGACCAGGCTAGATGCCTGGTCCACCAACCCAAAGGAAAACTATATCCTTCCATAAACCCTGCTCTTCTGAAAGCATAACCACAGCATTTGACAAAGCTGTAGAAAACCTTGACCTCTCAAATCCAGATGCAGCCCTTCACTCCTGGAATCATATAACCAAATCAATAGCCAATAAACTCTGCGCCGAAGGAGCGCGACAAAGGGGCTTGCCCCTTTGTGCGCCCCTTCGTGAGCCTCTGAGTCTCAAAGAAAAAGTAGATAATAGAAAAAAAAAAAAAAGTAAAAGTAAGAAGGATATTCATCTCCTGACCTCAACCTCAGTCATCACCCCCTCCTTCGGCTGAGAATCTCCCGACTACAAAGGGAAAGTACCCGCCCTCCTTTTGACCAGAAACCCTCTCTGAATCACAATCCTCTTTCAGAAACCCATAATCAAACCTCCAGCATCCAGCAATCGGACTACACTCAACCTCCAGCTTCCTTCACTCGGACTACACTCAATCTCTACCATCCATCACTCGGACTACACTCAACCCCTAGCTCCCTTCACTCGGACTACACTCAACCTCCAGCTCCCTTCACTCGGACTACACTCAATCTCTACCATCCATCACTCGGACTACACTCAACCTCCAGCTTACTTCACTTGGTCCTCTCTCAACCTCAACCTCCAGCATCCATCACTCGGACCCCCCTTTGTGCAGCCTCTGAGAACAGAACCTGCTTCATTGGCCACGTCTTTCTCCTTTCATATCTTGAAAAGAACTCAGCGTTTCACCCTCAAAAAATTTTAGGTTTACATAGGCAACAAGAGTCAAAACAGCTGAGTTAACATCAACAATCAACATGCCAACTGGTTTCCCAATCCCCTTACATCACCATTTTTGCCATGGTTCATACTCCATTCCAATCATCAGGAAATTATGCAATCATCAAACTAAACCTTTACCACAACATTACAACCGTCAACAAAGGCTAATTCCAATAATGATTTCACCAATCACACAATTCCTGGGCCTTTCTCTTCTATCCCTAACACTTTTCAACGCACAATCGCTTTTGAAAAAAACACATATCTTAAATGATTACCTTACAGAAGTAAACCCTGATATCTGTGCAATCACAGAAACATGGCTTAAACCCACAGACATAGCTCTATTAAACCAACTACCTACTCAACTTTACAATTTTTTCTCCATCCCTAGACTTAAAAGAAAGGGAGGAGGTCTTTTCCTAGCATCCAAGAAAGAGCTAGGTTTAACTTTACAATATTCAAATATCACATCGAACATAGAGTTTGCAGTTTTTAAATCCGAGCATCTACAAATTGGCCTTTTCTACGCTCCTCCTGGAACTATAGACTCTGACCCCTCCCCGGTCATTGAACTTACCGCCAAATATTTCAACCCAGATAAACCTGCCATTTTATTGGGAGACTTCAACATACATGTCGACGCTTCACCACAAACAACAAACTGTGTTACCCTACTCTCATCACTCAGCTATATGGGTTTCACACAAATAATAAAAAGCCCAACCCACAAAGCAGGCCACACATTGGACCTTATTTTCATTAATCAGTGTATCTTGCCCCCGGATTCACCCTCTTGTTTTCCTGTCCCTTGGTCGGACCATCAAATTATTAACACAACACTCAAACTCTCAGGACATCCTCCCACTTCATTCCCAAAAACCACTATTCAATTCAGGAAACCCTGTTCCACAGACCTTCTCAGCAACCATCTCTCTAATGAATTATCTCAACTTGATCTCTCCAACGCTTCTACAGCCATATCTTCATGGTTCAACATCACCAATAAAATCGCTGATCTAACCTGTCCTTCAATCACCAAAGTAGTACAACCTTCGCCTGACAACAGGAAACCCTGGTTCACCAATGAACTGAAGCTGCTTAAACAAGAACTAAGAAATAAAGAACACACATGGAGAAAAAACCCATCCCCCACAACATTAGCTGTATACAAAACCACTCTCAATGCCTACAGGATCAACATTCTTAAAACAAAGAGAGATTTTTTCTCTAAAAAAATACATCATTTCATCTTTGATTCGAAAGCACTCTTCTCCTACGTTTCTGCCCTCACTAAACCATCCCCTCCTACCATCCCAGATGATCAAGCTCTCAACAAAGCCTCCGAACTAGCTGATTACTTCAAGGAAAAAATTGATAAATTGACTGTCTCTTTCTCTTCATCTAGTTCTTCTCCTCCATCTCCACCCAATACTCCACCTAAACTAAATACGACTCTAGAAACTTTCGAAACCACATCAGCTCTTGAGATTGAAAATATTCTCAAGAAAATGAAACCATCCTCTCATCCCTTAGACACAATTCCAAACAACCTCCTCATCGCTATAAGGAATACCATTTCAAAGCCAATTGCCGATATCATTAATTGCTCTCTTTCCCAAGGTCTAGTTCCTGACCAACTTAAACTAGCAATTCTTAAACCTCTTCTTAAAAAACCTAATCTTCCGGCCACAGATCCAGCTAACTTCCGCCCAATAGCCAATTTGCCAATGATCGCCAAAATTATGGAAAAGATAGTCAATAGACAACTATCAGAGTACCTTGAAGAAAACTACATTCTTGCACCTTCCCAGTACGGTTTTCGTAAATCGTTAAGCACTGAATCCCTACTTATCTCTCTCACCGACAATATTCTAACTAATATGGATAAAAAACAACCTCACCTCCTTATTCTTTTAGATCTCTCTGCGGCCTTTGACACTGTCAACCATTCATCTTTATTACAAGGTCTGATAGACATAGGCATTAAGGGAACAGTACTCAGCTGGTTCAAGTCCTTCCTGGTTAATAGACAATTCAAGGTAAAGATAAACAACAAAGAATCACACCCGGTCCCAGCAAATCAAGGAGTCCCTCAAGGTTCCTCCCTCTCTCCAACCCTTTTCAACATTTACCTTCTCCCTCTCTGTCGACTTCTTAAAAATCTAAACCTAACACACTACATTTACGCGGATGACATCCAAATACTCATCCCAATCTCAGAATCCCTACACAAAACCTTGATTCACTGGAATAATTGCTTGCAACTAATCAATCATCTTCTATCCAGTCTCAGCCTCATTCTCAACAACAACAAAACAGAGATCTTAATTATCAATCATGACGTTAATAACAATCTAATATACCCAGCTGTCCCACTCAATTCTACCACTCCTACAATTAATCACTCACCATATGTACGTGATTTAGGTGTCATGATAGATAATCAGCTTAACTTCAAAAAATTTATAAGCACCACCACTAAAGACTGTTTCTATAAACTTCTTGTCCTGAGAAAATTGAAACCACTTCTCCACTTCAATGATTTTCGGATGGTTCTACAAGCCATTATACTAACAAAAATTGACTATTGCAACTCGCTCTTTTTGGCCTACCAATCTCATCCATCAAACCCCTCCAGATGATTCAGAACTCTGCAGCTAGAATCCTTACCAATACGAATAAAAGAGACCACATAACCCCCATACTAAAACTCCTCCACTGGCTGCCTATTAAGCAAAGGATTCTCTATAAAGAATACACAGCAATTCATAAATCTATTTACAACATATCCCCACTCCACTTAAGCACCCAACTACGTTTTCACTCTTCAACTAGACCTATCAGAGGAGCTTATAAAGGCACACTCTATGTACCTTCAACAATATCCTTACATCAGAAACGTACCATTTCTTTAGCAGGACCCGTCCAATGGAACATGCTCCCGCCAGACATCCGCCTTGAGATCTGCTTCGCTTCCTTCAAAAAGAAAATTAAAACCTGGCTCTTTAGCCAAGCTTTTCCAGAACTTTGATTATTTTTTACCTCCAGCTATCAAGATTTTCTCACCATCGCAATCCCTTTTGCAGATCACATTTATCTTAGACAATTACGCCTTATTTTATGATTTGATTTCTCAGAGACTTTACAACTTTATCAGTGTTATTATTCGAATCTGTTTTCCATGTTTTCCAAGTTCTATAACCTTGTTATATGTACCGCCTCTTGGCATAATTTTTATGTTTCAATGTAAACCGATGTGATCTGTATTTTTTTTTTTTTCTATGTCTTTTTTATTAAGTTGAAATGCATACATAGTTTAATGTGCGTATTGTATAAACAGTAACAGTAGCATAACAAACTATTTTAGAGAGGCATTGAATTACAGAAAAGAGTCATTAAGTGTTGCCAGCCCAATGTGAAAGCTGAACCTTCTCTGAGCCAGCTTCTTTTTCTACCCTTCCCCTCTTCCCCCTTCATTTAGCCCCCCCCCCATCCCTCCCCTCCCACCCCGTCCTGCTGGTATGTTGCTAGTCTGTTTTGTAGGCTATGTTTATGATTCTATTTAAACTGTATTTAGACTCTATGTAGACTGTATTGCGACTGTCTTTAAATTCAGTTATTTATACTATGATCTGTTACAGTGTGATATTGCCTCTGCACATGTACCCCCTCAAAGTACAACAGTACAGCAGTGAGCAAATGGTAACATAGTGGTAAACAGGAAGAAACAAGTAAAAAGATAGATATAGAGATAGGAGTACGCTCTATCATTTACATTAGACTGTGGTTAGTACCTCACTTCTTTGTAGCTTAGCAGTTAGGCCAAGAAAGTCCTAAACATTTGTTGAATCTCCGTGGTATGGCTTTGTATATATGGGGTCCATATCTCCCTTGTGATTTTCCAACGAAGTCCATGAGCTGGGTTAATTGTCTTGCTTTCGAAAATAGCCATTTTCAACATCTTGTTTGTCCAGTGTTGAAATTCCGGGGCTTTCTCCGATAACCATTGGGATAGTATAGTCTGTTTAGCTAACAGGGCAGCCTTGCACAGAAATAGTTTTTGTGAATTTCCAGATCTTGATTGGTCCACCACAAACTGCCCCAACAACCATACCTTGGGGTCTGCCGAAATAGAGTGAGGATACAGAGTAGAACATAAAGCTATAACTTTTGACCAGAAGGAACATATCACTGGACAATACCAAAAACAGTGGAGGTAATCTCCCCCAGATATTTTACATTTAAGACAAAGTACTGATTGACATATTTTCATCTTAAAAGCAGTGGCAGGATCGTAGTAAAGTTGCCAAATGAATTTAAATAGTAATTCTCTATGGTTTGCATTAACAGACACCTTGTGAATGTGTCGTATGTATTGTTTAACATCATGTTCTGAGAGGTCGAATTGTGGATAGTGTGCCCATCGTGCTACAACCTCCGAATAAAGTTTATTTGGTATATTGTCCCTAAACATTTTAGCATAGTGTGAACAAGATATCTTACCTAAGCGTGTATTTGAGAAAATGCTTGTTAACTTGGCAAGGTGATTTTCAGGGAAAGTATGCAAATTCCAAGTAATCACATAATGTCTAAGTTGCAAATAAGCATAAAAGTCTCTGCTGGATAATTGGTACCTATTCTGTAATTCCTGAAAAGTGTATAGAGCCGCTGGTGAGTGCGTGAGAATCTGACTGATGGTAACTAACCCCTTCTGTGCCCATTGACGAAATATTGCTGAATCTGATCCGGGAGCAAATTGGGGGTTTCCCTGAATGGTTAATAAGGGGGTAAGTGTGGACCTTAGCCCGAAGAGCTTGCACACGAATTTCCACGCTAGTCTTCCAGATTCCAAAATCATGTAATTCCTAAGTTCGCTAGGTACCGAGGAGGGTGGTATCTGAACTAGTGATCTGTATTTTAATACAGGAACATCGGTATATAAAAATCTATAAATAAATAAATAAATAAGTTATCAATATAACCTACCATAACTGTTGTAATTAAGCTTCCATATATATCCTCTATATAATCTATATATCCTTCTTTAACCGCTGTAATTAAGCAACAATGTTTAACCCCGTTAATCAACCTCTCATGTAAATACTGCTACGTTCCTTTTACCTTTCTCAGCTGCTGTCTTTCCTCCTTTTACCTTTCTCCCTCTCTCCCCCCCCCCCTTTTTTGCTCCTGCTCCATCCCCCACTCCCTGTTTTTTGTAATTTCCTCCTTTCTCAAGTTTATTGTAAACCGGCGTGATGTGCTTGCACGAACACCAGTATATTAAAAGCTGTTAAATAAATAAATAAATGACTTAAGGAGAGTATGCTCTATGGGCGGGATCCTATGGGGAAGGTGGAGCTCAGAGGGTATAACCAGAGACCGGGAATAAGAGCTGGGATCCAGGAAGAGATAACCAGACCAGGCCCAGGCCTCCGGGAGGAAGGCAGCTCCTGTGTGTAACACTATCCAGACACTGAGCTGAGATGAAACAACACAGGCTGATGCAATATTGGCATGCAGAAAATGGTGCTCATGATTGAGCGCCCGCTCTCCTAACATGCATCGATCGACATATCCAGGGTGCCTGATGCAAAATGCAAATGGGTTGCTGTGGTAAAAAGGAGGCACTAGGACAAATTGTGTGCCCCTAGCGCCTCCTCAGCAGCAGGAGCACAGGAGAGGTGGCTGTCAGTGGGTTAGGAAAACGGACACTCAATTTTATGAGTGTCCCTTTTCCTAATCTGACTGCCAGCACTCTTTTTTTTTTTTTTTTGCACTTTATGTTTAAACGTTTTTATTAAATTTTTTCATAACAGTACAACAATACTGAGGTGGGCGTGTTCCTGAACCCACCCCAGAGCAACTTACAACCAGATACTCACTTTTTTTTTTTTTTTACTTAACTTTTTTTCAGTTCCTCAGTCTTAATATCCCCCTGAAATTAAGTCAGAGGAACTACAGAAAAGCAGTATCTTCTGCTTTTCTGTCAAATGTAGGGGCTTCTCAAACTTAATGCCTGCTCCAGGGCAGGCATTAATTTCTGAGAGTAAAAATATATGTCTCTGGCACACATTTTTGGCATTGAGAGGTAATAACTAATAGCCTCATCAACATGAATTTACATGTGATGAGCGCTATTCGCTTCACGGGGGAGGGACATGAGTTTTGGATATACTAATCCCCTTACTGAATAAGGTGTTGTGGACGTGCGTCCAAAACGCACATGCAACCACAGGTTAACCAGTGCGCGCGGCCCAGCTGTAGGTAAAAGCAAGTTTGCTTACTGTAAACGGTGTTTCCGGAGATAGCAGGATGAATTAGCCATGCTGTCATGGGAACTGCCAATCAGTGCCCGGGAGGCGGAGCTTATGTAGCAGAGTGTAGATTTTTTGTCATCTCTGCGGCTGCACGTGGGTTCCCGCACAGGAAGTAACAGATTCTCCTCAGTCTGTAATTAAGCTTGAGCGTAGTTGTCCTAAATGCGACTACCAGGGAGGTGGGTAGGTCAGCATGGCTAATTCATCCTGCTATCTATGGAAACACAGTTTACGGTAATCAAACTTGCTTTTTCCCATCGATAGCAGGGCTGAATTAGCCAAACTGTCATGGGAGTCCCAAGCTTCCTATCATGCTTTATTGTTGTGTGCGCGTGATGGGCAAATGTGGTAGTCATTCGGTCTAAGTAGGTAAGGTCTGAAGAATAGCCTGTCCCAGCTTCGCATCTGCCGCTGATTGCTGGTCTATGCAGTAATGGGATGTGAAGGTATGCAGGGAGGACCATGTGGCTGCCTTGCAGATGTCTATAAGTTGTACATTCCTGAGATGTGCCATGGATGTGGCTACCGCGCGTACTTGATGAACTCGCGGCCGCGAGGGAAGTGACAAATTCCTTTTGTTGAAACAAAACTGGATGCACTGTACTATCCAGCTTGAGATTGTTGTTTTTGCCACCGGTAGTCCCGGGGCCTTCGGATCGAAGGAAACGAATAATTGAGATGCCCTGTTCAGCGCGTGCGTTCTTCTTTTGTAATACGCCAGTGCATGTTTGCAGTCCACCGTATGCAACAACCGTTCTCTATCATTGGAGTGAGGTCTTGGAAAAAATATGGGTAACTCTTTTGATTGATTGAGATGAAACGCCGAGACTAACTTTGGAAGGAAGGCCGGTTAAGGACGCACAATGACCTTATTGTGATGGAATTGCAAGTATGGTTCGTAATGCACTAGCGCTTACAACTCACACCCTACGTGCGGAGGTTACCACTACTAGGAATACCACTTTCCAGGTGAGATACTTGAGATGTGCTGACTCCAGGGGTTCAAACGGGGGTAGCATTAGTTGCTCCAGAATTATATTGAGGTTCCAAGGAACCGGTGGTTTAGTTACCGGTGGACGTAGGTGCAGTAAACCCTTGATGAACCTGGATAATAATGGATGTTCAGCAATAGAGTGATTATTTATTGGCCGGTGGTATGCAGCAATCGCACTGAGATGAACTCATATAGATGAGGTAGCCAAACCAGCCTGATATAGTGAGTGTAAGTAATCTAATAATTGCGTTGGAGCACAGTCGGTGGGCGGAATCCCCTGTTCTGTACACCAGTTGGAATATCATTTCCATTTGAAAGTGTAACTACGTCTAGTAGATGGTTTCCTTGATTCTACGATTATTTCTTGGGCAACGGTCGAAACTCCCTGTGCCGTTAGTAGTGCCTTCTCAATCTCCATGCAGTCAGATGGAGGGAGGAGTGGAGAGTATGGATGAGTATTACCCCTTCCTGAAGTAGCAGATCTGGCCGGTCTGGTAGTCTAATTGGGTTGTCGATCGACAGACGTAAGAGATAACTGTACCACGGTTGTCTGGGCCACACTGGGGCAATGAGAATCATTTGGCTTTTGTCCACTATGCACTTTTGAATTGTCCTGGTAATTAGTGGAATCGGTGGAAAGGCATAGAGGAAGGTTGACTTCCATGGTAGGAGAAACGCATCCTGAGCAAGTCTGGATGCGCTTGGGCGTATCGAGCAAAACTGTAGAAGTTGCGTGTTCGCGTCTGTGACGAACAGATCTATCAATGGGGTCCCCCAACGATCGAATATTTGCTGGGTCACCTCCGGGTTGAGTGACCACTCGTGTGGGTGGAAAATGCGACTTAATCTGTCCGCTCTGGTGTTTGCCAGTCCCGGCAGGTATGTCGCTTGTATATGGATGGAGTGCCTGTGTGCATGATGAAATATCTGTAAGGTCTCCCTGCAAAGGGACCATGAACCTGACCTGCCTTGTTTGTTTATATAGAACATTGCCACCTGGTTGTCTGTGTACACCATGACTCTCTGACCTTGTAGGTGAGCCTGAAAGTTCCTTAGGGCATTGCGGATCGCTCTGAGTTCCAGAAGATTGATCTGCAAGGTCTGTTCGGCCTGTGTCCATAGACCTTGTGTTTCCCAGCTATCTAGGTGTGCTCCCCACCCTTTCCAAGACACATCCGTGGTGAGGACCGCATTGTGAGGCGGAGGACTGAATAATGCTCCCTTGTCTAACGTGTGGTTTCCGAGCCACCAGTCGATGTCCTTCTTTATTTGGGACGTCAGCGTTACCCGTTTTTGTAGCGGTTGCGTATGTTGCCTCCACTGTCGCTTGAGGCCCCACTGTAAAAGTCTCATGTGAAGCCTGGTGTTTGGCACCGTAAAATTTGCTGCAGCCATATGTCCCAATGCGGCTAGAATGTTTCGAGCCGTCGGGCGTTGCGTGTTCCGTAGCGACTGAAGGAGGGTACGGATTGTCCGCTTCCTGTCGTCCGTCAGGAACGCCCGAGTGTGGATGGTGTCCAGGCGAGCTCCTATGAATTGCAGAATCTGAGTGGGTTGCAATGTGGATTTTGGGTAGTTGATTAGTAATCCCAGTGTTTGGAGGCAATCGATTGCTATGGAGAGATGAGACCGTAATAATGTCTGATCTGGCGCTGTTATCAACCAGTCGTCCAGATAGGGAAAACTTGTCAACCCTTGTTGTCGAAGGTGGGCCACCACCACTATCATGCATTTTGTAAATACCCTGGGCGCTGCCGATAGACCAAAGAGGAGAACCTTGTATTGGTAATGTTGATTGTGATATTGAAAACAGAGGTATTGCCAAGAGCAGCGGTTCTCAACCTGTGGGTCGCGACCCCGGCGGGGGTCGAACGACCAAAACGCAGGGGTCGCCTAAACAGGGCCGGCGGAAGCACTAGGCGAACTAGGCGGTCGCCTAGGGCGCCAGCTTCCCGGGGGCGGCACTGCCCCGGTAAAATTAAGAGAGCCGCGCTTTCAAGCATGTGAGTCCTTTGCTGTCAGCCCGGGCGGAACGCGGCAGGACAGCTGGAGTCAGCGGCACCGGGCCTGCTCTCTTCTTCCCGCCCCCCCCGCGGTCCGGAAGGGGAAGTGGAGAGCAGGCACCCGATGCTCTCCACTTCCTCTTCCGGACCGCGGGGGGGGGGGAGGAGAAGAGAGCACGCCGGGCACGACTGGAGTCAGCCGGGTGCCAGCGCTGGAGTCATCGGGTGCCTGCGCGGGAGTCTTCCCGCGCAGGCACCCGATGCTCTCCACTTCCTCTTCCGGGCCGCGGGAAGAAGAGAGCACGCCGGTGCCGCTGAGTCAGCGGCACCGGCGTGCTCTCTTCTTCCCGCGGCCCGGAAGAGGAAGTGGAGAGCATCGGGTGCCTGCGCGGGAATAAGAGGCCACGCTAGTGTCCGACGGGAAGAAGACTGCAGCGCGGCTCGGAGGAAAATGGAGTTTCAACCGCGGCCGATGGGACTCCGCCTCCGCGAGGGCTGAAAATGAAGAGGTTAGCGTTGGGAGGAGGCTGCTGCTGCTGCTAGTTCCCGGGGTGGGGGAGAGAGATAGTGAATGAACGAGCAAGCATGTGTGTTTGAGATCCTGTGTGTGTGAGTGAGAGATTGCATGTATGTGAATGATTGAGAGCCTGTGTATGTGAAAGAGAGTATGTCTGTGATTGAGAGCCTGCCTGTGAGAGAGAGAGCATGAATGTAAGTTTACCATTGGGAACCTGTATGTGTAAGTTTGTGTGAAAGAGTATGTGTGTATGATTGAGATCCTTTGTGTGTGAGAGAAATCATGTGTATGTATGATTAAGAGCCTGTGTGTATAAGTAAGAGAGAGATCATGTGTGTCTGTGTCTGATTGACAGCTGGTTTAGGTGATGGAGCATGTGAGTATGTGATTGAGAGCATGTGTTTAAATGAGAGAGAGAGATCATGTGTGTCTGTGTGTGATTGAGAGCTGATTTAGGTGACGGAGCATGTGAGTATGTGATTGAGAGCCTGTGTGTAAATGAGAGAAAGAGAGGACATGTTTGTAAGCATGTGAATGAGAGTCTGTGTGTGAGAGAAAAAGACAGCATGTATTTATGTGATTGAAAGCCTGTGTGTGTGTGTAAGCGTGAAAAGATAGACAGCATGTGTGTAAATGTGTAATTAAGAGCCTATATGAGAGAGAAAAAACATGTGTATATGTGAGTACTGAGAGCATGTGTGTATAGGTGTGTCATTGAGAGCCAGTGTGAGAGAGAGCGCTGGTATGTGACTGAGAGGGGAGAAAGTTCCAAGCAAACCACCCCACCTCCTGCTAATTCAGAACAATCTCAGGACACCTGGATATCAAATGTTCCCAGGTATGCAGAGCAAAAAAATTTTTGTATCCTTATTATTTTTCATTACTGGGTCTTTGTGTCTGCTATTTTAAATATTTTGTTGGTATCTGGAAATGTTTTATATGAGTTTTTAATTATTGGATATTCCACTCATCAGCTGTTTCGAAATATGTTCTTTTTGTTAGTACAGTTTTACTGCTGATGATTTTATATTTCTTGATTTGTTTTATAAGGATGGGTGATGTTTCTTTTTTCCTTTGTTACACTGCATACAGAGACTCTGGCTTGTTGCAGTTTCCAATTCAGTTTTTTTCTGCATGCTTCTTGTTATGCGTTTTGGTCTCTTTATTCTATGTTAGGTGAGGGACAGCACGTGATTCAGGTGAGGTTTTCTGCTGGTGTGTTGTTTCTGTGTAGGACTCTATAGCAGCCTGACTTGGTCCGTTTTCCTAATAGGAGATGTATTGGTGTCTTAAGGCCTGGTGTAATATTTTCAGAGACTTATTGTACTTTAAAAGTGTGATCTTACATAAAATGCACACATTTACTTGTATTTAGTTTTAAACATATTGTATGGCTCTCATGGAATTACATTTTAAAATATGTGGCGTTTATGGCTCTCTCAGCCAAAAAGGTTCCTGACCCCTGGTATAGAGCTTAGCCACTACTGCTGCTTCTGGTATGTACTACAGCCTGCATGGAAGAAGAGTAAGAGAGCTGCTGGAGGGGGTAAGTAAAGATGGCTTTTTAAGTTCATTTTTCTTGATTGACTGCCATTTTAATTATTTAATATTATGTGATGTGTCTGCTTTTTTTGTTTGAGCAACAAGTATAGCTTTGGTTTATGTTTATTTTATATATTTTTATTTATTTATTTATAAAAGAGTTTCTATACCGTCGATAAGACAAATCATCTCAATGGTTTACATGGCATAAAAATGTCAAATAAGTGTTCTGTTATAAATACAGACTTCGTTATTTTCATTAATGCACAATGTAAGTTAATTGTGTGTGGAGGCGGGGGGGGGGGGGGGGGGCGGCATAGCTGACGTTTCACCTAGGGCGCCTAATACCCTTGCACCGGCCCTGCGCCTAAAGCAGGTCCCCAACCACCGGTCCGCGGACCAGTACCGGGCCGTTGGGGTTTTTTTGCCGGTCCGTGGCGCCACGGCTGCTGCGGGGAGGCGGGGCGAAGCTGGCGACCTGCCTCCTCCAACCCCAAAAGAGAAGAGACATGGCCCAAAAAGGTAGCGCGCCGCAGTGACGTATGTTGCTGGAGCCACGCAGGCAGGAAGGAGGTGTATCAGCCACTGCAGGTGCTCCTCCTACTGCCTTCCTGCCTGCCCTGCCCCGGAAGACAAATGTTGCTGGAGCCGCATGGGGAGGAAGGAGGAGGCGCGTCAGCCGCGTGGGTAGAAGAGGCGCTTCAGCCGCGTGCAGAAGAGGAGCAGCGGGGCCGGGAAGACTAGGGCCACTGCAGAGCCCATCCTGTGGCAACCCGTAAAGAAGAGGCCCAGAGGTAAGAGAGAGGTGTGTGCGAGTATGAGATGAGTTGAGAGACTGTGTGTGATTGCAGAGACAGCATGTGAGAGCCTCTGTGTGTGTGAAAGAGACAGCATGTAAGAGTGAGAGCCTGTGCTTGAGCAAGGCAGCATGTGGGGGTGTGAGAGAGCCTGTGTGTGAGACTCAGCCTGTGCCAGTGAGAGCCTGTGTATGTGTGTGTGTGAGAGAGAAATGCATGTGAGAATGAGAACCTGACTGTGTGTTTGAGGGAAGAAGACAGGTGGAGAGAAAAGAAATAGAAAAAAAGGCAATATAAAAGGAAATGGCAAAAAATTAGAAAGGGAAGCAGATGTAAAAAAAAATACTTTTTACTGATTGGCACATGTAATCTTTGGGAATGTGCAAGAGTAGCACTTTCTCTATGGCGGATCTCACAATGTACGAGATCAACATGGAGGAAGTGGAAACCCACGGGGCCTGCACAGAGGAGGCAGCAGAATGGGCTTCAGTGCCAATAGCAGCAATCAGTGTCTCCCCAATAGCCACGTGGCAGCAGTGGCAGTAATTAGATTAATTGTTTGACTCAGCTGAAGGTGACAAAGTATGAAGTGGGTTGTGAAATCAGCTTGATCTGGTGGAGAATTAGGATTGCTGTTACACATGAACTGTATTTGGCAAACATAAATGGAGCCAGGATAATCAATTGATGCCTACAGCTGAGGACTGATTCATTATGACTCATGTAGAAATTAGTGCATTTTCCAGATTAGTCTGCATAACACAATTCTCAACATTCAGCATTATTTCTGCTGCATAGAGTTTTATCTGAGAGGCTCTGAGGTTGTGAGGGAGCCAGTAAGAGTGAGAGCATGAGTGTGTATGAGAAAATCCAGGGGAGAGTAAGAGTGTGTGTGTGTGTGAGTGGGGGGGGGGGGGGGGGGAGAGAGTGTCTTACACCCTGAGAGTGTATCAGTGTCTGTGAGAGTGAGAGGTTATGGTGGGTATAAGAGCATGAATGTGTAAGTATGTGACAGTGTATGTGTGAGAGAGAATGGACATGTGAGTGTATGTGTGAGAGAGAGAGAGAGAGAGAGAGAGAGGATAACCTCCTAATCCTCGACAATATCAGGGTGACTGGAAATCAAGAGCTCCCATGTATGGACAGCAGGGGCTTTTTAAAATCCTTATTAGTTTTAATTATTGTGTGTTATTTGATATATGTGCTGTTTTGAAATATTATTGGTGTGTGGGAAATTATAAAATGTATATGATTTTAATTAATAGAAATTCTATTTATCAGTAATTTTAAAATATTCTTTTATTAGTATGGTTTTACTATTATAACTGATGCTTTATGTTTCTTAATTTTATTGTTTTATGAGGAATGGTGGTTCTGTTTATAAATGTCATAATAAATAAGTATGCACTAAAATCCAACCCAATCCATAACCCCGCCCCCATATGACCAAAGCCCCACCCTCACCCGCCCTCGCCCTGCGAGGGCGGGGCAAGGGGTCACCGCAACATGAGGAACTGTATTTCGGGAGTCACGGCATTAGAAAGGTTGAGAACCACTGGCCAAGAGGATCGGTGGATTGGAATGAGGGTATAAGCACCTTTCAGATCTATTGAACACATCCAGTCCCTGGGCTGTAGTAGTGGGAGGATGGACTTCAACGAGACCATCTTGAACCTTTCCCGAACTGTCCATTTTTTTCAAGTCTCTCATATCCAGGATCGGCCGATTCCCCCCGGATTTCTTTGGAATTAGGAAATAGGGGGAATATAAGCCCTTGCTGCGTTCCTTCTGAGGTACGGGCTGGATAGCCCCTTGATGGCGAAGTAGAGCTATCTCCTGGACAAGCTGGGGGTGCAGGGTTTTGGAATTCCACGACATGAGATGGGGAATCTGGGGCTGGTGGACAAATTGAATTTGATAACCATTCTTCACTATTTCCAACACCCACTGATCCGAGGTTATGGACCTCCAGGCCGAGAAGCGAGCTGTGATTCTCCCCGGAGGTGCTGCCCTTAACGGTGGTGGTGGCCTGATCCTTAAAAAGACTGTGCGGTTTTCCCTGTAGTCGCTGTTTTCTATGGTCTCTGTGACCGTGGTTTCCCCCTCCTCTGCTGATGTTGTGGAAGATGCTGGGGCTGCTGTCTTTGGAATGCCGGGTAAGATGGCAGTCGAAAGGGCTGATAATTTCTATACGGACGTCTAGCGAAAGGCTGTCTGCGATTCATCTGATAGTATTGTTGTGGCGGATGTCGGCGTGGTTAAGGACTGCACTGCCAGAGCTTGATCCTTCAGCTTACTGTCGGTATCATGAAATCGGTCGCCGAATAGATTATCCCCTAGACAAGAGAGATTATCCAATTTTCATGCAAGTCATCACGAATGGCGGTGACTTTCAACCATGCTAGTCTGCATGCTACTATAGCTGTGGCTGATGCCCTAGAGGAGTTTTCAAATCCCTCATATACCGCTCGCAGAAGATGGCGTGAACATTCTTCCATATCTAAAATGGGCATCGGAATGTTGTCCCCCGTCGAAGTAAACATGCCCTTGGTTGCTTGAATACACTCCTACGTGTATTGTACCATGTAGAATTGATGATGGTGAGTACGAGCGGTCAGCATCGCATTCTGGTAGACTCGCTTAGTGAAATCATCCAAGCATTTATTGTCCTTGCCCGGTGGGTTAGAGGTGAGTGTTTTAGACCTCTTTGACTTCTGTAACACCGACTCCACCACAATGGACTTATGCGGTAGCTGTGGAATGGAATATGTAGAAGGTTTCTGAAGTTTGAACTTTGTCAGTTTTCCTAGAGACTGCTGATACTGCAAAAGGTGTTTCCCATGATTTTTGCAGAACCCCATGAAACACATTGTGCGGAGGAAGCGATGTCGGTTCCCCTGGTGTATCAAAAATTTTTAGGAGGCCTAAGGTTTCTGCCCTGGGCTCCGGCAACCTCTGCACTTCTAACTTCAAAATGGCTCCCATCTTTTCCACAAATTACGGGTAAGAAAGGTCCTCCGGGGGAGAGTAAGGTTCTGTAGGTTGTTCCGGCGGATCTGAAGGGTATCCTGTGGATGAGGAATGGGAAGATCGTGACTCTAGCGATTCACTCCTTGAACAGTGGGATGGTGCTGGTGAGGATGGCCGCGGTCGTGTAGGAGTTGGTGCTGGTTCTCCCGGGAACAATTGCAGTTGTTCCATTGGCTGTTGAGGGGTCTGATTTACCCTCTGGCGGCAAAATAAAAGACTGCAACGTCTCGAAGAATCCCGCCAGTGATTGCGAGAGGTCCCAAAATGCTTTCTGCGTTTGTGGTGGCATTGACGGGCGTTCCTGGGAAGTGCCCTGAGTTGAGTGGTGACCGCATGGGCCTTGGTTCCTCAGGTATAGATTTAGCGCGTCCTGGCGGGTTCCCAGCTGAGGTTCTTGAAAGGGACCTTGACGAATTGGAAGGAGGAGATAGGAATTAATCGGAGTCCTGATTGATCGGAGTCTAGTGCCCGACTGGGGGACGTGGAAAGCGACTGGTATCCGGAACGGTCGATGAGTGATGTCGTTTATGTTTTTTGGCCATGTCCAGAGGAGGAAGGGCTTTTCGTATGATGCCTGGACCTCTTCCGCGTATGGGAGTGTAGACTACTTGATGTGGAGCCAGCGTGTGAGATGTGCGACCTCGGCCGGTCGAGTGCTGCGCTTTTTATGGCTTGATCTGGGCTGTAATTGATGTTTGCGCTGCCCACTGATGTGAGTGCGTCGACTACGGTGTTCGGACTCCTATCTTGAAGTTCTCTGTATGAGCCCCTTATCATGCGGTGTCCGTGACTGTTTTTTCGGTGTCGGTCTCTGTGGTGAGTGTCTTGTCGGCGTCCGCATCCGGCGCCGAATCTCTCGGCTCTGAGCCCAGTTCCTGTTCTTTCGGCGCCGATCCCGGCACCTACTCTTCCCATGCCAGTGCCCACCTCTTTCGGCGGCCGGTCCCGCCGCTCGGCTTTCCTGCGCCGGACCTGATCCTTGCGGCGCCGGTTCTCTTGTCTCCAGTGCTGGCTCCCTGTGTCCTGCCGAGTCAGGCACCTTCGGTATGTGAGAGGACTCCCGATCTGTCTGCGCCAATTGAGCCATAGTTAGCAGTTGCTCCGGCCTCCTTAGGCCTGTCGAGCGATGCTTCGTTTCGAATCCCCCCGTTCCGGCCTGGTTTTGCATTCGGCACGCGTGTCTGACCTATGAGTCGTCCGAGTACGCTCGGGGGATCTGCAGTGTCGTCGTTTGCGGGCCAATGGCGAGAGCTCCCGTGGGCCTCTATGCACCAATACAAGGGGAGCCGTACCTCTGGTCCCGGAGGGCTGTTGGTCGCATGACGAGGCTCTTCTTTTTTGCATTGGCGGTCTTGACTCCTGCCCCGGGGAGGAATGGGTAGTGGACGGCCTGTTTGTCAGTTTGAGCTCCATCATCCGGTAGGCCCTGGGCCGCCGGGCTCGCGGGGACATGCGAGCACATAATTGTCCCTGCGGTAAGATCATGTCCGTCAGTGACGGACATGATCTTACCGCAGGGACATGGCTTAAATCCCGAAGTTTTTTTCGACATTTTCTTTGTGAAAACAAAGACGTCTGTGAGGAGAATATAGCTCCGCGTGCGGGAGCGCACGCGGAAAAAACAGACTGAGGAGAATCTGTTACTTCCTGCACGGGAACCCACACGCAGCTGCAGAGATGACAAAAAATCTACACTCTGCTACATAAGCTCCACCTCCCGGGCACTGATTGGCAGTTCCCATGACAGCATGGCTAATTCAGCCTGCTATTGACGGGGAAAAAAGTGTACATTGTCTGAGGAGAAGATGTGCATGTGTGAAGTTATAATAGAGTACTGTTTTAAGAAGACTGGAGTCAGTCTAGTTTGTCTCCAGGCCTGTGGGAATCACCGCTTGTTCCCAGATATGGTGTCATTTGTGGGATTTTTCTCTAATCAGAACACAGAAAAAAAAACCAACCCAGCTTCCAAGATAGTGTCTATGTGGAGTGCAGAGAGTTGCGAGGAGGACCTGTGGTTCTAAATGAGGTACAGAACCCAGGGAGCCTGTGGTTCAAAAACTAAGTACAGAGCATAGGGAGTGCAGGAATGCATGGTGGTTTGTGAAAGGGTGTGGCAGAAGCTGCACTGAAGAAAAAACACAAAGTTTAGTCAGATTCGGGTCGATTCAGTAAAGTCCGTGGGAGAGCGGGCGAATGCCCGGCGTGCGCACAGGCCACTCTCCTGTGCGCGCGATTCTGGATTTAAATGAGGCCCGGTGGTAAAAAACAGGCAAAAAGGAGGCGCTAGGGACACTAGTGCGTACCTTGCGCCTCCTTTTGGACCGGAGCGGCGGCTGTCAGCGGGTTTGACAGCAGACGCTCAATTTTGCCGGCGTCGGTTCTCGAGCCCGCTGACAGCCTCGTGCTCGGAAACCAGACGCCGGCAAAATTGAGTGTCCGGTTTTTCGACCCAACAGCTGCCAGTGGACTTCAAATTTTTTTTTTCTTTTTTACTTTTGGAAAGTTTCAGGAACTCCGACTTAATATCGCCATGATATTAAGTCGGAGGGTGCACAGAAAAGCAGTTTTTACTGCTTTTCTGTGCACTTCCCGGTGCCCGAAGAAATTAGCGCCTATCTTTGGGTAGGCGCTAATTTCTGAAAGCAAAATGTGCGGCTTGGCTGCATATTTTGTTTTGGTGAATTGCGTGGGAAAGCAAATGTTGCTTACCTGTAACAGGTGTTCTCACAGGACAGCAGGATGTTAGTCCTCACATATGGGTGACATCATCAGGATGGAGCCCAATCACGGAAACTTCTGTCAAAGTTTCCAGAACTTTGACTGGCCCCTACTGGGCATGCCCAGCATGGCACTAACCCTGCAGCCAGCAGGGGTCCCCCTTCAGTCTTATTTGAAAGCTACAGGCAATGCCGAAAAATAAAAACAACAAAACGTTATGAACCCAACACCACTGGGCGGTGGGCGGATTTCGTGAGGACTAACATCTTGCTGTCCTGTGAGAATACCTGTTACAGGTAAGCAACATTTGCTTTCTCACAGGACAAGCAGGATGGTAGTCCTCACATATGGGTGAGTACCGAGCTGAGGATGTCCGAACATGCACCAAATGTACCCAACGGCGTGCAACAGGCACAACAACTGGGGTGGAATTTGGTAGAGGGCATCCTGAACCCCACCGGGCAGGCGGAAGGGTGTAGGTACGTCAAGTTGGAAATAAGTTACCCAGGACAGACTGGCCGAAGATGGAATCTTGTCTTCCGGCTTTGTCCAAACAATAGTGGGCTGCGAAAGTGTGGAGAGAACTCCAGGTGGCAGCCCTGCAAATGTCAGGAAGCGGCACCGATCGTAGGTGTGCTACTGAGTCGCCATGGCCCTCACAGAGTGTGCTTTAACACGGTCCTTGAAAAGGAATGCCTGCTTGCTGATAGCAAAAGGATATGCAGTCCGCCAACCCGGAGGAGAGAGTCTGCTTACCCACAGGTTGCCCTAATTTGTTGGGATGGAAAGAGACGAATAACTGAGTGCTCTTCCTGTGGGCAACTGTATGGTCTAGGTAGAAAGCTAGAGCCCGTTTACAGTCAACGGCATGCAGAGCCTGTTCCCCTGGATTGGGAATGGGGCCTGGGAAAGAAGGTAGGTAGTATGATGGATTGATTAATGTGAAACTCCGAAACTACCTTAGGTAAAAATTTAGGGTGAGTGCGGAGTACCGTCCGGTCCTGCAGGAGTTTAGTGTAAGGTGGATAGGTAAACTAGGGCCTGTAACTCACTAACCCTGCGAGCTGAAGTGATGGCCAAAAAGAAAATCACTTTCCATGTGAGATAGTTTAGGTCACAGGAGTGAAGAGGCTCAAATGGTGGTTTCATGAGCCGACCGAGAACCAGATTAAGGTCCCAAGAAGGGGGCCGGAGGACGTAAAGGTGGAGCAAAGCCCTTTAAAAAGCGTGTTACGAGGGGTTGTACTGATATAGAAATATCCCCGACACCTTTATGGAAGGCGGTTACCACACTGACATGCATTCTGATTGAAGAGGTCTTTAAAACCTGACTCCGACAAATGCCAGAGACAGTCCAAAAAACCTCGGGATTGGACAGGAAAAGGGATCAAGGGACTGTGAGGTGCACCATGATGTGTACCTTTTCCATTTATAGGAATAAGATTTTCTTGTGGAAGGCTTCCGTGAAGCAATCAGAACACGAGAAACCGAATCTGAAAGGTTAAGTGGTTGAAGGATTAACCTTTCAACATCCATGCCGTCAGAGACAAGGCCTGAAGATTGGGATGGCGTAGGCATCCGTTGTTTGGGTGATCAGATGCTGGTCCGTTCCCAAGGGAATGTGCCTGCGGATGGAGAGATCCTGAAGTATTGGAAACCACACTTGGCGTGGCCAGTGAGGTGCTATCAGGATCATGGTTCCCTTGTCCAGACGTAACTTCACGAGAGTCTTCGAAAGAAGAGGAAGTGGAGGGAATGCATAGAGCAGACCGGTTGCCCACGAGAGGGAGAATGCATCTCTGGGCGGAGAGCGCTTGCTCCGAATGAGGGAGCAGAAATTGTCGACTTTGTGGTTCTGATAGGACGCAAAGAGGTCTGTCTGGGGATAACCCCATTGTTGGAAGATGAAGTTCGCTAACCGAGGGGTTGAGAGATCACGCGTGCGGTTGGAAGACACGACTCAGTTTGTCTGCCAATACATTGTCCACTCCTGGCAAGTAGGTGGCCCTGAGGTACATCAAGTGGGAGAGCGCTTCCGCCCAAAATCTGCGCAGCTTCCTGACACAGAAGGAAGGTGCCTGTGCCTGTTTGTTGATGTACCACATGGCCACTTGGTTGTCCATCTGAATCAGGATGACGTGATTTCACAGGCGTTCCTGAAAAGCCCTGAGAGCATATTGCATTGCTCAAAGTTCTAGGAAGTTTATTTGATGTTTGGCTTCCCCTGGAGACCAAGACCCTTGCGTCTGTAGATTGTCCACGTGGGCTCCCCACCCGAGGTTGGAAGCGTCGGTGGTGAGAATGAGTTGAGGATCTGGCACTTGAAAGGGCAGTCCCTGGAGGAGATTGCTGTGATCTTTCCACCAGGTGAGAGAGAGACAGACTGAGTGAGTCGGTGATGTGGACAATGGTCGACAGAGGCTGAACAGCTTGAATCCATTGTGACCTCAGAGTCCAATGCATAAGCCTCATGGCCAGACGGGCCATTGGTGGTGACATGGACTGAGGACGCCATGTGTCCTAAAAGGACAAGGAACTGGCGAGCTGTTGCTGTATGCTGAGACTGCAACTGGTGAGCGAGAGACACGAGGGTTAGTGCTCATTGTTGAGGTAGAAAGGCTTTTGCCTGCAGGTTGTCCAAGTCTGCCCCAATGAACGACAAGGTTTGAGATGGGATTAAATGGGATTTTTCGTAATTGACGAGAAATCCTAGAGAAATTAGAGTGTGTAGGGTCAAATCGAGGGACGACCGAGCTGTTTGCTGGGTTGGAGCCCTGATTAACCAGTCGTCCAGATAGGGGTAGACATGAACACCTTCTTTCCTGAGAAAAGCTGCGACAACCACGAGACATTTGGTAAAGACTCGTGGTGCCAATGCTAGGCCGAACGGAAGCACGCAGTATTGATAGTGCTTTGGGCCTACTAAAAACCTGAGGTACTTGCGATGAGCTGGAGTTATCGCAATGTGTGTGTATGCGTCCTGAAGGTCCAGAGAGCAGAGCCAGTCTCCTCTTTGCAGAAGAGGTAGAAGCGAGCCCAAGGTTACCATCTTGAACTTTTCTCGCTGTAGGTTCTTGTTGAGAGCACGTAGGTCCAGAATTGGACGAACTCCCCCGGATCTTTTGGGGATTAAAAAGTACCGGGAATAGAACCCTAGGCCTTGCTGCGAGAGTGGGACAGGTTCTATTGCTCTTAATTGGAGAAGAAGGGAAACCTCCTGCTCCAGAAGGACCGAATGGTCGGATACTCTCCACGCTTGCAGAGGTGGTGAGTCCGGTGGAAGAGCAAGAAAGTTTAGGTGGTAACCCTGAGCAATGACTGCTAGAACCCATTGGTCGGTTGTGATTGACTGCCACATGCTGTGAAAGTGGCACAAACGACCACCCACTGGTATGCTTGGCAGAGGAATCAGGCTGCTGCTCTCCAAGTGAAAGTCAAAAACCTGAAGCAGGCCCCGGCTGGGGAGCTGCTTGCGGCTTTTGCTTTCGGGCCTGGCGAGGCTGAGGTTTTTGAAAAGGCCTCGAGGTTCGGGTCCTTGCTGGTGGAGGATAGTACTTCCTTGGACGGAAGAATGACTTCTTAGAGTCCTTCCTAAAGGGCTGTCTTGAGGGGAAGTCGGAAGGTATCGATGAGAGCTGTTTAAGGGTCTCATGATGGTCCTTTAAATTCAGCCACTATTTGTTGGATCTGTTCACCGAACAGATTGTCTCCTACACATGGTAGGTCACATAGCCTGTCTTGTACTTCTGGGCGAAAGTCAGAAGATTTGAGCCAGGCCCATCGTCTTGCCGAAATGGCAGCTGCAGACACTCTAGTAGAGGTGTCGAAGATATCGTAAGCTGTTCTTATCTCATGCTTTCCTGCCTCAAACCCCTTGTTGACAAGGATTTGAAGCTGTTCTTGGAATTGGTCAGGCAGGGTTTCAGAGAAGTCCTGTATCTGCTTGAAAATGACCCTATTGTATTGGGTCATATACAGCTGGTAAGCAGCAATTCTGGAGATGAGCATGGCCCCTTGGAACACTCGTCGACCAATATTGTCTAGGAACTTGTGTTCCTTAACAGGAGGGGTAGATGAGTGAGGCTTAGTCCTTTTTGCTTTCTTTTGAGCCGATTCTACCACAACTGAGTGGTGGTCGAGCTGAGATTTTGAAAGCCGAGGGCTGACTGTACTAATAGGTAGTGTCAGCTTTTCTATGGACTGGGGCAATGGATCCAGGGTTTCCCAGTTCTTTTTGAGGAGGTCAAGAAGAACTTGATGAATGGGAATAGAAGTGATCACTTTAGGGGCATCCAGGAACTGGAGGAGTTCCATCATCTGGTGCCTATCATCCTGCTCAGTCTGAAGCTGAAAAGGGACCAACTCAGACATTTCCTTCACAAAATTAATGAAAGAAAGGTCCTCTGGAGGAGAACGCTTTCTACTTTCAGTAGGAGAGGGAGGTGAAGGTAAGTCATCTGTGTCTGTGGAAGTATCATCACCCCAGGTGTCATAAGGATCAGCAGACTGACATGTAGGACGAGAAGGGGGTTGGATACCCGAAGGCCCCGGCTGAAGCTCCGAGAAAATCGAAGGAATCGCCAGGGGCACTGTGGACGGCCTGGAAGGCATTGGTGCCAGTTATCGAAGGCATCGATGGCGCCGATGTGCGTATCGCCCCCGATGAATGAATCTGTGGCGAGGGACGAATTGGCATCGATGGCTGAGGCAATACTCCCAAAGGAGGAATGCGGACGGTGTTTCTCCTCCCGATGAAGCTGTCAACGGGGAGCGCACCGGAGCCATCGGAGACCCCGGGAATCACCGGTGGAAGGGCAGTCATGAGCGCCTCCATCTGGGATAGCAGCGGTGCCAGCGCTGCTGCAATCGGGTCGGTAACTGCTTCCACTCTCGGTGCCGGAGGAACCTGAAGCCGTTGCATCGCCTTGTCGATGGCCTCCTGGACCAGCCGGTCCAGTTCTTCCCGGAGACCTGGAGCAAGCAGCCCCGGCTCCGTGACAGAAGAGGGAGGCGGAGGCACAGTTGGAGGGACCACCTTTACAGGCGGAATCACGACTCCCAAACCCCGATCGGGTGAGGGTGGCCTCGATGTCCCGGTCGCAGGAATGGTCGGTGCCATTCCTGGACGGGGCTTCTTCGATGGTGGCTCAGACGGTGGCGAGGTCGATGATTTCGCTCCCTCAACGGTCCGAGACTTACGATGCCGATATTTCTCCCTACGATCCCCTCGATCTTGAGGAGGAGTAACGGGAGTCGATGGCCATGAAGACGTCGATGGCGGATGGTCACCGGACAGTGGTCGATGCTGGTGCGACTTCGGTGCCGGTTCCGATGACATCGATGCAATGGACGGAATCGGGGTGTGAGCACGGAAGAGGAGTCCCCATCTTCTCCATTCTGGCTTTGTGACTTTTTGGTTGTCATGAGGGCACATTTGGTGCAAGTCAGGACATCATGCTCACGGCCTAAACACATTACACAGACTCCATGAGGGTCTGTGATAGACATGGTGCGAGTACAGTCCGGGCACCGATGAAAACCCCGACGCCATGGCCATAGAAAAAAATCGAGCCATGGTACAGTCAATGGCCAGTAGGCCACGAGGGCCAAACTCAACGGAAGACGGTCAAAAAACTTACCGGAGTACCGTGGCCTGAGAAAAGTTAGAGGAGGGACCCTTGTGGGGCTCCGTGAGGAAAATTCCTGTCAGGAATCTCTTCAGAGCTCCTAAACCGCGAGGCTACTGCTGCACAGAAAAAAAGAAGACTGAAGGGGGGACCCCTGCTGGCTGCAGGGTTAGTGCCATGCTGGGCATGCCCAGTAGGGGCCAATCAAAGTTCTGGAAACTTTGACAGAAGTTTTCTGTGATTGGGCTCCATTCTGATGATGTCACCCATATGTGAGGACTACCATCCTGCTTGTCCTGTGAGAATACCTAATAGGGCCATCAACATGCATTTGAATGTTGCGGGCGCTATTAGGTTCGGTGGATTGGATGCGTGTTTTCGGCCCCTTGCTGAATAAGGGGTAAGGGAAAACGCGCATCCAGTGGCGGGTTAACAGTGCACTCTGTCGGAGCGCACTGTACTGTATCGAGGAAACTGTGTGTGGACCTGGTTGCAGAGACAGCCAGGAAGTTTTAGGGTTGAACTGCCTAAAGGGAGAAGCCCTGCTGGGAGACAGACAGAGCTTTAACAGTGAGCAAGTTTATCGGTGGTCAAGCAGGGCTTTTTTGTTTTTTTTACTTTTTTGCCTTGAAAAGAAAGTGAAAAGAAACTCCGGATGGAACAGGGCTGGGCTGAGCAGGACGTGACCCCGGGAAGCTACCAGAGTGGGTTGAGAGGTGGTGAATGGAAGTCAGGTGGGGCCCTCTTTCAACAAGCAAGCCACTCTGCAGGGAATATGTGCCGCCCCAGAATCTAGCAGTCTCAGAGCATGACTGAAGGAAGCTTGCAGGCCCTGATTCAGAATCTCCAGGAGGGAGATGGGAGATTACAAGAAAGTCAGGCAAGGTGTCAGCGGCCTGGGCTGTCATCAACTTCTGTGTGGAATGGGGCTTCGTGGCTTTGTCATATGCAGAGCGTCCAGGAAGAGGCACTATAGAACAGCAGCAGCTGGTTGCTCAACTACAAGAAATGTTAGCAGAGATGACCCAGTGGGAGGAGGACGGGAAGCAAGTTGCAAGAGAGAATGCTATGCTAGTGAGTGAGCTGAGAAAAACTACTAGCCAGCTGGAAGCAAGGCTGGAGATTGGCAATACAGGTGGACCTGGTGAAGACTCTGTATGGTGCCCAAACACTACCAGGAGTCCAGAAATAGCTCCTGTGAGAAGAGCAGAGAAGGGGGCTGTGAAGAAACCTGAGAGAGGGGTCACACAGAACCCTAAGGAGAGCAACACGGACTGCCCAGGAGGAGGCAATGTTGAGAAGTGAGAAGTTGGCACTACAGGTGGTCTGGATGAAGACTCTGTAGGGTGCCCAAACACTACTGGGAGCCTCAAAACAACTCCTGTGAGAAGCCCAGAGGGAGAGGGCATGAAAGAAAAGTGAGAGATGCCTTGGCGAGCCCAGAGGGTGGTGCTGCGGAGACCCTAGCAAGGGAGGCTGCGGAGGAGCCAGCGACTGGTATGGGCGAGTGGCCAGAGTGTACAGAAAAGGAAAGTGTGGAGAGCCCAGAGGGAAGCGCTGGGGAGAACCTGGAGGAAGAGTCCACGGAGAGCCCAGCCACTGAGGATTCAGAGGAATCAGCACTGGTGGTTCCCCAGTCAATCCATGAAGCTCCATCAGGTGGAATTTGAACCCGGAGCCAGCAAACGACATAAAGGAGTTGGGATGTGCACTGTGCGAATGGCACACCGGGTGGTGGTCATGATGCAGTCCATAGTAACCCTAACAGAAGGGGACTGGGAGGTCTTGGACTCTCCTGGAAGTGATCAAGGAGGGAGTAGGGAAGCTTGGCCCGACAGGTCCAAGCTGAGGGGAGGGGTATGTGAGGAAGTGCCCCTAGTGTTCCCCTATTTACCTGTGCAGGACCAGGCAAGATGCTAGACTGCTAGGTCCCCCTTAAATGCCTTAAGGGAGAGTATGCTCTATGGGCGGGATCCTGCGGGGCAGTTGGAGCTTAAAAGGGGTACCAGAGACTGGGGAATAAGAGCTGGGATCCAGGTGGGGAAAACCAGATAAGTCCAGGTCTCTGGGAGGAAGGCAGCTCCTGTATGCATCACTATCCAAACAACAAGCTGAGACGAAGCAACACACTGTAAATAAAAAGTGTACCCTGAGGAGAAGACAGTCTATGGATGTACATGTGTAAGACTTTTTTTTTTTTTTTTTTTTTTAAAGAGTACTGTTTTAAGAAGGGCTGGAGTCAGTCTAGTTTGTTTCCATGCCTGTGGGTATCACTGCTCATTCCCACACTCTCTCATTCTTTACACATTATTGGCCTCACGTATATCAAAACCTATACTTTCACTTCTTGGCCTACCTTAATGCTATCACTTCAGTTTGTACACCAACTATAAGCATATTATTCATAATTTTCAATAGAGAAGGTTAAAAGAGAACACAGGAGGACAAAGAAATAATGATACAGCAGTTAATCAAGAGTCAAGTTTCCAACTAGGTCTCACCCATTCTGTGTTTTAAAGATTTTGGGAAACAGGGTCCTGTAAAGGAAGGTGTGTTATATCAGGCCATTTAGCCTGGTCCAATCTTAAGATAGCCACAAGGGAATCCTGGTTGTAGGGTGTTCCCGCGGGAAGATAAGGATACCAGGACCGAGACAGA